>NC_141875.1:608736885-609361885 GCF_056163025.1 Triticum urartu | reverse complement strand
ATACCACTTTTACTAGCCCTTTCAGTACCTTTGCTTATAGAAGTATACCTTTTGGTTTATGTAATGCACCTGCTACCTTTCAAAGATGTATGATTACTATATTTTCTACCTTTTGTGAAAAGATTGTTGAGGTTTTCATGGATGATTTCTCCATGTATGGAACTTCTTTTGATGATTGCTTAAGCAACCTTCATCGAGTTTTGCAAAGATGTGAAGAAACTAATCTTGTCTTGAATTGGGAGAAGTGCCACTTTATGGTTAATGAAGGTATTGTCTTGGGACATAAAATTTCTAAAAGAGGTATTGAAGTTGATAAAGCTAAAGTTGATGCTATTCAAAAGATGTCGTGTCCTACGGACATTAAAGGTATAAGAAGTTTCCTTGGTCATGCCGGTTTTTATAGGAGGTTCATTAAAGACTTCTCAAAAAATTAGGCCTCTAACTAATCTCTTACAAAAAGATGTTCCTTTTGTCTTTGATGATGATTATGCAGAAGCATTTGAAATACTTAAGGGAGCTTTGATTTCTGCACCTATTGTTCAGCCACCTGATTGGAATTTACCCTTTAAAATTATGTGTGATGCTAGTGATTATGCTGTAGGTGCTGTTCTAGGACAAAGAGTTGATAAGAAATTAAATGATATCCAATATGCTAGTAAAACTCTAGACAGTGCCCAGAGAAATTATGCTACTACTGAAAAATATTTTTTAGCAGTTGCATTTGCTTGTGATAAGTTGAGATCTTATATTGTTGATTCAAAAGTAACTATTCACACTGATCATGCTGCTATTAAATACCTTATGGAAAAGAAAGATACTAAACCTAGACTTATTAGATGGGTTATTTTGCTACAAGAATTTGATTTGCATATTATTGATAGGAAGGGAGCTGAGAACCCCATTGCAGACAACTTGTCTAGGTTAGAAAATGTTTTTGATGACCCACTCCCTATTGATGATAGTTTTCCTGATGAACAATTAGCTGTCATAAATGCTTCTTGTACTGCTCCATGGTATGCTGATTATGCTAATTACATTGTTGCTAAATTTATACCACCTAGTTTCACATACTAGCAAAAGAAAAAGGTTTTCTATGATTTGAGACATTACTTTTGCGATGACCCACACCTTTATAAAGAAGGAGTAGATGGTGTTATTAGACGTTGTGTACCTGAGCATGAACAGGAACGGATCCTACACAAGTGTCACTCTGAGGCTTATGGAGGACACCACGCTGGAGATAGAAATGCACATAAGGTATTACAATCCGGTGTTTATTGGCCTACTCTTTTCAAAGATGCTCGTAAGTTTGTCTTGTCTTCTGATGAATGTTAAAGAATTGGTAATATTAGTAAACGTCAAGAAATGCCTATGAACTATTCACTTGTTATTGAACCATTTGATGTTTGGGGCTTTGATTATATGGGACCGTTTCCTTCCTCTAATGGGTATACACATGTTTTAGTTGCTGTTGATTATGTTACTAAGTGGGTAGAAGCTATTCCAACTAGTAGTGATGATCATAACACCTCTATTAAGATGCTTAAAGAAGTTATTTTTCCGAGGTTTGGAGTCCCTAGATACTTAATGACTGATGGTGGTTCACATTTTATTCATGGTACTTTTCGTAAAATGCTTGCTAAGTATGATGTTAATCATAGAATTGCATCTCCATACCACCCACAGACTAGTAGTCAAGTAGAACTGAGTAATAGAGAGATTAAATTAACTTTGTAAAAGACTGTTAATAGATCTAGAAAGAATTGGTCCAAGAAACTTGATGATGCATTATGGGCCTATAGAACTGCATATAAAAATCCTATGGGTATGTCTTCGTATAAAATGGTTTATGGAAAAGCATGTCATTTACCTCTCGAACTAGAACATAAGGCATATTGGGCCATTAAAGAGCGCAATTATGATTTCAAACTTGCCGGTGAGAAGAGACTATTTGACATTAGGTCACTTGATGAGTGGAGAACCCAGGCCTATGAGAATGCCAAACTGTTTAAAGAAAAATTTAAAAGATGGCATGACAAAAGGATACAAAAGCGTGAGTAGGTGATTATGTTTTGTTATACAACTCTCGTTTAAGACTTTTTGCAGGAAAACTCCTCTCTAAATGGGAAGGTCCTTTCGTTATCGAGGAGGTCTATCGTCCCGGTGCCATAAAAATCAACAACTTCGAAGGCACAAATCCGAAGGTGGTGAACGGTCAAAGAATCAAACATTATATCTCAGGTAATCTCATAAATGTTGAAACCAATGTTATTGACACCGTAACCCCGGAGGAGTACATAAGGGACACTTTCTAGAAAGTTTCAGACTCCAAAAAGGACTAGGTATGTGGTACGGTAAGTAAGCCGACTCCAAAACAGTTCTGACATCATTTTTTCTCCGTTTTGGAATACTTAAGAAAATAGGAAAATAAGAAGTAGTCCGGAAAGGACACGAGGCATCCACGAGGGTGGAGGGCGCGCCCTGCCCCCCTAGGCGTGCCCCCTGCCTCATGGGCACCTCGTGTGCCCTTCAAACTCCGTTTTCTTGCACGATATTTCTTTTGGTCGGTAAAAATTCGTTATATAATCTCCCGAAGGTTTTGACCACCGTACCACGACAAAATCCTTTGTTTTTGTTTTGAGTTGTTTCTGCCGCAGGTTAGAGCAATATATCGCCCCAGGATTCGAAGGGAAAAAGCTGTCAGTGGACATGACTTGTTTTGCTTAAGTATTTCACCCTTGTGGTTTGGGGTTGTAACTGTTACACAGAGCCGGATATAGTTTTTTTTGTTCAGCTACTTTGGAATATTCGGAGGAGAAACCCGCCTTGCAATGTCGAAGACAATTTGCGCGCCGGACACATCGACATTGAAGCCTGGTTCAGGGGCTACTGAGGGAGTTCTGGATTAGGGGGTCCCCGGGCGTACGGGCTATGTGACATGGGCCGGACTGATGGGTCATGAAGATACAAGATAGAAGGCCTTCCCCCGTGCCCAGATAGGACTCTCCTTTGCGTGGATGGCAAGCTTGGCGTTCAGATATGAAGATTCCTTTCTCTGTAAACCGACTTTGTACAATCCTAGGCCCCTCCGATGTCTATATAAACCGGAGGGTTTACTCCGTAGAGCCAATCATAATCATACAGGCTAGGCATTTAGGGTTTAGCCATTACGATCTCGAGGTAGATCAACTCTTGTAACCCCTATACTCATCAAAGTCAATCAAGCAGGAAGTAGGGTATTACCTCCATTAAGAGGGCCCGAACCTGGGTAAACATCGTGTCCCTTGTCTCCTGTTACCTTCGATCCTCGAACGCACAGTTCAGGACCCCCTACCCGAGATCGACCGGTTTTGACACCGACACCCGGGAGGCATGGTGTGCCCCTGCGGCCGCGTCCGGCCGGCTACCGCGATGATGCTGGAGGTAGTGACCTCCATGCAGCTTCGGTGTTGCCGCTCCCGTTTCCTTGCGCGTAATCTCAGTAAGACGACAAGGGTGGCGTCAAGACCGTGGTAGCGCGTGCTGGTGGGTGGCAAGCTGGTTGGAAGGCTTCGAATCGGTGAGGTAGTGGTGTTTTGGGTTTGGGAGAAATCCATGTCGGCTCATCTGGTACCGACGTGGTGACGCATGCGGGTGCCGCAATTTCTTCCTCAAGGGCGTCCAATGTACCCATTCCCACTCCCCTCCGTGTGCCGAGTAGATGTTTTGTGATCGTGATCGGGGAACCCTTTTGGGGAACTGTAGAGACATACGAGGAACCGGCCAAATCTTGTGGGCGTACATGTGTAAGTGTGTTCCATGCCACATGTACTATGTTGATACAATTTCTTTATCCCGGAACGTGTTCCATGACGGTCATGTGTTTTTTGGATGCAAATCAGTTCTTCGCCTCCGACTCCGAGACAGTACCACAGCACTGTAGCTACAGGAATGGTCACTCCCAAGAGAGCACGCACCATTTTTGATTTCCCATACACGAAGCCTGAGATATGCAACTGTAGGATACGATACGGTGCAACGAATGTGGCAGAACGGGACAAAACGGAACACAAAGGACAATGATTCCGTGGAAGATTTGATCTCCGATCCGCATACGCTCGGCACTCCTGCAGTGACAACTGATTGCATCGATCGGCCTGCCAAAAGACGGGAATCAAAGGATAGCTAGTAAGCAAAGTGACTTCACATCATCATCATCATCGGAATTGGATATCTCAATGATTGCACGCGGCCAAGGCCACTCGCTGCACGGAATCGTATGACTTTCCGACTGTCTACTATAAGAAGATTTGCCCGGTTCAAAAGAGAGAAGCGAATACCGCGACGTGCCTTCGACTTGTTCCAGTAATTACAGTCGTCGCTAGATAATCTACAAACCTGGATGTATTTTTTATTTCTGAAGTATCTTGACAGTGATGAATAAATTGAAAGTTTTGCTCGAAAAAGAAAGACCACTCCCTGCAGGGAATCATATTTGGAAGCGTACGCTTTAATTTCCTTATCCGAGGATGAAGCCGATGATGCGTATCACATCAACATATTGGCGTGGATGAGATGAGATCAGTAGGCACCTCCACCACGAGCTAGCTAGGATGAGTGGATCGCTAGGAATGCCCTGGGCCTGGCGGGCGGGATAAAGACGGCGATGAAATGGAAGACGGACGATCAAGGGGCCTACGGATCTGCGTGCCAATCTTTAGTTTTGGCCACTTCCGGACGGTACCAACCTACTACTCGCTGTCGATCGATCTAGTCCTTTGTGAATTGTGATCTATGCGTATGCTCGGGGCACTTGCGATTGCGGCGCACACATTCTCCTCGTGCGAGATCGACTCGTCCATCGTCCAGCATCACTGCACACAGATTAAGCGACCCACCGAACTGTAGCGGCATCCTCTTTCGGTAGGGTCCCGTCCTGGCCGTTTTTTCTTCCGAGGATTGTGATGCAAGCAAGGGCCAGGAGGCACGCGGGTGTTCGCGAATGGTCCCTACAGTAGTTAGGGCATCTCCATCGGCGACTCGTAGATTTTCTCCCACATTTATCCGTGAACAATTAGACCCGTCCATGAATACGGATGCAAGAAGCAACCATCTAACGCTGTTTGCATGTATTTCAACAACTTTTTGTATCAACCGGATGAAATTCACGCCAATACGATGCATTTCAAATAAACCGAATGATATTCATTACAATTTAGACATTTTTAACTAAAAACTATAACGGACTAAGGTAAAACTAGTCTACGCTGGCGCCGACGGATATCCATGCGCACGACCCGGATAGCCTTGACTAGTCTGCGGCCGACCACAGTGGATCTCCATTGTCTTCTCCATGTCCAGAAGCCCGCTCGCCGGAATACCGTGAGTCTCTGAGTATATGCTTCAGCGCAAAGGGCGGCTCGTTTCCCTATGTTCGGCGATGCCGCTCATCGGAGTCGAACCCCCGTGATGTACTTCAACCGGAGGGGAAAGGGACGACGATGGCCTGTGACTAGGCAAGACACCAACTGTGTACGCCGGCGTCGCCTCGGTGGTGGCCTTCATGGGACCCAAGCAGCGGCGGCCTCCCGTGTTGTACTTCTCAATGATGGCGGCTACCACAGACGTGATGGGCACTATTTCGTCCATCTATGCGAAGCCGGTTTCCTTCTCGACCCACAGGGTGCGGGCATACGTACGTTGACGGCGGATGGCGCGGCCCCGGGCATGAGAGGAACGGTACGACATGTTGGGCATAAGCCACCTCAGGACGCGTCGGGTGCGAGCCAGGGCGTGCCGGGTCCGTGGCCGTGCGTGTGTGTGCGTGCGTGCACACCAGTGCGTAGCTGTAGGCCTAGGTGGTTAGGATCCGCAGGCAACGCGTGAGATCGTTGCGGGCTCGGGCGACGTGAGCGCTATGTGCGCGGCGAGGGCGTGGTCCGAGCGGGCCGATCGGGGCATGCGGCTGGGTGGAGGGCGTGGGGATCATGCCCCAGCGCCGGCCCAGGTTTAAAAGCCTGGTGATGATCATTGTAATCACTTGTGGTCTAGGGTATCGAGTACGAGCTCGAGAAAATATATGCCGTATGTGCGGCAGCGGGCATTCGAGCGCCCGGGAAAACTCCTGTGTCCACTCCTTCCATCCCTCTTCTTCCTCTGGTGATCTAGTTTAGAGAGAGACAGAGAGGTGCAGAGAGAGAGAGAGGACTAGCTAGGGTTCGGCAAGGCCACGGCAACAACAATTGGTATTCAGAGCCACAGGTTTCGAGGGGCGGCCGTGGCGCACGGCGGCGTCCGCGGCGCACGAGGTGACCGCGGCGGATATGGAGGCCATGGCACGTGGGGAGCGCGTGGTGACCTTGACGCACAGCGAGTTCACGGCCGTGCGGTGTGATGTCGTGCTCGAGACTAGCACGGCGGTCGCGGAGGCGAGGAGGCCGCGGAGGACCTGCGTGGTGGCGCAGAGGCTGCGGCAGCTCGGCGCGACGACCGTGGAGGTGCTGCGCTGCGGTTGACGGCGCAGCGGAGCAGGGCATAAGCGCGGCGGCGAGCCGGACGCGACCGGTGCGTGTTATGGGTACGCATCGGACGCGTTGGGCGCGTCGGGACCGCGGGAGTGGACCGCGTCGAGGCGCTGGACCTGGTTGCGCAGGCCGCGTACGTGCGCGGCGGGAGCGCGGGCCGGGAGCGCGGAGACGTGGGGAGTACGCGCGAAGGGCACGGCGGCACGGTGGCAGGCGTGGCAGCGACGTCAGGGCGGTGGCGGCTACAACAACGATGATGTCGACGGCGCGCCGGAGCGCGTGCTGCTGGCGGACGGCGGTGTCGAGGACGTCGGTCTCCTCTGAGTTCGTGGCTTAGGGGGGTGAGTGTTGGGCATAAGCCACCTCGGGACGCGTCGGGTGCGAGCCAGGGCGTGCCGGGTCCGTGGCCGTGCGTGTGTGTGCGTGCGTGCACACCAGTGCGTAGCTGTAGGCCTAGGTGGTTAGGATCCGCAGGCAACGCGTGAGATCGTTGCGGGCTCGGGCGACGTGAGCGCTATGTGCGCGGCGAGGGCGTGGTCCGAGCGGGCCGATCGGGGCATGCGGCTGGGTGGAGGGCGTGGGGATCATGCCCCAGCGCCGGCCCAGGTTTAAAAGCCTGGTGATGATCATTGTAATCACTTGTGGTCTAGGGTATCAAGTACGAGCTCGAGAAAATATATGTCGTATGTGCGGCAGCGGGCGTTCGAGCGCCCGGGAAAACTCATGTGTCCACTCCTTCCATCCCTTCTTCTTCCTCTGGTAATCTAGTTCAGAGAGAGACAGAGAGGTGCAGAGAGAGAGAGGACTAGCTAGGGTTCGGCAAGGCCACGGCAACAACACGACACGGAGTTGTCCACGGCAGCCACGATGCCCGTGCCGCCATGCTTCCCCGCGTGCCGGCCTGAAACAAATCGCCACTCCTCGGCGAGCTGGCTTGGAGCAGCAAGTTGTTGGACGACACGCTGCCTTGGAGTTTCTGCATCTACGAGCTAGCCTGCAGCGGCCTAGATCGTCGAGGGTGGTGGAGCAGAGCGTTGTCTGGCTCGTATCCGACAGGCTCGATGGGCCACCCAGTCGGCTTTGATGCCGGAGAACTCCTCTTCCTGCTCGCTGGATGCTATGGAGATTGTGGAGAAATGGTGCAAGAAGGAGATGGGAGCGGAGTGTGGTGCGATTTTTGACCGGCGCATGGCATCGTTTAAATAGCAGGTGGACGACCGAAGCCAACCGGGGTTGCGTTTAATGACGGGCGGCTCACGAACGGACGTGTGGCCGGAGTAGGTTTCTCGGCACACATGTGAGGGTTTAAGAGTGGATGGCGTGCAGTCTGTGGCCGTTTGTATGCGGTGAGGAGGTGTGTTCAGCCAGGCGGCGCTCTCTCGGCCAGCGCGCCGCTTCAATGCTGGCAGTGAGAGGTCGTGCCTATCTGCGCCGTCCTTCCGTCCGGTCAAATCATGGCATCAATGTCGGCCGCTGCATGCTCTGGCCCGGCATGAATGTAGCGCAGGCGTTCGATGAAAAACGTGGGAGAAGCGGGTGGGTGGTTTTTTGTGGACGGCGGTCAGGCACAGGCACAACAGCTGTCTGGACGACCACAAAGCCCCCACGTTTTTTTTCGGTTTACGAGAGAAAATGCGTCTGAACAACCTGCGGACTGATACAGACCCGTGTTGAATGAGCTCTATAGTCCGGACGTGTGCGGTCGGTTTGAGGTTTGGCGGTGTAGATGCCCTTGGCTGGAGCAGGAGTATACTATGCATGTAGTATCCGTGACAAATTCTCCTCCCGTTTCCT
The DNA here is from genome assembly GCF_056163025.1 of Triticum urartu. Lineage (NCBI taxonomy): Eukaryota > Viridiplantae > Streptophyta > Magnoliopsida > Poales > Poaceae > Triticum > Triticum urartu. The sequence continues at coordinate 609,353,588 of NC_141875.1, read as the reverse complement.
TATTTGTTTGGACAGCAATGGGGAAGTGGTCGCTACCGGTGATGGGGCACGGGGCGGTGGCGACGTACAGTCAAACGACGCCCACCGTCCTCGCCTCCTCGGATCAACGCAACGGCGACCGGCAAGGCGCATATCTTAACTGTCTGACAAGGCATGCGTGCGGCGACGTCCCCGCCCGCCGCCCGCCCGCCCGCCCGCCCGCCGCCGCCATCTCAGAAGTGATGCGTGCATTGCATGGGACCTGCTCGCACCTGCACGAGAGAAGCACATGAGTGTGAGAAAAAACAGATTGGTGCTGGTGGAGCGTCAGAGACGGCTTCACAGGTGGGACTAGGACAATCATAGAGTACTTCCTCTTTAATTAGTAGGAGCACTGCCTAATCATCACATGTGGATTTCTCAGTCCTCCATCAATCAAAAAGAAGAAACGTGCACGTGGATTTCTTAGGAAATACAATTCTTGTTTCGTTTGGTGGCAAAGCTAAACCCACCAGTCACCATCTCAGTCATCACAGGCAAAGATGTCACTTTCGCACGGGCAGATACTTTGTATGGGAAGGTCTCGTTTTTCAGTTCTTTTTTGGTGCCCAAGAGAATTTCTAGAACATTGGCACGTATGGACTGATTCTATAAAACTTAGGGGGCAAAATAGATCAAAGTTTTGAAACGTATAGGAAAAAACCATGCTTGTCTTTATCAGGTAGAACTTATCCTTGTAAATTTTGGTTAAGAAAACATTATTATTTGCGGCCTGTGCGAGAATCACAAATAAGTTTCCCTTCATCTGCCGGATCACCGTATCCTGTTTCCGCTTGAGCTTGGCCACCCGAGCCGCCTCCACCGCTGCCTCCGACGCCTCGCGCTCCGACTGCTCAATGGCAAGCCGAAGCGCCTTAGCGTTCTTCCTCCGTAGCGAATGAAGGTCTGTCTCCGTCATCGTCAGCAACCGGCGGCAGACCCACGTGAGGAGTTGCTTGTCCTCGTTTGGGCTCAACCGGCAACCCGTGACCGTGGCACACGGATTGCTCCGCCGCGTCCCTCTACTTTGCCCGATGCCTCTCACGGCGGATGGCGCGCGTCCCCGATTTCGGCGCACACGTGCGGGCGGAGCGGGCACTAGCACCCACCACAGCCCGTGTGGAGCAGCGGCCGGTGGGGAAGGGAAAGGCATGGGGGCGGAGCGGACTGCACATCCCTCGCGAAGCTGTGCGCGGGCCGGGAGGGGCCAGCTCCAGCATCCGTGCTGCGCTGGCGCGTGAGCGGTGACGGTGCAGATCCGGAGCTGCCCCCCGTGCCCACCTTGGACCACTCCAATGCAATGCGGAGGCCCAACTCCTCCTCGACGTTAACGTTGGAGCTGAAGTGGCTGCCGGAGCTCGACATCATGCCGGATTCAATCAAAATCGGAGAGGGGGAGGAAAGGCGGAGCGAGAAAGGAGAATGGAGTGAGAGCTAGGGTTCAGAGAGGGGACGGATCGGGTTTTTTATGGGGACGGTGCGGGGTCGGTGATGGGTCGGCCTGATGTGGGGGATGTGCCCGGACGCGCCCGGGCCGCCCCATATCCGCCCTAAACTTGGGCTGGATATGAGGGCGCTAGACAATCCGGACGTTTGAGGCCGATTTGAGGCGCCTAGGTGGGACGGTTTTTTATGACCAGTCGCTGATCCATCTGCCCGATCGGACGTTTGAGATAGGTTTGAGACGCCCAGCTGTAGATTCTCTTGTGATACAAGTTGCGTAACTTACTGTACTGAAATTCAGGTAGTGATTTCCTCAGAGGTTATTGTTTTTGAATTGTGATATTAATTTTGTTTCCAAAAACTCTGCAGAAGTTTGAAATACGCAAATTAGTTTGAAATGTATGCATACTCATATTTTTATATCTAAAAATGATTTTTCTTTCAAACCATGTAAGAGAACTGCATGTGATTCACTAAGAAGGAGAGCGCAATGTTGAAAACGACATCACCATTACACTGCGAGTCTACGACCCTTAGGGCATCTCCAACGGCAACCCGCAAAAATCCTTCCGCATCCATCCGTAAACAGGAGAGACCAGTTATCGGACACGGATGCGGGAGGCAGCCATCCAACGCTCGCCGCATACATTTTCACAACAACTCAAACTAACTGGACGAAATTCGTGCAAACCGATGGTTTTCATTCAGGTTCGGATATAATTTACATAAAAATCGATATTTCGACCGTTTAACTAAAAACTAAAAACTAAACCTAAACCCTATACTGGACGACCACCTCATATGTGTGGCCGCCCTGCCCTGCCACATCACCGTCTCCGTCATCATCATCATGGTGGTCCCTCCAGCGGTGGAACGACGCCGAAGGGCCGCGACAACCTTGCCCGGCGGCTGTCTATCGCTCGCAAAGGAGCTGCTCCACCTCTTGTTGCGCCGTGCGGAGGGCAGCCGCGGCCACTACCAATGAGTCCTGCAGAGCCCTAGCGGTGCCCTTGCCGCGACCGGCGTTCGCAGAGCAGCCGCTGAGTGGCCACTCCTCACTGATCTTGGCGAGCTCGCTGTCAAGGCGGCGACGGCGCCTGGCAAACGTCTCTGTGGTGGTGATGGAGCGATCGAGCGCCCATGCGGCGCCGAGGTCGGGGTCGTTCGAACCCACTCCAGCGCCACGTCCGTCTTGGCGAACTCGGAGCGGTGACCGGCATTATACCGGTTGTACCTCACCTGCCGTCGTGCCGCGCGCTCTGCCTCGGATACCACGGCCCGAGAGACGGAGGCATGGTTGTAACCACCGCCTCCAAGATAGTGAAGGATGCGTCCACGCGCATTGGCGATCGCGGGCGGCAGCTCTGAAGGAAATATGCCCTAGAGCGAATAATAAAGATATTATTTATTTTCTTATATCATGATAAATGTTTATTATTCATGCTAGAATTGTATTAACCGAAAACATAATACATGTGTGAATACATAGACAAACAGAATGTCACTAGTATGCCTCTACTTGACTAGCTCGTTGGTCAAAGATGATTATGTTTCCTAACCATAGACATGAGTTGTCATTTGATAAATGGGATCACATCATTAGGAGGATGATGTGACTGACTTGACCCATTCCGTTAGCTTAGCAGTTGATCGTTTTAGTTTACTGCTATTGCTTTCTTCATGACCTATACATGTTCCTATGACTATGAGATTATGCAACTCCCGATTATCGGAGGAACACTTTGTGTGCTACCAAACGTCACAACGTAACTGGGTGATTATAAAGGTGCTCTAAAGGTGTCTCCGATGGTACTTGTTGAGTTGGCATAGATCAAGATTAGGATTTGTCACTCCGATTGTCAGAGAGGTATCTCTGGGCCCTCTCGGTAATGCACATCGCTATAAGCCTTGCAAGCAATGCAACTAATAAGTTAGTTGCGGGATGATGCATTACGGAACGAGTAAAGAGACTTGCCGATAACGAGATTGAGCTAGGTATTGAGATGACAAAGGGAACAACATATGTTGTTATGCGGTTTGACCGATAAAGATCTTCATAGAATATGTAGGAGCCAATATGAGCATCCAGGTTCCGCTATTGGTTATTGACCGGAGACGTGTCTCGGTCATGTCTACATAGTTCTCGAACCCGTAGGGTCTGCACGCTTAACGTTCGGTGACGATCGGTAATATGAGTTTATGTGTTTCGATGTACCGAAGGTAGTTCGGAGTCCCGTATGAGATCGGGGACATGACGAGGAGTCTCAAAATGATCGAGACATAAAGATCGATATATTAGACGACTATATTCGGACATCGGAAAGGTTCCGAGTGATTCGGGTATTTTTCGGAGTACCGGAGAGTTACGGGAATTCGCCGGAGAGTGTATGGGCCTTATTGGGCTTTAGGGGAAAGATAGAGGGGAGGCTCCCCCCAAGGCTTAGTTCGAATTGGACTAGGGGGGAGGGGCTGCGCCCCCTCCTTCCTTCTCTTCTCTTTTCCCTTACCTTCTCTCCTACTCCTACAACATGGAAGGGGGGAATCCTACTCCCGGTGGGAGTAGGACTCCCCAGGGTGCGCCATAGTAGAGGGCCGGCCCTCCCCCTCCTCCACACCTTTATATATGGGGGAAGGGGGCACCCTTGGACACACAAGTTGATTGTTCCAAGCCGTGTGCGGTGCCCCCTCACCATAATCCACCCCGATCATATCGTAGCGGTGCTTAGGCGAAGCCCTGCGTTGGTAGCAACATCATCACCGTCATCACGCCGTCGTGCTGACGGAACTCTCCCGTGAAGCTCTGCTGGATCGGAGGTCATGGGACGTCATTGAGCTGAACGTGTGCTGAACTCGGAGGTGTCGTGCGTTCGGTACTTGGATCGGTCGGATCGTGAAGACGTATGACTACATCAACTGTGTTCTCATAATGCTTCCGCTTACGGTCTACGAGGATACGTAGACGATACTCTCCCCTCTTGTTCTTGTGCATCACCATGATCTTGCGTGTGCTAAGGAATTTTTTTGAAATTACTACGTTCCCCAACAGTGGCATCCGAGCCAGGTTTATGCGTAGATATTATATGCACGATGAAAGAACATGCGGTGCCCCCATGTTTGGTTTTGGTAATTGATGACAATCTTTATGGACTAATGGTTGCCTTGAGTTATATTTGAAGGTTTTGTCCATAGGCTTTTCTTGGAGTACATGTGTTGGTTTCAAGGAGAGTTTGTGTCGACCAAGGTGCTATTCAAGGAATTATTCAAAGATTGGTCATTTGAGAGTTGAGCTTATTGCAAGCGTGTCTTGAAGAAGAAGATTGTTTGATCATTCATGTTTACCTTCAAGACATCATCCAAATGAAGAGAGTTGGAAAGAATCAAGGTTGATCAAGACTAAGTCAAGAGTGAATCAAGTTGATCAACACACAAAGCGTACAAGATGTACAGAGGGATCAAGTGATCCCATGGTATGGTAAGCATTGTCCATTACGCTTTGTGTACTAACCCATGGTCTTCGTGAGAGTTCTTTGTGGGGTTAGGTTGCGGTGTGCAAATTCAAGTGAAGCATCACGAAGAGATCAAATGCTTGAAGCTTGCCGTCCATTGTGGTGACAATGGACTTGTGAAGATGTGCGGAAGAGTGGCTCACCCATAGTGGAGTATGGGGGAGCAATCAACTAGTCTTCATCGAGCCAACGCAATCAAGAAAGGTGATCCAACTTGAGGGAGTCAAGATCGTCATCATCTAGCTCAAGTGGATCATGTGCAAGGCAAAGGTTTGCCCTTGATAGGTTTTCTATTTTACCGGTCTCATGATGGTAGTTGGGAGACCGGGTTATAGGATCGATTGCCGTACTATCAAGGGGGGCTCTCGATGAGTAGCTTGATCGTATCATTCGTAGAGACCTCAAACCATTGCATCCTTACATCATCTTTCTTGGTTCTTGGTTGGTTCTCTTTTTGAGTCTTAGAGCTTATGGCCATCTTGATGACAAGCTTGAGTTCATCGAAAACGGAGTTTACATGCGTCTTCTATGATGTTTTCGGTGTTGGAGGTTTTACCGGTCTTATCCGAGGAAGGGTTCTCACCATTTTCTTTTGGGCCTTTTCTCATTTGCTTATTATTGGTATTTATATCAAGATTGTGTTAGCCCTTGTCTCTAGCTTTCCAACAAACTTGGTTTCGTCGAATTCGGAGTCCGTTTGCAGAAGTTATGGCTGTTTTTGTAAAGGCCGCAACGGTACTACCGTGGCTAGAGCGGATGTAATTTTTTACCACCGCTCCAGAGCAGTACTACCGTGGCTCCTGAGCGGTAGTACCGCTCCAGAGCAGTACTACCGCGGCTCCTAAGCGGTAGTACCGCTCCGGACCAAAATCTCGTGTTTTACTCAGCGGAAGTAGGCACGGAAGTAATTTTTTTGTACCGCTCGCAAGCAGTAGTACCGCTACCATTTGCGGTAGTACCATGAGGTCGAGCGGTAGTACCATGAGGACGAGCGGTAGTACCACTCCGGTGGTTCTACTGGCCTTTTGCCTCCTCGCTGTTGTTTTTCAGAGGGGTACTTCCACCCTAGCGGTAGTACCGCTCCTTGGAGCGGTAGTACCGCTCTGTGCGGGCTATGAGCATAACGGTTGGATTTTTCCCCACCTATAAAAGGGGGTCTTCTTCCCCAATGAACCCAATCTCTTGAGCTCGTTTTTGCCCCCATTGTTGACCTTCTTTGGGCTTGCTAACTCTCAATCCCTCCATGGATTCTTGCTAGTTTTTGAGGGAAAAAAGAGAGGAGATCTAGATCCACATTCCACCAATCACTTTCTCCTCTTTGTGAGGGGAACCCCTTGGATATAGATCTTGGAGTTCTTGGTGTTCTCCTTCTTGTTCTTCCTCTCATTTTCCTCCCTAGCATTAGTTGCTTCGGTGGGATTTGAGAGAGGACTTGGTCACTCCGTGTGCCCTTGCCATTGCATTTGGTGCATCGGTTTGAGTTCTCCACGTGATACGTGGAAGTTACAAGTTGAGAAGCTTATTACTCTTGGGTGCTTGGTACCCTTGAGCTTGTTCCTCTTGGGTGCTTGGGCGCCCTAGACGGTTGGTGGTGTTCGGAGCTCAATAATTGTGGTGTAAAGCTCCGCGCAAGCGTCGGAGTCTCCAATTAGGTTGTGGAGATCGCCCCGAGCAGTTTGACGGGTACCGGTGACCGCCCCCAAGGGTTGCCAAAGTGTAAGGGTTCGGTGACCGCCCCAAGGGTTGCCATTTGTACGGGTTCGGTGACCGTCCTTAAGGGTCCCTTAGTGGAATCACGGCATCTTGCATTGTGCGAGGGCGTGAGGAGATTACGGTGGCCCTAGTGGCTTCTTGGGGAGCATTGTGCCTCCACACCGCTCCAAATGGAGATTAGCATCCGCAAGGGTGTGAACTTCGGGATACATCGTCGTCTCCGCGCGCCTCGGTTATCTCTTACCCGAGCCCTTTACTTATGCACTTTACTTTGTGATAGCCATATTGTTTCTTGTCATATATCTTGCTATCACATAGTTGTTTATCTTGCTTAGTATAAGTTGTTGGTGCACATAGGTGAGCCTAGTTGTTGTAGGTTTTGTGTTTGACAAATTAACCGCTAGGTTTATTCCGCATTTGTTCAAGCCTAAACCGTAATTATTTTAAAAACGCCTATTCACCCCCCTTCTAGGCGACATCCACGATCTTTCAATTGGTATCAGAGCCTCGTCTCTCTTTATTAGGCTTTACCGCCTAGAGAGTAAGGATGTCGACTAGGGGTTTAGGATTCTCTGACACTCTTAGTTTCGATGGCACAAATTTTGATGTTTGGGTAATTCGCATGCTTAATCTCTTTAGGGTCATGGACCCAAATTTAGAGTGAATTGTAGATATGGGTTTTTCTCCTCCAAAGGATCCCCAAAGATTATCTTTAGAGGATGAGAAAAATTCTTATCTCAATGCTCAAGCTTCTAATTGCTTTTCGATGCTTTGAGCAATGTAGTTTTATTTCAACTCATGTCGTTCCGGGATGCTCATGAGTTGTGGGCGAAGCTTCAAGATAAATATGGTGTGTCCAAGATTTGTGGGGATGATTGTTCTCCCTCCACTTCCGGTCGTACAGTCTTCTCAACTTCTTCTACTTCACCTACATGTGGTTTGCCACAAGGTAATGATATGGTGAGTAGTGTTGGTCATTGCAATGATGATAGTATGTTTATTGTGGATGATCCTTCATCTCTATCTTATTGCAATGCTCCTTCTTTGGGCTTTAACACTTCGAGCACTCCAAATATTTCACATGCTTGTGTTGATAGTCCTTGCATATCATGTAAAAATTGCTTGACTAAATCTCATGATGATATGCTTGCTATATCTTGTTGCCATGATGAAAATGCATGTATTTCCTCGAGTTGTTGTGCTAACAATGTAGAGGAAACCCAACACTCCATGGAACAAGATGTGGTCTTGGATGGTGCTTCAAGGGATCTGAAATCATCGTCTATTGCATTTTGCCTTATGGCCAAGGCTTCAAAGGTATCTCCCACTTTGAATCCCAATATATCTTGTGATGATATTGATGATGGCAAGAGTGATGATGATGTTGATTATGATGAAGAGAATGATGATGTTGCCTCCTTAAAAATTAAGGGGGAAATGATTTTTAAAGCTCTTCTTAAGAATAAATTTGCTCGTTCCAACTTCATGGAAATCATGTCTATTGCTACTGAGGGCAAGAAATATATTGATGAGTTGGAATCTCGTCTTGAGGAGCATGAGGTCACCATTGATAAAATGGAAGGTCATGAGCGTGATTACGCTAATGAGATTGCGGACCTCTCTCAAGCTCTTGAACTTGAACAAACCACCAAGGAATCTCTTGAGGAGACTTTTGCTCTAGAATTATCTAGAGTGAGGGAATCTCGTGATAGAGCTCTTTTGGTGGCCAATAATTTTGAAACTAAAAATGCTAATCTTGAAGTTGCTCATGCTAGACTCCTTGAGGATTTTGAGCACCTCGAAAATGGCTCAAGGGTCATTAAGGGTGAGCTCATCAAACTCACCGAGTCTCATGCTCAACTTGGAGCTTCTTATTTAAAAGAGCTTTCCAAGTTGTCCTCTCATCTTGTTGTTAATGATGATGCTTGTGCTACTAACTCTATTACTTGTGAAGCATCCATTTTGAAGGAGAATGTTGAGCTAAGGGCTCAACTTGAGTTGCTATCTAGCAATTATGGGATGTTGGAAGAAAATCATGTAAAGCTCACAAGTTCTCATGATGATCTTCTAGTATCCCATAATGTGCTAAAGATAGCTCATGAGGCCATGCTTGCTAAGGTAACATCTAGTGAGCCTCATGTGGATACTAGCAGTACTTTTGGTCAAAATGCTATATTGCCTTGTGCTAGTCCTCGTGATTCATCCATGCATAACATTGGTACATCTTGTGATGAATTTCTTTCCTTGCCTTGTTGCTCTAACGATGAAGCTTATACTTCCTCTAGTACTTGTGTTGAGACTAACCATGCAGAGGAAATCAAAGAGCTCAAGGCCCAAGTCACTTCTTTGAAGAAAGACTTGGAAAAGAGTCATGAAGGGAAATTCACACTCAACAATATCTTGAGTGCAAAAATCCCCCAATGACAAAGGTGGACTTGGATTCAACTCCAACAATAAGAAAAAGTCCAAAGTTAACAAAAGGAAGGGCCAAGAACAAGTCAAGAATTCGGCCAAGATTGTTTGCTTCAAGTGCAAAGTAGAAGGGCATCATGTTAGATCTTGCCCATTGAAGAAGAAGCCCATTAGTGACAAGCAACAAGGGAAGCGGCCACAAGTTCACTCTCATTCTCAACCTCAAGTTGAAGAAAGGCCTCTTCCCAAGAAAACTCAAGCTAATGCTTCTCAAGTTGAGAAATCAAGTGAGAAGAAAGTAAAGAGTAGACGTTGCTACCTATGTCGTGAAAAAGGTCACGTCGCTTCTTCATGCACAAATGGTACCTTATCCGACCCTATTCTAATTGATGATATCTATTCTCTTGGGAAGGATAAGTTTGGTAATGTGTTTGCCAAATTTGTTGGTGCTCAAAGTGGTGTCAAGAAAAGAACCATATTGTGACTAACCTCTTAGGACCCAACTTGGTTGGGGACCAACTAGCTCATACTTGATCAATAGGTGTTGTTGGAGGTCTTTGGAGACTTGGCTACATTATGAAGAATTAAGGGGACTTCATCATTCTTATTGTCTCAAGCCAAGTCATTCGGGTTATCAAGTTTCTATCTTATATCCAGTCTTCCTCCTTGCGGTAACTCGTGCTTAAATTGTTTACTTGAAAATTACTTGCCCCTTAGCATGTTGTGGTTTTGTACCTTGCATGTGCTTGTATATGTTGTGCTTCCAATTTGCTTATCTTGAGAGAAATCAAGTATGTGTATGTTGGTTTGCACATCATGTACGTGTGTGTTGTGTGTTGAGCCTTTTTGCATCTTGTTTATTTCTTAGTTGGCTCTTGTGAGAGATTAATGGAATATCCCATTATGGGGGAGTGATGTGCTTTGTGCACCTCACAATCCTATAAATGTGTGTACATGAGTAATACCATCTAGTATTTATATTTCAAGATTATCTAGTCACTATGTGGTATGTCTTCTCATGAGAAATTCAAATTCTAAATAGTCCATTAATTATCTCTTGTTGGATCCTTTTATTTGCCTCTTGTTTATCCTTAATTGGTATCACATTATGGGGGAGTAATATGCTATGTGTATATTCCTAGCCTAGAAAATGTGTACATTTGAGATATTGTCACCTAGTGTTGATATTGTAAATTATCTTGTTCCTAGGTGGCATGTTAGCTCTACACGTTGCTATTTGCTTGTGTTTGGTGTGAAGAGGATGTTGGATATCCTTGCAATCTACCACCGGGAATTATTTCCAAAAACTTATTGTCTTTTAACAATTGGTACTCACTTGTGTGGTAGAAATTATTGATCATCTTTACATTAGCCTTTGCTTTTATTTGCCGTATTTCTTGCCTAGGATTGTGTCAACTCCCATTGTATTCCATACCACTTGTGGATCTTGTTATTTCCTTGAGCTTGTATATTGTTTGTATAGATATAGTTAAAGTGGTGATCCCATCTTGTGATTTTTGTATTCAAATGCAAATTCTCCACAATGCACAATGCTTGGGGGAGCTATCCTATTTTTCTTAGAACACTCACCTTGTGATCCTTTTCAAGTGTGTGTTGGTGGAATGCAAATCGTTTCTTTTGGTACTTTGTGCCATCATGAAACTTTGTAGAGCACTTGGTTTGTTTGGAACCATTCTCTCTTTTGGGAGTTTGACATCTTTCTTTTTGTGTATCAATGGATATCTCATTCCTTGATGTATCGTTTAATGATATCCTTCAAGTGATGATTTATTCATTTGGTATCCTTTCTTCACTTGGCATTTCTTTTTCTTTTGGTATCGGTTCTTGAAAGTCTTGAGCATGCATATTAACTTCATGTAGTTTCTTTGGCATGCTTTCCTTCTTTGACCCAATATATAGGGGAAACTCCACCAACTCTCAAATTGGATGAGATGTGCATGTAATTCATTTTCATATCTATGTGCACATATTTATGTGGAGTTTTTCCTATGTATTGTTGGTTCTCTAACTCTTTGGTCCCAATGAGTTTGGGTACCATTTTGTTTGTGTTGTTGTTCTAGGAACAATTGGAGATGCATTGGACGCTTGGCTCACTCACAAGGAAGATGGTGTCACCATGTACTTATTGGATTCAAGCTAGGATGATCAATGAACTACTATCTACCCTTAATTGGTATCTACTACATCCTTCCAATGATATCTCAGTAACAAGCATCTCTTCATGCATTCTTCCTTGCTTTCAACCTTGTGTAGGTTGCATCTTAGCATGATATTCATTCCATGTTGTGATACTTGTTTCCTTTCTCAAAGCATCTCAACGATGATCTCATATTACTAGTTGTGATGTCTTTGATGGTTGTGTAGTAGGAATTCATTTATATACAATAAGACCATATCTAGCCATGTGCTATGCTTTCAAGCAAATATCTTATTGGTATATTTATGATTTCCTTGTGGATATCTTGTTCTTTCCTTTTGTAACTATTTCGTGTGTATATCTTTCTTTGTAGATATATATCATCATGATTTCGTCTACCTAGAATCTTATACACTTGAGAGAAGTTGCATATCTAGTTGATATCCTTTCTTTCACATCCACCTTGTATTTCTTATGTTATTTCTTTGGTGGCTCCATGAAAGCTTTTGCCTTGAGTGTGTGTCTTATCTCGTTGCATCTTGATGCAATCTTGTGTGGTGAAGATTATTTTCGTCATGCTTATCTTTATGAGGCTTTTGCCATCTTAATTGGTATCCCTCGTCTTGATGAGGCTTTCATCTTCTATCTTCACCATGGGTTGTCACAAGCATAGGTTCTTTATATGCTTATTAGTAAGCTTGTGAACCCATTTACTTGTTGTGTGTGTGAATGATAGGCCTTGCACTGTGTTGCCTCATTCTTTCAAGACTTTATTGATGCTTAATGCTCATCCGTACTTTAGTCTTCTCAAGTGCATTGCCTTGACTCACACACATCATTTTGGTTGAGCCCATTCTTAAGTTGCCTCTTTCACTTATTGCTCAACCATGTGTTTGTTACATGTACTAGGCTTAGTTTCCTATATGTTCACTTGCACTTGTTGTAAGTTTCTATTGATTTTGGGGGAGCTATGATCCTATTTTGTGCACTTTGTATCCAAATACAAAAATTCTTATGTGTGCACAAATCATGGGGAGCTTCTCTAGTTTCTTTAGAACACTCCTTTGCTCATATCATAATATCTTTACTCTTGTGGCTCGTAGGATCTTTGGTCTAGTTGTTTCAATTGATATCCATTGAATGCTTGCTTCAATTGGTATCTTTTGATTGCTTGATTGCTTGTTTCTCTCTTTGTTATGTCTTTGTGGCATATCTTTCTTTTGCAATCTTTGGGCCTCAATATAGTTTGTCTTCCTCCAAGTATTTACCGTTGGATATGTGTACTGCATTCCACTCTCTTGTTGAGAAATACACAACTTATGGAGGAACTCAATCTATAGTGGCCTTCTAAGCTTTTCGCCCATTTTGGCAATCGATGCCAATGGGGGAGAAGTTTCAGAGAGTTTTGTGGAGAAGTCTTTAGAGTTTTCTCCTTGCTTTGGTTTTGTTCCTAAGCATTTGCATCTCATACGCATGCATCATTGGTTGTTGCATTGCATGGTGATGCATAATTCCTTATATAAACTCTCTTGAAAGTGATTGTCATCAATTACCAAAATGGGGGAGATTGAAAGAACATGCGGTGCCCCCATGTTTGGTTTTGGTAATTGATGACAATCTCTATGGACTAATGGTTGCCTTGAGTTATATTTTAAGGTTTTGTCCATAGGCTTTTCTTGGAGTACATGTGTTGGTTTCAAGGAGAGTTTGTGTCGACCAAGGTGCTATTCAAGGAATTATCCAAAGATTGGTCATTTGAGAGTTGAGCTTATTGCAAGCGTGTCTTGAAGAAGAAGATTGTTTGATCATTCATGTTTACCTTCAAGACATCATCCAAATGAAGAGAGTTGGAAGGAATCAAGACTAAGTCAAGAGTGAATCAATTTGATCAACACACAACGCGTACAAGATGTACAGAGGAATCAAGTGATCCCATGGTATGGTAAGCATTGTCCATTACGCTTTGTGTACTAACCCATGGTCTTTGTGAGAGTTTTTTCGGGGGTTAGGTTGCGGTGTGCAAATTCAAGTGAAGCATCACGAAGAGATCAAATGCTTGAAGCTTGCCGTCCATTGTGGTGACAATGGACTTGTGAAGATGTGCGGAAGAGTGGCTCACCCATAGTGGAGTATGGGGGAGCAATCAACTAGTCTTCATCGAGCCAACGCAATCAAGAAAGGTGGTCCAACTTGAGGGAGTCAAGATCGTCATCATCTAGCTCAAGTGGATCATGTGCAAGGCAAAGGTTTGCCCTTGATAGGTTTTCTATTTTACCGGTCTCATGATGGTAGTTGGGAGACCAGGTTATAGGATCGATTGCTGTACTATCAAGGGGGGCTCTCGATGAGTAGCTTGATCGTATCATTCGTAGAGAGCTCAAACCATTGCATCCTTGCATCATCTTTCTTGGTTCTTGGTTGGTTCTCTTTTTGAGTATTAGATCTTATGGTCATCTTGATGACAAGCTTGAGTTCATCGAAAACGGAGTTTACATGCGTCTTCTATGATGTTTTCGGTGTTGGAGGTTTTACCGGTCTTATCCGAGGAAGGGTTCTCACCATTTTCTTTTGGGCCTTTTCTCATTTGCTTCTTATTGGTATTTATATCAAGATTGTGTTATCCCTTGTCGCTAGCTTTCCAACAAACTTGGTTTCTCGAATTCGGAGTCCGTTTGCAGAAGTTATGGCTGTTTTTGTAAAGGCTGCAGCTGTACTACCGTGGCTAGAGCGGATGTAATTTTTTACTACCGCTCCAGAGCAGTACTACCGCGGCTCCTGAGCGGTAGTACCGCTCCAGAGCAGTACTACCGCGGCTCCTAAGCGGTAGTACCGCTCCGGACCAAAATCTCGTGTTTTGCTCAGCGGAAGTAGGCACAGAAGTAATTTTTTTGTACCGCTCGCAAGCAGTAGTACCGCTACCATTTGCGGTAGTACCGTGAGGTCGAGAGGTAGTACCGTGAGGACGAGCGGTAGTACCGCTCCGGCGGTTCTACTGGTCTTTTGCCTCCTCGATGTTGTTTTTCAAAGGGGTACTTCCGCCCTAGCGGTAGTACCGCTCTGTGCGGGCTGTGAGCATAACGGTTGGATTTTTCCCCGCCTATAAAAGGGGGTCTTCTTCCCCAATGAACCCAATCTCTTGAGCTCGTTTTTGCCCCCATTGTTGACTTTCTTTGAGCTTGCTAACTCTCAATCCCTCCATGGGTTCTTGCTAGTTTTTGAGGGAAAAGAGAGAGGAGATTTAGATCCACATTTTCACCAATCACTTTCTCCTCTTTGTGAGGGGAACCCCTTGGATCTAGATAGTGGAGTTCTTGGTGTTCTCCTTCTTGTTCTTCCTCTCATTTTCCTCCCTAGCATTAGTTGCTTCGGTGGGATTTGAGAGAGGACTTGGGCACTCCGTGTGCCCTTGCCATTACATTTGGTGCATCGGTTTGAGTTCTCCACGTGATACGTGGAAGTTACAAGTTGAGAAGCTTATTACTCTTGGGTGCTTGGTACCCTTGAGCTTGTTCCTCTTGGGTGCTTGGGCGCCCTAGACGGTTGGTGGTGTTCGGAGCTCAATAATTGTGGTGTAAAGCTCCGCGCAAGCGTCGGGGTCTCCAATTAGGTTGTGGAGATCACCCCGAGCAGTTTGACGGGTACCGGTGACCGCCCCCAAGGGTTGCCAAAGTGTACGGGTTCGGTGACCGCCCAAGGGTTGCCATTTGTACGGGTTCGGTGACCGCCCTCAAGGGTCCCTTAGTGGAATCACGGCATCTTGCATTGTGCGAGGGCGTGAGGAGATTACGGTGGCCCTAGTGGCTTCTTGGGGAGCATTGTGCCTCCACACCGCTCCAAACGGAGATTAGCATCCGCAAGGGTGTGAACTTCGGGATACATCGTCGTCTCCGCGCGCCTCGGTTATCTCTTACCCGAGCCCTTTACTTATGCACTTTACTTTGTGATAGCCATATTGTTTCTTGTCATATATCTTGCTATCACATAGTTGTTTATCTTGCTTAATATAAGTTGTTGGTGCACATAGGTGAGCCTAGTTGTTGTAGGTTTTGTGTTTGACAAATTAACTGCTAGGTTTATTCCGCATTTGTTCAAGCCTAAACCGTAATTATTTTAAAACGCCTATTCACCCCCCCTTCTAGGCGACATCCATGATCTTTCACACGAGTAGAACACAAAGGAGTTGTGGGCGTGGGTATATACATATTGCTTGTCGTCACTAGTTGATTCTTGATTCAGCGGCTTGTTGGATGAAGCGGCCCAGACCGACATTGCACGTACGCTTACGCGACACTGGTTCTACTGACGTGCTTCGCACGCAGGTGGCTAGTGGGTGTCTGTTTCTCCAGTTTTAGTTAAATCGGATTCAATGAACTGGGTTCTTTCTGAAGATCAAAAAGCAATCGCTATACCGCGTTGTGGTTTTTGATGCGTAGGTAAGAACGGTTCTTGCTCAGCCCGTAGCAGCCACGTAAAACTTGCAACAACAAAGTAGAGGATGTCTAACTTGTTTTTGCAGGGCATGTTGTGATGTGATATGGTCAAGACGTGATGAGATATAAATTGTTGTATGAGATGATCATGTTTTGTTAAAGTTATCGGCAACTGGCAGAAGCCTTATGGTTGTCTCTTTATTGCATAAGATGTAAGTGCCATGTAATTGCTTTACTTTATTGCTATGCGATAGCAATACTTGCAAAAGCAATAGTTGGCGAGACGACCATGTGACGACACATTGATAAAGATCAAGATGATGGAGATCATGGTGTCATGCCGGTGACGATAGTGATCATGACGATACTTTGGAGATGGAGATCAAAGGCGCAAGATGATCATGGCCATATCATGCCACATATTTTGATTGCATGTGAAGTTTATCCTTTATGCATCTTATTTTGCTTAGTTCGGCGGTAGCTTTATAAGATGATCCCTTACTGTAAATTTCAAGGTACAAGTGTTCTCCCTGAGTATGCACCGTTGGCAAAGTTTGTCGTGCTGAGACACCACGTGATGATCGGGTGTGATAAGCTCTACATTCACATACAACGGATGCAAGCCAGTTTTGCACACGCAGAAATACTCGGGTTAAACTTGACGAGCCTAGCATATGCAGCTATGGCCTCAGAACACTGGAGACCGAAAGGTCGAGCGTGAATCATATAGTAGATATGATCAACATAATGATGTTCACCATTGAAAACTACTCCATCTCACGTGGTGATCGGACATGGTTTAGTTGATTTGGATCACGTGACCATTTAGATGACTAGAAGGATGTCTATCTAAGTGGGAGTTCTTAAGTAATATGATTAATTGAACTTTAATTTATCATGAACTTAGTCCTGATAGTATTTGCATAACTATGTTGTAGATCAATAGCTCACGATGTAGCTCCCCATTTATTTTGATATGTTCCTAGAGAAAAACTAAGTTGAAAGATGTTAGTAGCAATGATGCAGATTGGACCCGTGATTTGAGGATTATCCTCATTGCTGCAGAGAAGAATTATGTCCTTGATGCACCGCTAGGTGACAGACCGATTGCAGGAGCATATGCAGACGTTACGAACGTTTGGCAAAGCTCGGTATGATGACTACTTGATAGTTTAGTGCACCATGCTTTACGGCTTAGAACCGGGACTTCAAAAATGTTTTGAACGCCACGGAACATATAATATGTTCCAAGAGTTGAAATTAGTATTTCAGACTCATGCCCATGTCGAAAGGTATGAGACCTTTGACAAGTACTTTGCCTACAAAATGGAGGAGAATAGCTCAGCTAGTGAGCATAGAATATCTGAGTGCTACAATCACTTGAATCAAGTGGGAGTTAATCTTCCAGATAAGATAGTGATTGACACAATTCTCTAGTCACTATCACCAAGTTACTAGAACTTCGTGATGAACTATAATATGCAAGGGATAACGGAAACGATTCCCAAGCTCTTCGTGATATGGTAATTGACGAAGGTAGAAATCAATAAAAGCATCAAGTGTTGATGGTTGACAAGACCACTAGTTTCAAGAAAAGGGCAAAGGGAAGAAGGGGCACTTCAAGAAGAACGGCAAGCAAGTTGCTGCTCAGGTGAAGAAGCCCAAGTCAAGACCTAAGCCTGAGACTAAGTGCTTCTACTGCAAAGGGACTGGTCACTGGAAGCAGAACTGCCCCAAGTATTTGGCGGATAAGAAGGATGGCAAAGTGAACAAAGGTATATTTGATATACATGTTATTGATGTGCACTTTACTAGTGTTTATAGCAACCCCTTAGTATTTGATACTAGTTCAGTTGCTGAGATTAGTAACTCGAAACAGGAGTTGCAGAATGAACAGAGACTAGTTAAGGGTGAAGTGACGATGTGTGTTGGAAGTGGTTCCAAGATTGATATGATCATTATCGCACACTCCCTATACTTTCAGGATTAGTGTTGAACCTAAATAAATGTTATTTGGTGTTTGCGTTAAGCATGAATATGATTTGATCATGTTTATTGCAATACGGTTATTCATTTAAAGTCAGGGAATAATTGTTGTTCTGTTTACATGAATAAAACCTTCAATGGTCATACACCCGAGGTGAATGGTTTATTGAATCTCGATCGTAGTGATACACATATTCATAATATTGAAGCCAAAAGATGCAAAGTTAATAATGATAGTGCAACTTATTTGTGGCACTGCCTTTTAGGTCATATTGGTGTAAAGCGCATGAAAAAAATCCATGTTGATGGGCTTTTGGAATCATTTGATTATGAATCATTTGATTATGAATCAGTTGATGCTTGCGAACCATGCCTCATGGGCAAGATGACTAAGACTCCGTTCTCCGGAACAATGGAGCGAGCAATAGACTTGTTAGAAATGAAGGAAATATGCCCTAGAGGCAATAATAAAGTTATTAATTATTTCCTTATATCATGATAAATGTTTATTATTCATGCTAGAATTGTATTAACCGGAAACATGATACATGTGTGAATACATAGACAAAACAGAGTGTCACTAGTATGCCTCTACTTGACTAGCTCGTTGAATCAAAGATGGTTATGTTTCCTAACCATAGACAAAGAGTTGTCATTTGATTAACGGGATCACATCATTAGGAGAATGATGTGATTGACTTGACCCATTCCGTTAGCTTAGCACTTGATCGTTTAGTTTGTTGCTATTGCTTTCTTCATGACTTATACATGTTCCTGTGACTATGAGATTATGCAACTCCCGTTTACCAGAGGAACACTTTGTGTGCTACCAAACGTCACAATGTAACTGGGTGATTATAAAGGTGCTCTACAAGTGTCTCCAAAGATACTTGTTGGGTTGGCGGATTTCAAGATTAGGATTTGTCACTCCGATTGTCAGAGAGGTATCTCTGGGCCCACTCGGTAATACATATCACTCAAGCCTTGCAAGCATTGTAACTAATGAGTTAGTTGCGGGATGATGTATTACGGAACGAGTAAAGAGACTTGCCGGTAACGAGATTGAACTAGGTATTGAGATACCGACGATCGAATCTCGGGCAAGTAACATACCGATGACAAAGGGAACAACGTATGTTGTTATGCGGTTTGACTGATAAAGATCTTCGTAGAATATGTAGGAGCCAATATGAGCATCCAGTTTCCGCTATTGGTTATTAACCGGAGACGTGTCTCGGTCATGTCTACATGGTTCTCGAACCCATAGGGTCCGCACGCTTAAAGTTCGATGACGGTTATATTATGACTTTGTGTGTTTTGATGTACCGAAGGTAGTTTCCCGGATGTGATCACGGACATGACGAGGAGTCTCGAAATGGTCGAGACATGAAGATTGATATATTGGACGACTACATTCGGACACCGGAATGGTTCCGGAGGTTATCGGATATATACCGGAGTACCCGGGGGTTACCGGTAACCCCCGGGGGGTTATTGGGCCTCATGGGCCCAAGTGGTGGAAGAGGAGAGGCGGCAGGAGGTGGCGCGCGGCCCCCCTTGCCCCAATCCGAATTGGGAAAGGGAAGGGGGCGGTGGCCCCCTTCTCCTTCCTTCTCTCCACCTCCTCCTTCCCCCTTCTCCTAGTTGGAATAGGAAAGGGGGGCAAAACCTACTTGGAGTAGGATTGCCCCCCTTGGGCACGCCTCCTCCCCTTGGACGGCCCCCTCCCCCCCCCCCCTTTATATACGGAGGAGGGTGGCACCCCATAGACACAACAATTGATCTCTTGGATCTTTTAGCCGTGTGCGGTGCCCCCTCCACCATAATCCACCTCGGTCATATTGTAGCGGTGCTTAGCCGAAGCCCTGCGTCGGTAGAACATCATCATCGTCAGCACGCCGTCATACTGTCGGAACTCTCCCTCAAAGCTCGGCTGGATCGGAGTTCGAGGGACGTAATCGAGTTGAACGTGTGCAGAACTCGGAGGTGCCATGCATTCGGTGCTTGATCGGTCGGATCGTGAAGACGTACGACTACATCAACCGTGTTGTGCTAACGCTTCTGCTTTCGGTATACGAGGGTACGTGGACACACTCTCCCCTCTCGTTGCTATGCATCACCATGATCTTGCGTGTGCGTAGGAATTTTTTTGAAATTACTATGTTCCCCAACAGGAAATAATACATACTGATGTATGTAGTCCGATGAGTGTTGAGGCTCGCGGCAGGTATCGTTATTTTCTGACCTTCACACATGATTTGAGTAAGATATGGGTATATCTTCTTGATGAAACATAAATCTGAAACATTTGAAAAGTTCAAATAATTTCAGAGTGAAGTGGAAAATCATCGTAACAAGAAAATAAAGTTTCTACGATCTAATCATGGAGGAGAATATTTGAGTTATGAGTTTGGTATTCATTTGAAACAATGCGGAATAGTTTCGCAACTCACGCCACCTGGAACACCACAGCGTAATGGTGTGTCCGAACATTGTAACCATACTTTATTAGATATGGTGCAATCTATGATGTCTCTTACCGATTTACCACTATTGTTTTTGGGTTATGCATTAGAGACAGCTGCATTCACGTTAAATAGGGCACCATCTAAATCCGTTGAGACGATGCCATATGAACTGTGGTTTGGCAAGAAACCAAAGTTGTCGTTTCTTAAAGTTTGGAGTTGCGATGCTTATGTGAAAAAGTTTCATCCTGATAAGCTCAAACCCAAATCGGAGAAATGTGTCTTCATAGGATACCCAAAGGAGACAGTTGGGTACACCTTCTATCACAGATTCAAAGGCAAGACATTCTTTGCTAAGAATGGATCCTTTCTAGAGAAGGAGTTTCTCTCGAAAAAAGTGAGTGGGAGGAAACTAGAACTTGATGAGGTAATTGTACCTGCTCCCTTATTGGAAAGTAGTTCATCATAGAAATCTGTTCCTGTGACTCCTACACCAATTAGTGAGGAAGCTAACGATGATGATCATGTAACTTCAGATCAAGTTACTACCGAACCTCGTAGGTCAACCAGAGTGACATCCGCACCAGAGTGGTATGGTAATCTTGTTCACATAAAGATGTGAACTACATTATTGACTCTAGTGCAAGTGGGAGACTGAAGGAAATATTCCCTAGAGTCAATAATAAAGTTATTTTTTATTTCCTTATATCATGATAAATGTTTATTATTCATGCTAGAATTGTATTAACCAAAAACATAATACATGTGTGAATACATAGACAAACAGAATGTCACTAGTATGCCTCTACTTGACTAGCTCGTTGGTCAAAGATGGTTATGTTTCCGAACCATAGACATGAGTTGTCATTTGATAAATGGGATCACATCATTAGGAGAATGATGTGATTGACTTGACCCATTCTGTTATCTTAGCACTTGATCGTTTTAGTTTACTGTTATTGCTTTCTTCATGACTTATACATGTTCTTATGACTATGAGATTATGGAACTCCCGATTACCGGAGGAACACTTTGTGTTCTATCAAATGTCAAAACGTAACTGGGTGATTATAAAGGTGCTCTACAGGTGTCTCCGATGGTACTTGTTGAGTTGGCATAGATTGAGATTAGGATTTGTCACTCCGATTGTCGGAGAGGTATCTCTGGGCCCTCTCGGTAATGCACATCACTATAAGCCTTGCAAGCAATGCAACTAATGAGTTAGTTGCGGGATGATGCATTACGGAACGAGTAAAGAGACTTGCCGGTAACGAGATTGAGCTAGGTATTGAGATACCGACGATCAAATCTCGGGCAAGTAACATACCGATGACAAAGGGAACAACGTATGTTGTTATGCGGTTTGACCGATAAAGATCTTCGTAGAATATGTCTAGGTTCCGCTATTGGTTATTGACCGGAGACGTGTCTCGGTCATGTCTACACAGTTATCGAACCCGTAGGGTCCGCACGCTTAACGTTCGGTGACGATCGGTAATACGAGTTTATGTGTTTTGATGTACCGAAGGTAGTTCGGAGTACCGGATGAGATCGGGGACATGACGTGGAGTCTCAAAATGGTCGAGACGTAAAGATCGATGTATTGGACGACTATATTCGGACATCGAAAAGGTTCCGAGTGATTCGGGTATTTTTCGGAGTACCGGAGAGTTACGGGAATTCACCGGGGAGTATATGGGCCTTATTGGGCTTTAGGGGAAAGATAGAGGGGAGGCTGCACCCCCCCCCCCAAGGCTTAGTCCGAATTGGACTAGGGGGAGGGGCTGCGCCCCCTCCTTCATTCTCTTCTCTTTTCCATTTCCTTCTCCCCTACTCCTACTACATGGAAGGGGGGAATCCTACTCTTGGTGGGAGTAGGACTCCCCAGGGCGCGCCATAGTAGAGGGACGACCCTCCCCTCCTCCACTCCTTTATATACGGGGGAAGGGGGCACCCTAGGACACACAAGTTGATTGTTCCAAGCCATGTGCGGTGCCCCCCTCCACCATAATCCACCTCGATCATATCGTAGCGGTGCTTAGGCGAAGCCCTGCGTCGGTAGCAACATCATCACCGTCATCACGCCGTCTGCTGACGGAACTCTCCCGTGAAGCTCTGCTGGATCGGAGTTCATGGGACGTCATCGAGCTGAACGTGTGCTGAACTTGGAGGTGTTGTGCGTTCGGTACTTGGATCGGTCGGATCATGAAGATGTATGACTACATCAACCGCGTTCTCATGACGCTTCAGCTTACGGTCTACGAGGGTACGTAGACTATACTCTCCCCTCTCGTTGTTGTGCATCATCATGATCTTGCGTGTGCGTAGGAATTTTTTTGAAATTACTACGTTCCCCAACAAGCTCCTCCTTCACGCGGCGTTGGCGCCGTGGTGGTGATGAGGGCTCGTCAATCCGCGCGTAGCAGCCGTGTGGCTCCTCCTTCACGCGGCGGAAGTGCTGGGGGGACGCCGGCTCTTGCTTCACGTGGCCGCTGATGTGGAGGCCCCGGTTGCGTGGTGGGGACGCTGGCTTGTCCTTCACCTGTCGGCGTGGGGATGTTGGCTCGTCTGTCACCTGTTGGAGTGGGGATGTCGGCTCCTACTTAACACAGACCCGCGGTGAGGAGGGTGGCTCCTCCATGCGCACAGGCGACGGTAGCGCCGGACCTATCTGACGGAGCAAGCGCTCCGTCATGATCTCCATCTGATAGACGAATTCTTCGTCCATCAGAGCCGCCTCCGAGAGTAAACGTGGCCGCTACTGCGACTGGTCCTCCTAGTCGCCGGGGGAGAGGACTATCTCCTGCTTGCCGGAAAAGCCCGCCATCGTGGATGCGGATGGTCCAGGTGAGCGAGGGCGGCGACGCCATCATCCGCCTGAGGACGAACTTCCATCGATGTCGCCTGCTGGCATGGAGAACCAGGACTTCGGCATTGCCGCGGGCTCAGAGAGGAGGAAGGGCTCGGAGAGGAGGAGCAGGACGGTGCGGTGCTCTAGAGGGTGCGGATCTGGACGATTCCAGAGTGTGGCTTAAATAGCCACGGCCAGGGCAGGCGGAGGGGCGGTCGGCCTGCTTCAATGCGGCGCAGCAGTCGGAGTTGGTTTCTCGGGACGCGGCGTCTGCATTGAAGCGGCAGCGACGCCCGAGAGGTCGCTTCCGTCTACGCCACCCTTCCTGTCCGGTCAAATAGCAGCATCAATGTCGGCCGCTGCATGCTCTGGGGTGGCATGAATGCGGCGCGGCAAGCGGCGCGATGCGTAGAATGGAAAGTGCGGGACGGGCGGATGGGGTTTTTTGGTGGGCCGGGGCAGTCAGAAGCAGATTTGGAATCGGTCCGGACTCCTGCAAACCTCCCCCGTGTTTTGTCTCGGATTTGCGGAAGAAATCATGTCCGAACCGCTCCGCGGACCGATACAGATCGATGTTGGATGGCTTCTACAGTCCGGATCATTGTAGGAGGTTTACGGGTCCACCTTGCAAATGACTCTACATCACCAAAAATAGCGAGAAACAAACAACACAACACGGCTGATCATGATTGGTACAACACTGTTTATATATAAATAAAAATAGTTAAGTTAAATAATACTCCTCCGTCCGGAAATACTTGTCATCAAAATGGATTAAAGGAGATGTATCTAGACGTATTTTAGTTCTAGATACATCCCTTTCCATCTATTTTGATGACAACTATTTTCGGATGGAGGGAGTATGTGTAATGTTTATGTAGTATGGCTAGGTCGGGCTTGGAGTTTACATGTCAGGATTTGTGAAGCCCGACCCGAAAGCCAGTCAGGCAGAAATGATCAAATCTGCCCATACCCCGGTCCCAAACCTTTTAAAGGTCAGTTATTTCAGCAGCTTAAAAAATAAACCGCCTTTTCCTAAAAAAATTTCATAAGCTGCATCTTTTATTCGATGAGTCTTTTAAACTCTAAAACTCTAGTAGTTATGGCCCTCAAACAAAAAAAAAATTAGTTATGAGATAACTAATTTATAAATCTCAATAAATTAAAAGGGCGGCTTATTTAAAGCATGTGAGAGGCAGCTTATTTTCTTAAGCCGCCCAACAAAACTAACCCTCAAATATGATAGTACTTTTTCTAAGTTATAGCACTCATTTCAGTGAGAGGGATCCCAGCTTATTCTTCTTCAACTAAAGGATTCCGAAAAAATCAAGCAAGGGCCTTGACGACTGAAAAATCGTGCTGCTTTCGAAAAAGAGAGGGTGGAGAATTCAACTTTGCTACAGTGTAGATAAGCCTGTGTGGTCAAGAGGAAAGACATGGCAAGCAAACGCCTCGGCAGATGCGAAGTTCAGCTCATAAGGTCAAATCTCCTTTGCCGAGGAACCGGCAGGGGATGCCTGCAAAGCAGCCACCCTCGTCAAAACTGTTTGACATTTTCTGGCCATGCTGGTACATAAATATGCAACCCAACGTGTGCAGAGCAAGCCATGGCATTAGTAAAACATGAAGAGAGAGAACAATTCAAGAGTTGTTTCCAAAAGACAAGGCAACAGTTTGGTTTGGCCAAACACATTGCCGACGTATGAACCCAAAAGAAAAGACATGAATCCGTTTGATTAGTGCAGCTTGTGCTGAACTAAGCTGATAAAATACTGCCTGGGGCCTGACACTTTGAAGCAATCGTTGGTCGTCAAACTCCTAACCTTTTGGTCGTCAAACCTTCTGCCAAACACACACACTCGCATTACAAAATCATCCGCTGATCGTGAGGCACCATGAAAGGGGAGACAAAGAGGGTGTTGTTGGTCAGTACTAAGTTATTAATTCGTGTGAGCACCAGTACTACTGTTGGGGTTCGAGAGTTGAAAGCTCGGGTTCATGGCCGTGCCTCAAACTTCAACGTTCCATGCTGGTGGATTTGAAGTCCCAAGAAACGGAAATGACAAAAGCCCTTGCATGCATGCATGCCAGAGATGCTTGCTGCTACAGCGATGCTCCGTTTTTCCCTCGTCTTCTCCTTTTTGCATGCATGGCACACACGTCTCCTTTTTGACATTTTGCCAAGACTCCTGTTGCGTCGCATGCTTGTCCTCGAATCTAGTACGTACTACAAGTTTTTTTCTTCCGTCAAAAGAAAGAATCTTATACTGTTCTTTCCTCTGAAACAGTACTGCAGGCGTGCCTTGTCACTGACACATGTACATGTTTGCTGTGCGCCTGTCAGGAACGAAGACTTTGTGTGCACGAAAAACACCACGCCTCAGGTCAATAGGAGGACTACTCGAGTGCATGCTCGAGGCTGGCATGGCATGGCATGGCATGGCAGAGCGCCATGTTGGTGCATGCGCGCCTGCAAGAATGGCGGGAAAGATGTCCCGTTCATATTAGAACTAGCCAACTGGAAGCCTGGGGACATGATGGACGACGGTCTGCTATTCTAGAACTTGCCCGATGCACTTGCAAGTTTCTCCTTTCCTTTCACCGCAAGAAATGGATTGTTTCGAGCTGTCCTCGTTAACACGCATTGACGCTGGAATTTAGTCTATTTTAGGCAGCCCAATAACTATTTCAGAAATTTTTAATAAATTCTAAAGGCTCACTTAGCCAATTTATGCAAGGCAAAGGATACTACTAAAGTTTAGTCCCACATTGCTAGTTTAGTGGGAGTTGGACCTCCTTATAAGATAGGTTCTTTCCCCACTTGTACGAGCATGAGAATAAGAGGGGATATCCACGCGCGCTCCTCCTCCGCCGTCCGGCGGGGCGGGGCGGGAATGAGCCGAGCCGATATCTAAATTTTTGCCACGCACGACGGGTATACGACCTGTTCGCTTCGTCTCCCTTCGTTGCTTCACCTCCTGCCGCAGCCTCTTCGCGTCCTTCTCTTGTGCCTATATAAGAGAGGTCGCTCCTCTCCAGAGAGACACAACAGAAGCTCCTCTTCCTCTCGCCACAAAGTTCTGACCACTGCGCTGCTGCTACGTTCTTCCCCATCCCGTCTTGCGGCGTGCATCGCAGGTCGGGACAGTAGGCTTTCGAAACCGCACATTTTGAGTCCTGTACGGGAGAAGGGTGATAAGGTTTTTGGGAGCGCTCAGCGTGACTACTGGCTGCTTCATCACGGAGGTTTTCGGGAAGCAATCTGAATGTTATTAAGGAGGTCAAGGATTTCCCCTCTCGTTGTTTTGATATGAAGGATTTAGGAGTGGCTGATGTCATTCTGAACATCAAGTTGTTGAGAGACGATGATGGTGGGATTACATTGCTTCAATCTCACTATGTGGAAAAGATCTTGAGTCGCTTTGGCTATAGTGACTGCAAGCCCTCTCCAACACCATATGATGCTAGTGTGTTGCTTCGAAAAAATCGAAAAATTGCTAGAGACCAATTGAAGTATTCTCAGATTATTGGCTCGCTTATGTACTTAGCCAGTGCTACAAGACCTGACATCTCTTTTGCTGTTAGCAAACTGAGTCGGTTTGTTTCAAAACCAGGAGGTGTGCATTGAAAAACTCTAGAAAGAGTTTTGCGTTATTTGAAAGGCACTGCAAATTATGAAATTCACTACACCGGGCATCCAAAGATGCTTGAAGGGTATAGTGACTCAAACTGGATCTTAGATGCTGATGAGATAAAGGCCATGAGCGGTTATGTATTCACTCATGGAGGTGGCGTTGTTTCTTGGAAGTCTTGCAAGCAGACCATCTTAACGAGGTCAACAATGGAAGCAGAACTCACAGCACTAGATACAGCTACGGTTGAAGCAGATTGGCTTCGCCGGCTCTTGAATGACTTGCTGGTTGTTGAGAAACCTGTGCCGGGTGTCCTTATGAACTGCGACAATCAAACTGTGATCACGAAAGTGAGCAGTTCAAAGGATAACATGAAGTCATCAAGACACGTTCAGAGAAGGTTAAAGTCTGTCAGGAAAATGAAAAACTCCGGAGTTATTGCGTTGGATTATATCCAAACGTCTAAAAATCTGACAGATCCTTTTACCAAGGGTCTATCACGTAATGTGATAGATAATGCATTAAGGGGGATGGGTATGAGACCCACAATATGAGTTGGTTCACAGTGGTAACCTATTCTTTGTGATCGGAGATCCCGTGAATTAGATGTGGAAGACAAGTTGTTGGTCAACTGAGAGGAGAGTATCCTTACTATTCACAATACCACTCCATGAAGATGCAATACTCTCCTAATCTGCATGGCAGGTTGATGTGTATCTTAATGTGTTCTAAGTGGCTTATTTAAGTAGAGATGTTATCCTGCAGAACATCTTTTGAAGAACACACCTATATGAGCCTGATTGTCAAACGTCGCAATCTATGAGAGTAGGGTTCTCTTTAGTAAACTCATGAAAGGTCACGGAGTATGACGCATAAGCTCCACCCGCGGGGAAGATCCACGGTAGCCACGTATCGGTCAAGGCTTTATGTGAAGATAGATTCGCAGAAAACTTGCAGTTCAAGGCCCAGTCCACTGTTCAAGTTGCTTACTAGTGTAGCATAGAGTTCTAGGTGGAAGTTCAACTTAACAGTCTCCACTGCAGTACTGGTATATAAAACAGTGTTTTGGAACCAAAGGCAAATTTCTGTGTGCCTCTGGGATCTGGTGGGGGATTGCTGGAATTTAGTCTATTTTGGGCAGCCCAATAACTATTTCAGAAATTCCTAATAAATTCTAGAGGCCCACTTAGCCCATTTGTGCAAGGCAAGAGATACTACTAAAGTTTAGTCCCACATTGCTAGTTTAGTGGGAGTTGGACCTCCTTATAAGGGAGGTTCTTTCCCCATTTCTACGAGCATGAGAACAAGAGGGATATCCACGCGCGCTCCTCCTCCGCCGCCCGCCTCGTCACGACGCGCCGCGCCGCGGGTTGCGGGAATGAGCCGAGCCAATATCTAAATTTTTGCCACGCACGACGGGTATACGAAAGGTCATGTGGGAGTTGAAACGTTTTTTGTAGTGGACACTGAATTCGAACGGCGCGCTTCTTCGGCCGCTGCCTGTTCGCTTCGTCTTCCTTCGTTGCTTCACCTCCTGCCGCAGCCTCTTCGCGTCCTTCTCCTGTGCCTATATAAGAGAGGTCGCTCCTTTCCAGAGAGACACAACAGAAGCTCCTCTTCCTCTCGCCACAAAGTTCCGACCACTGCGCTACTGCTACGTTCTTCCCCATCCCGTCTTGCGGCGTGCACCGCAGGTCGGGACAGTAGGCTTCCGAAACCGCACATTTTGAGTCCTGTACGGGAGAAGGGTGATAAGGTTTTTGGGGAGCGCTCAGTGCGACTACTGGCTGCTTCATCACGGACGATCCGGTCACCGACGACTACTTCCCCGACGACGACTTCTTTCCCGACGTCCACGACCTCCTCGACGACATGGCAGGCGAGGACACCGACCCCAAGTCCAGCGCTTCTGCTGCTGCTGTCCCGTACGTGTTCTTATCTTTCCTGTTAAAGGTTCTGCCGCAGTTCCTTGTTCTAGTCATTGTCCTACACATGATAGGTTCTACTTCATATATGCTACTTGCTATACTGTCTGCTTTAGATATGATAGGCTACGGTTCATATATGCAGAAGCTATTTACCTTCTCTCTGTCAAAACGCATGACTTGTTTTATCTCTACTATATTAGTCATGCTTTATCTAGTATTTCTGTTAATAAAATTATTTGGTAAATTGCTCATATTTCCAACAATTGACACGGTCAGTTATGCATTCAGAGCATCTAGAGCAAGTATCTGGGAAACGAAAACGAACTTGCACTAGTCCCTTGGTCCCTCCCTTTCTTTTTTACTTCCCATATAAGATTTGACTGGAGTCAAACTTGGTAAAATGCGATCAAATGTATATTAGAAATATCAACATATACATTACAAAAGTTACATAATGCAAAAATTATTTCATGATGCATCTAATAATATTAATTTTGTATTGTGAATGTTGATGTGTTTTTTTTACAAAGTTCGTCAAACTTTATGAAGTTCACTTTAGACAAACTTATATGCGAATTTAAAAAAACGAGGGAAGTACTATTCGGTCCCACAATGTAAGACGTTTTTGCAAGCCATGTTCATCTTACATTGTGGGACGGATGGAGTACTTATTAAGAAACATGCATTTTGACACAAGTTAATAAACATAGTGACACATGCGTATGGTTAAAGATAAGTATGGTTAAATATAAGTATGAAAATGAAGCAATGAGCTTACTGATAAAATTAGCTCAAAATAACATATATGTTGTTAAGATTTTTATGAGAAAATTGTTTGTCTTACAGAAGTCTTTGAGTTTTCCTTTTTAGAAACACTGTACAAACAAAGATGCTCGCATATACGCAAATACACTAACCCTTGTAAATGCGCACACGCACCGTACCTCTACTAGCACATTTGAGATGTTGAATATATGAATCTTGAGATCGACAAAGTAAAATTTACTTTGTATTCCATTATGGACAAACATGTATGGAAATACAACAAGTTAATAAACAAGCGATAATTTTTTTGAACGTATCCACTACGTGCATAGATATCGTTTTCTTCTTGGCCATGTCCATGTGACCTCAGGTATTTAACCAGCATGACCATGTCCATGTAGATACTTAATTAGCTAGCTAATTAGGCAGTGGTTAAGCTCTACGATAACATACTGCTTCAACTGATGGTCAATCGATCTGACCTGCAGCGCCGCCAAGCTAGCGCCGTCGCCTATATCCGTGGTCAATGCATATGCCAAGCTAGTTTGATCAACGCACGGCTGTCGGAATAATCATTCGATGTATGTGATCCGCAATATGAACAGGTTCAGTTTCTCGCATTAACTCAAACCGGTGGGAGTGTTATCAATAAATGATGGCGCGGAAGACATATACTCAACATCAACATTAGATTTTATCGGTGTTCCGTTGGGAGGAATTATTATTCCATGGATGTTTTGACGATCTCACATATAAGACTACCCATAGTAGGAGTAACATAAGCGGTAACATCACACATCTCTAGGCAAAACAGATGATGCGACGAGTAATTAACATAGTT
This sequence comes from Triticum urartu, assembly GCF_056163025.1. Taxonomy (NCBI): domain Eukaryota; kingdom Viridiplantae; phylum Streptophyta; class Magnoliopsida; order Poales; family Poaceae; genus Triticum; species Triticum urartu. Next base: position 609,323,440 of record NC_141875.1, on the reverse strand, counting down.
TTAAATAGCCTTTTTAGTAGGGTGCCGCTAAATGGTCGCCTTCATAAATAGCCCGCTATAGCTGATTTTGAGGCCCGTCGCTATTTTCCATAGCCCGCTATTTAAAACATTGGTAATTAATGAGAAAAGAGAGGCATGTGGTAACATAGCTAGTTACTGTAACATCACATATACCAATACTAATACAGTGGCCTATGACCGGGCAAGACACTGGTTGTGTACGTCGGCGTCGCCTCGGCGGTGGACTTCATGGGACTCAAGTGACGGCAACCTTCCATGTTTTACTTCTTCTCGATGATGGCGGCGGGTGCGGACGTGCTGGCCGCCGCCTCGTTAATCTCCGCAAAACCGGCTTCTTTCTCCGTCGGCAAGGCTCGATTACGCGAATATTAACGGCGAACAGCGCGGTTGCAGGCACGGGAGGAGCGTACGACACGGCGTCGTCCACAATAGCCACGACGGCCGCGCCGCCGTGCTCCCCGACGTGCCGGCTTGGAGCAACGCGCCACTCCTCGGCGAGCTGGCTTGGAGCGACGAGTTGCTGAACAACGCGTCGGCTTGAAGCTTTTGCCTCCGCGAGCTGGCTTGCAGTGGTCTCGAACATCCAGTTACTAGTACTTGATACTATGTTTCAAACATATCCATGAATCTAGTTATCAACATGTAATGTTAACACATTTTTCTATAAATTTGAACAAACTTTGCAGAGTTTGATCATGAAAGAAAATTCATTATGCATTATATTTTAAGACAGATGGCTGCAGGAGTAAACAGAATCATGGTGCTAGTATGCACCTAGTTTTAGAGGCATGACTGACATGATTTAGGAAACAAAAGTGGAAGCATGGCAGGACTACTATGGCACATACTCTTCTCTATGAACGCACGCACGCACATCCTGCCTCTATGAACATTTTCGAGAGACCGAGCCGGCACATTATTTTGAAATTGACGAAGTCGCCACAGACGCCTTCGTAGTCGACGGGAACAACTCCTCTCATTGAACACATATATCGCCAAAAGGTTGGTATAAATCCAGAAAAATACGAGCACCAATGTCAAAGTCTGTGACTTAAACTCTAATGGGCAGGGCATACCACTGTCCTCATAACTATCCAAGCACGATTTGATTCGCTTAATACTACATGTTATAACATATAAACAGTTGCCAAAAATTGTTGCACATGACATACTATGTGTTGTCCATAAAAACTGAAACAAATAGTAATACGCGTTATAATTTATAAAAGTTGTACACGTACTAAAAAAATGTTAAAATGTGGCATATAATACACCACGAAAAAAATACCATCTCAAATATGGCATATGATCGAAAGTTTTCCGGCAAAATAAATAAATAAATATATAATACAAATTTTGTCAGTTAAATTGCTGATCTAGGCGTGCCTTACGGGGTGAAAGGAGATGGTTTGTTGCTGGTGGATTTTATCCTCTTCCTCTCGAGTACATGAGTCGGCACGCATGACGAAGCCGCAGCCATCAGCTAGCTAATCCCTATGGAGAGCTAGCTAGGGGCAAGTTGGAGACGTCCGATCAGGCGAAGATCGCCTGAAAGCGGACCGGGGACGGAGACCAGACCGTGCATGCATGGAAACCGACCTGCAAAGACCGGCGATCGCGCTCACGCTCACGCTCATCACCGCCGTCAAATGGCATCTTCCCGGCCAATGGCAAGCTGCCCAGGCCGCCGCCACCACCGTCGTCCATCGGCGTGGTGTGGTTGTCAACGGCCCAGCAGGGGTCACGGCTGACCCAAGCGCGTGAAGCCGCGCAGCGAGACAAGCGACGGGTAAAAGGGCGGTGGATGATCACTGCAACTTGAGAGGTGACTGATGAGTGATAGGGGATGGGAGGACGACGACGGGTCAGCCAGTTCACACCCGGGTCACGGATGGGGGTCAAAGCTGCCTGCCGTTTTGAGGCCCTGGCACGGCCACGGCTCGCGCGGGGAGCTCTGCCGTCGGCGTCGGAGGCATCGTAGGGCGCCGTCGTCGGGCTCCGAACCTACGGCGTCTAGCTAGGGCCGGAAAATGGTTTTGTTTCCGAGCGCACATTGTTACTTGTTCGATAGCGATATCATGAAGGTCATAGCAGGCAAAACACCGCATTTATTCCTGAATTATTTCACTATTTTCGGTGATGCGCATTCAATGGAAGGAGACGTTTTCGTCGACGACGAGATGCCTACGATAATTTCGTAAATTTCAAGATGATATGTTGGCTAAGCCTTTCAGAGGTGCTCATAGGGATAGGATGTGTGTGTCTGCATTCATAAGGATGAATGTATGCGTGTGTATATGAGCGCTTGCGTATGTACCGTGTTTAAGAAAAAAAAAAGGGCGAAACGCTAAGGAGAAAATTGCATTGTAGATAACCAAGAAAATGCTGAGACCATGCAACTTCGCATTTTCCCCCGGGCCATGCAGGTCTATTCCGTTCAGAGCAGACAATTCTGAGGTCTCCGTGAGCGTTGGCGTCTACTGACTGAAACCGAACATAAGGTCCAAAGCAGAATTCTGAATCTGTGGCCAACCAGGAACGTTGACATAACACTGAAAACGGGAAGCTGAACCCCCGGTAAAACAGCGCCACAATCAGCGGTCAGGCACAGCTATGGTTACAACGATTGCTAGAGTCGGCAGAATAAGCTAACACCAGTATGATATCCGGACGTAACGACAGACATCACGGGTCCTCAAGGCTAGGCACCTCGAGGCCCCTTTTTTAAGACTATAGCCACGCGTTCGCCTGATAAGGCAAACACCCTTGCACGAAACCGCAGACGACCATGAAAATGCTGACACCATACAACACCGGATTTTCGCTGGACCATGCAAATCCACTCAGTTCAGAGCAGACAATTTTGAGGTCTTCAGAGTCTGGGACGCAACGTCCAGCGCAGAGTTCCGAATCCAGAAGCCCGGCCAGGAACGCTGACAGAGACACGATCAGCAGTCAACCACGGATATGCATCCGGCGTCAACAGAAGTTCATGTCGGCAGCGCAAACCAACTGAATGTGCTCAGTCGAGGTAGAAAATGCTTCATGGCCTGACTACTTTTACGAAACAAATGTGAGAATTAAATTCAGCAGTAACAATATTCAGGACCAATATTGCACGAGTTAGATCTGCATCCAAGTCAAATTTGAATGTCCTCGGAAAGTCATGGTGAGCAGTGACTGAAATGAACACGGGAGAACATGAAAGCAGGGGCATGGGAATTACAGGTCGCATCATAAGTACTCCCTCCGTTCCAAATTACTCGCAGAAGTGAATGTATCTAGAACTAAAATACATCTAGATACATCCATTTCTATGACGAGTAATTCAGAACGGAGGGAGTTTTCCACATCATCAAGTTACAAAAAGAATCATACCAACATCATCATAAGACTAGCAAAAAGAAACCCAAATGAGACACCCATGAACAAATTGGTGGAAAACACCCATGAAAGCAGCAGTCAGTTGCTGCCTCTCCAGATTTGGCCTGAACTAATCAGTCATCAGCTTAGGTATCCATATCGGTAGCATCTATCCGAAACAAATAACACCAAAAAATTCCAGATGAGGTAGGGTGCCGCACCAATTCATTAATAGAAAAAACCGCAGACACAAAATGGTGGAAAGCACTGATGGAAGCAGTTCAGCTCAAGAAGCATGAAAGGCATTTTGTTCATGCCTCTCCAGATTTGGTCTGAATTAATCAGCTCATCAGCTTAGCTATCCACATAATACTACCAGCATCTATCTGATCACACACTGACTACTGAGAGCTTCTCTACGAGATGACAGTACGTATTTTAAAGCTGACACACTTGTAATGTCTAACAATGAGATATGCAATTTCGCAGTTCTTTGGGCCTGACTCTAGTGTAGACTAGAGTCTTCAGCCCCGACTCTAGTGCCATACCACTTCTCTTAACTGCCGGAACCTGTCCATCTGTATTCGCTGTTTGTCTAGAAACGAAGGCTGTCCCTTCCATCTCATCGCTGCCACTGCCCCCCGTTTCAATATCAATGTCTTCATAATCATATCGACGTGAGAATGAGATCTTCATAATATCAACACCAGTATCCAGTCATCTTCCACTTTTGCATGGCGAGCACCAGCTGGTTCATCTTCTACCTCCCCAACACGGTTGGCTGGTGGAGCTCTCACTTCCTCTTGTATGTATGTCTGGAACTTGTGCTTGGAAGCCTGTACCTTGGTGCAGAAGACTTCTAGAAAGTTACTTAGGCATCCTTGATCATAGACGTTAGGCCTACCACCTGACAGAGATTCTCGTACGTGGTCTGAAATACCAAAGTACCTATATCAGACATTAGGATTTAGGAGCAATGCACTGGAAGGAAACTACAGTTACTAACTTCAGACTGAAGGAGCCACTGTGCAAGAACTCAAAATATTGTACACTTTCAAAAAGGCACATTCAGGACCTACAGTTACTAATTTCAGATTAGTAGCTCCAACCAAACGTACCCCTTTGCCACTGCTTACGGTGGAGATTGAACTGAACTACCTATTTCCATAGATGCGTATAGCCGTATACCCTAGTTCTTAAAAAGGGACAACAATGCCACATTAATATTCTATTCTAGCAATGCGAGTGAACATGAAGAAGCAACTGCAATGGCCACTAGCGAGTCAGGCTGCATGTGGATGTGGGCTGTCCGTGGTGCCCACGTCCAAACCCACATAATGTGTGCGTGGACACCCACGGGTTGAGCGCCCGAAGATGTGGGATATGTGGGCTGTTCGGCGGGCGCCCGCATCGAACCCGCTTTTCACAGCCACGACGATGATGCAACCGTGTACCTCTGACCGCAACGCCTCGGTCCAGCTCCAATGCTCCACCATGGCTGCCGCAGTGCCGCCTTCTACCTCCGCGTTGGCCGTCGCAATGTTGCCATCCAGCGCCGCCATGGCTGCTGCAGCGCTGGCGTCTACCTCTGCCATGGCCTGCGCCGCATTACCTCCGCCGTGGCCTCCACTGGGCCGCCGTCTACTTCCACATATGAGAGCCTGAATAGAAGAAAAGGATCAATCCTGTCAGATGTGAGTTGTATCCTCGAAACAAAGTTATGTCTGTCAGTATGAAACCACGGCATGGCCTAGAACTGAATGCAGACAGTATAGCAGTAATTATTCCCATGTTATTCCTCACTATTCATCCTGCAGAATAGATTTGTTCAGTTAAAATCCTAGTGCATAAGTCATCTACCATTAGTACATGGATAAGTAGTCCTGGTGATAGTTGGAGTCTGTCAGAGGAAAGTTAGGACCGGCAGAGTATAAGTCATAGCAGGCAGGAGAGCTCACTGGCGGTGCATCTTTGTACTACTCAAGTTATAGCCTATGGACACTGTTCTGTACTGCGACTAGCTTGCCACTGCTGCTCACATCGCTGTGGAGTAAGTGGGTATGCGGCAGCCCGCGTAGTGCTGCATAAATTATGTGGGCAGCCTACTTAATCCAACATAAATTATGTGGGTAGATACGGCGTCACACGGGACGCCCGCAGGTCGTCCCACTTACAGTGACTAGCGAGTGGTTGAAAGCACAGCTGGCCCATCAACACAATAATCCTTCAAAGTCATACTGAATGGATCAACCACATTACTTTTTTCCAAATTATCATGCCTCAAACACCTAGTAAATCCTAATAGCAACCCAATGAGACAAAAAGATCGTACCCACGCAATGGAGCCTTTGGCTAAAATAAAATGAAAAGAAAAAAGTAAATAAGTCATTCATCGGATATTCCTTGCGCCATTTAGCTGCCAAGTGGCAACCAGCAGCAAGTCCAAAAAGAGAGTAGGACATTTAATAAGAACTAGTCAATGTGTACGTGCAATGCACGTTAATTTAAAAGTATATTAAGTGCATGCGGATATTGAGTAGGATATTATTTGCGTGTTATTATGTGATTAGCACTATATTTGGCATGAAATTAACTGCACGCTAAACGTGTCGAGCGCTCGACATTGAAGCAGTCTAGGTCGTTGGATTGACATGATTTGATGGCCGAGATTAACTGGATCTGCCCCTTTGGGTATAGATGTAAAGAAACAATATTGTCTGTAAGCCAAATGAAAGATATATAATCATCAGTGGATCACGCTCAACAAATGGTTTCGTAGTGTAGTGGTTAGCACTCCAGACTTTGAATCTGGTGACCTGGGTTCGAATCCCGGCGAGACCTACATTTTTAGCTGGCATTTTAGTTTTTCCATGGTACAATGTACTCACATGTTTATGCCATTTAGTACTGGAGAAAAATATTGCTCACAATATTTTAGCTGACATCTAGTGTTTCCAGAGTAGAATGCACTCCTGCTTTTGCCGACATTTAGTATTTCACTGGTACAATGTACCCAGACCATCCATGGTACAGATACTCACAGTCTAGAGGCTAATAACACTTGAAACACACCTCTCTGTCTTCTGATTTACATTGGTGTGACTATAGCCTCGCCAAAATTTACAATTCACTATCAAGAAAGGCAAATTCCCTGGACCCTGCACAAGCAGGAGTTAGGTGCACTGAGCTGCCCTTTTATCAAGAAAGGCAAATTCAATACCTATAGTCACTAACTTCAGATTAGTAGTTGCAACCGAACATACCCCTTCCCCTCTACTTACGCTGGAGACTGAACTGAACTACTTATTTGCCTAAATGCGCGTACCCTTGTTCTTAATATGGGACATTAATGCCTCATTAATATTCTATTCTAGCAATGTGACACAGATCCGTACACTCAAAAACTTGTATTCTAGCAATGTGAGTGAGCATGAAGAAGGAACTGCAATGGCCACTAGCGAGTAGTTGAAAGCACACCTGGCCAATCAAAACAATTATCCTTCAAGGTCATACTGAATGGACCGACTATATTACTTGTTCCAAATTATCATACCTCAAACACCTAGTAAATCCTATAGCAATCAACGAGACAAAATGACGTACCCATGCAATGAAGTATTTAACGAAAATGAATTGAAAAGAAAAGAGAAAATAAGTCACTCATTGGATATTCCTTGCTCCATTTAGCTGCCAAGTGGCAACCAGAACTAGTCCAAAAAGGCAGAAGGACATTTAACAGGAAGCATCGAGTAAAACAATATTTTGTCTGTAAACCAAATGACAGATATATAACCATCGTGGATCACACTCAACAAATGGTTTCGTAGTGTAGTGGTTAGCACTCCAGACTTTGAATCTGGCGACCTGGGTTCGAATCCCTGCGAGACCTACTTTTTTAGTGGCATTTTAGTATTTCCATGTACAATGTACTCACATGTTTTTACGACATTTAGTATTGGGGAAAAATATCGACTCACAATTTTGTTTGCTGACATTTAGTGTTTCCACGGTACAAATACTCAGGTCTAGAGGCTCATAACACTTAAAACATCCCTGTCTTATGATTTATATTAGTGTGACTATAACCTTACAGTACACTATCAATAAAGGCCCATTCAGTACCTATAGCCACAAACTTCAGATTGGTCATTGCAAACCGAAGGTATCCCTTCCCCACTCTTATGGTGGAGACCCAACTGAACTACTTATTCCCATAGATGTGCATACCCATGTTCTTAAGATGGAACATCAATGGCTTATTAATATTCTATTCTAGCAATGTGTTGCAGACTCATACAAGAACTCAAAATATTGTATTCTAGCAAGGTGATTGAACATGAAGAAGGAACTGCAATGGCCACTAGTGAGTGGTTGAAAGCACATCTGGCAATCAAAACAATTATCTTCAAGGCCATATAGAATGTATCGACCATACTACTTTTTCCAAATTATTGTACCGCATACACCTGGTAAATCCTAAGAGCAACTCACTGACACAAAATGATCGTACCCAGGCAATGGAGCCTTTGGCTAAAATGAATTGAAAAGAAAAGAGAAGTAAGTCATTCATCAGAAATTCCTTACTCCATTTAGCTAACAAGTTGCAACCGGAAGCAAATCCAAAAAAAAAACATAAGGAAATTTAAGAGGAAGCGTCGAGTAAAGAAACAATTTTTTTCCTCAAAAAAAAAGAAACAATATTTTGTCTGCAAACCAAATGACAGAAATATAACCATCAGTGAGTCACACTCAACAAATGGTTTCGTAGTGTAGTGGTTAGCACTCCAGACTTTGAATCTGGCGACCTGGGTTCGAATCCCGGCGAGACCTACATTTTTAGCTGGCATTTTAGTGTTTCCATGATACAATGTACTCACATTTTTTTATGACATTTAGTATTTGGGAAAAAATATTGACTCTCATTTTTTGCTGACATTTATTGTTTCCAGTGTAGAATGTACTCCTATTTTTGCTGACATTTAGTATTTTCCTGGTACATGTACTCAGAGCTTCCATGGTACAAATATTCACAGTATAGAGGCTAATAACACTTGAAACATACCTCTGTCTTCTGATTTACATTGGTGTGACTATAGCCAAAATTTACATTTCACTATCAAGAAAGGCAAATTCCCCGGACCCTGCGCAAGCGGGAGCTATGTGCACCGAGCTGACTTTTATCAAGAAAGGCAAATTCAGTAACCGTAGTTACTAACTTCAGATTAGTAGCTGCAACCAAACGTACCCCTTCCCAACTACTTACGCTGGAGACTGAACTGAACTACTTATTTCCCTAGATGCACGTACCCTTGTTCTTAAAATGGGACATCAATGCCTCACTAATATTCTATTCTAGCAATGTGATGCAGACCCGTACAGTCAAAATGAGCATGAAGAAGGAACTGCAATGGCCACTAGCGAGTGGTTGAAAGCACAGCTGGACAATCAAAACAATTATCCCTCAAGGTCATACTGAATGGACAGACTATATTACTTGTTCCAAACTATCATACCTCAAGCACCTAGTAAATCCTATAGCAATCAACGAGACAAAATGACATATCCATGCAATGAAGTATTTAGCTAAAATGAATTGAAAAGAGAAGAGAAAATAAGTCATTCATCAGATATTCCTTGCTCCATTGAGCTGCCAAGTAGCGATTGGAACTAGTCCAACAAGGCAGAAGGAAATATAACAGGAAGCATCGAGTAAAGAACAATATTTCGCCTGTAAGCCAAATGACAGAAATATAACCATCGGTGGATCACACCCATCAATTGGTTTCGTAGTGTAGTGGTTAGCACTCCAGACTTTGAATCTGGCGACCTGGGTTCGAATCCCTGCGAGACCTACTTTTTTAGTGGCATTTTAGTATTTCCATGTACAATGTACTCACATGTTTTTACGACATTTATTATTGGGGAAAAACATCGACTCACAATTTTGTTTGCTGACATTTAGTGTTTCCACGGTAGGATGTACTCCACTCCCGACATTTAGTATTCCCCTGGTACAATGTACCCAGACCTTCCATGGTACAAATACTCAGTCTAGAGGCTAATATCACTTAAAACACCCGTCTTCTGATTTATATTGGTATGACTATAACCTTGCCAGAATTTACAGTACACTATCAATAAAGGCACAGTCAGGACCTATAACCACAAACTTCAGATTAATCACTGCAACCGAACGTATCCCTTGCCCACTTCTTATGGCGGAGGCCGAACTGAACTACTTATTTCCATAGATGTTGTATACTCATGTCTTAAGATGGAACATCAATAGCTTATTAATTTTCTATTCTAGCAATGTGTTGCAGTCCCATTCCAAAACTCAAAATATTGTATTCTAGCAATGTGACTGAACATGAAGAAGGAACTTTGCAATGGCCACTAGTGAGTGGTTGAAAGCACATCTGGCAATCAAAACAATTATCCTTCAAGGCCACACAGAATGTATTGACCATGTTACTTTTTCCAACTTATTGTACCTCATACCTGGTAAATCCTAATAGCAACTCAACGGCACAAAATGATCGTACCCACGCAATGGAGCCTTTGGCTAAAATGAATTGAAAGAAAAGAGAAGTCATTCATCGGATATTCCTTGCTCCATTTAGCTGCCAAGTGGCAACCGGAAGCAAATCCAAAAAAACAGAAGGAAATTTAAGAGTAAGCGTCGAGTAAAGAAACAATATTTTGTCTGCAAGCCAAATGACAGAAATATAACCATCAGTGAGTCACACTCAACAAATGGTTTCGTAGTGTAGTGGTTAGCACTCCAGACTTTGAATCTGGCAACCTGGGTTCGAATCCCGGCGAGACCTACTTTTTGAGCTGGCATTTTAGTGTTTCCATGGTACAATATACTCACATTTTTATGACATTTAGTATTTGGGAAAGATATTGACTCTCAATTTTTAGCTGACATTTCGTGCTTCCAGGGTAGAATGCACTCCTATTTTTGCTGACATTTAGTATTTCCCTGGTATACAATGTACTCAGAGCTTCCATGGTACAAATACTCAGTCTAGAGGCTAATAAAACTTGAAACATACCTCTGTCTTCTGATTTACATTGGTGTGACTATAACCTCGCCAAAATTTACAGTACACTATCTAGAAAGGAACATTCGGTACCTATGCTTGCTAACTTCAGATTAGACGCTGCAACCCAATGTGCCACTTCCCCACTGCTTATGGTGGAAACTGAACTGAACTACTTATTTCAATAGATGCTCATACCCTTGTTCTTAAAATGGGACATCAATGCCTCATAAACATTCTATTCTAGCAATCTGATGCAGATATGTACAAGAGCTCAAAATCTTGTATTCTAGCAGTGTGTGTGAACATGGAAAATGAACTGCAGAGGCCAATAGTGAGTGGTGGAAAGCCAAGATGGACAATCAAAACAATTAACCTTCAAGGTCATACTGAATGCCGACCACATGTTCCAAATTGTAAGGAACTAAGGATAGGAAATGTCTTCACTATGTTCTCCATGTATCATCATTCCGGCAAGAGGTTTATTGCAATAAAGTTTGGGCTACAACTTCGTTGCTAAGTCGGCATTACCTCTGTCGTAAAATTGTCGAAGGGGGTGGACCAGTTAAGCGCAGATTCAGTCCTAGGATAGTCAGAGCGGTAAGATGAGATGATAGCGGCAGGCAGTGAGCTAGATGGAAGAAGTGCAGGGGAATGTATGGTTACAACTACTGACCATAGTTGTGAGATATCGGAGACGTTAAGAAGGGCGACTCAACCACGACGACAACAGTGCTAATAGAAACAATGCTTTTGCCATGTGCTTATTTTTTAAGGTGCTATAGAATAAGTTGTGGAAAATCCACTACTGGCTAATCATGTTGAAGCTATATACATTTTGTTATCCAATGGTTGTCCCAATGCATCTCCTCTCATATGTTGTGTGCTAAGTGCATAATATATATCCTTGAAGCTTAATAAGCAGATTAAGGCATAGCCTAGTGGTGGGAAGGGGCTGATGCCTTCACACCCACCCAGGGTTTGTTGCACCAATTATACTGTAGGGGCCTCCCTTATAGTCTTTCAGTCAAAAAAAAAAAGAGAGAGGAGAAAAAACACCAACCAAACACTAAACACCTAATAGCAGCTCAATGAGACAAAATTATCGTACCCACACAATGGAGCTTTTGGCTAAATTTTTTTTAAAAAAGGTATTTGTCGGATAAATTTAGCTGCCAAGTGGCAAATGGAAGTAAGTCCAAAAAAAGGGGAAGGAAATTTAAAAGGAACCATCAAGTAAAGGAAAATATTCTAGCTGTATGCCAAATGACAGAAATATAACCATCAGTGTACTACACTCAACAAATGGTTTCATAGTGTAGTGGTTAGCACTCCAGACTTTGAATCTGGCGACCTGGGTTCGAATCCCGGCGAGACCTACTTTTTTAGCTGACATTTAAGTATTTCCATGGTACAATGCACTCACATTTTTTTCTGGACATTTAGTATTCGGAAAAAATATCAACTCACGATTTTCCAGCTGACATTTAGTGTTCCGGGGTAGAATGTACTCCTATTTTTGCTGACATTTAGTATTTCCTTGGTAGAATGTACCCAGAACATACAAATACTCACAAGTGAAAGAGAAGTGTATACCTACTAACTTCAGATTAGTCGCTGCAACCAAATGTACACCTTCCCCACTTATTACAGTGGAGACTGAACTGAACTACTTATTTCGATACCGTTGTAATTAAAGTGAGACATGAATGCCTCATTAATATTCTAGTCTAGCAATGTGATGCGCCGACCCGTGCAAGAACTCAAAATATTGTATTCTAGCAATGTTAGTGAACATGAAGAAGGAACTGCAATGGCCATTATCGAGTGGTTTAAGGCCCAGCTGGGCTATCAAAACAGTTAACCTTCAAGGTCATACTGAATGGACCGCCCATGTCATTTGCTCCAAATTGTAATGATAAGTGAAAAGGTCTTCTCTACGTTCTCTTTGTATAATCATTCCGGTAACAGGTTTACTGCAATAAATTTTGGGCTACAACTTGTTCATGTGGCCATCTACCGATTATGGACATGCTTGTGACAGCAGCTCGCAATCCTAAGTTGGAAAGGCAATGCTAGTGTACTGATTTACATCACAGACCACTAAGATGGTCTATTGGTCACAATTTAGGTGCAACACAATTTATAAGTGCAAGAAAAGGATTCTCTCTTGAGTACACACCTATTCCTCAAATGACAACTGGGGAAATAATAGCCCCATGCCAAATGATAAGACAAAAAACTATTTGAAGTGACCAAGTAAACCAACTTTGTCACCAAAATTAAATGCCAGAAGATATGAGAAGAGACATATGTACCTCGCATAGAAGAGTGAGAATTAAGTAGTTGATTGTCACATTCCGATACAGAGCTAGCGTAAAGCAAATGAGCAGAATAATGTGATGCAGCAGAATTCCAGGAATCTATCCACTGTATAGTCGGTAGCGGAGCATATCCAATTGGCCATAAGCAACGTGGCCACACGAAAAGCACAGAGCAGAATATGCTCCAATCCAACTGCTACCAACTAATTCTTCATGCTGAAACATTTCTCATGGCCCTTGTACGCCATTGGCACAACAGAACAAAGATAACTGCAAATCGAGATAGGAGTGAGATAAAGTCGATCAACAAGCCTAAGAATTAATAACATATGGCAGCATCAATGGAACAAACTAAAGAGATAAATGTTTACCAAAAAGAGACATAGTAAGCTTTCGAGAATATGCAGTGCACCTACGAGTCATCCATTTAAAAGAAGGATCAACAATTTTACATACTGCGGAGGGAAGGCTCTACAACTTCCTAACTATCTTGAGAGAAAGAACAGCACCTCTAAATCTAATGGCACATATCCGACCGTCTAGGACATAAAATTTCCATTTCTATCTTTTTGCTTATTCGTTGTCAATTCTGTGCGACAGATTTACTGGTAATAAGTACTCCCTCTGTCTCAAAATATAAGATGTTTTTATACTCCCTTTGTATCAAAAAAATGTCTTACATTTTGAGACAGAGTGAGTACCTGCGAAGTAGTGGTACATGAGAAGTAATGTTGTGAGAAAGGTAGTGCTCTAAAAGTCACCCACCTAGTGCACCTAGAGGGCCCCCAGGCACTAGGTGACACCCTTCCTGCTAGCCATTTGTTCCTCCTAGGCCCACCTAATTGGTGTTTAGGCACTAGGGCCAACTAGAAGACAAAATGGAGATATTTGCCGTCCAAGCTCTAAAACACTTTATACCATTACCTTTCTTTTGAAGGGTTGGCAATTTTGTATGAAAAACATGGATGTATCTGCACGCAAGGCCATTGCATGGTTGCCACATTACTTGGAAGTTGGAACCGACAACCTCTAGAAGTCAAACATGCTATAAACTAGCAAACAATATGGGCTTTGAGAAATCTTGCACAATTTCAACCAATCAAAGCTCAAATGGAGACAATTCTCGACAGCACAATGAAGCAGTATCGCAGTAACTAACAAGACTAACTCTGAGTAAATAACTCATGCTGCTCCCTTTTGTTCAGGACTCCAGGGTCGAACAAATTCCATCAAGCATCAACAAGTTTACCAACTGATTAATCTGCCGCACCCTATCTATCCCCAAATTCGTGAAATGCTTGAAGTCAACTGGCCAAAATGCTTGAAGTCAACTGACGTACGCTTTCTTCTAGTCGATTAACCCAAAGCGCATGTATGGGAAAAGCTACAGGGCGAAATGTGAGGATTCGGAGAGGGGGTGAAACAGAGAGAGGGACCAGACCTGAGGCCGAAGTGAGGGGGGAGTGGAGGAGCGGGAAGGCAGTGTTCACGAAGAGTGGCGCGGACGGCCGTGTTGGCGGCCTGGAAGAAGGCGAAGCCGGCGGCCACGGCGGCCCCGCACGCCGATCTCAAACCCCACCGACACGGCCCACAGCACTAGCGTCGCAGCGGAAGAAGGTGCTCGTGTCGCCCGCGCCGGCGCGACGGGGCGGCATCCCGTCTTCCGTCATGGCGAGCCGAGAGCCGCACCCGTCCACACGCTAGCCGGCTAGCCCCTCCTCTCCTCTTCGTCGGATATTCCTTTCTCCATTTAGCTGCCAAGTGCCAAACTGAAGCAAGTCTGGAAAAAGGGAAGGAAATTTAACAGGAATCATCGAGCAAAGAAACAATATTTTGTCTGTAACCCAAATTACAGAAATATAACCATCAGTGGATCACACTCAACAAATGGTTTCGTAGTGTAGTGGTTAGCACTCCAGACTTTGAATCTGGCGACCTGGGTTCAAATCCCGGCGAGACCTACTTTTTTAGCTGGCATTTTAGTATTTCCCTTGTACAATGTATCAATACCTGGGTTCACATTTTTTATGACATTTAGTATTCAGGAAAAAATATTGACTTGAAATTTTTGCTGACATTTAGTGTTTCCAGGGTAGAATGTACTTTTACTTTTGCTGACATTTAGTATTTCCCTTGTACAATGTACCAAGACCTTCCATGGTACAAATACTCAGTCTAGAGGCTAATAGCACTTGAAACATACCTCCGTCTTCTGATTTACATTGGTGTGACTATAACCTTGACAAAATTTACATTAAACTATCAAGAAAGGCACATCCAGGACCTATATTACTAACTTCAGATTAGTCGCTGGACGCTGCAACCAAATGTATCCCTTCCGCACTGCTTACAGTGAAGGCTGAACTGAACTGCTGATCCACAGAAGTGAGATATCTGAGATGTGTAAAAAGGGCGACCCTACCACAACGAGGGTGGTGCTAATAGTAACAGTGTTTTTCCATGTGCTTATTTTTTAAGGTCCATAGAACAAATTGTGGAAAACCCACTACTGACTAATCATGATGAAGCTAGATAAATTTTGTTATCGAATGGTTCTCCCAATGCATCTCCTCTCATATGTTGTGTGTTCTTAAGTGCATAATATATATCCTTGAAGCTTAATGATGAAGAGAAAACACCAAACAAACACTAAACACCTAGTAAATCCTAATAGCAGCTCAATGACCATGCTATGGAGCCTTCGGCTAAAATTTATTGGAACAAGAAGGTAGTCGTCAGGTGTTCCTTGCTCCATTTAGCTGCCAAGTGGCAAATGGAATAAGTTCAAAAAAGGGAAGGAAAATTAACAGGAACCATCAAGTTAAGGCAAATATTCTGGCTGTAAACCAAATGACAGAAATATCACAATCAGTGTACCACACTCAACAAATGGTTTCGTAGTGTAGTGGTTAGCACTCCAGACTTTGAATCTGGCAACCTGGGTTCAAATCCCGGCGAGACCTACTTTTTTAACTGACATTTTAGTATTTCCATGGTACAATGTAGTCACATTTTTTCCTGAAATTTAGTGTTCGGGTAAAATATCGACTCACAATTTTTAAGCTGACATTAGTGCTTCCAGGGTAAAATGTACTCCTATTTTTGCTGACATTTAGTAATTCCTTGGTACAATGTACCCAGACCTTCCATAGTACAAATACTCACAAGTGAAAGAAAAGTGTATACCTACTAACTTCAGATTAGTTGCTGCAACCAAATGTACACCTTGCCCACTGATTACAGTACCGATGTTATTAAAACGAGACATCAATGCCTCATTAATATTCTATTCTAGCAATGTGATGCGTCGACCCGTGCAAGACCTCCAAATATTGTATTCTAGCAATGTTAGTGAACTTAAAGAAGAAACTGCAATGGCCACTATTGAGTGGTTCAAAGCCCAGCTGGGCAATCAAAACAGTTAGCCTCACAAGGTCATACTGAATGGAGTGACCATATTATTTGTCCTAAATTGTGATGAATTGATAAAGTGCAAGGTCTTCTGTACGTTCTCTTTGTATCCTCATTTACTTCAATATTGGGCTGCAACTTATTAATGTGGCCATCTACCGGCTATGGACATGCTTGTGCCAGCAGCTCGCAATCCTGAGTTGGAAAGCAATGCTAGTTTACTGATTTACATCAAAGGCCACTAAGATGGTCTGTTAGTCACAATTTAGGTGCAATGCAACTTATAAGTGCAAGGAAAGGATTCTCTCGAGGCAAACTGGGCAAACAGTAACCCCATGGCAAATGATAAGGCAAAACTATATGAAGTGACCAAGTAAACCAACTTTGTCAACAAAATAAAATGCCAGGAAATATGAGAAGATATATATGTACCTCGCACAGAAGAGTGTGAATCAGGTAGTTGATTGTCTCATTCCGATACAGAGCCAGCGTAAAGCAAATGAGCAGAATAAGGTGATGCAGGAGAATTCCAGGAATATCCGTCCACTGTATAGCTGGTAGCGGATCATATCCAATTGGTCATAAGCAAAGTAGCCACATGAAAAGCACTTAGCAGAATATGCTGCAATCCAAGTATCCAACTGTTATCAACTAATTATTCATGCTGAAACATGTTCTCAAGGCCCTTGGTACACCATTGGCACAACAGAACAAAGATAACTGCACATCAAGATAGCAGTGAAATAAAGTCGGTCAACAAGCCTAATAAGAATTAATTAAAATAACATATTGCAGCATCAATGGAACATACTGAAGAGATAAAAATTTACCAAAACAGGACAGAGTAAGCTTTCGAGAATATGCATTACACCTACGAGCCATTATGTTTAAAAGAAGGGTCAACAGTTTTACATACTGCGGAGGGAAGGTTCTACAACTTCCTAACTATCTTGAGAGAAAGATTTAGCACCTGTAAATCTAATGGCACCTAACCGACCATCTAGGACATAAAATTTCCATTTCTATCCAAAAAAAAAAATTTGCTTAGCCATTGTCAATTCTGTGCGACAGATTTACTGACAATAAGTACATGAAAAGTAATGTTGTGAGAAAGGTAGTGTTCTAAAAGTCAGCCGCCTAGTGCACCTAGAGGGCCACCAGGCACTAGATGACACCCTTCCTGCTGGCCAATTTATCCCTCCTAGGCCCACCTAATTGGCGTTTAGGCACTAGGTGCTGATTTGCCGCCCAACTAGCAGACAAAATAGAGATATTAGCCACCCAACTAGTGAACTCCTATAAACACACGCTATACCATTACCACTCTTTGAAGGGTTGGCAATTTTGTATGAAAAAACATGGAAGTATTTGCACGCAAGGCCATTGCATGGTTGCCACATTTATTTGGAAACTGGAACTATACAGCCTCCATAAACAGCAAGGTAGCAAGCAGTATGGTCTCTGAGAAATCTTGCACAATTTCAACCAACCAAAGCTCAAATGGAGACAATTCTCAACAGCACAAGGAAGCAGTGCCGCAGTAACTAACAAGACTAACACTAATAGTGCATAGCTCATGCTGCTCCCTTTTGTCCAGGGCCGAATAGATTGCATCGAGCGTCAACGAGTTTAACTCATGATGTGCCCTCTCTATCCCCAAATTCGTAAATCGCTGGAGGTCAACTAGGCGTACGCTTTCTTCTACTCAAAGCACGCGTACGGGAAAAGCACGGAACGAATGAGGGGTTCGGGGAGGGGGGGGGAGGGGGGGAAGCCGGACCTGAGGCGGAGGTGAGTGAGGAGTGGAGGAGCGAGACGGCAGCGTTGACGAAGAGCGGGTCGCGGGAGACGGCGGCGCGGACGGCGGTGTTGGCGGCCTGGAAGAAGGCGAAGACGGCGGCCACGGCCACCAGCTCGCGGCGGCCCCGGGCGCCGATCTCGAACCCCACCGACACGGCCCACAGCACCAGCGGCGCAACGAAGAAGGAGCTCGTGTCGCCCGCGCCGGCGCAACGGGGCGACATCCCGTCTTCCGCCGTGGCGACCCGAGAGCCGCACCCACACGCTAGCCTCTTCCTCGGCCGCGTGGGCCGCTCGCTTGCTTTCCGGGCCTGGGACCCGACATGCGGGCCCCACCCTAAGGAGAGAGAGAACCGATCCTTCGAAATCTGAAACGAACGTAATTCGATCTAGATTAGATAATTGCCCGCGCCTTACATTCTGCTACTCCATGATTAGTCCGTGATTGCACATCTATTAAATTGATGTGCAAAAATTTTAGCAAGTTTTTGTATGTGATCGCCATGAATTACCGGCCATCTTATTTGGTAATAACTTAATGACTTACTAAAAAATAACTGTTTTTGGTAAGTTAGTAAACATGGGACAATTGATTCCATGTTGGCAAAAAACCAATGAAGGAAAAAATCAAAAAGAAGAAGGAAAGAGGAAGACATATATAAGAAAGGTTGGACAAAATAGAGGTGAAATGGGAATCTTACTTTCTTTTTTCAGTATATAAGTTTTTGTATGCAATCGCCGTGAATTACCGGCCATCTTAGAACTTAATGAATTACCAAAGAAAATAACTATTTATTTTGGTTAGTTAAGAAACATGGGACAATTGATTCCATGTTAGAAAAATCATTAAAAATGCCTTAAAATCAGAAAAGCAAGGACATACAAAAACATAAATTTGGCATGCAATATAGCATCAAATTTGCCAAATCTCTAAAATAACACATACAAAATTGCCATGTGAAAAAGAAACGATATGAGTAATTTGCAAAAACGAGCCATGTTTTGGAGACGAGAAAAAAATACGAGAATTTCCCATGAGAATATATGAAACACTATTATTTAAAAAAAAATACCATGTGACAAAAAGGATACAATTACAAAATTGTCATGATTTGGAGGGAAATATTTGTTGATTACATGGCAACTAGTTTTAAAGATTATTGCCATGACAAAAAAAACTACCATGTACTGAAAAAGGTTAAAAAATGCCATATGACATAAATTGAAATTGATATGGTATAAAAATGAT
The DNA here is from genome assembly GCF_056163025.1 of Triticum urartu. Lineage (NCBI taxonomy): Eukaryota > Viridiplantae > Streptophyta > Magnoliopsida > Poales > Poaceae > Triticum > Triticum urartu. The sequence continues at coordinate 609,304,223 of NC_141875.1, read as the reverse complement.
AAGAAATGCCATGGTCTGAAATAATGCCATGGTGTATAACATATACGATATAGCATGTCACAAATTTGAAATGGTGCACAAATAAATGCCATGCTACAATAAAATTGACATGGTCTGAATAGCAAAAATACCATGGCCTAATGAAAAAGTCGTTGGTCTAAAAAACCTTTTGTGCCACTTGACAAAAAAATAACATGGTGAAAAATATTTTTGCCAATGGTGTCACTAATGAAATTGCCATGATCTGAAGAATAATTTTTCCATGGTACATAACTTGAAATTGCCATGATCTAATCTTAAAAATGCCATCCTCTAGCTAAAAAATTTGTCATGGTACCTAAGATAAAACTACCATGTTATGTACATAACTTGAAATTGGCATGGTTTATTTTTTTTTAAATGGCATCCTCCAACTAAAAAAACCGCCATGGCACCCAGGTTCCAAAAATACACTAGAAAATTCTCTAGTGTATTACTCACGTGTAAAGTTTCAAGACAAAATAACTTGTGTGGAATTGTTGGTAAAAAGACAAAATTGCAGGTACAAACTATGTGACTAGTAAGATTAATATAGTATTCGTTTTGTTTTTATTCATTACGAAAACCATGAAAGTCATTTTGTCGCGATACTTTACACGTGAGTAATACAATAGAGAATGCTTGTTCCGACAAAAGTTTCACTTTTTTATTTTTTTACTATTAAAAAAACAATTCGAGTGCATCCAAACCTTTTTTGTCGAACATTTTATGATGTTATGATGATTATCTACATAATTGTCATGAGAATCAAATTGCCATGGCAACATTTAGGACATTATTGCAAAAAATTGCCATGTGAAAACATTTCAGAAAATACTCATACTACCCCCCCCACACACACACACACCACCACCACCACCACAACCACCAAGAACAGAAGATATACACACTTTGACATGTGAAAAAAACCAGGAAAAGTGCCATGAAAAAATAGTTGCCATGATCAAAGCATAATTTTACGATGGTTGCATGAATTGAAAATTTCCACGGTCTAATTTTGAAAAATCGTCATCCTCTTAACTAGTAAAAATGCCATGGTACCTAAAATAAAACTACCATGTTCTGAATAGTAAAAATGCCATGATCTGATTACTAAAAATGCACATGAGTCAAACACTTATATGATATTTTGGGGTGAGTTGGCATGGCCCAATGTTTTGAGTTTCCATCGCAACATATCACTTACAGAAAAAATCCTATGACCACAATAAAAAATCTATAAAAATGCCATCATACTATAAGAAACATATCACTTATACTATAATAAACAATTCTACAAATTGCCATGCGGATAAAATAATTCCATGTCATGTTAGTAGTACAAACAACAATTGCCATGGCAATTTTTTATTTGTTCTAAGCTAGAGCAAATTTGGTAGAACAATTGCAATGATCCATAAAAAGGAAGGCAAGTTTAGAGAGGTGAAGGACCTGGTAATTCCAGCAAGAACAGTAAACGAACTAAAATTATTTTAAAGAAAAAATAGTTGATATGCTAACAAGAATTCAACAAGGACACGATCTTTCCTTAGAGAGTAAATAGAGACTACATTGTAGTACGAGATGAAGAACAAATTATAAAGGTCCTCAGCTTCACCTCGGTGCTCTTATGCAGGCACGCCCACCGACTCTTGAGCCGCACGAAGGCATCCACGCCCACCTACCGGTTGCACCGGAGCTGGCCTCGAAGCTGGCTTTGACGTCGGTGGCTGCGGATTCACCGATCTGGCCACCAGAGGAAGCGTGTCATAAGGATGTAGCAAAGGGAGCCTCCGGGTACCCCGGGCTGCTCCGCAACTCTCACCACTCGGGCGGCTCGACGTCCACCCGTGGAGCACGAGTGGCGCGTGAGGCAGCGAGCAGTAACATGATGAGGCGGGGACGTGTGATGTGTGTGATGCGTCCAGCAGCGGACGATGACTCGTGACTCCGACGTGGTCATCATCGTCGCCCTCGTCGTGAATGTGCGTAACAAGTGTTCGACAAAATGTATGTGCCAAATGTAAGTTTTACTGCATTAATTTAGGGGATCGGTTAGAAACAACACCTTTTTAGGACCCCAATAGCCAGCCAACATTCAACATTTGCTGGAGGGGCGGCATTTGCGAATGTTTTTGCTGGCAATTTCTATAGGGATGCATGACAATTTCTTTAGAGACTCATGGTAGTTTCTGAAAAGAAGAAAATTTTGCGGTAAAAACAGGCAGAAAATGCCATCCGCTACCACCTAAAAATGCCACAAAACGTTTGTTTGCCATCCATCTCTTAGAGAACATTCGCTATATGATATTTTTGCTTTTTAGAGGATCAAATATACTCCTTTAGAAGATACTCAGTCATTTGCTCTTTTAAATTATCGAGGATCAGTTAGAGATACTCTAATGCAGCAAACAATAGTTCCACCAAGGTGATCTAACCTAGAATCAACCTACTTCTTATCCGCATATCTAAAATAACAAAACATAAAGACTAGAGGAAAACAAGAACAATTGCACAACAAAAGCACAACATTGTCAGTCATCGGGATCACTGCCCCCAGAGCTGAACCAAGATTTGCCGGCGCCCTATGACAACTGTTGCAAGGCCAGTTGAGAGTCTGAGACATTGACGGTGTAGCCGGAGAGAAGATGGATGATGGTGAAAGGTTGGTCAGCGACGAGGACAAACTTCTCCCCCGGCTTCACGAAATCGACGGCGTCAGAGACCCTCTCTACTCTCTCGTTGTTACACATACAGATGTAAGAGGACGTGCTCAGATGTTCAATGTAGTACACGTAACTTGCCTCAAAACACCTGGGAACTTATCGGCATCCACAACCAGGCACCTCCGATGGCCGACGAAGATGGCAAATGTGCCGATGCTCTGCATGAGCCAGAGCCCACGTGTCACCATGTCAAACTTGGAGATGCATGCTGATGTGGCCGTCTGTGGCTTGAAGACGAGCAGCATATGTGAAAGTGCAACTAATCTCCTGGTGGTTTTGGTAATTCATAACAACATATAGCTCATTGAACTAATATCCATCCAAGATAAATATTTCAGGATGCTCAATGATTGGCATGGCATGGACTAGAGATGTGGTGAAGGAAATATGCCCTAGAGGCAATAATAAAGTTGTTATTTTTATTTCCTTATATCATGATAAATGTTTATTATTCATGCTAGAATTATATTAACCGAAAACTTAGTACATGTATGAATACATAGAAAAACAGAGTGTCCTTAGTATGCCTCTACTTGACTAGATCGTTGATCAAAGATGGCTAAGTTTCCTGACCATAGACATGTGTTGTCATTTGATGAACGGGGTCCCATCATTAGAGAATGATGTGATGGACAAGACACATCCGTTACCTTAGCATAATGGTTGTTTAGTTTTATTTCTATTGCTTTCTTCATGACTTATACATATTCCTCTGACTATGAGATTATGCAACTCCCGAATACCGGAGGAACACCTTGTGTGCTATCAAACGTCACAACGTAACTGGGTGATTATAAAGATGCTCTACAGGTGTCTCCGAAGGTATTTGTTGAGTTGGCATAGATCAAGATTAGGATTTGTCACCCCGAGTTAGTTGCGGGATGATGCATTACAGAACGAGTAAAGGGACTTGCCGGTAACAAGATTGAACTAGGTATCATGATACCGACGATCAAATCTCGGGCAAGTAACATACCGATGACAAAGGGAATGACGTATGTTGTTATGCGGTTTGACCGATAAAGATCTTCATAGAATATGTAGGAGCCAATATGAGCAGCCAGGTTCCGCTATTGGTTATTGACCGGAGATGTGTCTCGGTCATGTCTACATAGTTCTCGAACCCGTAGGGTCTGCACGCTTAACGTTCGATGATGATTTGTATTATGAGTTATGTGTTTTGGTGACCGAAAGTTTGTTCGGAGTCCCGGATGAGATCACGGACATGACGAGGAGTCTCAAAATGGTCGAGATGTAAAGATTGATATATTGAAAGGTTATATACGGACACCGGAATGGTTCTGATAAGGTTCGGTGATTTTTCGAAGTACCGGGAGGCTACCAGAACCCCCCGAGAAATTTAATGGGCCTATTGGGCCATAGTGGAGAGAGGGAGGCTGCCACAGGAGGTGGCGCCCACCCCCCAAGCCCAATCCGAATTGGACAAGGGGTGGGGGCGCGACCCCCCTTTCCTTCTCCCTCTCCCTCCTTTCCCCTTTCCCCTTTCCGTTGATTGGAAGGAGGGGGCGAATCCTACTTGGACTAGGAGTCCAAGTAGGACTCCCCCCCTTGGCGCACCCCCTAGGGCCGGCCACTTCCTCCTCCCCCCTTTATATACGGGGGCAGGGGCACCCCAAAGGCACACCAAGATTTCTCTTAGCCGTGTGTGGTGCCCCCCTCCACAATTTACTCCTCCGGTCATATTGTTGTAGTGCTTAGGCGAAGCCCTACGCGAATGACATCACCATCACCATTACCACGCCGTTGTGCTGTCGGAACTCTCTCTCTCGACCCTCTACTAGATCAAGAGCTTGAGGGACGTCATCGAGCTGAATATGTGCTGAACACGGTGGTGTCGTACGTTCGGTACTTGGATCGGTTGGATCGTGAAGACGTTTGACTACATCAACCACGTTAACCTAACGCTTCCGCTTTCGATCTACGAGGGTACGTGGACACATTCTCCCCGTCTCGTTACTATGTATCTCCTAGATAGATCTTGCGTAATCTTAGGACAATTTTTGAAATTGCATGCTACGTTCCCTAACAGTGGCATCCAAGCCAGGTCTATGCGTAGATGATATGCACGAGTAGAACACAAAGAGTTGTGGGCGATAATAGTCATACTGCTTACCACCAATGTCTTACTTTGATTCGGCGGTATTGTTGGATGAAGCGGCCTGGACCGACATTACATGACCGTGTTCATGAGACTGGTTCTACCGACGTGCTTCGCACACAGGTGGCTGGCGGGTGTCTGTTTCTCCAACTTTAGTTGAATTGAGTTTGACTATGGCCGGTCCTTGTTGAAGGTTAAAACAACACACTTGACGAAAAATCGTTGTGGTTTTGATGCATAGGTAAGAACGGTTCTTGCTAGAAGCCCGTAGCAGCCACGTAAAACTTGCAACAACAAAGTAGAGGATGTCTAACTTGTTTTTGCAGGGCATGTTGTGATATGATATGGTCAAGACGTGATGAGATATAAATTGTTGTATGAGATGATCATGTTTTGTAAAAGTTATCGGCAACTGGCAGGAGCCTTATGGTTGTCGCTTTATTGTATGTAATGCAATCGCCATGTAATTGCTTTACTTTATCACTAAGCGGTAGCGATAGTCGTAGAAGCAATAGTTGGTGAGACGACAATGACGCTATGATGGAGGTCAAGGTGTCAAGCCGGTGACGATGGAGATCATGACGGTGCTTTAGAGATGGAGATCAAAGGCACAAAATGATGATGGCCATATCATGTCGCATATTTTGTTTGCATGTGATGTTTATCCTTTATGCATCTTATTTTGCTTTGTACGACAGTAGCATTATAAGATGATACCTCACTAAATTTCAAGGTACAAGTGTTCTCCCTGAGTATGCACCGTTGCTACAGTTCGCCGTGTCGAGACATCACGTGATGATCGGGTGTGATAAGCTCTACGTTCACATACAACAAGTGCAAGCCAGTTTTGCACGTGCAGAATACTCGGGTTAAACTTGACGAGCCTAGCATATGCAGATATGGCCTCGGAACACTGATACCAAAAGGTCGAACGTGAATCATATAGTAGATATGATCAACATAGTTATGTTCACCATTGAAAACTACTCCATCTCACGTGATGATCAGACATGGTTTAGTTTATATGGATCCGTGATCATTTAGATGACTAGAGGGATGTCTATCTAAGTGTGAGTTCTTAAGTAATATGATTAATTGAACTTTAATTTATCATGAACTTAGTACCTGATAGTTTTTGCATATCTATGTTGTTGTAGACCAATGGCCCGTGCTACCGTTCCCTTGAATTTTAATGCGTTCCTAGAGAAAGCTAAGTTGAAAGATGATGGTAGCAATTGCACAGACTGGGTCCGTAACTTGAGGATTATCCTCATTGGTGCATAGAAGAATTATGTCCTAGAAGCACCGCTAGGTGCAAGACCCACTGCAGGAGCAACTCTGGACGTTATGAACATCTGGCAGAGCAAAGCTGATGACTACTCGATAGTTCAGTGTGCCATGATTTATGGCTTAGAACCGGGACTTCAAAGATGTTTTGAACGTCATAGAGCATATGAGATGTTCCAGGAGTTGAAGTTAATATTTCAAGCAAATGCCCGAGTTGAGAGATATGAAGTCTCCAACAAGTTCTATAGCTTCAAGATGGAGGAGAATAGTTATGTCAGTGAACACATACTCAGAATGTCTGGGTACCATAACCACTTGACTCAGCTCGGAGTTAATCTTCCTGATGATAGTGTCATTGACAGAGTTCTTCAATCACTGCCACCAAGCTATAAAGGCTTCACGATGAACTATAATATGTAAGGGATGGAAAAGACAATTCCTGAGCTCTTCGTGATGCTAAAGGCTGCGGAGGTAGAAATCAAGAAGGAGCAACAAGTGTTGATGGTGAACAAGACCACTAGTTTCAAGAAAAAGGGAAAAGGGAAGAAGGGGAACTTCAAGAAGAACAGTAAGCCAGTTGTTGCTCAAGGGAAGAAGCCCAAGTCTGTACCTAAGCCTGAAACTGAGTGCTTCTACTACAAAGGGACTAGTCACTGGAAGTGGAACTGCCCCAAGTATTTGGCGGATAAGAAGGATGGCAAAGTGAAAGGTATATTTGATATACATGTTATTGATGTGTACCTTATTAATGCTCGTAGGAGCACCTGGGTATTTGATACTGGTTCTGTTGCTCATATTTGCAACTTGAAACAGGGGCTACAGATTAAATAAAGATTGGCTAAGGACGAGGTGACGATGCGCGTGGGAAATGGTTCGAAAGTCGATGTGACCGCCGTCGGCACGCTACCTCTACATCTACCATCGGGATCAGTTTTAGACCTAAATAATTGTTATTTGGTGCCAGCGTTGAGCATGAACATTATATCTGGATCTTGTTTGATGCGAGATGGTTATTCATTTTAATCAGAGAATAATGGTTGTTCTATTTATATGAGTAATATCTTTTATGGTCATGCACCCTTGATGAGTGGTCTATTTTTATTGAATCTCGATTGTAGTGATACACATATTCATAATATTAAAGCCAAAAGATGCAAAGTTAATAATGATAGTGCAACTTATTTGTGGCACTGCCGTTTAGGTCATATTGGTGTAAAGCGCATGAAGAAACTCCATGCCGATGGGCTTTTGGAATCACTTAATTATGAATCACTTGATGCTTGTGAACCATGCCTCATGGGCAAGATGACTAAGACTCCGTTCTCCGGAATAATGGAGCGAGCAACTGACTTATCGGAAATAATACATATTGATGTGTGCGGTCCGATGAGTGTTGAGGCTCGCGGCGGGTATCATTATTTTCTAATATTAACAGATGATTTAGATATGGGTATATCTACTTAATGAAACATAAGTCTAAAACATTTTAAAAGTTCAAAGAATTTCAGAGTGAAGTGGAAAATCATCGTAACAAGAAAATAAAGTTTCTACGATCTGATTGTGGAGGTGAATATTTGAATTATGAGTTTGGTCTTCATTTGAAACAATGTGGAATAGTTTCGCAACTCACGCCACATGGAAAACCACAACGTAATGGTGTGTCCGAACGTCATAACCGTACTTTATTAGATATGGTGCAATCTATGATGTCTCTTACCGATTTACCGCTATCATTTTGGGGTTATGCTTTAGAGACGATTGCATTCACGTTAAATAGGGCATCATCTAAATCCGTTGAGACAACACCATATGAACTGTGGTTTGGCAAGAAACCTAAGTTGTCGTTTCTTAAAGTTTGGGGTTGCGATGCTTATGTGAAAAAGCTTCAACCTGATAAACTCGAACCCAAATCGGAGAAATGTGTCTTCATAGGATACCCAGAAGAGACTGTTGGGTACACCTTCTATCAAAGATCCGATCTTCATGATAGAGAGTCTTATTTTGTCACTTTCATATACTAGTGGGAATTTCTCATTATGGAACTTGGCTTATATATTCCAATGATGGGATTCCTCAAATGCTCTAGGTCTTCATGAGCAAGCAAGTTGGATGCACACCCACTTAGTTTCTTTGATGAGCTTTCATATATTTATAGCTCTAGTGCATCCATTGCATGGCAATCCCTACTCCTTGCATTGACATCAATCAGTGGGCATCTCCATAGCCCATTGATTAGTCACGTCAATGTGAGACTTTCTCCTTTATGTCTTCTCACACAACCTCAACCATTATACTCTATTCCACCCATAGTGATATGTCCATGGCTCGTGCTCATATATTGCGTAAAAGTTGAAAGAGTTCGAAAAGGCTAAGTATGAAACAATTGCTTGGCTTTTCACCGGGGTTGTGCATGATGAGAGCATTTTGTGTGACGAAAATGAAGCATGGCCAAACTATATGATTTTGTAGGGATAAGCTTTCTTTGGCTGTGTTATTTTGATAAGACATAATTGATTGGTTAGCATGCTTGAAGTATTATTATTTTTATGTCAACATTAAACTTTTATCTTGAATCTTTCGGATCTGAACATTCATGCCACAATAAAGAAAATTACATTGAAGAATATGTTAGAAAGCATTCCACATCAAAAATTCTGTTTTTATCATTTACCTACTTGAGGACGAGCAGGAATTAAGCTTGGGGATGCTTGATACGTCTCCAACGTATCTATAATTTTTGATTGTTCCATGTTATTATATATTCTGTTTTGGATGTTTAGTGGGCTTTATTATACACTTTTATATTATTTTTGGGACTAACCTATTAACCCAAGGCCCAGTGCAAATTGCTGGTTTTTTTGCCTATTTCAGTGTTTCGCAGAAAAGGAATATCAAACGGAATCCAAACAGAATGAAACCTTCGGGAGCGTGATTTTTGGAACAAACATGATCCAGAGGACTTGGAGTGGACGTCAAGAAACAACCGAGGAGGCCCTGAGGCAGGGAGGCGTGCCCCCACCCTCATGGGCCCCTCGTGGCTCCACCGACCTACTTCTTCCTCCTATATATACTCATATACCCTGAAAACATCCAGGAGCACCAAGGAATCCTATTTCCACCGCCGCAACCTTCTGTACCCGTGAGATCCCATCTTGGGGCCTTTTCCGGCGCTCCGTCGGAGGGGGCATCAATCACGGAGGGCTTCTACATCAACACCATAGCCTCTCCGATGATGTGTGAGTAGTTTACCTCAGACCTTCGGGTCCATAGTTATTAGCTAGATGGCTTCTTCTCTCTCTTTAGATCTCAATACAAAGTTCTCCTCGATCTTCTTGGAGATCTATTCGATGTAACTCTTTTTGCGTGTGTTTGTCGAGATTCGATGAATTGTGGGTTTATGATCAAGATTATCTATGAACAGTATTTGAATCTCCTCTGAATTCTTTTATGTATGATTTGTTATCTTTGCAAGTCTCTTTGAATTATCGGTTTGGTTTGGCCTACTAGATTGGTCTTTCTTGAAATGGGAGAAGTGCTTAGTTTTGGGTTCAATCTTGTATTGCTCGATCCCAGTGACAGAAAGGGAAATGACACGTATTGTATTGTTGCCATCGAAGATAAAAGGATGGGGTTTATATCATATTGCTTGAGTTTACCCCTCTACATCATGTCAACTCTGTTCTTATGAACTTAATACTCTAGATGCATGCTGGATAGCGGTCGATGTGTGGAGTAATAGTAGTAGATGCAAAATTGTTTCGGTCTACTTGTCTCGGTCGTGATGCCTATATACATGATCATGCCTAGATATTCTCATAATTATTCTCTTTTCTATCAATTGCTCGATAGTAATTTGTTCACCCACCGTAATTCTTATGCTATCTTGAGAGAAGCCACTAGTGAAACCTATGCCCCCCGGGTCTATTCTCCATTATATTAATCTCACGTGAACAAGTTATTTCTGGCACCGTTTATTTTGTTATCTTTACTTTTAATCTTTATCATAAAAATACCAAAAATATTATCTTATCATCCCTATCAGATCTCACTCTCGTAAGTGACCGTGAAGGGATTGACAACCCCTTTATCGCGTTGGTTGCGAGGTTCTTATTTGTTTGTGTAGGTACGAGGGACTTGCGTGTGGCCTCCTACTGGATTGATACCTTGGTTCTCAAAAACTGAGGGAAATACTTACACTAGTTTGCCGCATCACCCTTTCCTCTTCAAGGGAAAACCAACGCAGTGCTCAAGAGGTAGCAAGCCGCAGTACTTAGCACTTGCTTGATATAAGGTAGTATCTCAGGACAGTTATTCAACACATACCAAACCATTTTGTCCAAATATTTAGGTTTGTCCTCTTGTTGACTCTTCCCTGTAACTCGAACAGAATAATCAAAAACATTGAGCCCGGGATTGTCTTCACCCACCTCTTCGCTAAGCTGATCAGCTGTTTCAATGTATTTTGAGCAGAATGTCAATGCTTTTGTAGAAATGTAGGCCTCTGCAATGGAACCCTCGGGTCTAGCTCTGTTCTTAACATAGCCCTTGAAAGTGCTGAGCCGCCTTTCAATAGGGTACATCTAGCCATACTGTACTGGACCTCTAAGTAGTGCCTCATCAGGTAGATGAACAGCCAAATGTACCATCACATCAAAGAAGGCTGGAGGATATATCTTCTCAAGGTCGCATAGGATAGTTGGTATCTTGTCTCTAAGACGCTCCAAAGCATCTACCCTGATATTTCTACTACAGAGTTCCCTGAAGAATTGTCCCAACTCTGCAACTGCTCTGTATAAGTCAGGGCGGCCCAATCCTCTAAGGATAACAGGTAAAACCCTTTGAAGTAGGACGTGGCAGTCATGAGTTTTCAACCCTTGTACCTTGTTTCCATCTGCACTGACTCTCCTTTCAGGGTTGGAAGCAAATCCATGTGGGAATCTCACACGTGACAGGACCTTGCAGAATTCTTTTGTTTTTGCCTTGTCCAAGACATACACAACTGGTGCCATATCCCGTGGTTTACCTTCATCTTGCACCCGCAAATCCTTTTTGATATCCAGGTGTGTCAAATCAATCCTAGATTTTAAGGTATCTTTCATCTTGCCTTCAATATTAAGAAGTGTGCCGATAATGTTGTCACATATATTTTTCTCGATGTGCATCACGTCAAGATTATGCTGCGGATCCAAATCTTTCCAATACTCCAAGTCCCACAAAGTGGACCTGCGGGTAAACAATAATCTCTCTTCTGCCCTGCCACGCTTCCTTTCCCGCTACCATTATCAGGATGGTTTCCTGGTGTAATATGCCTGACCTTCTATAATTCCACTTGCAACTCATCGGTGGTGAGCCTCTTTGGCGCATCGCAGTTTTCATGCTTTGCATTGAACACATGTCTTCGGTATTTTGTAGGATGCAGCTTGTCCTTGGCAAGGAAACGACGGTGTCCAATGTAACAGATTTTGCTAAGTATTGCGTATGACAGCGGATTCCCGTCACAGCGAACACATGCATTGCAACCATGTGTCATTCGCCCTGACATAGTGCCCAAAGCCGGATAATCATGGATGCACCAAATTATAACAGCACACCAAAAGAAATCAGCTGGTGGGCTGCTATATAGGTCTCGAGTGAGAACACCCCTCCATAGCTATTGAAGTTCCTCAACAAGAGGCTCCATGAATAAATCGAAATCCTTTCCAGGACTTTTTGGACCTGGGATGAGCAAGGCCATCATGTAGTTTGATTCTTTGGTGCAGACATTTGGAGGCATGTTGTAAGGGATAACAAGCACTGGCTGTTGGGGAACGTAGTAATTTCAAAAAAATTCCTACGCACACGCAAGATCATGGTGATGCATAGCAACGAGAGGGAAGAGTATCGTCCACGTACCCTCGTAGGCCGTAAGCAGAAGCATTATGAGAACGCGGTTGATGTAGTCGAACGTCTTCACGATCCGACCGATCCAAGTACCGACGCACGACACCTCCGAGTTCAGCACACGTCCAGCTCGATGACGTCGCACGAACGCCGGTCCAGCGGAGCTTCACGGGAGAGTTCCGTCAGCACGACGACGTGATGACAGTGATGATGTTGCTACCGATGCAGGGCTTCGCCTAAGCACCGCTACGATATGATCGAGGTGGATTATGGTGGAGGGGGGCTGCACACGGCTAAGGGATCAATGATCAACTTGTGTGTCCTAGGGTGCCCCCTGCCCTCGTATATAAAGGAGCAAGGGGGGAGGCCGGCCGGCCCCTGTAGGGCGCGCCAGGAGGAGGAGTCCTCCTCCTAGTAGGAGTAGGACTCCCCTTTCCTACTCCTACTAGGAGGAGGAAAGGAAGGGGGAAGAGGAGAAGGAAGGAGAGGGAGGAAAAGGGGGAAAGGGGGGCCGACCCCCTAGTCCAATTTAGTTTGGGCTAGGGGGGCCGCGCGCCCTGCCTCCTCACTTCCACCACTTGGCCCATGAGGCCCATTACTTCTTCCTCGTATTCCCGTAACTCCCCGGTACTCTGAAAAATACCCGAATCACTCGGAACCTTTCCGATGTCCGAATATAGTCGTCCAATATATCGATCTTTATGTCTCGACCATTTCGAGACTCCTCGTCATGTCCCCGATCTCATCCGAGACTCTGGACTACCTTTGGTACATCAAATCACATAAACTCATAATACCGATCGTCACCGAACGTTAAGCGTGCGGACCCTACGGGTTCGAGAACTATGTAGACATGACCGAGACACGTCTCCGGTCAATAACCAATAGCGGAACCTGGATGTTCATATTGGCTCCTACATATTCTACGAAGATCTTTATCAGTCAAACCACATAACACCATACGTTGTTCCCTTTGTCATCGGTACGTTACTTGCCCGAGATTCGATCGTCGGTATCTCAATACCTAGTTCAATCTCGTTACCGGCAAGTCTCTTTAATCGTTTACGTAATGCATCATCCCGCAACTAATTCATTAGTTGCATTACTTGCAAGGCTTATAGTGATGTGCACTACCGAGAGGGCCCAGGGATACCTCTCCGACAATCGGAATGACAAACCCTAATCTCGATCTATGCCAACTCAACAAGTACCATCGGAGACACCTGTAGAGCACCTTTATAATCACCCAGTTACATTGTGACGTTTGGTAGCACACAAAGTGTTCCTCCGGTAATCGGGAGTTGCATAATCTCATAGTTATAGGAACATGTATAAGTCATGAAGAAAGCAATAGCAGTAAACTAAAACGATCAAGTGCTAAGCTAACAGAATGGGTCAAGTCAATCACATCATTCTCCTAAGGATGTGATCCCGTTTATCAAATGACAACTCATGTCTATGGTTAGGAAACATAACCATCTTTGATCAACGAGCTAGTCAAGTAGAGGCATACTAGTGACACTTTGTTTATCTATGTATTCACACATGTATCATGTTTCCGGTTAATACAATTCTAGCATGAATAATAAATATTTATCATGAAATAAGGAAATAAATAATAACTTTATTATTGCCTCTAGGGCATATTTACTTCAGTCTCCCACTTGCACCAGAGTCAATAATCTAGATTACACAGTAATGATTCTAACACCCATGGAACCTTGGTGCTGATCATGTTTTGCTCGTGAGAGAGGCTTAGTCAATGGGTCTGCAACATTCAGATCCGCATGTATCTTTAAAATCTCTATGTCTCCCACCTGGACCTGATCACGGATGGAATTGAAGCGTCTCTTGATGTGTTTGGTTCTCTTGTGAAATCTGGATTCCTTTGCCAAGGCAATTACACCAGTATTGTCACAAAAGATTTTCATTGGACCCGATGCACTAGGTATGACACCTAGATTGTATATGAACTCCTTCATCGAGACTCCTTCATTTGCTGCTCCCGAAGCAGCTATGTACTCCGCTTCACACGTAGATCCCGCCATGATGCTTTGTTTAGAACTGCTCTAACCGACAACTCCACCGTTTAATATAAACACGTATCTGGTTTGCGCTTTAGAATCGTCCGGATCAGTGTCAAAGCTTGCATCGACGTAATCATTTACGACGAGCTCTTTATCACCTCCATAAATGAGAAACATATCCTTAGTCTTTTTCAGGTATTTCAGGATATTCTTGACTGTTGTCCAGTGATCCACTCCTGGATTACTTTGGTACCTCCCTACTAAACTAATAGCAAGGCACACATCAGGTCTGGTACACAACATTGCATACATGATAGAACCTATGGCCGAAGCATAGGGAATGGCTTTCATTTTCTCTCTATCTTCTGAAGTGGTCGGGCATTGAGTCTGACTCAACTTCACACCTTGTAACATAGGGAAGAACCCTTTCTCTGCTTGATCCATTTTGAACTTCTTCAAAACTTTATCAAGGTATGTGCTTTGTGAAAGTCCAATTAAGCGTCTTGATCTATCTCTATAGATCTTGATGCCCAATATATAAGCAGCTTCACCGAGGTCTTTCATTGAAAAATTCTTATTCAAGTATCCTTTTATGCTATTCAGAAATTCAGTATAATTTCCGATCAGCAATATGTCATCCACATATAATATCAGAAATGCTACAGAGCTCCCACTCACTTTCTTGTAAATACAGGCTTCTCTAAAAGTCTGTATAAAACCATATGCTTTGATCACACTATCAAAGCGTATATTCCAACTCCGAGATGCTTGCACTAGTCCATAAATGGATCGTTGGAGCTTACACACTTTGTTAGCACCTTTTGGATCGACAAAAACTTCTGGTTGCATCATATACAACTCTTCTCTAAGATATCCATTAAGGAATGTAGTTTTAACATACATTTGCCAAATTTCATAATCATAAAATGCGGCAATTGCTAACATGATTCGGACAGACTTAAGCATCGCTACGAGTGAGAAGGTCTCATCATAGTCAACTCCTTGAACTTGTCGAAAACCTTTTGCAACAAGTCGAGCTTTGAAGATAGTAACATTACCGTCAGCGTCAGTCTTGTTCTTGAAGATCCATTTATTCTCTATGGCTTGCCGATCATCAGGCAAGTCAACCAAAGTCCACACTTTGTTCTCATACATGGACCCCATCTCAGATTTCATGGCCTCAAGCCATTTGGCGGAATCTGGGCTCATCATCGCTTCCTCATAGTTCATAGGTTCGTCATGGTCAAGTAACATGACCTCCAGAACAGGATTACCGTACCACTCTGGTGCGGATCTTACTTTGGTTGACCTACAGGTTCGGTAGTAACTTGATCAGAAGTTTCATGATCATTATCATTAGCTTCCTCACTTACTGGTGTAGGAATAACTGGAACTGATTTCTGTGATGAACTACTTTCCAATAAGGGAGCAGGTACTATTACCTCATCAAGTTCTACTTTCCTCCCACTCACTTCTTTCGAGAGAAACTCCTTCTCTAGAAAGGATCCATTCTTAGCAACGAATATCTTGCCTTCGGATCTGTGATAGAAGGTGTACCCAACAGTCTCCTTTGGGTATCCTATGAAGACACATTTCTCCGATTTGGGTTCGAGCTTATCAGGTTGAAGCCTTTTCACATAAGCATCGCAGCCCCAAACTTTAAGAAATGACAACTTGGGTTTCTTGCCAAACCACAGTTCATAAGGTGTCATCTCAACGGATTTCGATGGTGCCCTATTTAACGTGAATGCAGCCGTCTCTAAAGCATAACCCCAAAATGATAGCGGTAAATCAACAAGAGACATCACAGATCGCACCATATCTAATAAAGTGCGGTTACGATGTTCGGACACACCATTACGCTGTGGTGTTCCGGGTGGCGTGAGTTGCGAAACTATTCCGCATTGTTTCAAATGAAGAGCAAACTCGTAACTCAAATATTCTCCTCCACGATCAGATCATAGAAACTTTATTTTCTTGTTACGATGATTTTCACTTCACTCTGAAATTCTTTGAACTTTTCAAATGTTTCAGACTTATGTTTCATCAAGTAGATATACCCATATCTGCTCAAATCATATGTGAAGGTAAGAAAATAACGATACCCGCCGCGAGCATCAACACTCATCGGACCGCATACATCAGTATGTATTATTTCCAACAAGTATGTTGCTCGCTCCATTGTTCTGGAGAACGGAGTCTTGGTCATCTTGCCCATGAGGCATGGTTCGCAAGCATCAAGTGATTCCAAAAGCCCATCAACATGGAGTTTCTTCATCCACTTTACACCAATATGACCTAAATGGCAGTGCCATAAATAAGTTGCACTATCACTATTAAACTTATATCTTTTGGCTTCAATACTATGAACATGTGTATCACTACTATCAAGATTTAGTAAAAATAGACCACTCATCAAGGGTGCATGACCATAAAAGATATTACTCATATA
This sequence comes from Triticum urartu, assembly GCF_056163025.1. Classification (NCBI taxonomy): domain Eukaryota; kingdom Viridiplantae; phylum Streptophyta; class Magnoliopsida; order Poales; family Poaceae; genus Triticum; species Triticum urartu. Next base: position 609,287,714 of record NC_141875.1, on the reverse strand, counting down.
AATAGAACAACCATTATTCTCTGATTTAAATGAATAACCGTCTCGCATCAAACAAGATCCAGATATAATGTTCATGCTCAACGCTGACACCAAATAACAATTATTTAGGTCTAAAACTAATCCCAAAGGTAGATGTAGAGGTAGCGTGCCGACGGTGATCACATCGACTTTGGAACCATTTCCCACGCGCATCATCACCTCGTCCTTAGCCAATCTTCGCTTAATCTATAGCCCCTATTTCGAGTTGCAAATGTTACCAACTGAACCAGTATCAAATACCCGGGTGCTACTGTGAGCATTAGTAAGGTACACATCAATAACATGTATATCAAATATACCTTTCACTTTGCCATCCTTCTTCTCCGCCAAATACTTGGGGCAGTTCCGCTTCCAGTGACCAGTCCCTTTCCAGTAGAAGCACTCAGTCTCAGGCTTAGGTCCAGACTTGGGTTTCTTCACTTGAGCAGCAACTGGCTTGCTGTTCTTCTTGAAGTTCCCCTTCTTCCGTTTTTTCTTGAAACTGGTGGTCTTGTTGACCATCAACACTTGATGCTCTTTCTTGATTTTGACCTCCGCAGCCTTTAGCATTGCGAAGAGCTCGGGAATCGTCTTATCCATCCCTTGCATATTATAGTTCATCACGAAGCTCTTGTAGCTTGGTGGCAGTGATTGAAGAACTCTGTCAATGACACTATCATCAGGAAGATTAACTCCCAGCTGAGTCAAGTGGCTGTGGTACCCAAACATTTTGAGTATATGTTCACTGACAGAACTATTCTCCTCCACTTTGCAGCTGTAGAACTTACTGGAGACTTCATATCTCTCAATCCGGGCATTTTCTTGAAATATTAACTTCAACTCCTAGAACATCTCATATGCTCCATGACGTTCAAAACGTCGTTGAAGTCCCGGTTCTAACACTACAAAAAAAGACACTTCCGTGATGATACGTGTTTGTCATAGTAGGTCACGTTTTTTGTCATGCATGTACATCCATGACGATTTTATGACAGAATCAAGATAGTCATACCTGTGCTGTCGTAGAAGTGTTCCATGACATTACCAAAATTATCATCACGGAAGTGTCCACTTCCATGATGATAAATCGCGCGTCACAGAAGTGCTTTCGACAAGGGTGACCGACACGTGGCATCCACCGTAACGGGTCGCCGTTAAGCTATCGGGTCCGGTTTTGGATCCGATAACCCATTAACATCCCGGACCAATGGGAAAGTTCCACGTGTAACATTCTGATTGGCCGGAGGAAACACGTGTCAGCTCATCAGTGGGTCAGATAGGCGCCTATGGTATGTTGACGCGTGCGACGGCCCACCACCGGCCCATTTACCTTACAAAGGCTGGCTTGTTTGACTTGGTCAAAAGTTAGCGGGCTGGCCCATGAAAAGCTTGTTAACGGTCTCTTCGCAGATAGCCCATTTTACGGCCTGGTAACTCACAGCCCGTTAGGGCCTACCCGAAATCGGCCCAACAACATCATGTGGGCCGTCGAATATAACACCATCCCATTTCACTTTCGGCCCATGTATGGCCCACGATGTCTTTCGGCCCATTTGAGGCCTTCGTATCTTTAGGCCCTTTAAAGGCCCACGGTGACTCTAGCCCAGAATGAACAGTAAATTTCTTTGTGCCCGTTAATGACCCATGATTCACATGGGCCATTTCCAGCCCGTGTTAGCTTTCGGCCTACTGACGGCCCATACGTTCTTGGGCTCCTTTCGGGCCCTCGATTACTTCTGGCCCGTTACTGGCATGTTCCCCTAATGGGCCAAATTCGGCCCATCGCAAGAGTGGGCCCGTTCCTGGCTTGTTAACGTTGTCCAGTGATCCACTCCTGGATTACTTTGGTACCTCCCTGCTAAACTAATAGCTAGGCACACACCAGGTCTAGTACACAACATTGCATACATGATAGAGCCTATGGCTGAAGCATAGGGAACACTTTTCATTTTCTCTCTATCTTCTGCAGTGGTCGGGCATTGAGTCTTACTCAACTTCACACCTTGTAACACAGGCAAGAACCCTTTCTTAGCTTGATCCATTTTGAACTTTTTCAAAACTTTATCAAGGTATGTGCTTTGTGAAAGTCCAATTAAGCGTCTTGATCTATCTCTATAGATCTTGATGCCCAATATATAAGCAGCTTCACCGAGGTCTTTCATTGAAAAACTCTTATTCGAGTATCCTTTTATGCTATCCAGGAATTCTATATCATTTCCAATCAACAATATGTCATCCACATATAATATTAGAAATGCTACAGAGCTCCCACTCACTTTCTTGTAAATACATGCTTCTCCAAAAGTCTGTATAAAACCATATGCTTTGATCACACTAACAAAACGTTCATTCCAACTCTGAGAGGCATGCACCAGTCCATAAATGGATCGCTGGGGCTTGCACACTTTGTTACCACCCTTTGGATCGATAAAACCTTCAGGTTGCATCATAACAACTCTTCTTCCAGAAATCCATTCAGGAATGCAGTCTTCACATCCATTTGCCAAATTTCATAATCATCAAATGCGGCAATTGCTAACATGATTCAGACGGACTTAAGCATCACTACGGGTGAGAAAGTCTCATCGTAGTCAACTCCTTGAACTTGTCGAAAACCTTTCGCAACAAGTCAAGCTTTGTAGACAATAACATTACTGTCATCGTCAGTCTTCTTCCTGAAGATCCATTTATTCTCGATGGCTTGCCGATCATCGGGCAAGTCAACCAAAGTCCACACTTTGTTCTCATACATGGATCCCATCTCAGATTTCATGGCCTCAAGCCATTTTGCGGAATTTGGGCTCATCATCTCTTCCTCATAGTTCGTAGGTTCGTCATGGTCAAGTAACATGACCTCCAGAACAGGATTACCATACCACTCTGGTGCGGATCTTACTCTGGTTGACCTACGAGGTTCGGTAGTAACTTCACCTAAAGTTTCATGATCATCATCATCATTGGCTTTCTCACTAATTGGTGTAGGTGTCACAGGAACCGGTTTCTGTGATGAACTACTTTCCAATAAGGGAGCAGGTACATTTACCTCATCAAGTTCTACTTTCCTCCCACTCACTTCTTTCGAGAGAAACTCCATCTCTATAAAGGATCCATTCTTAGCAACAAATGTCTTGCCTTCAGATCTGTGATAGAAGGTGTACCCAATAGTGTCCTTTGGGTATCCTATGAAGACACATTTCTCCGATTTGGGTTCGAGCTTATCAGGTTGAAGCCTTTTCACATAAGCATCGTAGCCCCAAACTTTAAGAAACGATAACTTTGGTTTCTTGCCAAACCATAGTTCATAAGGCGTCGTATCAACGGATTTAGATGGTGCCCTATTTAATGTGAATGCAGCTGTCTCTAAAGCGTAACCCCAAACGATAGCAGTAAATCAATAAGAGACATCATAGATCGCACCATATCTAGTAAAGTATGATTACAACGTTCGGACACACCATTACACTGTGGTGTTCCGGGTGGCGTGCGTTGCGAAACTATTCCGCATTGTTTCAAATGAATACCAAACTCGTCACTCAAATATTCTCCTCCACGATCAGATCGTAGAAACTTTATTTTCTTGTTACGATGATTTTCCACTTCACTCTAAAATTCTTTGAACTTTTCAATTATTTCAGACTTATGTTTCATTAAGTAGATATACTTCGCAAGTACCAAGTGATTCATAATCAAGTGATTCCAAAAGTCCATCAGAATGGAGTTTCTTCATGCGCTTTACACCAATATGACCTAAACGGCAGTGCCACAAATATGTTGCACTATCATTATCAACTCTGCATCTTTTGGCTCCAACATTATGAATATGTGTATCACTACTATCGAGATTCATTAAAAATATACCACTCTTCAAGGGTGCATGACCATAAAAGATATTACGCATCAATAACATGTATATCACATATACCTTTGTTCACCTTGCCATCCTTCTTATCCGCCAAATACTTGGGGCAGTTCCGCTTCCAGTAACCAGTCCCTTTGCAGTAGAAGCACTCAGTCTCAGGCTTAGGTCCAGACTTGGGTTTCTTCTCTTGAGCAGCAACTTGTTTGTCGTTCTTCTTGAAGTTCCCTTTCTTCTTCCCTTTACCCTTTTTTCTTGAAACTGGTGGTCTTGTTGACCATTAACACTTGATGCTCCTTCTTGATTTCTACCTCCGGAGCCTTTAGCATTACGAAGAGCTCGGGAATCGTCTTATCCATCCCTTGCATATTATAGTTCATCACGAAGCTTTTATAGTTTGGTGGCAGTGATTGAAGAACTCTGTCAATGACACCATCAATAGGAAGATTAACTCCCAGTTGAGTCAAGTGGTTATGGTACCCAGACATTCTGAGTATATGTTCACTGACAGAACTATTCTCCTCCATCTTGCAGCTGTAGAACTTATTGGAGACTTCATATCTCTCAATCCGGGCATTTGTTTGAAATATTAACTTCAACTCCCGGAACATCTCATATGCTCCATGACGTTCAAAACATCATTGAAGTCCCGGTTCTAAGCCGTAAAGCATGGCACACTGAACTATCGAGTAGTCATCAGCTTTGCTCTGCCACACGTTCATAACATCTGGCGTTGCTCCTGCAGTGAGTTTGGCACCTAGCGGTGCTTCCAGGATGTAATTCTTCTGTGCAGCAATGAGGATAATCCTAAAGTTACGGACCCAGTCCGTGTAATTGCTACCATCATCTTTCAATTTTTCTTTCTCAAGGAACGCATTAAAATTTAATGGAACAACAGGACGGGCCATCTATCTACAACAACATAGACAAGCAAAATACTATCAATTACTAAGTTCATGATAAATTAAAGTTCAATTAATCATATTTAAGAACTCCCACTTAGATAGACATCCCTCTAATCATCTAAGTGATCGCGTGATCCATATCAACTAAACCATGACCGATCATCACGTGAAATGGAGTAGTTTTCAATGGTGAACATCACTATGTTGATCATATCTACTATATGATTCACGCTCGACCTGTCGGTCTCAGTGTTCCGAGGCCATATCTGCATATGCTAGGCTCGTCAAGTTTAACCCAAGTATTTTTGCGTGTGCAAAACTGGCTTGCACCCATTGTATGTGAACGTAGAGCTTATCACACCCGATCATCACATGGTGTCTCGGCACGACGAACTTTGGCAATGGTGCATACTCAGGGAGAACACTTGTACCTTGAAATTTAGTGAGAGATCATCTTATAATGCCACCGTCAATCAAGCAAAATAAGATGCATAAAGGATAAACATCACATGCAATCAATATAAGTGATATGAGATGGCCATCATCATCTTGTGCCTGTGATCTCCATCTCCAAAGCACCATCATGATCACCATCGTCACCGGCTTGACACCTTGATCTCCATCGAAGCATCGTTGTCGTCACGCCAACTATTGCCTCCATGACTATCGCTACCGCTTAGTGATAAAGTAAAGCAACTACATGGTGATTGAATTTCATACAATAAAGTGACAACCATATGGCTCCTGCCAGTTGCCGATAACTGTGTTACAAAACATGATCATCTCATACAATAAAATTTAGCATCATGTCTTGACCATATCACATCACAACATGCCCTGCAAAAATAAGTTAGACGTCCTCTACTTTGTTGTTGCAAGTTTTACGTGGCTGCTACGGGCTGAGCAAGAACCGTTCTTACCTACGCATCAAAAACCACAACGCGGTATAGTAATTGCTTTTTGATCTTCAGAAAGAACCCTGTTTATTGAATCCGATTCAACTAAAGCTGGAGAAACAGACACCCACTAGCCACCTGTGTGCGAAGCACGTCAGTAGAACCAGTCTCACGTAAGCGTACGCGTAATGTCGGTCTGGGCCGCTTCATCCAACAATGCCGTTGAATCAAGAATCAAGTAGTGACGACAAGCAATATGTATATACCCACGCCCACAACTTCTTCGTGTTCTACTCATGCATATGACATCTATGCATAAACCAGGCTCAGATGCCACTGTTGGGGAACGTAGTAATTTCAAAAAAAATCCTACACACACGCAAGATCATGGTGATGCATATCAATGAGAGGGAAGAGTATCATCCACGTACTCTCGTAGACCGTAAGCGCGAGCGTTATGAGAACGCGGTTGATGTAGTCAAACGTCTTCATGATCCGACCGATCTAAGTACCGAACACACGACACCTCTGAGTTCAGCACACGTTCAGCTCGATGACGTCCCATGAACTCCGATCCAGCGGAGCTTCACGGGAGAGTTCCCTCAGCACGACAGCATGATGACGGTGATGATGTTGCTACCAACGCAGGGCTTCATCTAAGCACTGCTACGATATGATCGAGGTGGATTATGGTGGAGGGGCAGCACACACGGCTAAGGGATCAATGATCAACTTGTGTGTCCTAGGGTGCCCCCTGCCCCCGTATATAAAGGAGCAAGGGGGAGGCCGGCCGGCCCCTTTAGGGCGCGCTAGGAGGAGGAGTCCTCCTCCTAGTAGGAGTAGGACTCCCCTTTCCTACTCCTACTAGGAGGAGGAAAGGAAAGGGGAAGAGGAGAAGGAAGGAGAGGGAGGAAAAAGGGGAAAGGGGGGCCGGTCCCCTAGTCCAATTCTGTTTGGGCTAGGGGGGCCGCGCGCCCTGCCTCCTCACTTCCACCACTTGGCCCATGAGGCCCATTACTTCTTCCTCGTATTCCCGTAACTCCCTGGTACTCCGAAAAATACCCGAATCACTCGGAACCTTTCCGATGTCCGAATATAGTCGTCCAATATATTGATATTTGTCAAGACCCCGATCCTAAGTCACACCGATCTAGCATGTAACACTTCATATCACTTTGCGGCCTCACGCACGGTATTCCCACGGGTGCCACCTTACCTGGCCCGGGACCGTTTGCGCCTTTTGGCTCACGTATATGATAATGTCGCTAGCATCCATATGGCAGAGAACCCGGGCTGACATGGCTAGTCGTGAACCCAAAGCAGCACCAACCTATGGGGACAGGCATACATGAATCACATCGAGCATGTCGGTCAGCAGCGTGTGAATCTGGCTGTAGCACTGGGCTAACAGGACTCCGGGAACCCGGGCTATAGCAGGCTAGGCAGGACTCCGGATGTCACCGCGTGACATTTCCCCGAAGGGACAGACACATGAACGAGGTGAAACACATGCCGGCCAGTCAAGTGTCCTGAGCAGTAGTGCTGGGCTAGCAGGACTCCGGTGAACCGGGCTGGAGCGGACTACTATGGCTCATGGAAGCACTAGACTACATTTCCCCATAAGAGAGACTGCCAAGGATAATAAACTAGATTCTCAGATCCCACACATACCAAGCATTTCAATCATACACACAATATGCTCGATATGTGTAAATACAACATGGCATCACAACATAACTCTACGACTCAAGTATTTATTCATTAGGCTCCGAGGAGTGAGATATTACAAACATGGGTCTCATGACCCAACAATCATAGCATACAAATCAAATCACGTGCGGAAGCTTAGCATGTCTGAGTACAAACATCTACAAGTGAAAAAGGCTGAGAAGCCTGACTATCTACCTGATCCTGCCGAGGGCACAGGATCGTAGCTGAGGTATCAAGCTAAACATCAAAGTCCACACGGAACTACTAGCGAGACTGATGTCTCTCTGCAAAACATAAAATAGGAAAACGTGAGTACAAATGTACTTAGCAAGACTTACATCAGAACTAGCTACATATGCATCGGTATCAACAAAGGGGGGTGGTGGAGTTTAACTGCAGCAAGCCAGCTTTGACTCGGTGGCTATCTTAAACTACGACTGCAAGTAACTCTTTTGAGGTGGCGCACATGAGTCCACATATTCACCATATCAATACACCACTATGGATCCGCTCCCGTCTCCCTACGATAACGCCATCCATAGCACTCACGCTTATCTTGCGCATTTTAGAGTATCCCCTTTCACTTGTCTATGAACTGTTATATGCAACCCAAAAGTCCTTTACCGTGGACGCGGCTATTCAAATAGTTTTATACCCTGCAGGGGTGTACTTCGTCACACATGTTTCCACCACTTAGCGTCTGCACACGACATGTGCTCGGCAGACTTCAAGCGAAAGCCGACGTGGGTGTAGACCACGACCTTACTAACCGCACAAGTCTCTAGTATAGGTTTATCGCCTATTCGGGTTCCATCCGCAAGGAAATCCGACCGGGGTGTCCTCAACGGCCCCAAACGATGTGTACAGGGTCCCGAGACACCAAACAGGCGCCCGGCATACCCGGCCATAGTGTATCTACCGCATCATAGCCCACCCCTAGGGTCAGCGCTACGCATGGCCGCCAACACATAACCTACAAACACCAGAAACTAGTTGCAACTCCTGGACAGAGGACGAGAGGGGTCAGTAAGTCGAGCGGGGTCATATTTCAGGGCCTAATGTGTGGTAGTAGCTGTTTCATGGATCACAAACACAGAACTCAGTTCCTGAGGACGGCTTCAATGAAACAACCCACCATGTACTCCTACATGGCCTCTCATCGATACCTTTACCAAATCATGTTCACACACTTAGCTCTCAATAGTAGGACATGTTCACACACCTCCGATTCATCCCCGATGAATCAGACCTGACACAACTCTATGCAATAGCAGGCATGACAAACAAGCATGAATGAGTAGGCACATCAGGGCTCAAACAACTCCTACTCATGCTAGTGGGTTTCATCTATTTACTGTGGCAATGACAGGTCATGCAGAGGATAAGGGGTTCAGCTACCGCAACAAGTAACAGATGAATCGCTGTTGTCCTAATGTAGTAAAAGAGAGCAGGAGCGAGAGAGTGGGATTGTATCGGAATGAGCAAATGGGTTTTGCTTGCCTGGCACTTCTGAAGATATCATTGGGTCTTCATCAGTGTCAACGATCACATCGTCGGTACAACGTCTATTGAGAGGGGACAACCATCGGCAACAGAGAAGGAACACAATGCGATGCACAACATGATGCATGACAATGACATGGCAATATGTTGTTGATTGAGCTAATGCAACTAGCAACACAATTAAATGAAGTTGGTTTGAACCCAAAGTTCAAATTCAAACTCCACATGTGGTTATTTAAATACCATTCATTTGATTTGTCCTAAACAGTGGCCTTAAGTTGTTCTAACATGCATGAAAATGGTACAGATGGATAGATTGGATTTTTCTGATAATTTTTCATATATAATTTATTTCATTCTGAGCTACGGTTGAATTTCTATGATTTTTGGAAGTTTAAAGCAATTTCAGGAATTTCCAGAATTGTTCCAGAATTGTTTTTAATCCAGAAATTACATTATTGCGTCAGCACTGCGTCAGGGTGATGTCGGCAGTCAATAGGCGTCGACCAGGTCAAACCTGACCAGTGGGACCCACTAGTTAGTGACCCAGTCAACTAACTAAGTTAGTTAGCCCTAACTAACTGGGCAGGGCCCACTAGTCAGTGACTATAATAACTAACCTAGCTAGTTAATTAGTGCTAACTAGGGTAATTAGTCGGGCGGGGCCCGCAAGTCAGTGAGAGAGAGGGGGAGATCAAACCGGGCAGTGGGGTCAACCCACGCCGGTCAACGGGTCAGCGGTCGCCGGCGTTTAGCCGCCGGCGAGTCCAGACGCGGCGAAGCGCGTCGGGATCGTGCCACAGACCACGGTTTGGGGCGTGGTTGGGTTCTATAGAGAGCTGGGGCTGAGCCGCGTGTGTGGGTGGTGGAGCTGGACCAGATGGTCGCCGGAATCGACGCCGGCGATGAGGTTTGCGGCGGCCGTGGTTCGGCCATCGATGGAAACGGGGCTACAGAGCACTAGGGGAGGAGTTGGTGGGTGCATCGTGCTCCTATGGGTGCGCTGAGCACGCTGATGAGCTCAGACACGGGTGGCAGCAGCTGTAGCCGCGGCGGCGCCATGGACGGCGGCAGCGAGCTTCGGCCGAGGTGGAAAATGTTGGAAATATGCCCTAGAGGCAATAATAAAAGTATTATTATTATATTTCTGTGATCATGATAATTGTCTTTATTCATGCTATAACTGTATTATCTGGAAATCGTAATACACGTGTGAATACATAGACCATAATATGTCCCTAGTAAGCCTCTAGTTGACTAGCTCGTTGATCAACAGATAGTCATGATTTCCTGGCTATGGACATTGGATGTCATTGATAACGGGATCACATCATTAGGAGAATGATGTGATGGACAAGACCCAATCCTAAGCATAGCACAAAGATCGTGTAGTTCGTTTGCTAGAGCTTTTCCAATGTCAAGTATCTTTTCCTTTGACCATGAGATCGTGTAACTCCCGGATACCGTAGGAGTGCTTTGGGTGTATCAAACGTCACAACGTAACTGGGTGACTATAAAGGTGCATTACAGGTATCTCCGAAAGTGTCTGTTGGGTTGACACGGATCGAGACTGGGATTTGTCACTCCATATAACGGAGAGGTATCACTGGGCCCACTCGGTAATGCATCATCATTATGAGCTCAAGGTGACCAAGTGGTTGATCACGGGATCATGCATTACGGTACGAGTAAAGTGACTTGCCGGTAACGAGATTGAACAAGGTATTGGGATACCGACGATCGAGTCTCGGGCAAGTAACATACCGATTGACAAAGGGAATTGTATACGGGGTTGATTAATCCTCGACATCGTGGTTCATCCGATGAGATCATCGTGGAGCATGTGGGAGCCATCATGGGTATCCAGATCCCGCTGTTGGTTATTGACTGGAGAGTCGTCTCGGTCATGTCTGCTTGTCTCCCGAACCCGTAGGGTCTACACACTTAAGGTTCGGTGACGCTAGGGTTATGAAGATATGTGTATGCAGTAACCCGAATGTTGTTCGGAGTCCCGGATGAGATCCCGGACGTCACGAGGAGTTCCGGAATGGTCCGGAGGTAAAGAATTATATATAGGAAGTGCTGTTTCGGCCATCGGGACAAGTTTCGGGGTTATCGGTATTGTACCGGGACCACCGGAGGGGTCCCGGGGGCCCACCGGGTGGGGCCACCTATCCCGGAGGGCCCCATGGGCCGAAATAGGAGGGAACCCAGCCCATAGTGGGCTGGGGCGCCACCCCCTATAGGCCCATGCGCCTAGGGTTTCCATGGGGAGGAGTCCAAGTGGTGGAAGGCACCCCTGAGTGCCTTGGGGGGGAGGGAAACCTCCCCTGGCCGCCGCACCAAGGAGATTAGATCTCCTGGGCTGGCGCACCACCCCCCTTGGTCCTCCTATATATAGTTGAGGAGAGGAGGGATTTCATACCACAGCCTTTGGTGCTTCCTCTCTCCCTGTTACGTCTCTCTCTCGTAGTATAGGCGAAGCCCTGCTACTGTGACGCCCTGCATCCACCACCACGCCGTCGTGCTGCTGGATCTTCATCAACCTCTCCTTCCCCCTTGATGGATCAAGAAAGGAGGAGACGTCATCCGTTCCGTACGTGTGTTGAACGCGGAGGCACCGTCCGTTCGGTGCTTGATCATCGGTGATTTGAATCACGTCGTGTTCGACTACATCATCCCCGTTCTTTGAACGCTTCCGCTCGCGATCTACAAGGTATGTAGATGCATCTAATCACTTGTTGCTAGATGAACTCCTAGATGGATCTTGGTGAAACCGTAGGAAAATTTTTGTTTTCTGCAACGTTCCCCAACAGAAAATACGACTAGAGGACGAACGCATCAACGGGGAGAGGGGCGAGGGGCGTAGGAGCTCACAGCGGTGCCGAAGAGGGGGTCAGCGAGCTCGGGGAGGTCCTGGCGGTGCCGAATCGACCGGAGACAGGCTCGGGTGCCCGAGGTTGAAGACGAAGGCGAAGACGGCGTTCGGCGGCGTTTGGAGTCGCGTGAGTCAACAGGGGGGCGTAGGCGACGGTGGCGGAGCCCCTGGGCATGTCGGAGAGTGAGGGGGAGGCTCAGGGCACGGCAGCAACGAGCGGCGGCGACGGCTGCGCTCGGGTGGGTGCGCGCGAGAGGGACAGGGGAGGGGATGAGCATGAGGGGAGGAGTGAGAGGGCCTGGGGGTGCGTGGCATCTCCAGGGGGGTCGTCGCACAGGCAGGCAGCCTGGAGGTGGCCGGCGTGTGGCCACGCGCAGCGGGCACGCGCCCGCGTCCTTCTGTCGCAAGGAGGACGACGACTGGCAGCTGGGCTCTGGTGGGCTGGCTGCTGCTGGGCCTCTCAGGTAAGGCCAGGTAAGTTTGTGTTCTGTTTTATTTTTCTGTTCTCTTTTCTATTTTTTTGTAATTGTTTTTGACTTAAATAAAATGCTAAGGCATTTTCAAAAACCCTGAAAATAATTGTGGGCACTTTTGAAAATATTTCCAATAGCCCTCAACCACTTTCAGAATTATTTGGGAATTTTAATTATTTATAGCAATTAAATGCCCAAATTCAAATACTTTATGAATTCATTCAAAAAATCCAAAGTGACCTAGGAAAATGTGCACCATTTTTGGTAGAGGTTCTAGACCAATTCAAAAATGATGAACTTTTCCAAAGGAATTTTGGGATCATTGAAAATGATATTTTTTATTTGAACCTAGTTGGATTCATCTGTGCTAGGGTTTCAACAGTCCCCAGTTCAAATTCATAAGAATTTAAACATGATGCAACACATGACTAGCTAGCTCAGAGCATACTAGAACTAGGGATGTGACAACTCACCCCCACTAAAACAAGAATCTCGTCCCGAGATTCAAGAAGTGAAGTAAGAAGACAGAGGGGTCACAAAACTATCACAGTCTTCTCGATCCAACTGCCCTTCTTGAAGATACCGATATATTGCATCACATTGATCTTGACGTCTTGCTTTGAGAACTACATCCAACATGACAACGAGAAGAAAGGGAAAATTTAGAAGAATCGATCTTCTTGTGGTTCGAGCAACTTAGGATCATCTTAATGATCACCAGATCAACTCACGGAATGAGACGTAGAAACATCTCTGGAGCTGGAAGGTAAAACATGCATCAGGAGGAACGGAAGAAACAATTTGACGAGGGTTTCAAAGTAGCTAAGAAACAATTTCCATGATCCCATAGCGGGGCACCTTGGGAGAGGTGACTCATAAAATTATTCCCTTAAGTGGCAAAAAGAATTACTTTTGATACAGAGATCATTGGAACTCTCTATACCAGCCTAAGGCAATGACAATCGATCGTTTGACGGAGTTCAAACGAATGGCATATCCGGATTCGAATGGATGATGTGGACTACCTTGTTGAAGACAACGCAAGGAATGATTTTTGCTTATCATCAGAAATGGATGGGACCCATGGTAGGACCAATTTTGAAGGTGATCCTGACCAGGAATTGTAAGTGCATCTAGTGCCACCCCTAATGGTTTTGGAGTATTGACGACAAACCTAGTTGAGGGATAACACAGGTAGAAGTCCCTCCTTGATTCGTTTTTCCTACCAGAGATGACCCCTAAAAATGTATGAAGACATTGAAGTCAAAGGTGGTATATGAAGATATTCACATTGAAGACTATGACAAGAGAAGACATCGCATGAAGCCTATGGAGCTCGAAGACTTAGATCTTTCGTAGGTCTTTTTCTTCCTCTTTTTTGAGTCATAGGAACCACCGTACTGTTAAGTGGGGTCCAAGAGAACCAGTCAGAATGACTGAAGTGATGCTTAAACAAAACCTATGTCTTCGAGTGAAGACTTTGAGAGCAAATCTTGTCCAGAGTCGGACAAGTCAGCTTTGCTAGTAGCCCAAGTAAAGTTGCCGTGTGAGTTTGAAATCTGACCGTTGGAACATGTGTCAGTTCCTTAGTGACCCAGGGTCATTTCGGACAAATCAGGTCGGGTTGCCAAGTGGCTATAAATAGCCCACCCCCTACAACCATAAACGGTTGGCTGCTCAGATTCAGAGTACGGCTTTTGTCGTTTGAGAGCAACCCACCTCGAAGCCTTTGAGAGAGAATTCCTTGCGAGGATAAAGCCCTAACCACCTAGAGCCAAAGAGAATTAGGCATCACTTAAGTCTTCTTGTCTGTGTGATCTGAAGACTTATTACACTTGAGGACTGTGAATCCTCCAGCCGGTTAGGCGTCACGTTCTGAGCATCCAAGAGACATTGTGGATTGCCGGTGAACGAAGTCTATGAAGGTTTGGGAGTCTACCTTGAAGACTTACCAGAGTGATTGGGCGAGATCTGTGTGACCTTAGCTCAAGGGGAATACGGTGAGGACTGGGTGTCCTGAGCTGCGTGTTCAGGACTGGGTGTCCGGGACTGTGTGTCCTCAGGTTTAAATACCTAGCCGCCCTTACCAGACGTACAGTTGTCACAGCAACTGGAACTGGTCCAACAAATCATTGTCTTCAACGTGTCACTGGTTTCATCCTTTCCTTCCCTTTACTTACTGTTGGTCCTTGTGAAGTCATTGTATAATTGCACTATCTTTTATCTTCACTGAGTGACTGCGCTTTCTGTTTGGCTTCATAATATCTTCCTACTTGATCCTTACTACATTGCTGCTATTAGTCATTGTGCTTTCACTCCATTGAATACTTGACTATGGCTTGCCTAGTGTATTCTACCTTCCGCTGCAGGGTAATAGGTTTATTTCTATCATTTGTCTTCATAACTTCCACGTTTTGCAGACTTTCATAAAAATCGCCTATTCACCCCCCCCTCTAGTCGATATAACGCACTTTCAATTGGTATCAGAGCAAGGTGCTCCCTTGTTCTGTGTGATTCGGTTTAACCACCTGGATTTTAGCTATGTCGACTGCAGGGATAATTAAAGTCTCCGCTGCGTGCCCCGTCTTCGATGGAACTGAATATCCCTACTGGAAGAATAAGATGCGCATGCATCTTGAAGCCATTGACGTCGACCTATGGTATGTCGTCAAGAACGGCGTTCCCAAGGCTGGAGAAGGTGTCACTGCTGCTGATGTCAAGAAGTTCGTTCAACTAGACTCTACTGCCAAGAATATCATCTGTGGTCATCTGACCAAAGGACAGTATGGCCGTGTAAGTGCTTTGGAAACATCTAAGTTGGTCTGGGACTGGCTCTCCAAGGTCAATGAAGGCGTCTCAACCCAGAGAGATCAGAGAATCAGTGTCCTTCACAACCTCTTCAACCGCTTCAAGCGAAATGACAATGAGAATGTCCAGCTCACATTTGACCGACTCACTGACATCACAAATGAGCTTCAAGCCATCGACGCTATTGAGATCACCAAGCATGAAGTCGTCAAGACACTACTGAGATCACTTGATAGTTCGTTTGACACCCTAGCCCTGATGATTCAAGAACGTCCTGATTTCAAGACACTCGATCTGTCTGACATACTTGAGAGGCTCAACACACATGAGTTTCAGCTTTCTAAGAAAAGAGATATCTACGGTCCAAACTATGGGCGAACTCGTGCTTTGAAGGCAAAAGCTGTCTCCTCATCTGAAGAAGAATCTGACAGCAGTTCGGATGATCCTGAAGACATTGGAAGGGAACTTGCTATGCTTGTGAAGAAGTTCCAAAAATTCACCAAGAAGAAAGGTTTCAGAAAGTCTTCCCGATCAAGCTCAAGGAATGATGAAGCTTCTGCTCACGACTACAAGAAGAAAACATGTCACAAGTGCAAGAAACCTAGCCACTTCATCTCCGAGTGTCCGCAGTGGGACAATGAGAACAAAAAGAAGAAGAAGAGAAAGGAATATGACTCTGACGACAAGAAGAAGAAGAAACACTCAAATTCTTCTTCCAAGTCTTCCTCAAAGTCTTCATCACACAAGAAGAGCTCATCTGGCAAGGCACGTGCGTTTGTTGGCAAGGAAATGGATTCAGAGGAGGAGTCCGCTTCTGAGGAGGCGGAGGTGGAGTCTGAGGAGGAGTCTGATTCAGGCGTCGCAAGTCTGGCTACAACTTACGTTGCCAAGTCCATCTTCAACACTGAAGACAATGACGTCATCACCGACACCGATGCAAATGACAAGGACTACTCCGCTTCTACCTACTGCTTCATGGCACGCGGTGCCAAGGTAAACACACGCACTACTCACTATCAAACATCTAGTGACAATGACTCTGATTGTGGTTCAAAACCCAGCTACAAAACACTTGCTAAAATTGCAACTGAACAACAGAAAGCTATGGAACATATTCAAAAACTGTTAGATAGAAGCGATGATCTGTTAGGTGCTGAAATGACTCGATCTGAGTCCTTAATTGAAGACATAAAAAATCTTCACGTTAAGTATGAGGAACTTGAAAGTCGTCATGAAACACTCTCAACAACTCATGAAAAGCTTTCCTATGATTATCTTCAAAGGAAGCAAGATCTTGAGAAATTGAGAGCGGCTCATGAAGATCTTCAAAAGGAAAACGAGTCACTTCGCGCCGAACAGATCAGCTCCGCTCAGGAAGGATTTGAACCACCACGTCTTAAATGCATTGAGCGTGATAATGCTACTACTGTTGCTGAATGTTCTACTGCTTTTACTGTTGCAATATCTTCAACTGTTGATGTGGGAACTAACCCCTCTGCTGAGGATTCCACTGCTATTGCTGATGAGAATGCTAGGTTGAAGACATTGCTTGAAACAGGGATGTACAAAAGTCTTAAAGGGCATCAGACACTATGTGATGTCCTCAAAAAGCAGATCTTGAACCGAAACCCGAGGAAAGAGGGTGTTGGGTTCTAAGGAAAATGAATGCTGATGGCTCTTACTGGAAACCTGAGCAGTACCCCAAAACCACATGGGTTGCTGCAAAGGAAGTTTCAGCAGATCCATCCACTCTATCTGGGTTCACTTGTGCAAACCCCATTGTCATTGATGAATCCTTTGATGCAAACTATAAACTGTTTAAGAATCAGAATGGTGAAGTGTTTGCCAGGTACATTGGTACTAACTGCAGGAATGGACCGCCTATGAAGAAGATCTGGGTTCCGAAAAAGTGTCTGGAGAATCTTCCTGCGAATGTCATCATGACACCTCACGTGAAGAAGATAAACCTCAGACCAAAGGCTTCATACGGTCCAAAGGCTTCATACAGACAGAGGACTCACCTGAGTCGCACTAACGCAAATGTTTTGCAGGGAAACCATACTCAGGCCTATGAATATGAGAGCGGTTCATCAAACCGCCATGTTCATAAGACCAAGAACTATTCCGCTTATTCTTATGAGTACTATTGTCCGCCTGCAAGACTGTTTGCTAGGGCTCCAAAGCCAAAGTTCTCAGATGCTGCACTTAGACTTATTGCTTCTAAGCCACCCTTGAAGATGTGGGTGGCTAAGAAAGCTTAATTCTCTTTTGCAGGGAAAGGTCTCCAGCAAAAAACCAAAATCGTCTGACGCTATTGCTGGGGACCTTAAACATCTTGTAGGGCGCAAGATCAAATGCCCGAATGGTCTTACTATGTACTTCGTTCCTGAATCGCTTGCTACTCTCCCTATTAGTCCTAATCTGGATCTAAGCTTTCATAACCCACTGGTTCGTCAAATGTTTTTGCTTCACAAGTCTCTTCGTGAAGCCTATCCCCCTAACTGCACTGTAGGGTATGACACCAGCGTCTTCAGAATGGATTATTGATAGTGGGTGTACAAATCACATGACTGGCAAAAGAAGCCTTCTTATGGACTCAACCTTACGTCCATCCGACAAGAGCCACATCACATTTGCTGACACTGGTAAAAGTAAGGTATTGGGTCTAGGTAGAGTTGCAATCTCAAGGGATCAACACATGGATAAAGTCATGCTTGTTGAATCCCTTAGCTTCAACTTAATGTTTGTCTCAATGCTTTGTGATTTAAACATGATCGTAATATTTGGAAAATATCGTTGCCTTGTTCTAATGGAATCTGTCAAGTCTCTAGTATTTGAAGGGTATCGAAAAGATGATTTGTACGTGGTAGATTTCTCAGCAGGACCACAACTTGCCATATGTCTTCTAGCAAAAGCTTCAGAATGCTGGCTCTGACATCGGAGGCTTGGGCATGCTGGCATGAGGAACCTCCACACCATGGCAAAGAAGAAGCATGTCATAGGCATCAAGGGCGTCAAGTTCAAGAAAGATCACTTATGCGGTGCCTGTGAGGCAGGAAAGATGACGAGGGCCAAACATCCCTCGAAGACAATCATGACTACTACTCGACCCTTCGAACTGCTTCACATGGATCTTTTTGGTCCCACTCATTACTCAACTCTTACTACTACTGCTTGTATCTATGGCTTTGTCATTGTTGATGATTATTCTAGATATACTTGGGTGCACATAATCCTTTACAAGACTGAAGTGCAGGATGTCTTCAGACGCTTCGCCAATCGAGCAATGAACAACTATGGTGCCAAGATAAAGCATATCAGAAGTGACAATGGCACTGAATTCAAGAACACTGGCCTTGATACATATCTTGATACCTTGGGCATCACACATGAATTCTCAGCCCCGTACACGCCACAGCAGAATGGCGTCGTCGAACGCAAGAACAGAACACTCATTGAGATGGCCAGAACGATGCTAGATGAATACAAGACCCCAAGAAAATTCTGGCCTGAAGCCATTGATACTGCATGCCATACAATCAATCGTGTTTATATTCACAAGCTTCTGAACAAGACATCTTATGAGCTCCTTACTGGCAAGAAGCCAAATGTCAGTTACTTCAGAGTATTTGGCGCCAGGTGCTGGATCAAGGACCCACATCACACCTCAAAGTTTGCACCAAAAGCACATGAGGGTTTTATGCTTGGATATGGAAAGGATTCGCACTCCTACAGAGTCTTCAATCTCTTTCATTATAAAGTGGTTGAAACAGTGGATGTGCGGTTCGATGAGACCAACGGTTCACAAAGAGAGCACCTGCCAAATGTGCTAGATGAAGTTCCATCCAGTGAATCAATCAAGCTAATGGGAACTGGAGAAATTATACCTTCTGAAGCTCATCCTGAAGAAGAACTTATCATCTTAGCACCTGATCAACCTGAAGACAATGCTCAGCCTGAAGACATTCCCTCTAACAACGACAATGATCAGCAAGAGCAAAATCTTCGCCCTGTACATCCTCGTGTTGCCAATGAAGTGCAGATTGAAAGAATAATTGATAGCATCAATGCACCCGGTCCACTCACTCGTTCAAGGGCAACTCAGCTAGCAAATTTCTGTGGGCACTTCGCATTCGTCTCAATAACAAAACCCAAGAAAGTTGAAGAAGCCTTCATGGAACCTGAATGGATTCAAGCTATGCAAGAAGAGCTTCAACAGTTTGAGCTGAATAATGTATGGGAACTGGTTAAGCGTCCCGATCCTCGGAAGCACAACATAATAGGCACAAAATGGATATACCACAACAAACAAGATGAGCAAGGTCAAGTTGTCAGAAACAAAGCTCGTCTCGTTGCTCAAGGATATACTCAAGTGGAAGGTATTGACTTCGATGAAACATTTGCTCCTGTGGCTAGACTTGAAGCCATACGCATACTGCTGGCCTATGCAAATCATCACAACATACTCCTTTATTAAATGGATGTGAAGAGCGGCTTTCTCAATGGCAAGATTGAAGAAGAAGTGTATGTTGCACAACCACCTGGTTTTGAAGATCCAAAACATCCTGACATGGTATACAAGCTCAACAAGGCACTGTATGGCCTCAAACAAGCCCCTCGGGCCTGGTATGACACACTCAAATACTTCCTGAAGAGCAAAGGATTCATACCTGGTTCCCTCGACCCCACTCTCTTCACGAAGACATATGATGGTGAACTGTTTATGTGCCAAATATATGTGGATGACATTATCTTCGGGTGCACCAATCAGAAGTACAGTGAAGAGTTTGGATTTATGATGCAAGAGCAATATCAAATGTCTATGATGGGAGAGCTGAAGTTCTTTCTCGGTCTTCAAATACGACAGCAACGCAACGGCATCTTCATATCTCAAGAGAAGTATCTCAAAGATTGCCTGAAGAAGTTCGGTATGCAAGACTGCAAAGGCTTCACGACGCCAATGCCAGCCAAGCATCATCTGGGTCCTGACGACAATGGTAAAGAGTTCGATCAAAAGGTATACCGCTCCATGATTGGTTCTTTACTTTATCTATGTGCATCTAGGCCAGATATTATGCTTACTGTTTGCATGTGTGCTCGATTCCAAGCGGCATGAAAGGAGTCGCATCACTTAGCTGTGAAGCGAATTCTTCGATATTTGGCTCACACCCCAACTCTAGGATTATGGTATCCAAAGGGCTCAGAGTTTGATCTGGTTGGATTCTTGGATGCTGATTATGCTGGTGACAAAGTGGATCGCAAGTCTACATCAGGCACATGTCATTTTCTGGGACGATCACTTGTATGTTGGTCTTCAAAGAAGCAGAACTGTGTATCTCTCTCCACTGCTGAATCTGAATACATTGCTGCTGGATCTTGCTGCGCTCAGCTTCTGTGGATGAAGCAAACACTCAAGGACTATGGCATTCATCTGAAGCAAGTGCCACTCTACTGCGACAACGAAAGCGCCATCAAGATTGCCAACAACCCAGTTCAGCACTCGAAGACAAAGCACATTGAAATTCGTCATCACTTTCTCAGAGATCATGTTGTGAAGGAAGATATTGATATCATACACGTCAACACTGAAGAGCAATTGGCAGATATCTTCACCAAGCCCTTGGATGAGAAGAGATTTTGCAAGTTACGGTGTGAGCTAAATATCCTGGAATCCTCAAATGTCCTGTGATCAGGCACACATCCTAACCCTTATGCATATTGATGACTTAGATGTGCAACACACGAAGTAAAGTATATCTTCAATCAATAAAGACATACATTCTAAGTGTGAATACATTAATGTGGAATTTGACTTCGGAGCGCCACGATAATTGTGCGCCGTGTCTGGGTCTAATACTTCCTATACGGTGGGTAACGCCACCACCAAATGTTCTATTTGAAGTGTTTCACTCATGGCGTTACCTTGCTATGTCTTCACATTTGGTTTGGCTTCAATCTCAACATGTTTTCATGATTATCTTCACTATGTTGATTATATACATATACACTAGTGTTCTGTCCTCTACAGCATTCACTTATAGATATGTCTTCTTGTTGAATCTTTTGAACTAAGTGAATGTGATCAGACCCTAACCTCTCTGTGCTTTCTATCTCAAACTCTATCTCTCCAAATCATATGCATTCTATTGAAACTGTCGAATGTCTTCTCTGCGTCCTTGTCAGCAGAAGATACAGAGACAAACCTTAAGTCCGCTTTCAATGCTCATTCCTCCACATGAAACCTGGAGAAGTAGGAACGTCCACCCGACAATCCAGGCATGCGTGGGACGTGGAACAAACCCCAAAATTCTGCATGATGGCCACGTGTTCCTCAGATGCGAATCGCTAGGGGCACCTGTGTAATAAAGCAGTGCCGCCCCTGTACCTATAAATACACACTTCACAGCGGTCATTATCTCTTCTTCCACTCTCGCACGAACCCTAGCGCCACCGCTAGCCCTTGACGACGCCGACGACGAAGCGCTTCGCTGCCGCAACCTCTCCGACGCCGTCTACACACCGACTGCGGACATCGTCCTCTACGCCGTCGCCGTAGGTGTCCTCCGTCGCCAAGTTAGGGCACGGAAGATCGAACTGCTCGGCCTCCTCTTCCACTCCGTCTAGCAGTTCCTAGTGTGGTAAATAAAACTTCCTTTTTACGGCACCATTGATCCTATGGCTTTGTCACTTTCTACCACAAGCAGTTTCTATTCACACAAGTTAGATCTCTCTCATACTGCATCTCATAACATGCCTAGTATATTCACTTGTACTTCACAAAGTAGTTATATTCCTCACTTGTACTGATCTCTGGATTCATACAAATCTGGAACCAACTCCTTATCTATGAGTGAATGTCTTCGCACGATGAGGTCAATGTCTTCTAAACTGATTTATATTCAAAATCTTCTGAGAATGCATATGACCTCTTCCCCTTCCCTCGCACCTTAATGCTGTCACAGGTACATGTCCGTGGGAGAATCCCTTGGTTCTCATAGTTTACATTCATTTGCAGAAATCTTATAGCATCATATCAATTCTCCCGAAGCCAGTTCCTGTCTGTCCAGCAAGCGAAAGCCCTTGAAGCCTTTGAACGTATTGAAGCCTTTCAGTTTAAAGTTCATGGCTTCAGAGAAATCAGCAAGGAAAGGTGGCAGAAAGCGTCGTGGAGAAACATCAAGAGATCTGCCAGATGACCTCTCAGAACTGTACAAGACAGATCCTGAAGAGGATTACAATCAGCGCAAAACACGAATCCAATGGATTCGACGCTATTGGGCAGAACAGTGGTTCAAGTACAGATTTGTGACAAAGGAATATGCTGAAAAGAATGCCATCAAGCGACCATGGGGAGACATCCTCTACAAAAATCTTCAACCCAGGACCAGAGATGAAGCCATTGAACAAGGCTTCTATCCCTGCATGGTCCGTGGACCACAGCCTGCGGATGCTGACCCATCGTCACTGCTATGGTGTCGTGACGACATTCTGTTCAAGCGCAACTTTCAGTTTGCCCAGAACTCAGCGAAGCAGAACAAGAAGACATTGGGACTAGACTTCAACCCTGGTCCTTCTGCTCCAAGGGCTGACGGCACCCGTGATGCATAACCCAATGTCGTCGGTCCTTTCTACAACCTTGAAGGTCTCATCACCCATATCTTGGTTCAAGGGACAACCGTGAATGAGCCTGCAGCTGATGCTGAATCAGATGAAGCGCCTGCAGCGCCGAAGCCAAAGAAGTTGAAGAAGCCTAAAGCTTCAAAGCCTGCCACTTCACCAAAAATCTCATGAGCGAAGCCACTGGCAACTGCACCTCCTGAAGACAGTGTGCAGTCTGAAGATTTGTCACGCATCTCCAAGCCCCAGAAGGTCAAGATGCCTCTGCCACACACCGGCCAAGAGCTAACTGCTGCTGCCATTCTGCGCAATGATGCCATTGATCTGTCAAGTGATGAAGATCTTGCAGATGACGCTCTTGAGCAACTCATCAAGAGCAAAGAAGAAGCAGAAATCTTCAATGATCTGCCTCTCTTTGATGTAACAATCATCCACAACTTCATTGATGAATGGTTTGGCACGCCAAACATCAGCTTTGACGATCTGCAACTACCCATTGGCCTCAGTGTCGCCTTCCATGGCGCCATTGCTTCAGAGTTAGCCATCGCCCAGCGCATTGTTGAACTGAAGTAGAAGATTGACTTTGAGAAATCTCAGTTCAAGAAGCATATGGCCAAGCTCAGCGTGCAAGACGTGAAGAACTTCAAGATTATGCTGCACGAGCTCAAGGAAGCCTTTCTAAAGAAACGTGCAGAAGCTCAGGGTTCTTGTGAGCGCATGAAGGTCTTGGCTGATAGGTGTGTGCAAGCCTACAATGAGGCTGAGAAGCGCAAGGCCCTTGGGCGTCCTGGCATCGACCCCAGGATGGCTGCCAAGAAGACGAAGAAGCCCGCTATGGCTGAACCCGAAGCACCAAGGCAGGAAGCAGATCCCCTTGTCTTCCCAACTAGTATGACTGGCCCGAAGCCAAAGGCCAGGTCAACCGCTTCAGAACTGAAGAAGACCAGGACTGCTGAGGCTGAAGCAAGGAAGAGAAAACATCCTGAAGCCTCTGCTACTGCCCCCGCCAAGAAGAAAAGAAAGACCAAGAAGGAACGGGCTGCTCCCACAGAGCCCTTGATTGTTGAACCCATTTCCATGGTTCACCCCGACGCCGATCCACAAGAACGTCAACTGACTGTCCATAAGCCTGCTTTCACAGAGGCTCATGAAGCTAAAGACTTTCCAACAGCTGATCCCATCGCTGCTGAAGACATTGGTCACCATGACCATGTTGAAGATGATGCAACCCTTCCTCAGCTAGAGCACCAACAGGTATCATCGCCTGTGCTCACGCACAACGAACTCATCAGCATTGGTCGTCCACTGACGCCAATTGCACAGGATGCTTCATGGGCAGATCGCCCACAAGAGGAAGAAGACTTTGAGGCCCAGCCAACAGCAACTCCACAGGCGTCACCCGCGTTGCGCAGGCTTCGCAAAGGTCCAAGGCCTCAAGTCTCTGATGAAGACAATCCGGCTGCATCAGCCGCTGAAGAAGAAGTCCCACAAGTTGCCACTCCCCTGTCTCACCAAGAAGCGGTTCTCGAGGAGAACGTGATCGTGACCGACCCTCCTGCTCGTCAAGTGGAGGTTGAACATCTTGAGGCTGCCACCACCAACACCACTGAAGCCACTGACACTGTCATGGCTGAAGCTAATGTGGAGCCCTCACCAACAAAAGCACCAGAAGTCAGTGAAGCCACTGATCCCGCCGCTTCTGTTCCTGCGTCTGCTGTCGGTCCCCAGTTCAACTATCATGTTGAGCACAGGCCTCAGGTGCAGAAGCCAATCCCAAGATTGCCAAGGTTCCCAGGTCCTGCATCAACACCTGGCTCCTTCAATATCAATGTCTTCAGAGCAGACAACACATTCTTCAATAGCTCCAGGAACCCCTACTCAAGGGAAAGAATATCATCTGATTGGTTCTGGAGTTATCCGCAGCGAAGCTATTACTCATGCGTTCTTTACAACCAAGGTCGCATCTTCCCACACAAGCGCCTTGACATTGAAGCAATAGCTGGTCTGCCCTGTCTGGAAGAAGCTCTGGATTGCTTCAAAGAGGTTGGACTACTGCCGTTCGTCACTGACCAAGAGCATTGGAATGAAGAGTTGCTGCTCCAATTCTATGCCACACTTCACATCCGCGGGTATAGCAGAGATTCGAAGACTTGGGTCCTGGAGTGGATGACAGGAAACGTTCATCACGAAGCCAAAGCCTTTGACATCATTGAGCTCACTGGTTTGCCCACTCCTGGCGATCTCTACGAGCATGGCTGTCAGCTTCATAGTGAAGCTATTGAGAGCATCTTTCAGAAGACTGAACCTAATATGAGTCAGATGCTCAGTATGATGAAGCCATTGCCCCAAGATGCTGCTTATCCCACGGAGTTCTTCGTTGAAGACCTTGAGTATCTGCCAAGAACCATTTATCACATCATAAGGCAAACTCTCTGGCCAATCAAAGGACATTCTCCCCATGCCAAGCTGGAAGGTGCAATGAAGACTTTGGTCTTCTACATTCTTCATGGAAAATGCTTCAATACACAGGATTTCTTCATTCGCCAACTTGCTGCATCTGGCTCTGATCTGTTTGGTTTGAAGTTCTACGCCCCTTGGGTGATGCAGCTGATCAAACTTCACTCCGCTATCTCATATCAGCCCTCTGCCCGCAATCATCAGATCTTTTTGCCTGATGTGGATATGTCTATTGAAGCCATCTATCCTGAGCCTGCCAAGGAACCTCTAAGTCTTCAGAATGCAGAGCATCAAAGTTTTCCTCAGAACGTTGAAGGCATTGAAATCGTAACTCGTGTGTATCCTTTGGCTGGCACTACACGTGCACCGCATCCTGCTCTCACTGAAGCCACTGACAGTACAACTGCTCCACAACCCAAGAAGCGCACCCGTGTTCTCAACGACCGAGAGCTTCTTGTGGCTCTTCATCAGAAACAGGATAGGCATCATGACTGGCTGAAGCGTCAAATTCAAAGCCTCTTGGTGGATGTTAATCGCATTCGCAATCTTGCCACCAAGAATGCTTTTGTTGCCCATGAAACCTCTCGCCGCACATGGAAAGGGCTGATGCTGATGTGTTCTGAAGATGATCTTCAAGAGGATGGCTTCTCTGAGCGATTCAAGTTTGACTCCACACCTCCTCGAAGGGCAGTGCGGCGACGAACTCCATCCCTTGAAGACTCTGAGTTCTCTTCCTCTGCTGCAACTGTGAATGCGAGAGTGATCGAGGATGAAGACGATGCTACTTCACCGTCACCTCCTTCAGCATGCTTCGACTCTGCTCCAAGCTCTTCTGCACCGCCAAACACCACCAACGACCTTGCTGCTTCACCTACTCTTCATGGGAACGAGTAGATGCTCTATGTCTTCAAACCTTTTTGGTCCTTACTGACAAAAGGGGGAGAAGCATATGAGTTTTATAGTCTTCAAGCGGGTCCATATGGGCGAGCGCTTTATATTTTGCTTCGTGCTTACAACTCTCGTTTTGCTACATTTGGTTCTTTGAGTTGTAACACTTAAACTCGATGGTCGTCTGCTACTTATTTGCCACCTTGTGTTGCGATGATAAATTCCGCATGTGCGACGATAAATTCTGCACTTAGATCATTCTGCAAACGTCCATTTTCCATTATGCATGTCATTATCTTCACATACTTTCTCATGCATAGTGGATTGTCATCATAAGTTGAAGTGGATCTCCACAAGTACAACCTGCCATGTGCATTTGCATTCCAAAAGCAAATTACTTATATGCACATCTTCAGGGGGAGCCCTTGCAACTTATGAAGACAATTCCTTATCCTTTACAATTTCACAGACTATATTCCCCGTTGAAAACTTCAACTAGTTTGTCATCAATCACCAAAAAGGGGGAGATTGTAAGTGCATCTAGTGCCACCCCTAGTTGGTTTTGGAGTATTGACGACAAACCTAGTTGAGGGACTAATGTGTTTGTGAGAATTGCAGGATAACACAGGTAGAAGTCCCTCATTGATTCGTTTTTCCTACCAGAGATGACCCCTAAAAATGTATGAAGACATTGAAGTCAAAGGTGGTATATGAAGATATTCACATTGAAGACTATGACAAGAGAAGACATCGCATGAAACCTATGGAGCTCGAAGACTTAGATCTTTCGTAGGTCTTTTTCTTCCTCTTTGTTGAGTCATAGGAACCACCGTACTGTTAAGTGGGGTCCAAGAGAACCAGTCAGAATGACTGAAGTGATGCTTAAACAAAACCTATGTCTTCGAGTGAATACTTTGAGAGCGAATCTTGTCCAGAGTCGGACAAGTCAGCTTTGCTTGTAGCCCAAGTAAAGTTGCCGTGTGAATTTGAAATCTGACCGCTGGAACACGTGTCAGTTCCTTAGTGACCTAGGGTCATTTCAGACAAATCAGGTCGGGTTGCCAAGTGGCTATAAATAGCCCACCCCCTACAACCATAAACGGTTGGCTGCTCAGATTCAGAGTACGGCTTTTGTCGTTTGAGAGCAACCCACCTCGAAGCCTTTGAGAGAGAATTCCTTGCGAGGATAAAGCCCTAACCACCCAGAGCCAAAGAGAATTAGGCATCACTTAAGTCTTCTTGTCTGTGTGATCTGAAGACTTATTACACTTGAGGACCGTGAATCCTCCAGCCGGTTAGGCGTCGCGTTCTGAGCATCCAAGAGACATTGTGGATTGCCGGTGAACGAAGTCTGTGAAGGTTTGGGAGTCTACCTTGAAGACTTACCAGAGTGATTGGGCGAGGTTTGTGTGACCTTAGCTCAAGGGGAATACGGTGAGGACTGGGTGTCCTGAGCTGCGTGTTCAGGACTGGGTGTCCGGGACTGTGTGTCCTCAGGTTTAAATACCTAGCCGCCCTAACCAGACGTACAGTTGTCATAGCAACTGGAACTGGTCCAACAAATCATTGTCTTCAACGTGTCACTGGTTTCATCCTTCCCTTCCCTTTACTCACTGTTGGTCCTTGTGAAATCATTGTATGATTGCACTATCTTTTATCTTCACTGAGTGACTGCGCTTTCTGTTTGGCTTCATAATATCTTCCTACCTGATCCTTACTACATTGCTGCTATTAGTCATTGTGCTTTCACTCCATTGAATACTTGACTATGGCTTGCCTAGTGTAGTCTACCTTCCGCTGCAGGGTAATAGGTTTATTTCTATCGTTTGTCTTCATAACTTCCACGTTTTGAAGACTTCCATAAAAATCGCCTATTCACCCCCCCTCTAGTCGATATAACGCACTTTCAGGAATTACCGAGAAGGGTAGTCCAAGGTTGAATGGCACAATGGTGGTGCAAGCTAGGAACAAAATGCAAATGCTAGGAATGATTCTAGTAACTAGGGAGAAACTCAACAGTAGAGAGTGATTCCACTGTTAGAAAGGTTATGGCATAATCGAAGAAACTGAGAGGAGATCCCAATTAATGCTGACGATAATCCTAGTGCTTGCGCGTGCTCTCAAGAACTTGAGCATTCCATAATCATCAAGTTTTACCACTATCTGTGTCAAGGATCCTCGCAACACAACATACTACCATGACGAATAGTGATGGACGATGCATATGTAAAGGGAGATAACACCTTCTCAGATTTCACCTTAGCGAGGCCAAGGGATCAAAATCTCGATGATCGACCGAGAGACATTTAGCACTCTGCTTCTAATGTTCTCCTTGATGTGCTAGCATAACCCATTTATTGATATGGTTTGGTATCTAGGACATCAAGTAAAAGGTCGGACTTCGGGAACTCAAAAATCCATAAGGAACTACTATTGGAATAAATTCTACGAGATCCTTATGGGGAGGTGGCCAACTCCTTCAAACAAGATACTACAATAATAGGTCTTCCGGTTGGGTGTGTTGGCCACGTCATCCACTTTACCGGTTACTGAGAGACCAATATTATAGCTCTTGGTAGAATGTCCCAACCATCACAACTGCCTGAGATTCAGATCTGGTTGGTGTCAGGATATTCTAGACTCATCGAGTCTAGAAAGAGAAATGAAAGTTTACAACACAAATCGACGAGATGACATTGCGAGATTCTCGGGAGATGAACTACGATAGCAAGCTCCAGAACATGAGCTGGTTCTGCTACAACATGTGAAATGCTATCCCAGACAAGCATGACCACGTAGTAGTCTTATAATAAAACACTACCGAGTCCAGGTGGGGAGCCATCATCAAGGATATCGAAGTCCTTGCATAAGTCTTGCTCTTAAGAAGAGACTTCTTCTCCTTGAACAAATCAATCAGTGGCTTGGTGTGCTAGGGATACGTATAGAATGAAGATGATTAGTCTATCAGACCATAGAATACTTCGCACATGCATGACTGACTTGGGATGATTCCATAGGAAGCAAAACAAACTTTCTCGAATTCACGGCGGCAACTTACATCAAATGCACGTGAATCAAAGGAAGTCACTTCTTTCATCCAAACATATACTTCATGAACGGGGCATGAAGAAAATTCTTACACAAGTTTCCAACACTAGCTGGATGTTCAACACAAATCATGGAGGAGACAAAATGCTGTTGATGGGCTCAATAGCAACTCATCGGAATTTCCATATCACTGGACTTCCACCATTATGTGAACAATGTGATAGTATTGGTCAGACCAAAGATGTAATGGTGTATGCTCGAGGAGTCAACCAGGAGTAGACAACATTATGAATATCGTTGGTTCTGATTTGATTTGAGGATAGCCCACACTCAAATCAAGGTTGGACAAGACGATAGATTCAAGAACTGACCACGAGGATCAATCGATGAAGATATCATCTTTCTTCAACACACACACAACACAAGGATATCCCTTCTGAAATGAACTAAGTAGGAAAAGCTTTCATCTTCCAACTCTGCAAGTTGTTGTTTAGCTCAACGGACTAGTTCAGGGTACCCAAAACAGAATCTTGGAGAATGGGTGGTTTGGAGGAAACCAATATGATCACGGACTTAACATAGTGGTCAGGTGACAACCTGGTAATACTTCCGTGAAGATATCCGGAAAATCACGAACCATCGATATGACTTTAACCTCGAGAACAATCTTGATTTTCAAGGCAAGACGACATGATCAGAAGAGTAAGGGATTCAATTCTAACTCAAAGATCGAAGAGTGCACCAGAAATAAGGACAAGATAACACGAGCAATCCTAGAATAGTGATTCGATAACCAACACACTAAGAATGATATTAATGTCCATTAACTACCAAGCAACATGGTTGCTAGGAGTATTGATTTCACACATCACAATTCACCGGTCGGTATTCCGGTTGCGACAACACGACACCGAGGAATGAATAATGATGGCGAGAAGTATCACTACATCAAGAATTCATAAGGGAAAGTGCAATTCTCGTGACATTAATACTTCAGGGTAGAACAGACCAATAGCTTGATTGCATTTGATCTGCGAAATACAACTACTTTGACCCAATCCTAGAAATGGATGAGGTACGGGAGTTTGTTTCTCCTAGTCATTCTGAACTGGAATGACTTGATGGACCACAAGAATGATAGGCACCGATGAACGAATGCTCACATACTCTTGACTATCAACTGATAGATGAAGGTCGGAATATAACTGAAGGGGGGCAACTCAAAGGAACATATAACTTTCTGAGTCGTGGATGCATAGATTAGTATGTCGAACGAGTTCAGCATATTTCTTCTAGATAACCCATGCAGAAAGGTAGAACTGGCAGAATCACAATTATGAATGGAGAACTCCTCAAGAGTACTCTAATGGTGATCTTTTGGTTCAAAGAACTTCCGCCTTAATGGTTCATGGTATTTGGAAGAAGGAAATACCACGGACCTCGAGGACTATCACAAGGTTACTAATATCTTCAGGGAACTAGCAATACTAACAACATGAAGTAGGGTGAATCTCAGGTTCAAAACCCAGGAGTAGAATACCTACTACTGAATGGCATCACGGGATGCTTTCAAGAATGATGGCCAGAATCATCACACTGGGGATACGGAGGCATTGCTAAAATCTAGAGGATACCTAGGGTCGTGATACTAACTCCAACATACACGTCAAGGCAACAGAGTACCTCAACACACCGATTAGTGTGCTTAATCTGGCCCAAAAATACAACGGGAACATGGAGGAAAGATTTGCAAGTGCATCAGACTATTTAGAAACCTAGGATGACTCGGACAGCATAACGGCTGTAAATGCTCAAAATGATTTGAGACATCCTGCAAATGGTGGCATAACCACTCAACATCACAATATCAAAGTTCTGAGGCCAGCTATGAACATATGGAAGTAGTAGGAACTGAACTAAGGCTTGAACTCAACAATCCTAGGCAACTACGGTTTAGTAACACGTCATCCTGAGAGATAGAAGAGAAACCTAGTTCTTAACCCCCGTAGAAAAGAAGAGGTTGACTCAGAGCAGAAGGGCATAAGGTAAAGGAGTAAAAAGAGCCTTACGTTCCCATCCACAATCAATTCCCTTATATAACTAAAGCATTTCTAGACTCAACTTCGACCAGTTTGGCTTGGTAATCCTACAGGCAGTCAGGCTCTGATACCAAAGCTGTCAAGACCCCAATCCTAAGTCACACCGATCTAGCATGTAACACTTCATATCACTTTCCGGCCTCACGCACGGTATTCCCACGGGTGCTACTTTACCTGGCCTGGGACCGTTTGCGCCTTTTGGCTCACGTATATGATAATGTCGCTAGCATCCATATGATAGAGAACCCGGGCCGACATGTCTAGTCGTGAACCCAAAGCGGCACCAACCTATGGGGACAGGCATACATGAATCACATCAAGCATGTCGGTCAGCAGCGTGTGAATCCGGCTGTAGCACTGGGCTAATAGGACTCCGGGAACCCGGGCTGTAGCAGGCTAGGCAGGACTACGGATGTCACCGCGTGACATTTCCCCGAAGGGACAGACACAGGAACAAAGTGAAACACATGCCGGCCAGTCAAGTGTCCTGAGTAGTAGTGCTGGGCTAGC
Source organism: Triticum urartu (assembly GCF_056163025.1). Classification (NCBI taxonomy): domain Eukaryota; kingdom Viridiplantae; phylum Streptophyta; class Magnoliopsida; order Poales; family Poaceae; genus Triticum; species Triticum urartu. The sequence goes on along the minus strand of NC_141875.1, from coordinate 609,256,048 downwards.
AGGACTCCGGTGAACCGGGCTGTAGCGGACTACTATGGCTCATGGAAGCACTAGACTACATTTCCCCATAAGAGAGACTACCAAGGATAAACAACTAGATTGTCGGATCCCACACATACCAAGCATTTCAATCATACACACAATATGCTCGATATGTGTAAATACAACATGGCATCACAACATAACTCTACGACTCAAGTATTTATTCATTAGGCTCCGAGGAGTGAGATATTACAAACATGGGTCTCATGACCCAACAATCATAGCATACAAATCAAAGCACATGCAGAAGCTTAGCATGTATGAGTACAGACATCTACAAATGAAAAAGGCTGAGAAGCCTGACTATCTACCCGATCCTACCGAGGGCACAAGATCGTAGCTGAGGTATCAAGCTAAACATCAAAGTCCACACGAAACTACTAGCAAGACTGACGTCTCTCTGCAAAACATAAAATAGGCAAACGTGAGTACAAATGTACTCAACAAGACTTACATCAGAACTAGCTACATATGCATTGGTATGAACAAAGGGGGGTGGTGGAGTTTAACTGCAGCAAGCCAGCTTTGACTCGGTGGCTATCTTAAACTACGACTGCAAGTAACTCTTTTGAGGTGGCGCACACGAGTCCACATATTCACCATATCAATACACCACTATGGATTCGCTCCCGTCTCCCTACGAGAATGCCATCCATAGCACTCACGCTTATCTTGCGCATTTTAGAGAATCCACTTTCACTTGTCTATGAACTGTTATAGGCAACCCAGAAGTCCTTTACCGCGGACGCGGCTATTCGAATAGTTTTATACCCTGCAGGGGTGTACTTCGTCACACATGTTTCCACCACTTACCATCTGCACACGACATGTGCTCGGCAGACTTCAAGAGAAAGCCGACGTGGGTGTAGACCACGACCTGACTAACCACACAAGTCTCTAGTCCAGGTTTATCGCCTATTCGGGTTCCATCCGCAAGGAAATCCGGCCGGGGTGTCCTCAACGGCCCCAAACGATGTGTACAGGGTCCCGAGACGCCAAACGGGTGCCCGGCATACCCGGCCACAGTGTATCTACCGCATCATAGCCCATCCCTAGGGTCAGTGCTACGCACGGCCACCAACACATAACCTACAAACACCAGAAACTAGTTGCAACTCCCGGACAGAGGACGAGAGGGGTTAGTAAGTCGAGTGGGGTTATATTTCAGGGCCCAATGTGTGGTAGTAGCTGTTTCATGGATCACAAACACAGAACTCAGTTCCTGAGGACGGCTTCAATGAAACAACCCACCATGTACTCCTACATGGCCTCTCATCGATACCTTTACCAAATCATGTTCACACACTTAGCTCTCAACAGTAGGACATGTTCACACACCTCCGATTCATCCCCGATGAATCAGACCTGACACAACTCTATGCAATAGCAGGCATGACAAACAAGCATGAATGAGTAGGCACATCAGGGCTCAAACAACTCCTACTCATGCTAGTGGGTTTCATCTATTTACTGTGGCAATGACAGGTCATGCAGAGGATAAGGGGTTCAACTACCGCAACAAGTAACAGATGAATCGTTGTTGTCCTAATGCAGTAAAAGAGAGCAGGAGCGAGAGAGTGGGATTGTATCGTAATGAGCAAAGGGGTTTTGCTTGCCTGGCACTTCTGAAGATATCATTGGGTCTTCATCAGTGTCAATGATCACAACGTCGGTACAACGTCTATCGAGAGGGGACAACCATCGGCAACAGAGAAGGAACACAATCAATGCGATGCACAACATGATGCATGGCAATGACATGGCAATATGTTGTTGATTGAGCTAATGCAACTAGCAACACAATTAAATGAAGTTGCTTTGAACCCAAAGTTCAAATTCAAACTCCACATGTGGTTATTTAAATACCATTCATTTGATTTGTCCTAAACAGTGGCCTCAAGTTGTTCTAACATGCATGAAAATGGTACATATGGATAGATTGGATTTTTCTGATAATTTTTCATATATAATTTATTTCATTCTGAGCTACGGTTGAATTTCTATGCTTTTTGGAAGTTTAAAGCAATTTCAGGAATTTCCAGAATTGTTTTTAATCTAGAAATTACATTATTGCGTCAGCACTACGTCAGGGTGATGTCGGCAGTCAACAGGCGTCGACCAGGTCAATCCTGACCAGTGGGACCCACTAGTCAGTGACCCAGTCAACTAACTAAGTTAGTTAGCCCTAACTAACTGGGCAGGGCCCACTAGTCAGTGACTGTAATAACTAACCTAGCTAGTTAATTAGTGCTAACTAGGGTAATTAGTCGGGCGGGGCCCGCAAGTCAGTGAGAGAGAGGGGGAGGTCAAACCGGGTAGTGGGGTCAACCCACGCCGGTCAACGGGTCAGGGGTCGCCGGTGTTTAGCCGCCGGCGAGTCCAGACGCGGCGGAGCGCGTCGGGATCGCGCTATAGACCACGGTTTGGGGCGTGGTTGGGTTCTATGGAGAGCTGGGGCTTAGCCGCGTGTGTGGGTGGTGGAGCTGGACCAGATGGTCGCCGAAATCAACGCCGGCGACGAGGTTTGCGGCGACCGTGGTTCGGCCATCGATGGAAACGGGGCTATGGAGCACTAGGGGAGGAGTTGGTGGGTGCATCATGCTCCTATGGGTGCGTTGAGCGTGCTGATGAGCTCGGACGCGGGTGGCAGCAGCTGTGGCCACGGCGGTGCCATGGACGGCGGCAGCGAGCTTCGGCCGAGGTGGTAAACACGACTAGAGGATGGACGCATCGACGGGGAGAGGGGCGTAGGAGCTCACAGCGGTGCCGAAGAGGGGGTCAGCCAGCTCGGGGAGGTCCTAGCGGTGCCGAATCGACCGGAGACAGGCTCGGGTGCCCGAGGTTGAAGACGAAGGCGAAGACGGCGTTCGGTGGCGTTTGGAGTCGCGTGAGTCAACAGGGGGGTGTAGGCGATGGTGGCGGAGCCCCTGGGCATGTCAGAGAGGTGAGGGGGAGGCTCAGGGCACAGCAGGAACGAGCGGCGGCGACGGCTGCGCTCGGGTGGGTGCGCGCGAGAGGGACAGGGGAGGGGATGAGCAAGGGGGGAGGAGTGAGAGGGCCTGGGGGGTGCGTGGCGTCTCCAGGGGGTCGTCGCACAGGCAGGCAGCCTGGAGGTGGCCGGCGTGTGGCCACGCGCGGCGGGCACGCGCCCGCGTCCTTCTGCCGCAAGGAGGGCGACGATTGGCAGCTGGGCTCTGGTGGGCTGGCTGCTGCTGGGCCTCTCAGGTAAGGCCATGTAAGTTTGTGTTCTGTTTTATTTTTCTGTTCTCTTTTCTAATTTTCTGTAATTGTTTTTGACTTAAATAAAATGCTAAGGCATTTTCAAAAACCCTAAAAATAATTGTGGGCACTTTTGAAAATATTTCCAATAGCCCTCAACCACTTTCAGAATTATTTGGGCATTTTAATTATTTATAGCAATTAAAAATGCCCAAATTCAAATACTTTATGAATTCATTCAAAAAATCCAAAGTGACCTAGGAAAATGTGCACCATTTTTGGCAGAGGTTCTAGACCAATTCAAAAATGATGAACTTTTCCAAAGGAATTTTGGGATCATTGAAAATGATATTTTTTTATTTGAACCTAGTTAGATTCATCTGTGCTAGGGTTTCAACAGTCCCCAATTCAAATTCATAAGAATTTAAACATGATGCAACACATGACTAGCTAGGTCAGAGCATACTAGAACTAGGGATGTGACAATCTTTACGTCTCGACCACTTCGAGACTCCTCGTCATGTCCCCGATCTCATCCGGGACTCCGGACTACCTTCAGTACATCAAATCACATAAACTCATAATACCGATCGTCACCGAACGTTAAGCGTGCGGACCCTACGGGTTCAAGAACTATGTAGACATGACCGAGACACGTCTCTGGTCAATAACCAATAGTGGAACCTAGATGTTCATATTGGCTCCTACATATTCTACAAAGATCTTTATCGGTCAAACCGCATAACAACCTACGTTGTTCCCTTTGTCATCGGTATGTTACTTGCCCGAGATTCGATCGTCGGTATCTCAATACCTAGTTCAATCTCGTTACCGGCAAGTCTCTTTACTCGTTTCCATAATGCATCATCTCGCAACTAACTCATTAGTTGCATTGCTTGCAAGGCTTATAGTGATGTGGACTACCAAGAGGGCCTAAAGATACCTCTCCGACAATCGGAGTGACAAACCCTCATCTCGATCTATGCCAACTCAACAAGTACCATCGGAGACACCTGTAGAGCACCTTTATAATCACCCAGTTACGTTGTGACGTTTGGTAGCACACAAAGTGTTCCTCCGGTAATCGGGAGTTACATAATCTCATAGTTATAGGAACATGTATAAGTCATGAAGAAAGCAATAGCAGTAAACTAAAACGATCAAGTGCTAAGCTAACGGAATGGGTCAAGTCAATCACATCATTCTCCTAATGATGTGATCCCGTTTATCAAATGACAACTCATGTCTATGGTTAGGAAACATAACCATCTTTAATCAACGAGCTAGTCAAGTAGAGGCATACTAGTGACACTCTGTTTGTCTATGTATTCACACATGTATCATGTTTCCGGTTAATACAATTCTAGCATGAATAATAAATATTTATCATGAAATAAGGAAATAAATAATAACTTTATTATTGCCTCTAGGGCATATTTCCTTCACTGGCCACATGCTATATGTGGCGCTCTGGTGGCCAAATGGGTTAAATCCATCTGAGGCTAAGCCAAGTCTAATGTTTCTTGGGTCAGCAGCAAACTTTTTGTGTTTCTGATTGAAGCTTTTCCACTCACTACCATGTGATGGATGGCTCATTACATTCTGATCTCTATACTCCTAGTTCCTAGAATGCCACAGTACATCATCTCTTGTTTTAGCATCACGAAACAACCTCTGCAAGCTTGGTGTAATTGGAAAATGTCTCAGAACATTATGAGGAATCCTCTCTAAAACATCGCCATCTTTCCATCTTGATGATTTGCATTTTGGGCATTCACTTAAGTTGGCATAATCCTTCCGGAACATAACACAATTATTCTTACAAACATGGATCATATCATATCCAATTCCAACTGCACGAAGGAAATTCTTCATTTTACTATAGGTGTGTGGCAGCTCAGATGCATCTGGGAAAGCTTTGCGGAAAGAAGCCAACATCGCATTGAATGATTTGTTGGTCATCCGCTCAGATGTCTTCACGTGAAGAAAGGTGACCATAGCTGAGAATACTGAGAGCTTATTTCCTAGGGTGACGGCCATGTTGCATTGTTCCAACATGCGGGCCCACTATTTTTCTTCTGTAGGTGAAAGTTCACGAAATGCACGAGCATTTCATAGAATTGTTTCAATGTTGGTCAAACTCACTGGCTCCGCCGCCACCACCACCACCACCTCCTCCTCCTCCTCTTCCACCTGAGCATCAGGCAGATCAAGATGGTGATCTGCTGCTTCCACGTAGTCAGTAACGTTGATGTCCATGGCTTCACCATGATGAACCCACCTAGTATATGTGACCGACATCCCATACAAGTGTAGATGATTTTGCATAGTTGACTAGGGTCTTGTAACTGAATTCATACAACTGCTACACGGGCAGAGCACATCTGATTTCAGACCACCGTACTCAGCTCCGATAAAGTTCATGAAGTTTTCAACCCCCTCGACATATGCAACGGAGAATCTTCGAGCAGAAGTTATCCAAGTCCTTTCCATCTGTTAGACATACAAATTAGTTCTTCTACTAGATATTACAGGAAAAACATATATGCTTTTTTATGAAGTCCATAAAAAATACCTAGGTCGATGTCTAAAGCTATGGCAAGATATTTGGACGAGCATATCTAAGTAACGAAATATATTTAAAGCTAATTCAGCAAAAAAAATTGAGTGCTAAATTATGGTAGGCTGTTTCAGCAGTCAATGAGGCCGAGCACACAGCCATCGAACTATCGAAGGCCATCGCAGCAACAAAGATCGAGTATAAAACGATGTAGAGCTATTTCACCTAACAGATTGGCTACTAGACCATGGCAATCTATGTCACAATAAATATATGGCAGGATATTTTAGCAACTAATCGGGCTTGGCATGCCATCTCAGCTAAGCAGATTGAGTGCAGAACAGGGCAAGGAAGCTTCTTAAGCAGAGCATATTGACTGTAAACTAGTTCGGCAAACAGTGAGATTAACAGCGTCTATCAGCTAACATTCAGCGCTACACGGACATGCACGGGGCCTCAGTCTAGAATGCGCGTACTGTGGGAGAAGCTGACCGCCGTGCGTCTCCACACGAACGTCGCCAGCGGTGGCGGCGCTGACCGCCGTGTGCCTCCACAAGAACGTTGCCAGCGGTGGCGGCGCGGTTCGAGGACGACAGTCTACGAGAGCGTACTATGGGAGCGAGAGGATCGCCGTCCGTCCCCTCGACGAACCGCGACGCCGACGTATCGGCGCGGCGGGGAGGGCAGCTTTGGCGGAGAGAATGGAGTGGAGGGGGACAGGGGAGGGGGTTTGGGGAATATTATTGGCTAGTTGGCCGAAGGGCGGTTGAATTTGGGATTTGGGGGGAATTTTTTTTGGGGGGGGGGGGTTCGCGCGGTGGGCGGGGGGAGTTTGGTGCATGGCCAATTTCTCCAAGTGCAGTCCCACGTGTCAGTGAAGAGGCAAGCCAAAGCGCGTTCCGTTTGCGTGAGCCGTGTGCAGGACCGAACGTGTGTGGGGTGCAATGCGATCGCGACAGGGGTGCTGTGAGTGTACCCCCTTTTTCCTTTTAAACTAGGTCCTTCGCCCCCTAAAAAAGACTTGGTGCTTTGCGCGATCCATCGATACTACTACTAGTAATCCGATAATCCCGACTAAAACGGCGCAGCCGGGTCTTTTCCCGCACGATATGCTGGGAGGTTGGCTCAGTTGGTTTTTTTGGACGAGTAATGCTACACCTACATAATCCCAGTTACGTAATTAACATAATGTGAAACATGTGATCTGTTGATTGTAGATTGGGGGGAGGTAGGGGCCCACCACCATGAAAATCAGGGAGGAGAGAGAGGCAATTTACGTTAACCCTTTCGTAGGTTCCCGTAGATGTAGAAAGATGTGAAATGCGTGAATGTGTAGTGGATGTACTATTGGAGTTCCTAAGATAAATTATGTATGTAGACCCTATGTGTTTATTTACTTCGCATGTTAGCTTTGTCTCGGTTCAATAAAAAGCAGAGTTTTTGATGATGGTGTGCCTGCCATCCTGCAATATAGGGCGTCCGATCTATATCTAACGGATAGGAAGGAAACTATGACAATTTACCCGCACTCCTACCCACATTTGCAGATAAGGCCTTCCCTCGTTCATCCTTTTCTCCCACAAGGTCTTGATGTTCCGTGCAACGCACATGCATCTTGCTAGTACTCCTACAATATACTATATTATTGTGAAAGTTCATATACACCAGCCGAGATTAATGCAAACACGACAGATTTTCATTACATTTTGAACTTTTATAGGACAGAAAAATAAAAGAAACCCGACCCTAAACCTATTCTACGGTGGCGACCGACGTCCTCCATCTGCGATCTCCATGTACGGGGGCGGGGTTCAAGACAAAGGTACGGTCTCCGGCGAGGAAGAGCAGAACACGGGAGACGGATCGGCCAGTTGGCACACCATGCCCTGCCGCCCTGATACGTCTCCAATGTATCTATAATTTTTGATTGCTCCATGCTATATTATCTACTGTTTTGGACATTACTGGGCTTTATTATCCACTTTTATATTATTTTTTGGGACTAACCTATTAACCGGAGGCCCAACCCAGAATTGCTGTTTTTTTTGCCTATTTTAGGGTTTCGAAGAAAAGGAATATCAAACAGAGTCCAAACGAAATGAAACCTTCGGGAACGTGATTTTCTCAATGAACAAGACCCGGGAGACTTGGACCCTACGTCAATAAAAGAAACAGGAGGCCATGAGGTAGGGGGGCACGCCTACCCCCCCAGGCGCGCCCTCCACCCTCGTGGGCTCCTTGTTGCTCCAACGACGTACTCCTTCCTCCTATATATATATATCTACGTACCCCCAAACGATCAGATACGGAGCCAAAAACCTAATTCCACTGCCGCAACTTTCTGTATCCACGAGATCCCATCTTGGGGCCTGTTCCGAGCTCCGCCGGAGGGGGCATCGATCACGGAGGGCTTCTACATCAACACCATAGCCCCTCCGATGAAGTGTGAGTAGTTTACCTCAGACCTACGGGTCCATAGTTAGTAGCTAGATGGCTTCTTCTCTCTTTTTGGATCTCAATCAATGTTCTCCCCTCTCTTGTGGAGAACTATTCGATGTAATCTTCTTTTTGCGGTGTGTTTGTTGAGACCGATGAATTGTGGGTTTATGATCAAGTCTATCTATGAATAATATTTGAATCTTCTCTGAATTGTTTTATGTATGATTGGTTATCTTTGCAAGTCTCTTCGGATTATCAGTTTGGTTTGGCCTACTAGATTGATCTTTCTTGCAATGGGAGAAGTGCTTAGCTTTGGGTTCAATCTTGCGGTGTCCTTTCCCAGTGACAGTAGGGGCAGCAAGGCACGTATTGTATTGTTGCCATCGAGGATAACAAGATGGGGTCTTCTTCATATTGCATGAGTCTATCCCTCTACATCATGTCATCTTGCTTAAGGCGTTACACTGTTTTAACTTAATACTCTAGATGCATGCTGGATAGCGGTCGATGAGTGGAGTAATAGTAGTAGATGCAGGCAGGAGTCGGTCTACTTGTCTCGGACGTGATGCCTATATACATGATCATACCTAGATGTTCTCATAACTATGCTCAATTCTATCAATTGCTCAACAGTAATTTGTTCACCCACCATAGAATACTTATGCTCTCGAGAGAAGCCACTAGTGAAACCTATGGCCCCCGGGTCTATCTTCATCATATTAATATCCTACTACTTAGTTATTTCCTTTGCTATTTACTTTGCCTTTATTTTACTTTGCATCTTTATCATAAAAATACCAAAAATATTATCTTATCATATCTATCAGATCTCACTCTCGTAAGTGGCCTTATAGGGACTGACAACCCCTATTTGCATTGGTTGCAGGATTTATTTGTTTTGTGCAAGTACGAGGGACTCACGCGTAGCCTCCTACTGGATTGATACCTTGGTTCTCAAAAACTGATGGAAATATTTACGCTACTTTGCTGCATCATCTCTTCCTCTTCGGGGAAAACCAACGCAGTGCTCAAGAGGTAGCAAGAAGGATTTCTGGCGCTGTTGCCGGGAAGGTCTACGCAAAAGTCAACATACCAACTACCCATCACATACCCTTATCTCCCGCATTACATTATTTGCCATTTACCTCTTGTTTTCCTCTCCCCCACTTCACCCTTGCCATTTTATTCACCCCCTCTCTCTCTATCCTCCCTCTCTTTCTCTATTTGCCTCTTTTTGCCCGCTTGCTTTTTGTTTGCTTGTGTGTTAGTTTGCTTGCTTGTCACGATGGCTCAAGATAATACTAAATTATGTGACTTCACCAATACCAACAACAATGATTTTATTCGCACTCCAATTGCTCCTCTTACCGATGCTGAATATTGTGAAATTAATACTGCTTTGCTAAATCTTGTCATGAAAGATCCGTTTTCTGGCCTTCCTAGTGAAGATGCCGCTACCCATCTAAATAGCTTCATTGATTTGTGTGATATGCAAAAGAAGAAAGATGTGGATAATGATATTGTTAAATTGAAGCTATTTCCTTTTTCGCTTAGAGATCGTGCTAAAGCTTGGTTTTCGTCTTTGCCTAAAAATAGTATTGATTCATGGAATAAGTGCAAATATGCTTTTATCTCTATGTATTTTCCTCCCGCTAAGATCATCTCTCTTAGAAACGATATTATGAATTTTAAGCAACTTGATCATGAACATGTTGCATAAGCTTAGGAGAGAATGAAATTAATGATACGTAATTGCCCTACTCATGGTTTAAATTTGTGGATGATTATACAAAAATTTTATGCCGGATTGAATTTTGCTTCTAGAAATCTTTTAGATTCGGCCGCGGGAGGCACTTTTATGGAAATCACTTTAGGAGAAGCTACTAAACTCCTAGATAATATTATGGTTAATTATTCTCAATGGCATACGGAAAGATCTACTAATAAAAAGGTGCATGCGATAGAAGAAATTAATGTTTTGAGTGAAAAGATGGATGAACTTATGAAATTATTTGCTAATAAGAGTGTTTCTTCTAATCCTAATGATATGCCCTTGTCTACTTTGATTGAGAATAATTATGAATCTATGGATGTGAATTTTGTTGGTAGGAACAATTTTGGTAACAACGCGTATAGAGAAAATTTTAATCCTAGGCCTTACCCTAGTAATCCCTCTAATAATTATGGTAATTCCTACAACAATTATTATGGAAATTATAATAAGATGCCCTATGATTTTGAATCTAATATTAAAGAATTTATTACTTCGCAAAAGAATTTCAATGCTTTGATTGAAGAAAAATTGCTTAAGATTGATGAGTTGGCTAGGAACGTTGATAGAATTTCTCTTGATGTTGATTCTTTGAAACTTAGATCTATTCCACCTAAGCATGATATCAATGAGTCTCTCAAAGCCATGAGAATTTCCATTGATGAGTGCAAAGAAAGAACCGCTAGGATGCGTGCTAAGAAAGATGCCTTTATAAGAGCGTGTTCTTCTAGTTCCTATGAAAATAAAGGTGAAGATCTAAAAGTAATTGATGTGTCCCCTATTAAATCTTTGTTTTGCAATATGAATCTTAATAATGATGGGACTGAATATGGCCCACCTTTACCTAGAAGACGTTCCAAGAATTCGGAGTTTTTAGATCTTGATGCTAAAATTGATGAAAGTGGGATCGAAGAAATTAAAACCCTAGATGTTGCTAAACCCACTATTTTGGATTTCAAGGAATTTAATTATGAAAATTGCTCTTTGATTTATTGTATTTCCTTGTTGCAATCCGTGCTAAATTCTCCTCACGCTTATAGTCAAAATAAAGCGTTCACTAAACATATCGTTGATGCCTTGATGCAATCTTATGAAGAAAAACTTGAGTTAGAAGTTTCTATTCCTAGAAAACTTTATGATGAGTGGGAACCAACTATTAAAATTAAAATGAAAGATCATTAATGCTATGCTTTATGTGATTTTGGTGCTAGTGTTTCCACGATTCCAAAGACTTTGTGTGATTTGTTAGGTTTCCGTGATTTTGATGATTGCTCTCTAAACTTGCACCTCGCGGATTCCACTATTAAGAAACCTACGGGAAGAATTAATGATGTTATTATTGTTGCAAATAGTAATTATGTGCCCATAGATTTTATTGTTCTTGACATAGATTGCAATCATTCATGTCCTATTATTCTTGGTAGACCTTTCCTTAGAACGATTGGTGCAATTATTGATATGAAGGAAGGAAATATTAGATTCGAATTTCCATTAAGGAAAGGCATGGAACACTTTCCTAGAAAGAAAATTAAATTACCTTATGAATCTATTATGAGATCCACTTATGGATTGCCTACCAAAGATGGCAATACCTACATCTATTCTTGCTTGTTATGCCTAGCTAGGGGCGTTAAACGATAGCGCTTGTTGGGAGGCAACCCAATTTTATTTTTATTCCTTGCTTTTTTTCTCCTGTTTAGTAATAAATAATTTATCTAGACTCTGTTTTGGTTGTGTTTTTTGTGTTTAATTAGTGTTTGTAGAACCGTTGGGAAGACTTGGGGAAAGTCTTGTTGAACTTGCTGTAAAAAACAGAAACTTTAGCGCTCACGAGAACTGCTGCCATTTTTATTTGCAAAGTGATATTTAGTTAATTATTTTTCCAGATGATTAATAGATAAATCCCTCACGTCCAGAAATTTATTTTAGAATTTTTGGGGTTCCAGATCTTGCGCTAGCTACAGATTACTACAGACTGTTCTGTTTTTGACAGATTCTGTTTTTCGTGTGTTGTTTGCTTATTTTGATGAATCTATGGCTAGTAAAATAGTTTATAAACCATAGATAAGTTGGAATACAGTAGGTATAACACCAATATAAATAAATAATGAGTTCATTACTGTACCTTGAAGTGGTCTTTTATGTTTTGTGTTGTGAAGTTTTCAAGTTTTGGGTAAAGATTTGATGGATTATGGAACAAGGAGTGGCAAGAGCCTAAGCTTGGGGATGCCCATGGCACCCCCAAGATAATCTAAGGACACCTAAAATCCAAAGCTTGGGGATGCCCCGGAAGGCATCCCCTCTTTCGTCTACTTCTATCGGTAACTTTACTTGGAGCTATATTTTTATTCGCCACATGATATGTGTTTTGCTTGGAGCGTCTTGTATGATTTGAGTCTTTATTTCTTAGTTTACCACAATCATCCTTTCTATAAACACCTTTTGAGAGAGCCATACATGATTTGGAATTTTTTAGAATACTCTATGTGCTTCGCTTATATCTTTTGAGTTATATAATTTTGCTCTAGTGCTCCACTTATATATTTTAGAGCACGGTGGTGGATTTGTTTTATAGAAACTATTGATCTCTCATGATTCAATTAGATTATTTTGAGAGTCTTAAATAGCATGGTAATTTGCTTAAAATCCTAATATGCTTGGTGTACAAGATTAATAATAAAACTTTCTTATGAGTGTGTTGAATACTATGATAAGTTTGATACTTGACAATTGTTTTGAGATATGGAGATGGTGATATTAAAGTCATGCTAGTTGAGTAGTTGTGAATTTGAGAAATACTTGTGTTAAAGTTTGTGATTCCCGTAGCATGCACGTATGGTGAACTGTTATGTGATGAAGTCGGAGCATGATTTATTTATTGATTGTCTTCCTTATGAGTGGCGGCCGGGGACGAGCGATGGTCTTTTCCTACCAATCTATCCTCCTAGGAGCATGCGTGTAATACTTTTCTTTGATAACTTGTAGATTTTTGCAATAAGTATATGAGTTCTTTATGACTAATGCTGAGTCCATGGATTATACGCACTCTCACCCTCCCACCTTTGCTAGCCTCTCTAATACCGCGCACCTTTCGTCGGTATCATGCACCCACCATATATATTCTTCAAAACAGCCACCATACCTACCTATTATGGCATTTCCATAGACATTCTGAGATATATTGCCATGCAACTTTCCACTGTTCAGTTTATTATGACACACTCCATCATTGTCATATTGCTTAGCATGATCATGTAGTTGACATCGTATTTGTGGCAAAGCCACTATTCATAATTCTTTCATACATGTCACTCATGAGTCATTGCATATCCCGGTACACCGTCGGAGTCATTCATATAGAGTCATATTTTGTTCTAAGTATCGAGTTGTAATTGTTGAGTTGTAAGAAAAATAGAAGTGTGATGATCATCATTATTAGAGCATTGTCCGAGTGAGGAAAGGATGATGGAGACCATGATTCCCCCACAAGTCGGGATGAGACTCCGGACGAAAATTAAAAAAATAAATATAAAAAGGAGAAAGAAAAGAGGCATAAAAAAGAGAAAGGCCCAAATAAAAAAAATGAGAGAAAAAGAGAGAAGGGACAATGTTACTATCCTTTTACCACACTTGTGCTTCAAAGTAGCACCATGATCTTCATAGTGGAGAGTCTCTCATGTTATCACTTTCATATACTAGTGGGAATTTTTCATTATAGAACTTGGCTTGTATATTCCAGTGATGGGCTTCCTCAAAATGCCCTAGGTCTTCATGAGCAAGCAAGTTGGATGCACACCCACTTAGTTTCTTTTTGAGCTTTCATATACTTATAGCTCTAGTCACTACAAAAAAAATACACTTCCGTGATGATACGTGTTTGTCACAGTAGGTCGCATTTTTTGTCATGCATGTACATCCATGACAAATTTATGACAGAATCAAGATAGTCATACCTGTGCTGTCGTAGAAGTGTTCCATGACATTACCAAAATTATCATCACGGAAGTGTCCACTTCCATGACGATAAATCGCGCGTCACAGAAGTGCTTTCGTCAAGGGTGACCGACACGTGGCATCCACCATAACGGAACGCCGTTAAGCTATCGGGTCGGGCTTTGGATCCGATAACCCGTTAACAACCCCTACCAATGGGGATTTTCCACGTGTAAAATCATCATTGGCTAGAGGAAACACGTGTCGGCTCATCGTTGGGACAGATGTCATCCACTCACTGGACAGAAGGCGCCTATGATACGTCGACACGTGGCACGACCCAACAATGGCCATTCCTATGAAAAGGCCGGCCCGTTTGACTTGGTCAAAAGCTGGCGGGCCGGCCCATGGAAAGCCTGTTAACGGCCTGTTCGCATATAGCCCATTTACAGCCCGCTAACCCAAGGCCCGTTATGCCCTATCCGAATTAGGCCTAGTAGCATCATCTGGGCCATCCAATATGATTCCAGACCGTTTTCACTTCTGGCCCATGTATAGCCCATGACGTCTTTTGACCCATATGAGGCCCTTTGTAACTCTTGGCCCATTAGCGGCCCGTGCTGAAGCTGGCCCGTAATGAACAGTGTATTACTTTACACCCATTAACGGCCCGTGGTGAAACTGACCCGTAATGAACAGTGTATCACTTTATACCCATTAACGGCCCGTTATTCCGTTGGGCCGTTTCCAGCCCAAGTTAACTTTCGGCCTTCTGAGGGCCCATTTATTCTTGGGCTCATTTGCAGCATTCGGTTACTTACGACCCGTTACTGTCATTTTCTGCTTGTGGGCCAAATTCAGCCCGTCGTTACACTCGGCCCGTTTGTGGACCGTTAGTCTGTTGGGCCATTTTCCTAGCATCACCAAATACGGCCTATTAACGGCCCGTTATGGTCAGCCCATAAAACGTACGATTTCCATTAAAGGCCCATCTACGGCCCATTAAAGGCCCGTACAAGACCCATAAGTGAGTCGGTGGCCCATGGATCCTATGAGACGTAGAAGGCCCATGGATCCTATGAGACATAGAAGGCCCATGGATCCTACGAGACGTAGAAGGCCCATGGATCCGACGGCCCGTGAAGGGCCATGGTCGGGCGAGTTGGCCCCCGTTTGAACGATATAGCATATTCAATTAATTATCCTACTCAATACTATCACCTTTGTAAGTGCATCTAGTGCCACCCCTAGTTGGTTTTGGAGTATTGACGACAAACCTAGTTGAGGGACTAATGTGTTTGTGAGAATTGCAGGATAACACAGGTAGAAGTCCCTCATTGATTCGGTTTTCCTACCAGAGATGACCCCTAAAAATGTATGATGACATTGAAGTCAAAGGTGGTATGTGAAGACATTCACATTGAAGACTGTGACAAGAGAAGACATCGCGTGAAGACTATGGAGCGCAAAGACTTAGTTGTTTTGTCGTTCTTTTTCTTCTTTGTTGAGTCATAGGAACCACCGTACTGTTAAGTGGGGTCGAAGTGAACCAGTCAGAATGATTGAAGTGATGCTTAACCAAAATCCTATGTCTTCGAGCGAAGACAATGAGAGCAAATCTTATCCAGAGCTGGATAAGTCAGCTTTGCTTGTAGCTCAAGTAAAGTTGCCGTGTGTGTTTGAAATCTGACCGTTGGAACACGTGTCATTTCCTTAGTGACCCAGGGTCATTTCGGACAAATCAGGTCGGGTTGTCTAGTGGCTATAAATAGCCTATCCCCTACACCATAAATTGGTTGGCTGCTCAGAGTTAGTGTACGGCTTTGTCGTTTGAGAGCAACCCACCTCGAAGCCTTTGAGAGAGAAATCCTTGCGAGGACAAAGCCCTAAACACCCAGAGCCAAAGAGTGTTAGGCATCACTAAAGTCTTCCTGTCTGTGTGATCTGAAGACTTATTACACTTGAGGACTGTGAATCCTCCAGCCGGTTAGGCATCGCGTTCTGAGCATCCAAGAGTCATTGTGGATCGCCGGTGAACGAAGTCTGTGAAGGTTTGGAAGTCTACCTTGAAGACTTACCAGAGTGATTGGGCGAGGACTGGGTGTCCTTAGCTCAAGGGGAATAAGGTGAAGACGCGGTCTTCTGAGTTGAATCTCAGCCTCCCTAACCAGACGTACAGTTGTCACAGCAACTGGAACTGGTCCAACAAATCATTGTCTTCAACGAGCCACTGGTTCTATCCTTCCCATCTCTTTATTTGCAGATGGGTCCTTATGAAGTCATTGCTCGTTTGCATTATCTATTTGTCTTCACTGTGTGACTGCTTGTTCTGATTGGCTTCATACAATCTTCCGTCCTAATCTACACTACCTAGTTGCTATTAGTCTTTATGCTTTCATTTCATTGAATACTTGACTATGGCTTGCTTAGTTTAGTCTACCTTCCGCTGCATGGTAATAGGTTTATTTCTATTGTTTGTCTTTGAAACTTCCATGTTTTGAAGACTTTCATAAAAACCGCCTATTCACCCCCCTCTAGTCGATCACTAGCACTTTTAGTTGGTATCAGAGCAAGGTACTCCCTTGTTCTGTGTGATTCGGTTTAACCACCTGGAGTTTTAGCTATGTCGACTGCAGGGATAATCAAAGTCTTCGCTGCGTGCCCAGTCTTTGATGGAACTGAATATCCCTACTGGAAGAATAAGATGCGCATGCATCTGGAAGCCATTGATGTCGACCTCTGGTATGTCGTCAAGAATGGCGTTCCCAAGGCTGGTGAAGGTGTCACCGCTGCTGATGTCAAGAAGTTCGTTCAACTGGATTCCACTGCCAAGAACATCATCTGTGGTCATCTGACCAAATGACAGTATGGCCGTGTGAGTGCTCTGGAAACATCCAAGCTAGTCTGGGACTGGCTCTCCAAGGTCAACGAAGGCATCTTAACCCAGAGAGATCAAAGAATCAGTGTCCTTCGCAACCTCTTCAACCGCTTCAAGAGAAACGACAATGAGAATGTTCAGCTCACGTTTGATCGACTCACTGACATCACAAATGAGCTTCAAGCCCTCGGCGCTACTGAGATCACCAAGCATGAAGTCGTCAAGACACTCCTGAGATCACTTGACAGCTCGTTTGACACCCTAGCCCTGATGATACAAGAACGCCCTGACTTCAAGACACTCGATCCGTCTGACATACTTGAAAGGCTCAACACACATGAGTTTCAGCTTTCTAAGAAAAGAGACATCTATGGTCCCAACTATGGACGAACTCGTGCTGTGAAGGCAAAAGTTGTTTCCTCATCTGAAGAAGAATCTGATTGCAGTTCTGATGATCCTGAAGACATTGGAAAGGAGCTTGCTATGCTTGTGAAGAAGTTCCAGAAATTCACCAAGAAGAAAGGCTTTAGAAAGTCCTCACGATCCAGCTCAAGGAATGATGAAGCTTCTGCTCATGAGTACGAGAAGAGAACATGCCACAAGTGTAAGAAACCTGGTCACTACATCTCTGAGTGTCCGCAGTGGGACAATGAGAACAACAAGAAGAAGAAGAGCAAGGAATATGATTCTGACGACAAGAAGAAGAAGAAATACTCAAAGTCTTCTTCCAAGTCTTCATCAAAGTCTTCATCACACAAGAAGAGCTCATCTGGCAAGGCTCGTGCATTTGTTGGCAAGGAAATGGATTCAGAGGAGGAGTCTACTTCTGAGGAGGCGGAGGTGGAGTCTGAGGAGGAGTCCGATTCTGGCGTTGCAAGTCTGGCTACAGCTTACGTTGCCAAGTCCATCTTCAACATTGGAGACAATGACTTCATCACTGACGCCGATGCTAATGACCAGGACAACTCCGCTCCCACCTACTGCTTCATGGCACACGGTGCCAAGGTAAACTCATGCACTACTCACTATCAAACATCCAGTGAAGATGACTTTGATTGTGGTTCCAAACCCAGCTACAAAACACTTGCTAAAATTGCAACTGAACAACAGAAAGCTATGGAACATATTGAAAAACTGTTAGACAAAAGCGATGACCTGTTAGATGCTGAAATGACTCGATCTCAGTCCTTAATTGAAGACATAAAAAATCTTCATGTTAAGTATGAGGAACTTCAAAGTCGTCATGAAACGCTCTCAATGACTCATGAAAAGCTTTCCTATGATGATCTTCAAAGGAAGCAAGATCTTGAGAAATTGAGAGCGGCTCATGAAGATCTTCAAAAGGAAAATGAGTCACTTCGTGCCAAACAGACCAGTTCCGCTCAGGAAGGATTTGAACCACCATGTCTTAAATGCATTGAGCGTGACAATGCTACTTCTATTGCTGGATGTTCTACTGCTGCTACTGTTGCAATATCTTCAACTGTTGATGTGGTAACTAACCCCTCTGCTGAGGATGCCACTGCTATTGCTGATGAAAATGCTAGGTTGAAGACATTGCTTGAAACAGGGATGTACAAAAGTCTCAAAGGACATCAGACACTATGTGATGTCCTCAAAGGGCAGATCCTGAACCGAAACCCTAGGAAAGAGGGTGTTGGGTTCGAAAGGAAAATGAATGCTGATGGCTCTTACTGGAAACCTGAGCAGTACCCCAAAACCACATGGGTTGCTGCAAAGGAACCTTCAGTGGATCCATCCACCCTATGTGGCTTCACTTGTGCTAATCCCATTGTTATTGATGAATCCTTTGATGCAAACAATAAACTGTTTAAGAATCAGAATGGTGAAGTGTTTGCCAGGTATATTGGTACTAACTGTAGGTATGGGCCACCTATGAAGAAGGTCTGGGTGCCGAAAAAGTGTCTGGAAAATCTTCCTGTGTATGTCGTCATGACACCACAAGTGAAGAAGACAAACCCGAGACCACGGGCTTCATATGGTCCAAAGGCTTCATGCAGACAGAGGACTCATTTGAGTCGCACTAACGCAAATGTTTTGAAGGGAAACCATACTCAGGCCTATGAATATGAGCGCATTTCATCAAACCGCCATGTTCATAAGACCAAGAACTACTCCACTTATTCTTATGAGTACTATTGTCCACCTGCAAGACTATTTGCTAGGGCCCCAAAGCCGAAGTTCTCAAATGCTGCACTTAGACTCATTGCTTCGAAGCCACCCTTGAAGATGTGGGTGGCTAAGAAAGCTTAACTTTTTCCTGCAGGGAAGGGTCTCCAGCCAAAAATCAAATGCGTCTGAAGCTATTGCCGGGGACCTTAAACATCTTGTAGGGCGCAAGATCAAATGCCCAAATGGTCTTATTATGTATTTTGTTCCTGAGTCGCTTGCTACTTGCCCTATCAGTCCTAACCTCGATCTAAGCTTTCATAATCCACTTACTCGTCAAATGTTTATGCTTCTCAATTCTCTTCGTGAAGCCTATCCCCCTAACTGCACTGTAGGGTATGACACCAGCTGCTTCAGAATGGATTATTGATAGTGGATGTACTAATCACATGACTGGCAAGCGAAGTCTTCTCATGGACTCGACCTTACGTCCATCTGACAAGAGTCACATCACATTTGCTGATACTGGTAAAAGCAAGGTATTGGGTCTAGGTAGAGTTGCAATCTCAAGGGATCAACACATGGATAAAGTGATGCTTGTTGAATCCCTTGGTTTCAACTTAATGGCTGTCTCAATGCTTTGCGATTTAAACATGATTGTGATGTTTGGAAAATATCGTTGCCTTGTTCTAATGGAATCTGACAAGTCTCTAGTCTTTGAAGGGTATCAGAAAGATGATTTGTACATGGTAGATTTCTCAGCAGGACCACAACTTGCCGTATGTCTTCTTGCAAAAGCTTTAGAATGTTGGCTCTGGCATCGGAGGCTAGGGCATGCTGGCATGAGGAACTTGCACACTCTTGCAAAGAAGAAGCATATCATAGGCATCGAGGGCGTCAAGTTCAAGAAGGATCACTTATGCCGTGCCTGCGAAGCTGGAAAGATGACGAGGGCCAAGCATCCCTCGAAGACAATCATGACAACGACTCAACCCTTCGAACTGCTACACATGGACCTCTTCGGTCCCACTCACTACTCAACTCTTACTACTACTGCTTGTCTCTATGGCTTCGTCATTGTTGATGATTATTCAAGATATACATGGGTGCATATAGTTCTCTACAAGACTGAAGTGCAGGATGAATTCAGACGTCTCGCCAATCGAGCCATGAACAACTATGGCGTCAAGATCAAGCACATCAGAAGTGACAATGGCACTGAATTCAAGAACACCGGCCTCGACACTTATCTTGATACTTTGGGAATCACTCATGAGTTCTCAGCTCCATACACGCCGCAGCAGAATGGCATCGTGGAACGCAAGAACAGAACACTCATTGAGATGGCCCGGACGATGCTCGATGAATACAAGACTCCAAGAAAGTTCTGGCCTGAAGCCATTGATACTGCATGCCATATCATCAACTGTGTTTATCTTCACAAGCTTCTGAACAAAACATCCTATGAGCTTCCCACTGGTAAGAAGCCAAATGTCAGTTACTTCAGAGTATTTGGTGCCAGGTGCTGGATCAAGGATCCACACCACACTTCAAAATTTGCACCGAAAGCACATCAAGGTTTTATGCTTGGATACGGAAAGGATTCGCACTCCTACAGAGCCTTCAACCACTTTCACTATAAAGTGGTTGAAACTATGGATGTGAGGTTCGATGAGACTAACGGCTCGCAAAGAGAGCACCTTCCAAATGTGCTAGATGAAGTTCCATCTAGTGAATCCATCAAGCTTATGGGAACTGGAGAAATCATACCGTCTGAAGCACAGCCCGAAGAGGAACTCATCATCTCTGCACCTGATCAACCTGAAGACAATGCTCAGCCTGAAGACAATCCTTCTAACGATGACAATGATCAGCAAGAGCAAAATATTCGTCCTGTTCATCCTCGTGTTGCAAATGAAGTACAGATTGAGAAAATAATTGATAGCATCAATGCACCTGGTCCACTCACTCATTCAAGGGCAACACAACTAGCAAATTTCTGTGGGCACTTCGCATTCGTCTCAATATCTGAACCCAAGAAAGTTGATGAAGCCTTCATGGAACCTGAATGGATTCAAAATATGCAAGAAGAGCTTCAACAATTTGAGCTGAATAATGTATGGGAACTGGTCAAGCGTCCCAATCCTCGTAAGCACAATATCATAGGCACTAAATGGATATATCGCAACAAGCAAGATGAGCATGGTCAAGTTGTCAGAAACAAAGCTCGTCTCGTTGCTCAAGGATACACTCAAGTTGAAGGAATTGACTTCGATGAAACATTTGCTCCTGTGGCTAGGCTTGAAGCTATACGCATACTGCTGGCCTATGCAAATCATCATAACATTCTTCTGTATCAAATGGATGTGAAGAGCGCTTTTCCCAATGGCAAGATTGAAGAAGAAGTGTATGTTGCACAACCGCCTGACTTTGAAGGTCCAAAACATCCTGACATGGTGTATAAGCTCAACAAGGCACTGTATGGCCTCAAACAAGACCCTCGTGCTTGGTATGACACACTCAAAGACTTCCTGAAGAGCAAAGGCTTCAAACCTGGTTCCCTAGATCCCACACTCTTCACGAAGACATATGATGGTGAACTATTTGTGTGCCAAATATATGTGGATGACATTATCTTTGGCTGCACTAATCAGAAATACAATGATGAGTTTGGATACATGATGCAAGAACAATATCAGATGTCCATGATGGGAGAGTTGAAGTTCTTCCTTGGTCTTCAAATACGACAGCAACACAATGACATCTTCATATCTCAAGAGAAATACCTCAAAGATTGCCTCAAGAAGTTTGGAATGCAAGACTGCAAAGGTTACACGACGCCAGTGCCAGCTAAACACCATCTGGGTCCCGACGACAATGGTAAAGAGTTTGATCAAAAGGTATACCGCTCCATGATCGGTTCTTTGCTTTATTTATGTGCATCTAGGCCAGATATCATGCTTAGTGTTTGCATGTCTGCCTGATTCCAAGCGGCACCAAAGGAATCACATCACTTAGCTGTGAAGCGAATTCTTTGATATTTGGCTCACACCCCAACACTAGGATTATGGTATCCAAAGGGCTCAGAGTTTGATCTAGTTGGATTCTCGGATGCTGATTATGCTGGTGACAAGGTGGATCGCAAGTCTACATCAGGCACATGTCACTTTCTGGGATGATCACTTGTATGTTGGTCTTCAAAGAAGCAAAACTGTGTATCTCTCTCCACTGCTGAATCTGAATACATTGCTGCTGGATCTTGCTGCGCTCAGCTTCTATGGATGAAGCAAACACTCAAAGACTATGACATTCATATGAAGCAAGTGCCACTCTACTGCGACAATGAAAGCGCCATCAAGATTGCTAACAACCCAGTTCAGCACTCGAAGACAAAGCACATTGAAATTCGTCATCACTTTCTTAGAGATCATGTCATGAAGGAAGATATTGATATCATACACATCAACACTAAAGAGCAACTGACAAGTATCTTCACAAAGCCCTTGGATGAGAAAAGGTTTTGCAAGTTACGGTGTGAGCTAAATATCTTGGAATCCTCAAATGTCCTGTGATCAGGCACACATCCTAACACTTATGCATGTTGATGACTTAGATGTGCAACACACGAAGTAAAGTATATCTTCAATCAATGAAGACTTACATTCTGAGTGTGAATACATTAACATGGAATTTGACTTTGGAGCGCCACGATAATTGTGCGCCATGTCTAGGTCTAATACTTCCTATATGGTGGGTAACGCCACCACCAAATTCTTCCCTTAGAAGTGTTTTCTCATGGCGTTACATTTGCAAAGTCTTCGCATTTTGTTTGTCTTCAATGTTAACATGGCCTCATGTTTATCTTCAATGTACTGATTTAGTTTCTGTCTTCTACAGCATTCACTTATAGCTATGTCTTCACGTTGAATCTTTTGAACTAAGTGAATGTGATCGGACCCTAACCTCTCTATGCTCCTGTCTCAAGTCTATCTATCCAAACCATATGCATTCTATTGAAACTGTCGAATGTCTTCGCTGTGTCGTTGTCAGCAGAAGATACAGAGATAAACATTAAATCTGTTTTTAAATGCTCAATCCTTTTTACCTGAAACCCGGAGAAGCGGGAACGACCACCCGACAATCCAGGCGTGCGTGGGAACATGGAACAACCTCCAATGTGTTGCATGATCGCCACGTGTCCTTCAGATGTGAACCGCCACGGGCACCTGCGTAATAACGCTGTGCCGTCCCTGTCTCTATAAATACACGCCTCACCCCAGTCATTATCTCTTCTTCCACTCTCGCACAAACCCTAGCGCCACCGCTAGCCCTCGACGACGCCGACGACAAAGTGCTTAGCTGCCGCGACCTCACCAACGCCGTCCTCACGCCGGCCGCGGACATCGTCTTCTCCGCCGTCACCGTAGGTGTCCTGCGTCGCCAAGTTAGGGCACGAAATATCGAACTGCTTGGCCTCCTCTCCCACTCCGTCTAGCAGTTCCTTGTGTGGTAAATAAAACCTCTTTTTACAGTCTTTTTGATCCGATAGATTCATCCTTTTCAACCACAAGTGGTCTCTGTTCCCACAAGTTGGATCTATCTCATTCTGCATCTCATAGCATGCCTAGAATGTTCACTTATGCTTCACAAAGTAGTTAGATTCCTCACTTGTACTTATTCGTGGATTCGTACAAATCTGGAACCAACTCTCTACATATGAGTGAATGTCTTCACACTATGAGGTCAATGTCTTCTAAACTGATTTATCTTCAAAATCTTCTGAGAATGCATATGACCTCTTCCCCTTCCCCCGCACCTTTAATGCTGTCACAGGTACATGTCCGTGGGAGAATCCCTTGGTTCTCATAGTCTGCATTCATTTGCAGAGTTCTTACATCATCATATAAATTCTCCTGAAGCCAGTTCTTGTCTTACCAGTAGATGGAAGACTTTGACAGTGTTGAAGCCTTTCAGTCTAAATTTCATGGCAACGGAAAAATCAGTCAGGAAGGGCCGCCGACAGCGCCGTGGAAACACTCCTAAGGACCTGCCACCAGATCTCTATGAGCTATACAAGTCAGATCCAGAAGAGACCTATGGAGAACGCAAGAACTGAATCCAATGGATTCGAAGACATTGGGCAGAGGAATGGTTCAAGTACAGATTCGTCACCGACGAATATGCTGAGAAGAGTGCCATCAAGGGCCCCTGGGAGAAATAATATACAAAGGTCTTCAGCCCAAGTCGAAGTCCGAAGCTATTGCTCAAGGCTTCTACCCCCGCATGATTCGTGGACCTCAGCCTGCTAATGCCGACCCATCCTCTCTGTTATGGTGTCGAGAAGATAATCTCTTCAAGCGCAACTATCAGTTTGCATAGAACTCGGCCAAGGAAAACAAGAAGTCTTTGGGATTAGACTTCAACCCAGGCTCCTCTGCACCACGTGCCGACGGCACACGAGAAGCTGAACCCAATCTTGTTGGGCCCTTCTACAACTTAGAAGGTCTCATCACTCACATAATGGTTCAAGGGGCAGACGTGGATCAACCTGCAGACGACGCTGATTCTGACGAAGCGCCTGCACCACCGAAGCCTGTGAAGCAAATGAAACCCAAGGCTTCAAAGCCCTCTTCAGTACCAAAGGCTTCAAAGCCCTCATCTGCACCAAAGGTCTCACGGGCGAAGCCTCTGGCCACTGCACCTCCTGAAGCCAGTGTGCAGTCTGAAGATCTCTCACGCATCTCCAAGTCGAAAAAGCCCATGCAACCCACTGGTCAAGCACTGACCCCTGCTGCTGTTTTGAGAAAGGAGTATGACACCATTGATCTGTCCAACGATGACGATCTTGGCGATGACGCTCTTGAGCAGTTGATCAAGAGCAAGCAAGAGGTGGAAATCTTCAATGATCTTCCTCTCTTTGATGTGGAAATCTTAAACAAGTTCATCGATGAGTGGTTTGACAGCCCAGATGTCAGCTTTGATGATCTTCAGCTTCCCATTGGCCTCAGCGTTGCCTTCCACGGAGCCATTGCTCCTGAGCTGGCTCTAGCTCAGAAAATTGTTGAGCTGAAGCATAAGATCGACTATGAAAAGGCTCAGTTCAAGAAGCACATGGCCAAGCTCAATGTTGAAGACATTCAAAACTTCAAGGTCATGATGCATGAGCTCAAGGAGGCATTCCACAAGAAACGAGAAGATGCAAAAGGTTCTCATGAGCGCATGAAGGATCTTGCTGCCAAATGTGTTCAAGGCTACAATGAAGCTGAAAAGCCCAAGGCCTTGGGGCGACCAGGCATCGACCCCAGAATGGCTGCCAAGAAGAAGAAGAAGCCAGCTGTGGCAGAACCAGAAGCATCAAGGCAGGAAGAACCTCGCATTGTCTTCCCAGCCAGTATGACAGGCTCAAAGCCTAAGGTCCCCACAGTGGCTTCAGGATTCAAGAAAACTAGAGCAGCTAAAGCCGAAGCCAGAAAGCGCAAGACCAAAGCCACCACTGATGATGCTCCCCCAACCAAGAAAAGGAAAACAAAGAAGAGAGACCGGGCTGCTACCACAGAGCCCCTTATTGTCGAGCCAATTTCTGTTGCTCGTCCTGTGTCTGAACATCGAGAGCGCCAGTTGATAGTTCATGAGCCTGCTTCCACAGAGGCTCCTGAAGCTGAAGACAATCCAGCTGTTGACCCCACCGCAGCTGAAGACATTGGTCCTCATGACAATGTTGAAGATGATGAAGTCCTTCCTCAAATCGATCACAATTTGGTATCAGTGCCTGTGCTCACGCACAGCGAGCTCATCAGCATTGGTCGTCCTCTGACGCCAACTGCTCAGGATGCATCGTGGGCTGATCACCCACAACAACAAGACACCCCAAGTTCTCCCCAACCACAAGTCACCTCACCAGTGCAAGATGACAATGACTTTGAGGTTCAGCCAACTCCATCTCCACAGGCGTCGCCAGCGTTACGCAGGCTTCGCAAAGGACCAAGGCCCCAAGTCACTCTTCCAAGCATTCTAGAAGGAGAAGTGCCCCACCAATCTGTTGCACGTCAAGTGTTTCCAGAAGCCACTCCAAGTGTGAACGCCTCTGAGTCTGAAGACAAAACGGCTGAAGATATTCCGGCTGCATCAGCCGATGAAGAAGAAGCACCACGTGATGATGAAAGAGTTGCTACACCACCAACCATTCCTGAAGTTGTTCTCGAGGAGAACGTGTCCGACCCTCCAGCTCCTGAAGTGGAGGTTACCAATACTGAGGCGGCCACCAACATCAACACTGAGGCCAATGACGTTGTCATGGCTGAAGCTAATGTGGCGCCTGAAGCTAACGTCACCACCACCAACAACACTGCTGACGACACTGATGTCATCATGCCCGAAGCCAATAATGAAGCACCTGAAGCCAATGTGGCCCCTGAAGCCAATGCTGCACCAGACGTAATCATTCCTCCTGAAGCTATTGTGCCACTTGCAGCCCATGTCAACGACAATGCCAATGCTCATGTACCCCCTCCAAGACCTCATACTGTTGAGCTGGCATTTGATCGTGGTCAGCCTGTTATGGTCCGATGGCCCATTCTGGTTCCTCCACCTGCTGCGGGTCCACAATTTGACTTTCATGTCGAGCACAGGCCTCAAGTCCAGAAGCCCAAGCCAAGACTTCCAAGATTCCCAGGCACTGCAACCTCACCTGGGGTCTTCAATGTGAATGGCTTCGTGGCACATAACACCTTCTTCAACAGTGCCAAGAACCCTTACTCCAAACCTCGCATTTCATCGGATCGGTTCTGGAGCTATCAGCAGCGCAGCTACTATTCATGCGTCTTATACAATCAAGGGCGCATATTTCCACATATGCGTCTCGACACTAAAGCTATAGCTGGCCTGCCCTAGCTAGAAGAAGCGTTGGATTGCTTCAGAGATGCTGGACTCCTGCAATTTGTCACAGACAAGGAACACTGGAATGAAGAGCTTCTATTAAAGTTTTATGCAACTCTTCACATTCGAGGATACAACAGGGATCCAAAGACTTGGGTCCGCTGGACTCCTGCAATTTGTCACAGACAAGGAACACTGGAATGAAGAGCTTCTATTACAGTTTTATGCAACTCTTCACATTCGAGGATACAACAGGGATCCAAAGACTTGGGTCCTTGAGTGGATGACAGGCAATGTCCATCATGAAGCCAAAGCTCTTGATATAATTGAGCTCACAGCCCTGCCCACTCCTGGTGAATACTATGAACCAGGTTGTCAACAACACCAGAATGCTTTGGAGAGCATTTTTCAGAAGCCAGAACCCAACATGAGCCAAATGTTGAGCATGATGAAGCCTTTGCCTCACGACGCTGACTACCCATCTGAATTCTTTGTTGAAGACCTAGAGTATCTTCCTCACACTATTTACCATATCATCAGAAAAACTCTATGGCCTGTCAAAGGACATTCATCTGCAGTGAAGCTTGAAGGAGCAATGAAGACTTTTGGTTTTCTATATCTTCAATGGCATCAGCTTCAATGCTCAAGACTTCTTCATCAGGCAATTGGCTGCATCTGGCTCCGACATTTTTGGTTTGAAGTTCTATGCTCCATGGGTAATGCGTCTTATCAAGCTGCACTCTGCCTTCAATTATCAGCCGTCTGCGCGCAATCATCTTGTATTCTTGCCACAGGTTGATCTGTCTATTGAAGCTATTTACCCAGAGCCTGCTAAGGATCCAATTTATCTTCAGAATGTTGATCGTCAAAGCTTCACCCAGCCCATTGAAGGAGTTCAGGCAGTCTCTCGTGTTTATCCCTTGGCTGGTAACACATGTGACCTCGCGCTCAAAATGACGCCACTGGAAGCACCATTTCCCAAAGGCCTCAGAAGCGATCTCGTGTTCTCAATGACCGAGAGCTTCTCGTCGCGCTACATCAGAAATAGGATAAGCATCATAGCTGGCTTAAGCGTCAGATGCAAATCCTCTTGGTGGACATCAATCGCATTCGCAATCTTGCCACCAAGAATGCCTTTGTTACACATGAAACCTGTCAGAGGTCTTGGAGGAGTTTGACATTGCTTAGTGCTGAAGCTGATCTGCAAGATGATGGCTTCACAGAAAGATTCAAGTTTGACTCAACTCCTCCAAGGAATGCTCACTTGCGTCGGACTCCCTCCCTTAAAGACTCTGACTATTCGTCCTCAGCTGCGACGGTGAATGCCAGAGTCATCGATGACCAAGATGATGTCACTTCACCTCCTCCAACTTCAGCGCATGTCGACACTGCACGGACCTCAACGACGACCCTACTGCTTCAGCTGCACCTCATGGGAACGAGTAGAAGCTCTATGTCTTCAAACCTTTTTGGTCATTACTGGCAAAAGGGGGAGAAGCATATGAGTTGATAGTCTTCAAGCGGGTCCATATGGGTGGTTGCTTTACTTTTTGCTACTTTTGCCAAGTGCTTACAACTCTCGCTTTTTGATACATTTGGTTCTTTGAGTTGTAACACTTAAACTCGATGGTCATCTGCTACTTATTTGCTATTCTGTGATGCGATGATAAATTCCGCATGTGCAATGATAACTTCCGCACTTAGGTCGTTTTGCAGACGTCCATTTTTCATTATGCATGTCATTATCTTTGTTATATCAAATCATGTATGATGAATTGTCATCATAAGTTGAAGAGGATCTCCACAAGTACAGCCTGCCATGTGCATTTGCATTCCAAAAGCAAATTACTTATATGCACATCTTCAAGGGGAGCCTTTGCCACTTATGAAGACAATAACCTATCCTTTACAATTTCAAATATTTTATTCCCCGTTGAAAACTTCAACCAGTTTGTCATCAATCACCAAAAAGGGGGAGATTGTCAGTGCATCTAGTGCCACCCCTAGTTGGTTTTGGAGTATTGACGACAAACCTGGTTGAGGGACTAATGTGTTTGTGAGAATTGCAGGATAACACAGGTAGAAGTCCCTCATTGATTTGGTTTTCCTACCAGAGATGACCCCTAAAAATGTATGAAGACACTGTAGTCAAAGGTGGTATGTGAAGACATTCACATTGAAGACTGTGACAAGAGAAGACATCACGTGAAGACTATGGAGCGCGAAGACTTAGTTGTTTCGTCATTCTTTTTCTTCTTTGTTGAGTCATAGGAACCACCGTACTGTTAAGTGGGGTCCAAGTGAACCAGTCAGAATGACTGAAGTGATGCTTAACCAAAATCCTATGTCTTCGAGCGAAGACAATGAGAGCAAATCTTATCCAGAGATGGATAAGTCAGCTTTGCTTGTAGCTCAAGTAAAGTTGCCGTGTGTGTTTGAAATCTGACTGTTGGAACACGTGTCAGTTCCTTAGTGACCCAGGGTCATTTCGGACAAATTAGGTCGGGTTGCCTAGTGGCTATAAATAGCCCACCCCCTACACCATAAATTGGTTGGCTGCTCAGAGTTAGTGTACGGCTTTTGTCGTTTGAGAGCAACCCACCTCGAAGCCTTTGAGAGAGAAATCCTTGAGAGGACAAAGCCCTAAACACCCAGAGCCAAAGAGTGTTAGGCATCACTAAAGTCTTCCTGTCTATGTGATCTGAAAACTTATTACACTTGAGGACTGTGAATCCTCCAGCCGGTTAGGCGTCGCATTCTGAACATCCAAGATTCATTGAGGATCGCCGGTGAACGAAGTCTGTGAAGGTTTGGAAGTCTACCTTGAAGACTTACCAGAGTGATTGGGCGAGGACTGGGTGTCCTTAGCTCAAGGGGAATAAGGTGAAGACGCGGTCTTCTGAGTTGAATCTCAGCCTCCCTAACCAGACGTACAGTTGTCACAACAACTGAAACTGGTCCAACAAATCATTGTCTTCAACGAGCCACTAGTTCTATCCTTCCCATCTCTTTATTTGCAGATTGGTCCTTGTGAAGTCATTGCCTGTTTGCATTATCTATTTGTCTTCACTGTGTGACTACTTGTTCTGATTGGCTTCATACAATCTTCCGTCCTGATCTACACTGCCTAGCTGCTATTAGTCTTTGTGCTTTCATTTCATTGAATACTTGACTATGGCTTGCTTAGTGTAGTCTACCTTTCGCTGCATGGTAATAGGTTTATTTCTATTGTTTGTCTTTGAAACTTCCATGTTTTGAAGACTTTCATAAAAATCGCCTATTCACCCCCCTATAGTCGATCACTAGCACTTTCAACCTCTAAAAAGCATACACTATACAACAAAGAGATCAAGGCATAGAAAGGTAGAATAATCCTACACTATACAATAAAGAAATTACAGCCGATTATACCCACTGAGCATTATGGTTCGGCACAGGTGATAATAAAGCATACACAAACAGCAAATTACATACACTGGGCAGATACAACTCATACATCACGGACGCGCATCAACTTAACCCCATTTGAACTATAATCTCTTCAGAAAATAGGATTGGCCGGATTCAGATAGCACAAATTTGAGTCTGCAAAATCTCCAATTCCTTCATGGTTACCTCAGTGTCTTGTTTCATTTTTTGACTCCTGCATCTAATACCTACATGTCCAGTCTCAACTTGTTGATTATACGTTGACAATCATGTACACGTTGTCTTGCCACCTCTAGTTGATGCTCGAGAACATTAGCACATTCCAATTCCAATCCATAATCATTCGGTAATGGCCATGCCGCACTGCTCGCAGATCTTTGTGTTGATGTCACTTCATCCTGAAATGTTTCTGTAAGTACACATGACTAGGGCAAAAATATAGTTACAACAGTGAAGCGAACAAGACACTATTTTGTACTACATGGCAAAACAGGACTAACAATAATGTTCGTCACTTTCAAAAAAAATGTTACATGTCATGAAGCATAAGCAGGTGATATTTTAAAAATTATAAAAAAGATAGTCTGTGCAGCCTGCATACAGAAATCCCTCTTAGCTCACCAGAGGAGCATGATGTTGGGGCCCAATCGAAAACACAGACAAGTTACAAATTTAGACAGCATGTTGCGTATAAGTAAGCAAGCAGTTGGCCATTCTATGCCTCAATTAAAGTCTTAGGGAGCATAATGAACATCAGAGGGTTTCATACAAACATACTACAACAGGCAAAACTATGCAATCATTAGTGTAGTATAAACTAGATTGTGAGCCTCATGCAATAATAGTTGGTTAATATACTTCAAAGCTTTAGGCACACTTCAGCAGAGTAATTAAATGGTAAGGCCTTTAATTATGTCAACTAATAGTGATACAAGTACCGAACATCAGGCATGATTATTTGGGCATCTCATTAACTGAGGACAAATAAAGCAATTGAAAAGAGAAAATTAACTATGTCTGAAACAAACAAGGAATTGAACTGTTGAGTTGCATACAGTGACTTACCTTAGCAGGTTGAAGAGGCTCACCGTAGCTCCTACTTCTCTTGCAAGGCTCCTTCCTAACATCTTGTACTTGGAAATCCTCAATCTTATCTTCATTGCACCCCTTCTGCAAGGTGACACAAACTAGTTACTCGTCTCCTTGGAAGATAAATACGCATACTTTCCAGTCTGTGAACACAAAAGAATGAGATTATAACAAAACAACACCACATAATGAAACATGCCGCATCTCTTGCACTTGCACACAATGAAATGAGCATTTACTATGTCCGCACTATGTAAAAACTAGGCATACCTTCGAACTGGATCTCCAGGTACTCTTGGAGAGCCTACTGTAGTGTACAGCCAAACCTTTATGTCACCTATGAGTTAGACAAGGCCCCACTACAGCAGCCCTTAGTGTTTAATCGTTGACAAGCTCTGTTAGAGTGTTAGGTCAAGAACAACAAGTAATCAAAGCAAATAGTCTTAGTATGGCTGGCTGATGCAAACAAGCAATTTAACAGATGTGTGAGCAAATCTTACATATCAAGAAAAGAAGCAAAGAAGGAGGCTTAAAGACCATCACTTGACTGACCAGATTTAAGGGGCATTTAAACATCATGTGCAACGTATGAACTAACATAAACATTGCATATTCCAGATTCTACAATGGAATGCACATGTATTAGGTTATGCCATGTATGATGATGCCTAAATGTACAGATAGCAGGCAGGAGTGATTCATCATTGCACGCACAATTGAATTGTAGGTTAAGGGCCAGTTCGATTTCGCCTTTTCAGGGCATATTGTCAAAATAAGCCATAAAAGATGTAAAGAAGTCATTTTTGAGTTATGGGCTTGGGCTTAACTAATTTCGCTTTGGAGGGGAGTGTTTCAGGTAGAACCTCACTAAAAATTGAAGGGAAGGGGAATAGTGAAATCACTTTGTTGTCTGCCTATATTACACTCAAAATGCAACTGCTGACGCCCGTGTCACACCTGACCCTCAAGTAAAAACAAACACGCAAGCATTCGTTGCCCTGCCCGCTTGCATCTCCTCTCTCCTTTCCCTCTACCTTGATCCCCTGCCTGCAGCACTAGGGTTCCTCCAGCGAGCCGTCGCCACTGGTCGCATCTGGTATGGTCCTCGACGATGCTATGTTCAGCTAGGCTACATGGCTGGTGGGTAGGGGCAAATCTCCCTGGCTGCTCCTCCCTCTAGCGCTACCCCTCATTCTCATGGTCTCCAGCAGCTGCTCCAGTGTGGTTCGTCCAACACACTACTCCGGCGGGCGCTGCACAACTACGGCTGATGCCACACTGCGGCAGAAGGCACCTTATTCCCCCTCCCCTCCTCCCAGGCCACGGCCTTGAGGTGCTGTTGAAGGATGAGGTCATCCAACAAGGTGAGGATCTCTTCTGATTTTTGCCAAATTTTCATTCTGATCCACTATACGATGAATTGCTATGAGCTGCTTCTGCTGCTGCTATATGATGCATTGCTATGAGCTGCTCCTGCTGCTGCTATATGATGAATTGCTATGAGCTGCTGCTGCTGTATGATGAGTTGCTATGAGCTGCTGCTGCTATATGATGAATTGCTATGAGCTGCTGCTGTTGCTATATGATGAGTTGCTACAAGCTGCTCCCGCTGTTGCTATATGATGAATTGCTATGAGCTGCTCCTGCTGCTGCTATATGATGAATTGCTATGAGCTACTCCTGCTGCTGCTATATGATGAATTGCTATGAGTTGCTGCTGGTATATGATGAATTGCAGACTGCTGCTGTATGATGAGTTGCCATGAGCTGCTGCTGCTATATGATGCTTTCAGGTGGTGCTGCTATATGATAATAACCAGCCACTTGGACCATCGAATTTCAATAAATAATTGTTCTTCATTTAAATGTGGGTCATGCGTTCTTCGTTTAAATTAGGCAATGGGATCTCTATGGAAAACATTGACCAAAGTAGATTGTGCCAAGTAGATGGTATCTTTGTATTTGCATTTTGAGCAAATAGTGATGGTCTATTTTCCTATCATATTAATTACTGCACTGGGTTCAATTTGTGATGTTTGCAAGTCAAATTAATTTCCATATGGGCAGCAAAATGAAAAAATATAATGCAATCTAGACTTTCCACTGATCGTACCAAAGATAAGCTGAAACGCAATGAAAAGAACTGGTTGGCTTATTACATGGAGCTTATATTCACAGGTGCTTATTTTCTTAGGATAACTCATAATAACTGTCCCTAAGAAACTTGGCTAATAGAACTGGCATACAAATAACATGTCATGATGATTGCAATGGAGGAGTGACATACCATAGCACACTGCATAGGCTCACCGCTGCCTCTCCTTTTTTGCGATGTTCCATGAAATTACCACATACATCTTGTACTTTTTCATTGTGTAACCCTATCTGCAAGTTGACACGGCTAATTTTAGACATCTCTACATGATACAACATTGCATATCCCTTGCGCATATTTAAACCACCAATTAATGATTGTGTGCGTACCATAAACTAGCCATGACTCTGTATGCTGGACTAGCAAACACTCTAAGGGAGGCTAATGTAGTGCACTGGAATTCCTACATGCCACCTACGATTTTGTGTAATGTACTGCCCCTGTTCCTAAATATATGTCTTTGTAGAGATTCCAGTATGGACCACATACAGATGTATATAGATGCATTTTAGAGTG
Source organism: Triticum urartu (assembly GCF_056163025.1). Taxonomy (NCBI): domain Eukaryota; kingdom Viridiplantae; phylum Streptophyta; class Magnoliopsida; order Poales; family Poaceae; genus Triticum; species Triticum urartu. The sequence goes on along the minus strand of NC_141875.1, from coordinate 609,222,012 downwards.
TAGATTCACTCATTTTCCTCCGTATGTAGCCTATAGTGGAATCTCTAGAAAGACTTATATTTAGGAACGGAGGTACGAGGTAGTATCATGTATGACATCTACATATCTAATTTAGCAGCCAGTAGTAGAAATCATTGTCTGCACATAGGGATTACTGGTCGAAAATCCTAGCAAAGCACGCTGGCAGGCACAGAACAATACAAGAGAGAGAGAGACGCGCTTACAAGATCATAACAATGCCTTAGTCCAGGATCTTGGTTGGCCAAGCTATTAGATCCAGAAGAAACATCGTCCTTGTAGTTTTTGCCAGCTGCATAACAGGTAACAGCGACCGGTTAGTATATTTGAAGTACATCGGGCAGGTGATGCTGGACGGGTTTAAAGGTGACAAGTACCTAGGTCGTGGCGGGTGCTTGGCATCTCTCCAGACAGTGGGAATCAGGTTAGAAACGTCGAGGGTGATGACGCTGCGCTGGCTGTCGGGGTCCGGTAAGGAGATCTAGAACCGTCGAGTAGGGTGTTTGTGGAGCGGCTCCGGTAGGGTGGACTACGGTGTGGGCAAAGCGGATCTGTGGCCGTGGATGAGGGCGTAGGTGAAGCTGCTCTGGTGGTTGGGTTAAGGATGGTGTCGACGACGCGGATCTGCGGCCGTGGACGGGGCATCATAAGCTGCTCTAGTGGTTGGGTTAAGGATGGTGTCGACGATGCGGATCTGCGGCCGTGGACGGGGCGTCAAAAGCTGCTCCAGTGGTTGGGTTAAGGGTGGTGTCGGTGATACGGATCTGCGGCCATGGACGGGGCGTCAGAAGCTGCTCCGGTAGGTTGGATGAGGGTGCGAGGAAGCGGATCTGAGGCCGTGGACTTGTGAGTTGGCAAAGCGGCCCCGGTAGGGTTGAGAATGGTATAGGCGAAGCTACTCCGGTAGGGTTGATGATGGTGTCGGCGAAGCGGCTCCGGTAGGGTTGAGGAAGGTGTCGGCGAAGCGGCTCTGGTAGGGTTGAGGAAGGTGTCGGCGAAGAGGATCAGAGGCCGTCGACCGGGGCGTCGGTGGGGCGGCTCCGGGGGGTGTGGACGAAGCGTCTCCGGTGGGGAGTATGAATGAGCCGCTGCAGATGCGCGGCAATTGACGAGAGTACCGGCGAAGCAGATCCGGCGCCATGGACAAGGCCGACACTAAATGGGCTGTGGTACAGTGGTGGATGAGCAGTCTACTTGTTTCTAGGGGAGGTGGGAGGGGTAGATGCGGCCGGAGAAGCAGATCCGGCGAGGTGGATGCCGCTGGCAGTGAATGGGCTATGGTACGTCGGTGGATGAGCAGTCTAGGGTTTCGAGAGGGGAGGGGAGAAAGGGCGATGAAGTACGGACGGCGTGATGTAAGATGCTCTGGTGCTATGGAGTTAGTCATTTTTGCGGGAGGGGGAGAGGAAATGGGAGTGCCGTGTAGTGGGGGAACCGGAAGTTACCAAAGCAACCCCGACCTATCATGTAGATGAGGGCGGTATTGTAACTGTTGGTCTCCGTGCACCAAGGACAAAAGGGGGATTTTGCATGCTAAAGACTAAGGTGGCGGAAATTTTAGAAGGAGGCGGGAGATTTTGCTGCCCGCGGGATCGCTCGTATCCAGTTTCAACTAATTTTGGACCGTGCTAGCGGGAAGGTCATGCTAGACTGTGTACACGGGGCACGCGTCAGTAGTTAATAACTGGTGTGAAGTCCACCCCAGAAAAAATATAATAACTCAGGATGATGCGCCGATAACTTGGACGTTCACACGGGCGCGGCCAATCGTACGGGTGTAGTGGCGCGTTCACAAAAAAGGGATCAAACGCTCAGCCTATGTATTTCTCATGTAAATAGATAATTTAGTGCCATTGCTTATTTACTTTAAACATAATGCATTGACGTGTTAGTGTAGATGCGCACAAAAAGAAATGGATATTGTAGTCAACTACTTAAAAGTGTTACCTCATATGATTACATAGCCTCCATTTCATAAATTTTGTACCCGTTGAATTCATATATGAAGATTACATCTATTACTTCAAAATAGAAACTTAAATCATCCAAGACTAATGAATTTGAATGCAAGAGTAACAATGGTGCATGTACATGATAGCTACATTGGTTGTTTGAAGAAACATCACTGTAACTTTGGCATGCACAACTGAAAAGGTTTATTTAAATAGAAAAAAATGTGATATGTGAGTGTCCAATTTTTATAGCGTTGAATCGATATTGTACCTTTGGCCACGATACGAAGTAGCTATTGACTTATGTTCAAGCGATGCACGTCCACGATCGCTAGATAGTGATACGTGAATGAATTGTGCAATCTCTCTCACACGCATACATATCTCATTTCCCCGTGGGCATCGGAATCACACACGCGCACTTCGTGTATTTCTCTCCCTCCATCAGGGTTAAATTCGTCTTTCTACCCCGTCCTACAAGTCTCTCACACAGAAACACACATGCTCTCTATGTCTAACACGCCCACCCCTTTAATTCCGCCCACCCACAGCCACTAATGTCTCAAAGTATAATAATGTCTCTCACACATATGCTATCTACCTATACCTTAATATAGCTAGATATGTGTCACACAAACTCCTTCTCCCTACTAGCAAGATGCCCATGCGTTGCACGGAACATTAAGATGCATTTGTATGAGAAGTTTATCTTGTGGGAGAAAAGGATGAACGAGGGAATGCCTTATTTGCAAATGCAGAGAGGGGTGTGGGTATCTTTTTGCAAAATTTCCATAGTTTCCATCCTGTCCGTCGGATATAAATCGGATGACCTATATTGCAGGATGGCAGGAACACCATCATCACCAACTCTTATTTTTATAAGAGTAGAGATATGTGAGTGTCACTGCCCCCCCATACACACCCACACTTCCCAACACCGAAGGAGTAGGGTGACACCTCGATCTTGATACTAATCTATCGACTGGCTTCTCTCTCAAACATACACACACACACTACTCGGCACCGAAGGAGTAGGGTGGCACATCGATCTTGATAATAATCTATCTACTCCTCTTTCAAACACACACACACACACTCACTAGTTGTGCCTTTGTGCCTACCGCGCACACTCTCGATACGTCTTTCTCTCCCTCCCCCCCAACAATGACAGCAGAAGGGTGACAACTCGATCTGATCATAATCTGTCAATTGGTTTCTCTCTCAAACATTGTGTCTCGGTGCCTTGCTCGGTAGCCCCCTCGATATGTAGACTTCTCGCGCGCGCACATCTGTAGTGACGATGACGCTGAACCCAGTGTGCCTTGTTTTTACCGGCCTCATGTGATAGTTTTCACCCTGTTTTCTGTTAATTAACAAGGCAACCTTTTCTTTGTTACTACTAGTGAATCTGAAATCATTCGGGGCATACATAAAATATATCACTTCAACCCAATTATCGCAGCAACTATTTTAAAAGAAATAAGCTAGCTGCCCGTGCGTTGCACAGAACATCAAGATGCATTTGTATGAGTAGTTTATCTTGTGAGAGAAAAGGTTGAACGAGGGAAGGCCTTATTTGCGAACGTGGAGAGACGTGTGGGTATATTTTTGCAAAATTGCCATAGTTTCTTTCCATTCGTTAGATATAAATCCGACGACCTATATTGCAGGATGGCACGCACGCCATCATCACCAACTCTATTTTCTACTCCCTCCGTCCGAAAATACTTGTCATCAAAATGGATAAAAAGAGATGTATCTAAAACTAAAATACATCTAGATACACTTCCTTTTATCCATTTTGATGACAAGTATTTCCGGACGGAGGGAGTATTTGTCTTTTTAGAGATTTCAACAAGTGACTATGACCGGACCTTACCAACATACTCAAAAAAGTAGTCCATAATTTTGATGTTACCCTCCTTTCTTGGCGGTGCAGTGCCATCTGGATACCTCATAAATAAATAAAGTACTACATGATACTAATATATGATACATGGCACAGGAGTACTAAGTATTATTAATACAGTTTTGCTAGAACTCATCTAGATGAGATATAATTTGGTCTCATTCATGTTTTATAGCCATTGGATGTGATGCTATATAAGATGCGTGTGTGTTGACATGGGTTGTATTTGTTCTTGTGCAACGAACTAACCACTGCATGTCATGTTTGATAGTCTCAAGTCATTAAAAGCATACAAGCCCCACATCTCTTCTTGGTTGATTCCTCTATTTATGTCAAAAAATAAGAAACAACGTAAGAGTTAATGCACCACGCCTATGTGTTTACTATTTGGTTTTCGTAAGATGACTTAATACTCGCCTAGATGGAGGGAGTATTCGATTTGACAGCGGGCGACATAGTTCCTGATACGGCTTTAATGCAGACAAGGGAGGGAGTAGCTATTCCTGATATGTTGAACGGCCAATGCATCCACCTTCAATTAATGCATGAGGGAAGTAATGGGAGGAGGTCTGGGAAAAGAGGCTGCACGATGTGAATGCAACACGGTTTGCCCTCATTGCCCTCATATAAAGGCGCCCCTCCATTCCAATGCATCTACCACATCGTATGCACCTGAGCATTTGCCTAAGCACCTACACTAAGCGCAAAAGATCTCACTCCAGACCCATGGCGGCGATGCTCGTGAGTGGCCAGCGGCTGTGCCAGATGGTCCACGACGCCGGCCTGCGGCATGGCGCCGAGGATCGTCTCGAGACGGTGTTGGAGACCGGCTGGTGCATGACCGCCTTCGACGCCAACTACGACTCTCAGTTGGACTAGATGATCGTTGCCACCAGCAACAAGTTCACCATCCTCAAGAAGCTCACGGACGGCATCGCCGTACTCCTCCAGCCCGCGCGCCCGGGCTCCTCATTGCCTGCCACCCTAATTGGCCTCCATGGCCGGAACCTCTTTCAAGCACTGGTGGCCCTGCGACCGCCCGCCGACGCCATGAAGAATGTCCACCTAGAGGTCGCGCTCGCCGTGAGGCGCCTCGCCCTACAAGAATTCATCGACCTACACATCCACATGTACGAGGAAATCGTGTACATAGGTATCTACAAGGACAGTGAGGACGCTACGACGTTGGCCTTCCTCAACCGGCTGGAAGCCTTGGATGCCTTTGCTGAGAAGCACCTCGACCTCGCCACAAAAGCCGCCGCTCCTTAGCCGCCGATCGGTGGCCCGATGCACTAAGTTGAGGAGGAGGAGGTCGTACGTTCGTGGATCCATCTTTCTTCTTGCCTTCTATAACCACCACTGCGATCGCATCATCGTGGCCTTAATTCTTATTGTGCTGTTACATTCTCGTTCCAGTCAATACCGACATGTGCGATCCCTTTGCTTAATTATATGCATCACTGTAACTAGTACTCCATCCGTCAATTTATAATTGTGCTTACCTTTTCCATCAACTTCGTGCAACGCGCGGGCATCTTGCTAGAAACACTAGAATATGTCTATATAATCCATATGTGATAGTCCATTTGAAATCTCAAAAAAGACAAATATTTAGGTACAGAGGGAGTAATATATTAGGAGTATATCAAAACAATAGTGATTTCTTTCAAGTTTGTGAACAAATACTACTATTTTACTACTTTGAATCCGTCGCAATGCATGGGCACATTGCTGGTAAAAGGAAAAGGCCTGCCGCGTTCGCGTCGCACCCCCACACGCCCAGGAATAGGGAGTACAACACGGCCGGTCCGGCATGACACATAGCTTAGGGAAGGCGTGTTGCCTAGCATTTTCGCTTTCATGTGGGACCACCGTTGAGCAAACCGACACCCCGCCCGCTGCCGGGTTGGAAAACAGAAACGAGGGGAAGATCTAGCTGTAGCACGGAAGCCAAGAAATTTGGTGTCAAACGGGGCTCGTTGATAGAGTAGGAGCATGCCGTACTAGTACTACTCATACTAGTACCAAGTTTGTACTCCTAATACTATATTACTAGTACTACCAATATACAACTAGTAGGTATGTGCACGACACAACATCGTAGGAACAAAAAACGGGAAGATCTTGTTTTGGGTGATTTATCTTTTTTTCAATCAACGTAGTATAAATAATATGATGTGGGGGGCACCCATGAAGCTTATGTGGCTTGGTTACATGGCTACGGAAGGTTAGAGAAAAATAAATAGATAACGTGTTTAGAGTGCACTCCACTAAATAGATATATATATACTTTGGATCCATTGCAACGGACTGACACATCTATATCTATACCCACTATGTAGTGTGTGAAAAACTTTGAAAGTTGGTCATTGGATGAAGCCAATCCGACGGTACAAAGATGGCAAATCCGAGCACTACTGGCCGTTGGATATCATCCACCAGATTCTGCCACATGTATAATCTAGAAGACTCCATGGTTGAACTTAATTCATGACTAAGGGCCTCTTTGATTCATAGGATTGCAGAAACACATGAATAGAAAAAAAGTAGGATTGGAATGGCATGTTCATTGGATCCCTATAGGATTTGAGTTTGTTTGATTGTGTCACATGAAAAACAAAGGATTTCTTTCAAGAGGTTGGAGTGCATGTTAGAATTCCTGTGAAACATAGTACAAATGAATCCTTAGGAAAATATTCTACATGATTCAATCCTATGAATCAAACGACCAACGTAGGAAAAATTCCTAAGGATTCTAATCCTTCAAAGATCCTATGAAAATCCTTTGAATCAAACAGACCCTAACTTTGCCACAACTAAGCTTAGGCAAAGTTATTAGTTCTTCAAAACGAGAGAAACAAGTTGGCAAGCCTAAGGGAATCTTGCCACATTTTTTGTGTGTATGTCATGTGGGGCCTTAGTGTGGCTTGCCTAAGGTGTGGCTTGAACCAAACACTCATCTAAGTTAATCAAACTTGCCTAACCTTACATTCCACCAGATTTTGCCACATGTTAGAATCCAAAAAGCTCCACATGTAGAAGCATAATGCACAAACCACTAGAATCTCATGCGTGCAATGCACGTGTACCTTACTAGTACTAGTAGTTGGTAGTAGTAAGAAACAAATTCCAGTTTTGGCATGAGCTCGTACTGCGGGAGCACCACAAGGCCTGCCGCAGGAGTTACATTCCCCTCTCGGGGCCCACGGGACCGAACTTCAGTGGCTTAGTGCCCGGCCTATGAGTCAATGACATGCGGAGCTTAAATGCGGCTGGCCCACATGTCATTCTCATGGTGGTGGCGTGGTTCGCAACTCACTCGTTCGAGATGAACCGACCGGTGGTAGCATGGCCGTGGCAAGGGTGCCACAGCTGGGCGTCGGGGCGTTACGAGGCGTAGATGGCCACACCGGCGGGTACTACCTGTAGTACTCCCTCCGGTCCTTTTTAGTCTGCATATTAGGTTTGTCCGAAGTCAATCTCATCCAACTTTGACTAAGTTTATATAAAAAATTATAGCATTCACATAACAACACCAATATCATTAGATTCATCTTGGAATATATTTTCATATTATATTTATTAGATATTATAGATGCTAATAATTTCTAATATAAATTTGGTCAAACTTAGAAAAGTTTGACTTTTGGAAAATCCAATGTGCAGAGTAAAAAGGACCGGAGGGAGTACATAAGTACTCCAGCTGAGGATTGATGCCCGGGACGAAATGTGTCATAGCCGCTGGATAAAAATTCGATGGTGCGGGAGTACGGATCGGAGCACAGCAGCGGAGCAGGCAAACCGCGTCCAATCGGGTGTGTCCGTGGTAGAAAGTTGATGGTCGCCGCAGTTCAGCTGGACCGCATGTCATGCACACAAAGGCAGAGGAGCGGTGGGGCCGAGAGGGATGAGGGGCACGCCGGGGGGATGAGGATCCCCTGACGCGAACAATCCTACCATTCAGTCACTGACATGTGGGACCCATAAGCGTGGGTCCCACCTTTCAGCAAAGGAAAGACAGGGCAAGGCAGTGATAGCCACGCCAGAGGATCCATGTCCACGTCGGGTGACGTCGTGCCGTGGGTTGGAGCGGTGTTGTGGGAATCGCGTGTGCGTGTGCTAGTGGTAGAAACAAGAAACGTGATGGTCGCCGTGGTTCAACTTCCATGGACAAGCTGTCATGTCTGCTGACACATGTATATCAAAACTAGAGTGTTTATATTTCAAGCACGTGAACAAGTATTATTCTACTACTTTGGATCCATTGCAACGCACGGGCCAGCACATTGGTAGTAGTAGTGTCCATCTCTATCTCTAGAGGCCTTCCCTCGTTCATCCTTTTCTCTCACAAGATAAACTACTCATACAAATGCTTCTTGATGTTCCGTGGAACACACGAGGATGTTTCCTTGGGGGTCTCTCCAGCGCAGCGTGGCCGTAGTTGCAAGTTGACGCCCCTTGAGATGCCGACGTTGAGGGGCACTCGGATTTCCTCCGATGAGCAGGTAAGATGAGTTTGATCATGTAGTAAATGCATTCTAAAGACTACTTCCATGTCCATTTCCTAATTCTCCCCCTGCCCACTGTTTCACAGGTTAGGCTTGGTGCGAGTAGAGATTGGCTTGCATATGTACGGGGTTTGGATGCAAATGAAGACGAAGGGGAGGTGAAGAAGCCGAGGAGAATTGGTTCCCGATGGAGAAGTAAATGGGAGAAGTGGCATGCAGGCAGTTGATTAGACGGCTAGGTAGACTAAACGAAAAGGCTATGCGGGTAGACTGATGAGTCGTACCTGTTCGTGTACGTGCCCATCCTTCCTGATAGGTGGGACCTATGGATGCAAACAGATAAAGAATGTGTCGTAGTTTTTTTTGAGCGCGTGAGTGGGAGACATAACATTCTCTGGTTAAGGAATACTCCCTCCGTTTAGGTGAGTATAAGTCACCTTATGAAAATCAGGTTTTCCCAAAACCTTTAGGCGTGGAGCATTAACTTCCTGCTCGACCCCCTCCCAGCCTCGTTAGCCAGCATTCTCTTCCTCTGCTGCCGCGTTCTACCTTTCCATTTTTCCTCTTCTCAAGTGTGAAACGATCTGCATGCTATCCTTGATGCACCAGAACGACCACTGCATGCATCGCGGCAGGGCGTTGATTGGGCATGCACAATATGGATGATACCTGAACGATGAAGTGAACAGGCATGCTAGCACGCGAGACCTATTTCCGCTATACAATACTGGAGTACTCATGTTCCTACTACTAGTAGTAGTACAACTGTGGTACACTTGATGGTCAAAATACTATTCATCCGGTCCTCACAATGAAGTGACAACACCCTGCGCCTGACACTAGTCCAGGCGGCGTGTTCGGGTTACCAAAGTTAGCCTCACCCTGTGCACTGTGCAGTCTATCACCGCCGCTGTACAGCACATTGGTGCCTCGCCTCGTCTCCCTCTCCGCTCCCATAGCACCATTCCATCTCCATCACCTTCTCCGTCTTCATCTCCGTCTCCATCTCACTGTGCCCCCGTGTACTGTCGCCTCACTCGCCTCCCCCCAGTACCACTACTCCCTTGCTAGCCGCTCCAGCACCGACATCCTTCTCCCCTGTAAATCAAGCCCCCTTCGAAACTCCACCATGGCCGAACGCAAACCGTGCATCATCCATATGAGCCGTAATTGGAGCAGTCTCCCCAGTGACATCCTCGACCTCTGTTGTTCGTGTATGGATATGTTGAGCGCCCTGTGGCTGGCTGCATGCTCGAGGGACATGCACATGGCCATCGTCGAAGCGAGGCCTAAGATTTTCAAGACACCCTGCTTGCTGCTATCTGGTCTTGCGAGATTGGCTCACCATGATACGTAGGCGTGCATGATGCCCCTCGACTTCAATCCGATCTTCATTAGCCGAAACTTCTTTGCAGGTATGTAGTGGGTCGCGTACATCATTTCCCTCGACATCGATCCGATCACCATCACCCGAAACTTCTTGGCAGGTATGTAATGGGTCAGCATGAACTCCCACTGGATGGATGCCTTCAGAGAAGATGGTAAAAAGTTGGTGCTCGTGAACTTCCAAACCTCCCATGAGATTATCCTTCCTCCGTTGGATTATATAGAGTATTACCATCGCGGTCCAAGTCATCTAGATTACTATGTCAGTTGGACGAACCTTGTTTTGCAGAAGATTGTAATCTGCCAAGTGCCCACACGACATGCGAATTACGCAGACTTCAAGCTAATTGCCTTATTCGACCGCGGACTCGCCTATCTTTACGCCAGTGCCTTGTTTAGCTGGAGACTACTCGGCTCGCAGTGGATCATCATCAAAGCTGATACACACTTCTGTGATGCTATTGAACACAATGGCATCATCTACGCGATCGACAAAGCAGATGGCACCACGTATTGCTGGGACGGTGCGTGTAAGTTGTTTCCGTCTCATGTTAATGATGACACCATGACACTGTTTGAAATTTTTGTGATCATTGGCATATCCCTGTTTGAGCAGAATTTGAGTAGAAGTATGGCAATGTATTAGAGACGCCGTAAATCAGCTATATTTGGAATGAGTTAATTCATGCGATTGTGACCATGTCATTACAGCCAATTTGTACCCTGAATAATCAAACGGTTAGGAATATATGGATATTATCCTTATTTTACAGTAATCTATATACTACTACTAAATATGAGTGTGTATCAATGGCCATGTTAGTTTCCTCATTTTCATGATGTAGAAACATGCACCACACCGTTGGTTTCATCTAACCATACATTAGGGAAGTAAATGTGCATATGGAGAACTCTACATTTGGAAGTAGTGAAATCCTACAATGCTTACCATGTGTACATACCTATATTCGCCCTTCAGCAACCAATGGCTAGAATAATATCCTCATAAATTTTTTGCCCACAGAACACGAGTATATAACAATGCATGGTCTGTTAGCTACCTTGAAGAATTTGTTTGTGAGGACAGAACATGATTACATAACATGCATGACATGGTAGTTTCCTGTGAAGAATCGATTGCGAGATAACATGAGTATAACCATGCATGGCACTTCTATATTTTCGAATCCAGTATACATTTCCCTGTATTTTCCTCCCAGCTCCAACAGGGACATATCAATGATGTTTCTTGCATTATCCTACTCATACTCTGAACAATGCTGATCTTACATTAACAATGCCTGTCCTTTTTGATATGATGAAGTGTCGCTACAGTTACTGCCCTTTGTAATCACACCACCTTTTCCAAAAACAGGGAAGCACAACTGGTTCCTCGCTCGATCAGACGATGACAAAAGACTGATGATCATTCGGACACATGAGCCGAAAAAGTTATATTGCAAAAACCCTACTGTATACAAGCACCGTGTAATACTGAGTATCTGGGCAGTGGTTGTTACGTCTATGAGCAGGATACCAGCTTGTTGGGGCCTTTAGGATTTTTTAGTTGGAGGCGGGTAAATAGCCTTGGTTCACACTCTTTGTTTCTCGGACTCAATTATCCGATTAACCAGGAGATCACCGTTGGCAAGGACCTTGATGGCAGAGAGGCTCTGTTTGCTATGGAAATCTGTGTCAATACGGCGAGCCCTATGAGTTCGAAGCAAACTCCCCTGATTGTCAATGATACAACCTGCAGCCAAAAGAAGGTGAGAATGACAAAGGCATCCAGATTAACTTTGATCCTTGGATGTCTCAATTACGACAGGCAGTGATGCGGTTCAAGCCTTCAGGTTGATAGGTAATTGGGCTGTTGCATCGAAAGGGTGGAGTACTGGTGTCTCCGGATCACTGGTCGCTGAAGCGGGGCTGCAAATTATGATGGTGTTGGATCATCTCTTCGAATGACTTTGTTGTCTTTGCTGCTGGTTCTGGATGGGTAGTTCTTTCTTTTGTTATGCATATTCCTTGTCATTTGGTCATCCTCGTCTATGTCACTCTTACTATGTAATAGTTGCTTCTATTTAGAATGTCATTCTCGTCTAGATCACAAGAGTCTGAGCGTTGCAGACGGGTGCGTTTTGGTGGTGTAGCAAGATTCTTATGAACTATCATGTCTTGTTGTTTTTGTCAGTAGTAGTCACTAGTCAGTGTTTGAATGTTGTATATATCGTTGTTTCGAACTGTTTATTGTCTCGAACTACTGGTGGGCTAAATGAGGGCATCACCATTCTCCAGTGTTCAGAGTATATCTCCTTTTTTCAAGTTATATAATTTGAGCTCAGTGTCTTTTCGATGATGTACACTTGTTTGGGCCAGTAAGGTGTCGTTGAATATGGGCTGAGTAGTAACACAATGCCAAATAGGTCAATTATGACTCTCAGGCCGGGCTCTCAAAAGATCCTGAAAAAAGGCCGGGCTCTCCAAAAAAGAAAGAATAAGGACTCTTAGGCCGACATGTGGGCACCACCGGTGTTTTCGTGCGCTTGCGTGCCGAGAGCATATTGGCGCGTGCTCAAAATTCATGCTACCTTTTCATTCCCAGTCTCCTGTCCCTCCCCCACCTCTGGAATCTCGATTCCTACTCCAGTTCCCCCAAATCCCCCTCCCGTACTCCCTGTACTCAAGCGCACTATCATGTCGCCAGTCAACGCGGATCTCCGAGCCGGAGATCCTGAGGTCCGTCCTGCCTTCGGTCGCTGCGTGCTGTCGCTCAACAGTGGCATGGCGGCGCTTGACGATCAGTTTGCCGACAAAGTGCTGATGGTAACCATCAACGGCGACCGGCCTCCCGTCTCGCCGGACGACCTTGTCAAAGCTCTTGGTATTGTGCACGGCATCCAAATAAGTGACTTGCTCATCGAAGTCTGTCCGCCACCGGCTGATTTCTTTGTCAGGTTCCGGACAACTTTCGACTGCAGTCGTGTGTTCGAATCTTCCCGGCGTTTGTTCTGTGATGGCGCGCTGGTGAGCTTTGATCGGTGGCACCCAGGATGGGGCTCGGTGCCCTCTGAGCTTGAGTTTTTAACAAAGCTTACCTTCCATGGCATGCCTCGACGTGCTTGGAACAACGAGTCCATGAACGAGGTTATCAACGACCTTGGAGGTGAGCTCCTAAATATGTTTGTTCCTCCAGACTGCTGGGCTCTGACGGTTATGGGATGGATGAAGAAGCCGTCCACCATACCGAAGGTGATTGGTGTTGAGATACCGGTGCAGGAACCGGGGTTGTACTATTCCTCGCCACCAAGGCCGCCGCGGACCACATTAGGGATGTATGTGTATCGAGTGTTCGTGCATGTCGAAGAAGTGGTCAATCCATCAATCGAAGTCCTGCCGCCGCCGCTGGTGCCAGGGTCCGTCGACGACGTCCATTACATGAGTCAACGTCATACTTTCCCCGTGTTGCTTGGAACAATGGATGGCACAGGGCCTACTCCATCGCGCGGCGGAGGCCACTGCTTCTTTGGGAGAAGAGGCAGGGCTGGCTGCCTGGATGTGCTCTAATTTGAGTAACAACTGAATCTTGTCAGATACTAGTTAAATCCGAGCTATGGGTGTGAAGCACTGATATGCCAGTACATTTGATTGTGACCTGTTCTAATTTTGTACCTGCACTTTTTTTAGAAAGGGCTGTACGTCAACTTAATGTGCTAGCAGAACTTATTGTGTTGTCTATCTGTTTTCTTTGCACAACATTCAAGATATTTCCCCGTCATTGATAAAGACGATGAACCGTTATGTACGACGTCGTTGGTTTCAACATAGCCCTTCCCGTAGCGATCCACTGCTTCCATCCTGATTGTGCCGCCTGCGTGAAATTTTTGTATGCAAGTTCAGTGTGCTATGATGTTCTATATGATTGTGTCAACTATATAAGTTTTTATTGAGCATCAGCAATGCATATGGCTGAAAGATGTATTTACGAGCGTCGACCGATGGGTCTCTCACTCTATCTCCCTCTCTCTCTCTCTCACACACACACACACGCACACGCACAAATGGGACCCGTTGAATTATTTATTTGCTGGTGACAACTTTTAATTAGGTTCCACTGTAATCTAAATTTTTCCTTAAGTTATTAATTGAGCTCAGTGACTTCAAAAAGTTGTACAGAAGCCTTGTTTGGGCCTTTCCGGCGTCGCTGAATGTGGGCTGAGTAAGCATGTTAGGTTGTACTGTACTACACACGCCTTTTTTTTCAACATCAGCAATGCAACTGGGCCGACAGTTGTACAAAATATCCGGGTCAACTTGTTATTCTCCGCCACGCTGGGCTGCAAACTTTCCTAGGAGGTATGCATTAGGCTTAACAAGAAAATTGACTTTTAGAAATAATAAATGGGATGTAGTTATAATAACTGGACAGTTAGTATGCACCAAGCACGTAATTAGTTTGAAAAATATATTATTTTTGGAATTTGAAAATTTTAATTTCATTACTTGTTGCGCGCGCAATATTTCGTTGGATTAACGTAATACAACTTTATTTTGAAATTATATTTAACCTGACTAGAAATTTCGGATAAAAATATTTCGGATCCCATCAAAATGTGGGAATTTTTTTTGAATTCTGTTTTGAGCGGTTGTTTGAAATTATTAATCATTTTCCTAGCTAGAAGTTGGGCTGTACTTTTAACAAACTGTAAATGGGCTGTAGTAAATTCCATTAGAATTAATAAATGGGTTGTACATTCTTACAAATCGCAAATGGGCTATATGTTCTCTGCCAAATCCGAGCTGTGGGCCTAATAAGTTGACGCGTACCAAGGGCTTTGTTAACTTAGTCAATATAAACGATTCTAGCTGTAGTGATCGTACGATGTCCATCCAACGACCGTAGTGCTTCTTCAACCTCTGGTCTTCTTGCTCCAGCCGCCCAAAGCAGCACCGGTCGTGTCGCGTGCTCCTGCCTCCCGTGGCTGGTTGTGATGCCGCGGAGGCCTCACCGCCCCATACTACTCCCACCGCTGGCCAGGGCATCCCTCTACTCACCCACACCCCCTGTTATTCTGCGGCGGCGGCAGCCTCACACCGCAGCTGAACCAGTGAACCCTCATACTCCTCTCCGCGCGGGCTTCCACTGCTGTGTCTTCCCCGGCTCCGCGTCGTCCCCTTCCTAGGCCTCGCCGTCGTCCAGACCACCGCCCTGGTGCTCTCGGTGCAGTGTGGTCAACGTGGTCAACGACCGACTTCCATCGGAAGAGTACAATACGTGGAGAGGCTGACAGCTGGGTCCAGGCGGTGATGACCCACAAGTATAGGGGATCTATCGTAGTCCTTTCGATAAGTAAGAGTGTCGAACCCAACGAGGAGTAGAAGGAAATGATAAACGGTTTTCAGCAAGGTATTCTCTGCAAGTACTGAAATAAGTGGTAACAGATAGTTTTGTGATAAGATAATTTGTAACGAGCAATAAGTAACAAAAGTAAATAAAGTGCAGCAAGGTGGACCAATCCTTTCTGTAGCAAAGGACAAGCCTGGACAAACTATTATATAAGGAAAATCGCTCCCGAGGACACATGGGAATATCGTCAAGCTAGTTTTCATCACGTTCATATGATTCGCGTTCGGTACTTTGATAATTTGACATGTGGGTGGACTGGTGCTTGGGTGCTGTTCTTACTTGAACAAGCATCCCACTTATGATTAACCTATATTGCAAGCATCCGCAACTACAACAGAAGTATTAAGGTAAACCTAACCATAGCATGAAACATATGGATCCAAATCAGCCCCTTACGAAGCAACACATAAACTAGGGTTTAAGCTTCTATCACTCTAGCAACCCATCATCTACTTATTACTTCCCAATGCCTTCCTCTAGGCCCAAATAATGGTGAAGTGTTATGTAGTCGACGTTCACATAACACCACTAGAGGCTAGACAACATGCATCTCATCAAAATATCGAACGAATAGCAAATTCACATGACTACTAATAGCAAGACTTCTCCCTTGTCCTCAGGAACAAACATAACTACTCACAAAGCATAAACATGTTCATAATCAGAGGGGTATTAATATGCGTAAAGGATCTGAACATATGATCTTCCACCAATTAAACCAACTAGCATCAACTACA
Organism: Triticum urartu; assembly: GCF_056163025.1. Taxonomy (NCBI): domain Eukaryota; kingdom Viridiplantae; phylum Streptophyta; class Magnoliopsida; order Poales; family Poaceae; genus Triticum; species Triticum urartu. The sequence continues at coordinate 609,206,095 of NC_141875.1, read as the reverse complement.
AGGAGTAATTAACACTACTAGCAACCTACTAGCACCAATCCCGGACTTGAAGACAAGAATCGGATACAAGAGATGAACTAGGGTTTTGAGATGAGATGGTGCCGATGAAGATGTTGATGGAGATTGCCCTCTCCCGATGAGAGGAGCGTAGGTGATGACAATGGCGATGATTTCCCCCTTCGGGAGGGAAGTTTCCCCGGCAGAACAGCTCTGCCGGAGCTCTAGATTGGATCCACAAAGGTTCCGCCTCGTGGCGGCGGAGTTTCGTCCCGAAAGATGGTCATCGGAGAGCCACCAAGGGGCCCACGAGGTAGGGGGGCGCGCCCTAGGGGGGGCGCCCCCACCCTCGTGAGCAGGGTGTGGGCCCCCTGGTCTTCATCTTTAGCGAGGATTTTTCATTATTTATTATAAGGTATTCCGTGGAGTTTCAGGAATTTTGGAGTTGTGCAGAATAGGTCTCTAATATTTGCTCCTTTTCCAGCCCAGAATTCCAGCTGACGGCATTCTCCCTCCTTATGTAAACCTTGTAAAATAAGAGAGAATAGCCATAAGTATTGTGACATAATGTGAAATAACAGCCCATAATGCAATAAATATCGATATAAAAGCATGATGCAAAATGGACGTATCAACTCCCCCAAGCTTAGACCTCGCTTGTCCTCAAGCGAAAGCCGATAACAATAAATATGTCCCCATGTTTAGAGGTAGCGGCGTCGATAAAAATAAAATACGGACATGAGGGTATCATGATTATTCTCATAACAGCAACATATATAGATATTGTCATATGATTACTTATGTTCAAGTGATGATCTATTCACAATGCAAAAGTATGAATCAGAAACCTTATTGAGAACCAACAAACTATAACCTCAATCATTGAAGCAATTGCAATTTATCATAACATCAAAAAGAGTCTATGTCAGAGCTAAAAAGCAAGTCCACATACTCAACTATCATCTAGTCCTTCATAATTGCTAACACTCGCACAATACTTGTGGTTATGGAGTCTTAATCGGACATAGAGAAAGATAGGGGCTTATAGTTTCGCCCCACAACCTTTTACCTCGAGGGTAATGTCAACAATAATAACTCATGCCCCCTACATCCAATTAGATATATATATATATATATATATATATCAGGTTCTTTCCAACATTCTGGGCTTGCCAAAGGATAAAATGAAAAAGGAAAGGTGAAGATCACCATGACACTTGCATAAGGTAGAAGATAATAATAAAAGATAGGCCCTTCATAGAGGGAAGCAGAGGTTGCCATGCGCTTTTATGGTTGGATGCACAAAATCTTAATGTGGAAGAACGTCACTTTATATTGCCCCTTGTGATATGAACCTTTATTATGTAGTCCATCGCTTTTATTACTTCCACATCACAAGATCGTATAAAGCTTATTTCTCCCACACCAATCAATCATACATATTTAGAGAGCAATTTTTATTGCTTTGCACCAATGACAACTTACTTGAAGGATCTTATTCAATCCATAGGTAGATATGGTGGACTCTCATGGCAAAAGTGGTTTAAGGGTATTTGGAAGCACAAGTAGTATCTCTACTTGGTGCTGAGAATTTGGCTAGCATGAGGGGGAAAGCAAGCTCAACATGTTGGATGATCCATGACAACATACTTTATCTCAGATATAAGAAAACATAGCCCATTACATTGTCTTCCTTGTCCAACATCAACTCTTTAGCATGTCATATTTTGATGAGTGTTCCCAATCATTAAAGATGTCAATAATAGTATATTTATATGTGAAACCTCTCTTTCCTTATTACTTCCTATTAATTGCAATGATGACCGAAGCTATGTCTGCCAACTCCCAACAACTTTTAATCATCACACTCTTTCTATGTGAAGTCATTACTATCAATAAGATCAATATGAACTTTTGTTTCTTCTTATTCTCTTTCTCTTTTCTTTTCTTTTATTTGGGATCATGGCAAAAATAAGCAAGCCCTTGACTCAATCACTAATCTTTATTATATAACTCACGGACTCGATTACATAGAGAGATCATAAAGCAAAACCCGGAGCTAGATCATGCCATAAAATTTATTCTACTAGATCAAAATACTACTAATAGGATCAAACTAAGAAAAACGATAAAGATAGGAGTTGTGATTGTGATACGATACTGGGGCACCTCCCCCAAGCTTGGCGGTTGCCAAGGGGAGTGCCCATACGCATGTTATTATATCTCCTTGGTTGGTGAAGAAGGTGGAGGTGTTGATGACGGATAGTCGCACATCGAGCGTAGGAGGTCTTCTAACTTGCGGATAATGCCCTTAAGTGCGATGATATGCTCCTTCAACAAAATATTTTCACGTGTGAGATACTTATTTTGTATACGACCAACTCAATCATCTTGAAAGCTTCGATTTTTGTAGGGGTAAGAAGATTATGATCCAGTTGAAGGGTGTCTTCTGTTGCTAGAACTTGGTCCTCCATGGCCTTCTTGATCCCTTCATCCTTGTTGATCTCCATAGGTTCTTCTCTCTTCAGCTCTATCTTCATTAGCCAAGCATCGTTGCCCTCATGGTTGGAGGAGGAGGGAGACGACATAGTGCCTGGCCTTGACAACCCTGACAGAAAACAGCTCGAAACAAAAACAGGAGATTTTTGCGTGATACAGGAGTCAAAACCCCCAGGAGATTATATAATGATTTTTTACTGACCAAAATACGTATCGTGCAAGAAAACGGAGTCCGGAAGGCACAAGAGGTGCTCATGAGGTAGGGGGGCGCGCCCAGGGGGTAGGGCGTGCCTGTAACGCCCTCGATGTGGCTATATCTCCCACATGTCGAAGCACGACTTAGAGGCATAACCGCATTGAAAGCAATGTCGCAAGTGAGGTAATCTTCACACAACCCATGTAATACATAAGGGAAAGAGATACATAGTTGGATTACAATCGCCACTTCACACAAATACATGATTAAAGCATTACATCAAACAGATACAATCAAGGTCCAACTACGGAACCAAAAATAAAAGAAGACTACCCCAAATGCTACACAGATCCCTGATCGACCCCAACTGGGCTCCACTACTAATCAACTGGAAACGAAAACGACTTAACGAACACGATCTTCATTGAGCTCCTCTTTGAGCTCGATTGCGTCATTTGCACGGACTCATCGGCACCTGCAAGCTGGTTTAGGAAGTATCTGTGAGCCACGAGGAGTCAACAATCTCACACCCTCGCGATCAAGACTATTTAAGCTTATGGGTAAGGTAAAAAGTATGAGGTGGAGCTGCAGCAAGCGACTAGCATATATGGTGGCTAACATACGCAAATGAGAGTGAGAAGAGAAGGCAAAGAGTGATTGACAAACTATGATCAAGAAGTGATCCTAGAGCAACCTACGTCAAGCATAACTCCAACACCGTGTTCACTTCCCGGACTCCGCCGAAAAGAGACCATCACGGTTACACACGCGGTTGATGTATTTTAATTAAGATCAACTTCAGGTTTTCTACAACCGGACATTAACAAATTCCCATCCGCCCATAACCGCGAGCACGGCTTTCGAAAGTTCAAAACCCTGCAGGGGAGTCCCAACTTAGCCTAAGACAAGCTCTCACGGTCAACGAAGGATATACCTTCTCCCGAGACATTCCGATCAGACTCGGCATCCTGGTTCTACAAGACATTTCGACAATGGTAAAACTAAACCAGCAACACCGCCCGAATGTGCCGACAAATCCAGATAGGAGCTGCACATATCTTGTTCTCAGGGCACACTTAGATGAGCTCTCCATACAACTAAAACCAAACCTCGAGTTTCCCCGAGGGGGCGCTGCACAGGACTCTAGTTTGGACCAACACTCAGAGGAGCACTGGCCCGGGGGGGGTTAAAATAAGATGACCCTTGAGTCTGCAGAACCCAAGGGAAAAAAGGCTAGGTGGCGAATGGTAAAACCAATGTTGGGCATTGCTAGAGGAGTTTTATTCAACGCGAACTATCAAGGGGTTCCCATTATAGCCCAACCGTGTAAGGAACGCAAAATCCGGGAACATAACACCGATATGACGGAAACTAGGGCGGCAAGAGTGGAACAAAACACCTGGCATAAGGCCGAGCCTTCCACCCTTTACCAAGTATATAGATGCATTAATTAAATAAGAGATATTGTGATATCCCAACAAGTAAACAATGTTCCAACAAGGAACAACATCTCCATGTTCCAACAAGGAACACACTTCAATCTTCACCTGCAACTAACAACTCTATAAGAGGGGCTGAGCAAAGCAGTAACATAGCCAAGCAACGGTTTGCTAGGACAAGGTGGGTTAGAGGCTTGGTTCAACAATATGGGAGGCATAATAAGCAAGTGGTAGGTATTGCAGCATAGGCATATCAAAAAAGCGAGCAACTAGCAAGCAAAGATAGAAGTGATTTCAAGGGTATGATCATCTTGCCTGAAATCCCGCAAGGAAGAAGAACGAGTCCATGAAGAAGACAAATGGGCGTAGTCGAACGGATCCTCACAAACGCGATGTTACCGGAACCAACCCGGAGAAGCAAACACCGGAAAGAAGCACACAACATAGTAAACAAACCACACATGAACATGGTATGATATGCGAGATGCGGTATGCGATGCATATGCATGATTTGACAAGGAATGCTTGAACCTGGCCTCAACTTCGTAATCCAAGTGTGCCACTAGAAAGGTGGGGTGATTTCGGTTGAAATCGATATAAAGATCACCGGAATCGGATGCACGGTTTGGAAATGGCAAGCAAAACAAATATGGCACCGGTCTGCGATAAACAGCAAGTAGCCATCTAAATGCATCAAGATGATTATGCTACATCACTCAAACATGGCAACAAAATACATGGCAGGGATCCACTCATAATGCTTGACAAAATATGAACACTGAGCTACGGCTAATTCATCCATTAACAGGTTCAAACAAGCATGCCAAAAGCGCAATTGGTAAACAGGTTTCACACTTAGTGAAATTAACACAAGCCTGGAATTTCAGATCAGGTAGCACACTTTGAAGCATGAAAACTATATGCTACAGGAACTTAACATGGCAAAGCAAGGCATTTAATGAAGCTACTCAAACAGCATAACAAAAGTCCCTTAGTGACCTTGAGCCAAAAGGGATCAGAAAATACAATTGCAAGCATATGAACATGGCAAAAAAACATAATCAGGTTACAGACTTAGTGAAAAACTGGAGCATGCAAATCTGTTAACAAGTAGGCATGTTTACGAGCTCGATGCACTCACTACAGAGAAATTCATGACAATCTAAGCATACACCCATCAAGAATACACATTATATAAGCTAGACATGGCAAGAACAACAACATAGCATGCATGGATCAACAACAACATCCTCGGCAAAATCGCTAACAAGCAGACAATCTGCCCAGATTCACGAAATAGCAAAAGTAGAGCTCGATTGACTCAAGCTAGGGTGCTCCATAAATCCAAACAAAGACATGGATGGATAGAGCACCACCAGATTAACAAATCATCCTTACTGATCATCCTCAAAAGAGGCACAGATCACTAGGAAACAACATGATCATATGGCATATTGATAAAAATAGATCAATGACTTAGTGAAATTGGTAAGTCCCTGAAATCAGCATTAACGAATGCACTACTTTGCAAGCTTGTGCTAGTCACCACACATATCGCAAAAATACATGGATAGCACCTCTGGAAAGATGGCATGGCATATAACAAAACACATGTAGAGCTCAGGGGCATATCATGCATACATTAATCATGGCAAAAATGACAAATAGCTAATTGATGCAGCAGATCTGACAATTATCTCAAATAGCTCTCTTCCAACAGCATTTCGGGCATCAAGATGAGCTCAAATGAAAATGATGCAATGAGATGAAGTGATGTGCTCTCTGAGACGAACATTTTGATATGCTACACGCATGAATCGGAGCCACGGATGATTAGTTATGACATGATGAACATGGGCATTTGAAACTGGAAATATCGGGGACTTAGTAGAAATTACCACTCCGAGAACAGATCTAGGGTTTTGACCCGGGTGCACGCAGATCGAGGCGGAGCCGGACCTTCGCCGGAGTTGGCGCCGGAGACAGGGGAGGCAGTGGCAGGCTCGAGGTCGCCGTGGGGCGGCGATGGCCAGCGAGAAGTGGCGCGGCCGCCGGAGCACGGGCGGCGCACCGGGCGGCGGCGAGCCGTGCGGGGGCGGCGCGGCGATCTGCGCCGGTGATGGTGGCAGGCGTGCGCCGGCGAAGAGTATCGGCCGACGGGAAGGAGCCGGGCGGCGGAAGGCGACCTGGTGGCGGGGACGGTTGGCGCTGGCGAACCGGGCGCGATTGGCGGCGGCGGGCGCCCGACCGGGCCGGGAGGGCCGCGGCTGGGCCCGGCGGGCCTGGCGGGTGGTGCGGCGAAGTGGGGAGGCCGGGCGGACACGTGGCGGCGGTTGAGTGGGTGCGGGAGGCGGCGACGCTGACATGTCACGCTCCCATTGGTCGGGGCAATGTGGCGGTGGGATGGACGCGTCCGCTGGCGGGCGGACATGTCCGGCGGCGCGAAGAGAGGAAGAAGTTAGGGTTTCATCCGCGATTTTCGAGAGGGGAGCACATATATATATAGGTAGAGGGAGCTAGGAGAGTCCAAATGAGGTGCGGTTTTCGGCCACGCGATCGTGATCGAACGACCGAGATGATGGAGAGGTCTTAGGTGGGTTTTGGGCCACTTTGGAGGGGTGTTGGGCTGCAACACACACGAGGCCTTCTCGGTCCCTCAGTTAACCGTTGGATTATCAAACGAAGTCCAAATGGTACGGAACTTGACAGGCGGTCTACCGGTAGTAAACCAAGGCCTCTTGGCAAGTCTCGGTCCAATCCAAAAACTTTTAACACCCACACATGAAAAGAGGTAGAAAGGGACACCGGATGACATAGGAGCGCCGGATGCTAAAACGGACAACAGGGAAAAAGCTCGGATGCATGAGACGAACACGTGTGCCAATGCAATGCACATGATGACATGATATAAGATGCATGACACGCAAGCAATGACAAGGCAACAACATCGAATAACTGGAGGACACCTGGCACATCGGTCTCGGGGCGTTACAACACTCCACCACTACAAGAGGATCTCGTCCCGAGATCTAGAATGGCACCGGAGGGAAAAAACGGAAGAGAGAGAGAAGAGGTAAAACTAAGTTGCTCCTTTGACAAATGAGTGAAACCAAAAAAAACCTTGCAAAGGTTAAGCCATTTCGAGAGAAGAATACAACAGAGATGAACGAAGTATAAAGCACTCCGTTAGGAAATAGGAATGAGGAAGAACAAAGTCGGACATCACTCTGGTTGAAAAGTGATACAAGACTTGATAAGATGAAAAGAACTGAGCAGAGGGCACAACTCTCCGGTTAAATGGATAGGCATGAAAAGAACAAGGTCCTGACAAGAACAAGAAGAAATGTTGAAGATAGCACCATCACAATGCCTCCGGAACAAAAGAAAGAGTGGAATGGAATGAACGAAGTGAAACAAGATCTCGAGGGAGCCCGCTTACAACGATAGCTAGAATGGAGTTGTTGGAAAAACCAACAACGAAAAGAATAAGATTGATATGGTCTTATGGAATACATCTCAAATTATGAGGTGACAACCTGCCACTCATGGGAAAAGAATTGGATTGATAAGAACAAGGAGACGAGAAAATATTTCAGCGGGAGGATAAGAAGATCTTGGGTCCTTTATAAGCACCATGGATAGCAACGATCCTCAGGGAAGGCTTTAGGTGAAATATAGCCCAAAACAAATTCCAACGAATAGGTTGATGGATTTAAAATACCTCATTCTTAACAGCATGTGAATCATGAAACATGAACTCAAGTTATCAAGAATGACATAATACCACCTCCAATGATACAGAAGAAAGAATTGCACTCCAGATCACAAGAAGAAGAAAACTTGAGCTCCTTAGAAATGAATCTCGATGAAAACTTCGAGAAGGAATTAAATCCTTGATGAAACACCATGTCGAGCCTCCGTGAAGAACCCCGGTAACAAAGGAATGAAAAGAAAGAGAAATTGAAAACACAAGGTGAATCCTTGCAAAGATTTAGATGGATCTCCGTGATAATTAGAGCTTGGAACTCCGGAAAAAGAATAGATAAAGCATCTCGAACCGAGAATTTGATGAGCCACCGGAATAAAGAATTGAATTTACACGATGAAACAAAGAATAAGAATTACATTATGCTTATCCTTCACCAATTAAATTGATGACAAACAACGGGTTTGGCATACTACTTATTCTCGTTGAAAAGATTAAGAGAGATATAAATCAAACTTGAGAAGGTCTTCAACGAACCACCGGTAGGATGAAAGAACGAATGAATTGATAAGTAAGAGAACTCTTGAACGAACCACCGTAAGAATTAAAATGACCGAGGAAAAGGTAAGGACAACACTGGGAAGAATTAGCAAATGAATGAAGAAGCTTGAGAGAATTTAGATACATGAGAACTAAGAGATCACGAACTGATAAGAGAATACTTGAATGATGCACCGGTAAGATTTGGGGAACGAGAGCTGAAAGCTGAGAATGAACAAGTCTTCTGAAATGATGGGCTCCGGATAATCGAACTGAAAATACCCTTGAATATCTCCTGATGGGTGAAAAGGATTCTCACCATCGAAAATAATTATGAAAGGATGGCAACAAGCTAGCACCATGAATCTTGAAGATAATTGAGCAATATATGGAGGAAAAAATCTTCTTCGGTCTTCAAAATCTGAGAATGACAACGAGAAACACCACCAAGAATTGTTGAGACACTCCGGGATAATGAAAAGTGAAGGGGTTGAGCCAAACGATGAAAAGGATTTAACCAATCTTGGAGAAAGGCATTTGACTGATGATAAATCATTCTTACGTCAAACTTCGAAAAGAAATTTGAGGATAGCTCCGAGAAAATAAGAAGAGTCAGGTAAGATCCTGGGAAAAGACCCGTGGGTTAGGGCCCACTCAAAAGAAACACCGTTGAAATGATTTAAAAGAGAGGTTGCACCGGTTGGATTAAATGGTTTGAATGAGATAACAACCTCGAAATAGGTTGAACTGGTCTTGAATGAAAAGACGAGCCTTCTGAGATATCTTGAGCACTCCGGGACAATAGGATAGCGAGAGGTGAACAATTAAGAAGTGCACCGGCATGAGAAAACCTTGAAATGAGGAAAGGGATATGATCCACAAAGTTTGAATTGAATCCACCTGAGAAGAAAACGAGTGAAGAGTGACGAACGAGCAGAGCATCTTCAAGAGAACCACCATGTAGGAACGTGAAGGAAAAGAGTGGAGAGACTTCCATTGATAAAATGGATAGTTGGAAAAGTAATCTGGGTCCTCGAAGAAAAAGGGTGGGTGGGTGGGAAAACAAAGACAACTTGGAACAGATGAAACGAACACCGTTGATAAAATTGAGATTGAATCTTGCGGATGTTGAAAATGAATGGATCCACTTGAAGAGAGACACACCGGTTTAGAAGAAATTGAGATGGCAAAATCGAAGATCAAGAAAGATTAGTATTTGCATAGGAACATGAGAACACCGCTTAGGGAAGGTATGGAATCAACACTTGACTTCGAAGAAACTCGAATACCACAACTCAAAACAAAAACAAAGGGTTGGCTTGCAGAATAAGCCAGAACAAACATATGATAGAGATTTCGTCCGAAGTTTTCATGGTGGGGCCTACACGGGCTCGATCGTACAACACCATCATGTACAAGGCAGTGCACATGACATACGAAGCATCCCCGAGTCGGCATAGCCAAGGACTCTTTAAGACACAACAAGACCACTGTAAAACCAACCGTGAATAGGCGGACCACTAGACGTCGAACCCCAATTTCATATCATACATCTGTCGGAAAAGATATCCTAAGATCTACTTGAATTCCCACTTATAAACTCCCGAAATTTTCCTGTTATGCAATCAGGTGTTGGGGATACAGGGGAAGCATAATATCTCACCCAAAACTAGCAAATCCTACATCCAGCTGTATCCATCCTTCAACACATAACCAAGAAACCTTCGGAAATCATCTACCTCAACCTTCGAAAAGCATCCGTTATACGAGTTATGGCAATACTCCCGAACTCCCGCCCTAGTACTGGGTGGCATCGAGGTTATCTCACCAACAACTGCATAAAAGAGATTTTCAATGTCGGCGAAACTAAACTCAGGTATTCCAGAACTGTAACAATAAAATTATGACGACAACACCTCGGAGCTCAACTCCCCGAGACACTGCCACAACCCCTAAATGACAGGAGGCACCAAGAACAATGTTCTCATCACAAATCGATCGGAACGATTCCAAGATACCCGCGTGATCCTAAATTTTTTTAGTGAAATTTGAGAAGAGAAGAGTCAAAACTCTACGTCAGGATGCCTTACCGGAGCGATGAAGGGACTGGGAGTAAAAAGAATTCCTAAACTCTCCGATATATAATTCCTAAATGACTCAAAACATTTTTCTAGACTCAACAACGTCCGCTAATTCGATCAAGCAGTGGGGGCTCCTAAGGTCGGGGAAGGCTCTGATTACCAACTTGTAACGCCCTCGATGCGGCTATATCTCCCACGTGTCGAAGCACGACTTAGAGGCATAACCGCATTGAAAGCAATGTCGCAAGTGAGGTAATCTTCACACAACCCATGTAATACATAAGGGAAAGAGATACATAGTTGGCTTAAAATCGCCACTTCACACAAATACATGATTAAAGCATTACATCAAACAAATACAATCAAGGTCTGACTACGGAACCAAAATAAAAGAAGACTACCCCAAATGCTACACAGATCCCTGATCGACCCCAACTAGGCTCCACTACTGATCAACTGGAAACGAAAATGACATAACGAACACGATCTTCATTGAGCTCCTCTTTGAGCTCGATTGCGTCATTTGCACGGACTCATCGGCACCTGCAAGCTAGTTTAGGAAGTATTTGTGAGCCACGAGGACTCAGCAATCTCACACCCTCGCGATCAAGACTATTTAAGCTTATGGGTAAGGTAAAAAGTATGAGGTGGAGCTGCAGCAAGCGACTAGCATATATGGTGGCTAACATACGCAAATGAGAGTGAGAAGAGAAGGCAAAGAGCGATCGAGAAACTATGATCAAGAAGTGATCCTAGAACAACCTACGTCAAGCATAACTCCAACACCGTGTTCACTTCTCGGACTCCACCGAAAAGAGACCATCACGGTTACACACGCGGTTGATGTATTTTAATTAAGATCAACTTCAGGTTTTCTACAACCGGACATTAACAAATTTCCATCTGCCCATAACCGCGGGCACGGCTTTAGAAAGTTCAAAACCCTGCAGGGGAGTCCCAACTTAGCCTAAGACAAGCTCTCACGGTCAACGAAGGATATACCTTCTCCCGAGACATTCCGATCAGACTCGGCATCCTGGTTCTACAAGACATTTCGACAATGGTAAAACTAAACCAGCAACACCGCCCGAATGTGCCGACAAATCCAGATAGGAGCTGCACATATCTTGTTCTCAGGGCACACTTAGATGAGCTCTCCATACAACTAAAACCAAACCTCGAGTTTCCCCGAGGGGGCGCTGCACAGGACTCTAGTTTGGACCAACACTCAGAGGAGCACTGGCCCGGGGGGGTTAAAATAAGATGACCCTTGAGTCTGCAGAACCCAAGGGAAAAAAGGCTAGGTGGCGAATGGTAAAACCAATGTTGGGCATTGCTAGAGGAGTTTTATTCAACGCGAACTATCAAGGGGTTCCCATTATAGCCCAACCGTGTAAGGAACGCAAAATCCGGGAACATAACACCGATATGACGGAAACTAGGGCGGCAAGAGTGGAACAAAACACCTGGCATAAGGCCGAGCCTTCCACCCTTTACCAAGTATATAGATGCATTAATTAAATAAGAGATATTGTGATATCCCAACAAGTAAACAATGTTCCAACAAGGAACAACATCTCCATGTTCCAACAAGGAACACACTTCAATCTTCACCTGCAACTAACAACTCTATAAGAGGGGCTGAGCAAAGCCGTAACATAGCCAAGCAACGGTTTGCTAGGACAAGGTGGGTTAGAGGCTTGGTTCAACAATATGGGAGGCATAATAAGCAAGTGGTAGGTATTGCAGCATAGGCATATCAAAAAAGCGAGCAACTAGCAAGCAAAGATAGAAGTGATTTCAAGGGTATGATCATCTTGCCTGAAATCCCGCAAGGAAGAAGAACGAGTCCATGAAGAAGACAAATGGGCGTAGTCGAACGGATCCTCACAAACGCGATGTTACCGGAACCAACCCGGAGAAGCAAACACCGGAAACAAGCACACAACATAGTAAACAAACCACACATGAACATGGTATGATATGCGAGATGCGGTATGCGATGCATATGCATGATTTGACAAGGAATGCTTGAACCTGGCCTCAACTTCGTAATCCAAGTGTGCCACTAGAAAGGTGGGGTGATTTCGGTTGAAATCGATATAAAGATCACCGGAATCGGATGCACGGTTTGGAAATGGCAAGCAAAACAAATATGGCACCGGTCTGCGATAAACAGCAAGTAGCCATCTAAATGCATCAAGATGATTATGCTACAGCACTCAAACATGGCAAAAAAATACATGGCAGGGATCCACTCATAATGCTTGACAAAATATGAACACTGAGCTACGGCTAATTCATCCATTAACAGGTTCAAACAAGCATGCCAAAAGCGCAATTGGTAAACAGGTTTCACACTTAGTGAAATTAACACAAGCCTGGAATTTCAGATCAGGTAGCACACTTTGAAGCATGAAAACTATATGCTACAGGAACTTAACATGGCAAAGCAAGGCATTTAATGAAGCTACTCAAACAGCATAACAAAAGTCCCTTAGTGACCTTGAGCCAAAAGGGATCAGAAAATACAATTGCAAGCATATGAACATGGCAAAAAAACATAATCAGGTTACAGACTTAGTGAAAAACTGGAGCATGCAAATCTGTTAACAAGTAGGCATGTTTACGAGCTCGATGCACTCACTACAGAGAAATTCATGACAATCTAAGCATACACCCATCAAGAATACACATTATATAAGCTAGACATGGCAAGAACAACAACATAGCATGCATGGATCAACAACAACATCCTCGGCAAAATCGCTAACAAGCAGACAATCTGCCCAGATTCACGAAATAGCAAAAGTAGAGCTCGATTGACTCAAGCTAGGGTGCTCCATAAATGCAAACAAAGACATGGATGGATAGAGCACCACCAGATTAACAAATCATCCTTACTGATCATCCTCAAAAGAGGCACGGATCACTAGGAAACAACATGATCATATGGCATATTGATAAAAACAGATCAAGGACTTAGTGAAATTGCTAAGTCCCTGAAATCAGCATTAACGAATGCACTACTTTGCAAGCTTGTGCTAGTCACCACACATATCGCAAAAATACATGGATAGCACCTCTAGAAAGATGGCATGGCATATAACAAAACACATGTAGAGCTCAGGGGCATATCATGCACACATTAATCATGGCAAAAATAACAAATAGCTAATTGATGCAGCAGATCTGACAATTATCTCAAATAGCTCTCTTCCAACAGCATTTTGGGCATCAAGATGAGCTCAAATGAAAATGATGCAGTGAGATGAAGTGATGTGCTCTCTGAGACGAACATTTTGATATGCTACACACATGAATCGGAGCCACGGATGATGAGTTATGACATGATGAACATGGGCATTTGAAACTGGAAATCTCGGGGACTTAGTAGAAATTACCACTCCGAGAACAGATCTAGGGTTTTGACCTGGGTGCACGCAGATCGAGGCGGAGCCGGACCTTCGCCGGAGTTGGCGCCGGAGACAAGGGAGGCGGTGGCCGGCTCGAGGTCGCCGCGGGGCGGCGATGGCCGGCGAGAAGCGGCGCGGCCGCCGGAGTACGGGCGGCGCGCCGGGCGGAGCAGCTGGGCGGGGCGGCGGCGAGCCGTGCGGGGGCGGCGCGGCGATCTGCGCCGGTGATGGTGGCAGGCATGCGCCGGCGAAGAGCATCGGCCGGCGGGAAGGAGCCGGGCGGCGGAAGGCGACCTGGTGGCGGGGACGGTTGGCGCTGGCGAACCGGGCGCGATTGGCGGCGGCGGGCGCCCAACCGGGCCGGGAGGGCCGCGGCTGGGCCCGACGGGCCTGGCGGGTGGTGCGGCGAAGTGGGGTGGCCGGGCGGACACGTGGCGGCGGCTGAGTGGGTGCGGGAGGCGGCGGCGCTAACGTGTCGCACTCCCATTGGCCGGGGCAACGTGGCGGTGGGATGGACACATCCACCGGCGGGCGGACATGTCCGGAGGCGTGAAGAGAGGAAGAAGTTAGGGTTTCATCCGTGATTTTCGGGAGGGGAGCACATATATATAGGTAGAGGGAGCTAGGAGAGTCCAAATGAGGTGCGGTTTTCGGCCACGCGGTCGTGATCGAACGATCGAGATGATGGAGAGGTCTTAGGTGGGTTTTGGGCCACTTTGGAGGGGTGTTGGGCTGCAACACACATGAGGCCTTCTCGTTCCCTCGGTTAACCGTTGGAGTATCAAACGAAGTCCAAATGGTACGAAACTTGATAGGCGGTCTACCGGTAGTAAACCAAGGCCGCTTGGCAAGTCTCGGTCCAATCTGAAAACGTTTAACACCCGCACACGAAAAGAGGTAGAAAGGGACACCGGATGACATAGGAGCGCCGGTGCCAAAACGGACAACGGGGAAAAAGCTCGGATGCATGAGACGAACACGTATGCCAATGCAATGCACATGATGACATGATATAAGATGCATGACACACAAGCAATGACAAGGCAAAAACAGCGAATAACTGGAGGACACCTGGCACATTGGTCTTGGGGCGTTACAGCGCCCTCCACCCTCGTGGGGCCCTCGTGTCCTTCCCGGACTGCTACTTAATTTTCTGTTTTTCTAAATATTCCAAAACGGAGAAATATTGACTTAAAAATTGTTTTGGAGTCGGTTTACTTACCGTACCACATACCTATTCCTTTTCGGAGTCTGAAACGTTCTGGAAAGTGTCCCTTATGTATTCCTCCGGGGTTACGGTTTCTATAATATTGGTTTCAACATTTATGGGATTACCTGAGATATAATGTTTGATTCTTTGACCGTTTACCACCTTCGGATTTGTGCCTTTGAAGTTGTTGATTTTTATGGCACCGGAACGATAGACCTCCTCGATAACATAGGGGCCTTCCCATTTAGAGAGAAGTTTTCCTGCAAAAAATCTTAAACGAGAGTTGTATAGCAATACATAATCACCTACATTAAACTCACGCTTTTGTATCCTTTTGTCATGCCATCTTTTAACCTTTTCTTTAAACAACTTGGCATTTTCATAAGCTTGGGTTCTCCATTCATCAAGTGAGCTAATATCAAATAACCTCTTTTCACCGGCAAGTTTGAAATCATAGTTGAGCTCTTTAATAGCCCAATATGCCTTATGTTCTAGTTCGAGAGGTAAGTGACATGCTTTTCCATATACCATTTTATACGAAGACATACCCATAGGATTTTTATATGCAGTTCTATAGGCCCATAATGCATCATCAAGTTTCTTGGACCAATTCTTTCTAGACCTATTGACAGTCTTTTGCAAAATTAATTTGAGTTCTCTATTACTCAATTCTACTTGACCACTAGACTGTGGGTGATACGGAGATGCAATTCTATGATTGACGTCATATTTAGCAAGCATTTTACGGAAAGCACCATGAATAAAATGTGAACCACCATCAGTCATTAAATATATAGGGACTCCAAACCTAGGAAAAATAACTTCTTTAAGCATTTTTATAGAAGTGTTATGATCAACACTACTAGTTGGAATAGCTTCTACCCACTTAGTAACGTAATCAACAGCAACTAAAATATGTGTATATCCACTAGAGGCAGGAAAAGGTCCCATATAATCAAAGCCCCAAACATCAAATGGTTCAATAACAAGTGAATAATTCATAGGCATTTTTTGACGTCTACTAATATTACCAATTCTTTGACATTCATCACAAGATAGGACAAACTTATGGGCATCCTTGAAGAGAGTAGGCCAATAAAAACCGGATTGCAATACCTTATGTGTAGTTCTATCTCCTGCGTGGTGTCCTCCATAAGTTTCGGAGTGGCACTTGCGTAGGATCTATTCCTGTTCATGCTCAGGTACACAATGTCTAATAACACCATCTACTCCTTCTTTATAAAGATGTGGGTCATCCCAAAAGTAATGTCTCAAATCATAGAAGAACTTTTTTCTTTTGTTGGTATGTGAAGCTAGGTGGTATAAATTTAGCAACTATGTAATTAGCATAATCAGCATACCAAGGAGTACTACGAGAAGTACTTATGACATTTAATTGTTCATCAGGAAAGCTATCATCAATAGGTAGTGGGTCATCAAGAACATTCTCTAACCTAGATAAGTTGTCTGCAACGGGGTTCTCAGCTCCTTTTCTATCAACAATATGCAAATCAAATTCTTGTAACAAGAGAACCCATATAATAAGTCTAGGTTTAGCATCTTTCTTCTCCATAAGATATTTAATAGTAGCATGATCAGTGTGGATAGTTACTTTAGAATCAACAATATAAGGTCTGAACTTATCACAAGCAAATACAACTGCTAAAAGTTCTTTTTCAGTAGTGGCATAATTTCTTTGAGCATTGTCTAGAGTCTTACTAGCATAATGGATAACATTTAGTTTCTTATCAATTCTTTGCCCTAGAACAACACCTATGGCATAATCGCTAGCATCACACATAATTTCAAAGGGTAAATTCCAATCAGGTGGCTGAACAATAGGTGCAGAGACTAATGCTTTCTTAAGTATTTCAAATGCTTCTACACAATCATCATCAAAGACAAATGGTATATCTTGTTGTAATAAATTAGTCAGAGGCCGAGAAATTTTTGAGAAGTCCTTAATGAACCTCCTATAAAATCCGGCGTGACCAAGGAAACTTCTTATACCTTTGCTGTCCTTGGGACATGGCATCTTTTCAATAGCATCAACCTTGGCTTTATCAACTTCAATACCTCTTTCAGAAACTTTATGCCCTAAGACAATACCCTCATTAACGATAAAGTGGCACTTTTCCCAATTCAAGACAAGATTAGTTTCTTCACATCTCTGCAAAACTCGATCAAGATTGCTCAAGCAATCATCAAAAGAAGATCCATAGACGGAAAAGTCGTCCATGAAAACCTCACAAATCTTTTCACAAAAGTCAGAAAATATAGCCATCATGCATCTTTGAAAGGTAGCAGGTGCATTACATAAACCAAAAGGCATACGTCTATAAGAAAAATTACCAAAAGGGCATGTAAAAGTAGTCTTTGATTGATCTTTAGCTGACACAGGTATTTCAGAGAAACCAGAATAACCATCTAGAAAGCAATAATGTGTATGTTTGCATAATCTTTCTAGCATTTGATCGATAAAAGGTAAGGGGTAATGATCTTTCTTAGTAGCATTATTTAATTTGCGGAAATCAATTACCATCCTATAACCTGTAATAATTCTTTATGGAATCAATTCATCTTTATCATTAGGAACAACAGTAATACCTCCCTTCTTAGGGACACAATGAACAGGACTTACCCACTGACTATCAGCAACGGGATAAATTATACCTGCCTCTAGAAGCTTTAGTATTTCTTTTCTTACCACTTCTTTAATTTTAGGATTTAGACATCGTTGAGGATCACGAACTGGTTTGGCATCTGCTTCCAAATTTATTTTATGTTGACATAGAGTGGGACTAATGCCCTTAATATCATCAAGAGTATACCCAATAGCAGCACGATGCTTCTTCAGAGTTTTCAATAATCTTTCTTCTCCATGCTCTGAAAGGTTAGCACTAATAATAACATGATATATCTTCTTTTCATCAAGATAAGCATATTTAAGATTATCAGGCAACGGTTTAAGCTCAAACACGGGATCGCCCTTAGGTGGAGGGGGATCCCCTAGGATTTCAACAGGCAAATTGTGTTTTAGCATAGGTTCTTGTTTAAAGAATACTTCATCTATTTCCCTTCTTTCATTCATAAACATATCATTCTCATGGTCTAGCAAATATTGTTCTAAAGGATCACTAGGAGGTACGACAATAGAAGCAAGACCAATAATTTCATCCTTACTAGGCAACTATTCTTCACGGTGTTGTTTACTAAATTTAGAGAAATTAAATTCATGAGTCATATCATCCAAGCCAATAGTAACAACATTCTTTTCGCAGTCTATCCTAGCATTAACAGTGTTTAAGAAGGGTCTACCAAATATAATGGGACAAAAGCTATCTTGTGGGGAACTTAGAACAAGAAAATCAGCAGGATATTTAGTTTTCCTGCACAAGACTTCAACATCTCTAACAATTCCCATTGCTGAAATAGTATCTCTATTAGCAAGTTTAATTGTGACATCAATATCTTCTAACTCAACAGGTGCAATTTCATGCTTGATTTCTTTATACAAGTCATAAGGTATAACACTAGCACTAGCACCCATATCACATAAGCCATGATAACAATGATCTCCTATTTTAACAGAAATAACAGGCACGCCTACCACAGGTCTATGTTTATCTTTAGCACAAGGTTTAGCAATTCTAGCAGTTTCACCGCCAAACTGAATAACATGCCCATCAATATTATCAGACAAGAGCTCTTTAACAATAGCAATATTAGGTTCAACTTTAACTTGCTCATGAGGTGTATATGTTTTAATATTGCTTTTACGAACCACAGTTGAAGCTTTAGCATGATCCTTTATTCTAACAGGGAAAGGTGGTTTCTCAACATAAGAAGTAGGAACAATATGATCATTATAAGTGACAGTCTTTTCTTAAACTTTAATAGGTGAGGCTACTTTTACTTCTATGGGAGGATGATATTTAAACCACTTCTCCTTAGGGAGATCAACATAAGTAGCAAAATATTCACAGAAAGAAGCTACTATCTCAGAATCAAGTCCATATTTAGTGCTAAAATTACGGAAAATATCGGTATCCATAAAAGATTTAACACAATCAAACTTAGGTGTCATACCTGACCCCTTACCATTGTCGAGGTCCCAATCTTCAGAGTTGCGTTTAATTCTATCCAATAAATTCCATTTAAATCCAGTAGTCTTCATCATAAAAGAGCCAGCACAAGAAGTATCAAGCATGGTGCGATTGTTATCAGAAAGCCAAGCATAAATTTTTTGAAGAATTGTTTCTCTTGGAAGCTCATGGTTGGGGTATGAATATAACATTGATTTAAGCCTCCCCCAAGCTTGAGCGATGCTTTCTCCTTCGCGAGGCCAAAAATTATATATATAATTATGATCATGATGAACAAGATGCATAGGGTAATACTTTTGATGAAATTCCAATTTCAATCTTCTATAATTCCATGATCTCGTATCATCACATAGCCTATACCATACCAATGCGTCTCCCTTCAAAGATAAAGGGAAGACCTTCTTCTTAGCAACATCATCAGGTATACCTGCAAGCTTAAATAATCCACAAACTTCATCCACATATATTAGGTGTTCATCAGGATGCTTTGTTCCATCTCCTGTAAAAGGATTAGCTAGCAGTTTTTCTATCATACCCGAAGGATACTCATAAGGAATTTCATTTTCATATTCATTTTCAATAGGTTCAGTAGGTTGAGGAGCAACTCTTTGCTCTACTGGTCGGGGTGAAGATACCCCGAACAAGCCCCTCAGAGGGTTGCTTTCCATAGTAACAAGTGACAGTAAATTTCAGCACACTATATAAAATTTTCCTTACCAAATTCCACCTACCAAAGGTTCTTCACTCCCCGGCAACGGCGCCAAAAAAGAGTCTTGATGACCCACAAGTATAGGGGATCTATCGTAGTCCTTTCGATAAGTAAGAGTGTCGAACCCAACGAGGAGCAGAAGGAAATGATAAACGGTTTTCAGCAAGGTATTCTCTGCAAGTACTGACATAAGTGATAACAGATAGTTTTGTGATAAGGTAATTTGTAACGAGCAACAAGTAACAAAAGTAAATAAAGTGCAGCAATGTAACACCCCGTATGTAACATGCCATATTTGTATTCCAACGCTTGCCATTTCCGGCACTAAGTTATGATATTTCCTCGTTGTCGGGTTTTCGTCTTCGTGTTGTTTTGTCTTTGTCTTGCATCTCATATCATGTCATCATGTGCATTGCATTTGCATACGTGTTCGTCTCATGCATCCGAGCATTTCCCCATTGTCCGTTTTACATTCCGGTGCTTCTATGTCCTCCGGTGTCCCCTTTTACCTCTTTTCGTGTGTGGGGGTTAAACGTTTTCGGATTGGACCGAGACTTGCCAAGTGGCCTTGGTTTACTACCGGTAAACCTCCTGTCAAGTTTCGTGCCATTTGGACTTCGTTTGATACTCCAACGGTTAACCGAGGGACCGAAAAGGCCTCGACCCACCTAAATCTCCTCCATCATCTAGATCGTTTGATCATGATCACGTGGCCGCAAACCGCACCTCATTTGGACTCTCCTAGCTCCCTCTACCTCTATATATAGGTCCCTCCCCGAAATTTCGGGTCATCTCCACCCCTAATCCTAGAAAATCCACTCCCCTCGCCGCCGGACGTGTCCGATTTGGGCCGGACACGTCCGCCTGCTCCGCCAGACCTATCAGGCGACGCCACGTGTCCCTGGCTGGCCGCCGCCGCCGCCGAGGCACGCTCGGCCCGAGTCGGGCCCCCGAGCCCAACGCCTCCCGCGCCGCCACCGGGAGCGCCCCGCCGCGCCTCTCCTTCGCCCGCCGCCGCCGCATCGCTTCGTCGCCGGCCAGCAGCCGCGTCGCCCGCGCCGGCCGGAGCAAGCCCCGCCGCAGCCGAGCGCCACCGCGTCCGCGGTGCCAACGCCGGCCTCCTCTCCGGCGACGCCCTCCACCGCCATTGCCTCCTCACGCCCCGGCAAGTCCCCTCTCCGGCGACCTCGACGAATTCCGGCGCAACTCCGGCGAGCATCCTCGAAATCCGCGCCGCTACAGTGCCCGATCTGGATCCAGATCCGAAACCCTAATCTCGGGTTGACTTTTTGCCCCGTTTCAATAATATTTTGCATTGTTCATCGCATCATATCTGTGCAACCGTTGCTCCGATTCGTGCGTGTAGCATATCGAAATGTTCGCCTCGATGAGTACTTCATTTCATCTCATTGCATCATGTTCATTTGAGCTCATCTTGATGCCCTAAATGCTATTGGAAGATTGCTAGTTTCAGTTTCATATCAGTAATTGGGCATTTGTCATTTTTGCCATGATTGATGTATGCCTCCTATGAACTTGAGCTCTACATGAGTTTTGAAGTATGCCATGCCATCTTTATAGGGTGTATGCCATGTATTTTTGTGATCTCTGTGGTGACTAGCACAAGCATGCAAAGTAGCCCCCTCAATGTTGCCGATTTCAGGGACTTAGAAATATTCTAAGTCATTGCCCTGTTTATATTTTTATGCCATGTGTTCATGTTGCCACCGAGTGATCTATGTCTCTTTTGAGCATGATCAGTAAGGATGTTTTGTAGATATTGTGGTGCTCTATCCATCCATGGCTTTATTTTCATTTATGGAGCACCCTAGCTTGAGTCAATCGAGCTCTACTTTTGCTATAAAATGTTCCTGGCAGAATGTTTACGTGTTAAGCATTTTTGCCGAGCTTGTTGTAGTTGATCCATACATGCTATGTTGTTGTTCTTGCCATGTTTAGCTTCTATGCCATGTCTAATTGCTTGCTGTATGCTTAGTTGGTCATGCAATGCCTTGTAGTGAGTGCATCAAGCTCGTAAACATGACTACTTGATATCTGTTTTGCCATGTTCCAGTTTTCTGCTAAGTCTGAATCTGTTAACGATAATTGCTATGTTCACATGGTTGCCATTGTATTTTCTGATCCCTTTTGGCTCATGGTCAGTAAGGGACTTTTGTTGTATGCTTTGAGTAGCTTATTTCCATGCTTTGCTTTGCCATGATATGTTCCTGTAGCATGTTGTTACCTTGCTCTAAACATTGCTTCCTGATGTTATATTCCTGACATGTTATTTTCACTAAGTCTATAACCTGATATCTTTTGCACTTTTCTCATGCTTGTTTGAACCTGCTATTGAGTGAATTAGCAATAGCTCAGTGTTCATATTTTGTGAAGAATCTTCAGTGGATCCCTGCCATGTATTTTGTTGCTATGTTAGAGTGCTCTAGCATGTTGTTCTTGATACATTTAGATGGCCTCGTGCTGTTAATCGCAGATCGGTGCCATATTTGTTTTGCTTGTCATTTCCAAACCGTGCATCCAATTCCAGTGATCTTTATATCGATTTCGACCAAAATAAACTCCTCTTTCCAGTGGCACTCTTGGTTTTTCAAGTTGAGGCCAGGTTAAATCATTCCTTTCCGAATCATGCATATGCATCGCATATCACATCCCGCATATCATGAGATGTTTCGCATCATGTTGTTTGTGCATTGCACGTGGTTGATTGTGTCTCCCTTTGCTTGTTGTTCTTGCTTGGATAGAGCCAGGAGACGAGTACATGATCGAGGAGCCCGTTGAGTATGTTTACGAGGATCAAGCTAACGTCAACTCAGAGAACTTTGCAGGCAAGATGACCATACCCTCGAAATCACTTCTATCTTTGCTTGCTAGATGCTCGCTCTATTGCTATGCCTATGCTACGATACCTACCACTTGCTTATCATGCCTCCCATATTGCCATGTCAAACCTCTAACCCACCTTGTCCTAGCAAACTGTTGTTTGGCTATGTTACCGCTTTGCTCAGCCTCTTATAGCGTTGCTAGTTGCAGGTGAAGATTGGAGTTTGTTCCTTGTTGGAACATGTTTATTGTTGGGATATCACTATTATATCTTGTCTACTTTAATGCACCTATATACTTGGTAAATGGTGGAAGGTTCGGCCTTATGCCTGGTGTTTTGTTCCACTCTTGCCGCCCTAGTTTCCGTCATACCGATGTCATGTTCCTTGATTTTGCGTTCCTTACACGGTTGGGTTATAATGGGAACCCCTTGACAGTTCGCCTTGAATAAAACTCCTCCAGCAATGCCGAACCTTGGTTTTACCATTTTCCACCTAGCCTCTTTTCCCTTGGGTTTCCGGAGCCTAAGGGTCATCTTTATTTAAACCCCCCTGGGCCAGTGCTCCTCTGAGTGTTGGTCCGAACCGAGTAGACTACGGGGCCACCTTGGGGCAACTTGAGGGTTGGTTTTACTCGTAGGATGTCTCATCTGAGTGTGCCCTGAGAACGAGATATGTGCAGCTCCTATCGGGATTTGTCAGCACATTCGGGTGGCTTTGCTGGTTTAGTTTTACCATTGTCGAGATGTCTTGTAATCGGGATTCCGAGTCTGATCAGATTGTCTTGGGAGAAGGAATATCCTTCGTAGACCGTGAGAGCTTGTGATGGGCTAAGTTGAGACACCCCTGCAGGGATTTGAACTTTCGAAAGCCGTGCCCGCGGTTATGGGCAGATGGGAATTTATTAATGTCCGGTTGTAGATAACCTTAAACTTAACTTAATTAAAATGAATCAACCGAGTGTGTGCCCGTGATGGTCTCTTTTCGGCGGAGTCCGGGAAGAGAACATGGTCTCGAGTTATGCTTGAACGTAGGTTGTTCTAGGATCACTTCTTGATCATAGTTGTTCGACCGTGCCTTTGCCTTCTCTTCTCGCTCTCATTTGCATACCAAATATGCTAGTCGTTTGCTGCAGCTCCACCTCATACTTTTACCCTTCCTATAAGCTTAAATAGTCTTGATCGCGAGGGTGTGAGATTGCCGAGTCCCCGTGACTCACCGTTTACTTCAGAAACCAGATGCAGGGACCGATGATACCGCTCCAGGTGATTCGACTGAGCTCAAGTGGAAGTTCGATGAGGACTCAGGACGATACTACATTTCTTTTCCAGACGATCAGTAGTGGTGCCCAGTTGGGGCGATCGGGAACTTTGTCGCATTTGGGGTTGTTCTTTATTTTGGTTCTGTAGTCGGACCTTGAGTGTAACTGGATGAACGTAATGATATTTATGCATTTGTGTGATGTGGCGAGTGTAAGCCAACTATGTATCTTTTTCCCTTATTTATTACATGGGTTGTGTGAAGATTACCTCACTTGCGACATTGCTTACAATGCGGTTATGCCTCTAAGTCGTGCTTCGACACGTGGGAGATATAGCCGCATCGTGGGCGTTACAAGCAAGGTGGCCCAATTATTTTTGTAGTAAAGGACAAGCCTGGACAAACTCTTATATAAGGAAAAGCGCTCCCGAGGACACATGGGAATATCGTCAAGCTAGTTTTCATCACGTTCATATGATTCGCGTTCGGTACTTTGATAATTTGGCATGTGGGTGGACCAGTGCTTGGGTGCTGTTCTTACTTGAACAAGCATCCCACTTATGATTAACCTCTATTGCAAGCATCCGCAACTACAACAAAAGTATTAAGGTAAACCTAACCATAGCATGAAACATATGGATCCAAATCAGCCCCTTACGAAGCAACACATAAACTAGGGTTTAAGCTTCTGTCACTCTAGCAACCCATCATCTACTTATTACTTCCCAATGCCTTCCTCTAGGCCCAAATAATGGTGAAGTGTTATGTAGTCGACGTTCACATAACACCATTAGAAGCTAGACAACATGCATCTCATCAAAATATCGAACGAATACCAAATTCACATGACTACTAATAACAAGACTTCTCCCTTGTCCTCAGGAACAAAAGTAACTACTCACAAAGCATAAACATGTTCATAATCAGAGGGGTATTAATATGCATAAAGGATCTGAACATATGATCTTACACTAATTAAACCAACTAGCATCAACTACAAGGAGTAATTAACACTACTATCAACCTACTAGCACCAATCCCGGACTTGAAGACAAGAATCGGATACAAGAGATGAACTAGGGTTTTGAGATGAGATGGTGCTGATGAAGATGTTGATGGAGATTGCCCTCTCCCGATGAGAGGAGCGTTGGTGATGACGATGGCGATGATTTCCCCCTCCGGGAGGGAAGTTTCCCCGGCAGAATAGCTCTGCCGGAGCTCTAGATTGGATCCGCCAAGGTTCCGCCTCATGGCGGCGGAGTTTCGTCCCGAAAGATTGCTTCTTATTTTTTTCTCAATGAAAGACTTCATACAGGAGAAGATGGTCATCGGAGAGCCACCAGGGGGCCCACGAGGTAGGGGGCGTGCCCTGGGGGGCCCACCCTCGTGAGCAGGGTGTGGGCCCCTGGTCTTCATCTTTGGTGAGGATTTTTCATTATTTATTATAAGGTATTCCGTGGAGTTTCAGGACTTTTGGAGTTGTGCAGAATAGGTCTCTAATATTTGCTCCTTTTCCAGCCCAGAATTCCAGCTGCCGGCATTCTCCCTCCTTATGTAAACCTTGTAAAATAAGAGAGAATAGCCATAAGTATTGTGACATAATGTGAAATAACAACCCATAATGCAATAAATATCGATATAAAAGCATGATGCAAAATGGACGAATCAGGCGGCCGCAAGGAAGTGCCTCCTTATTACACGCAAAATAATTATTCCTCCACCTGACAGCAGGGACCCACCGGACGGGCCACCTTATTTCACGAAAAAACATTTCCCCCCTGACTGCTGGGACCCACCGGATGGGCCAACATATTTCGCGAAAAAAACGCCCCCCCCCCCCGCTTTCAGCTCGGACCCACCGGAAGTGCCTCCTTATTACGCACAAAAAATGAATACTCCCCCTGCTAGCTGGGACCCACCATGGTGGGAGGCTGACTTGTGGGCCTACTAAGTTGACTGGGATGGGGGCCTTTGTCAACTTTAGTCAATATGAACGATTCTAGCTCCAGTGACCGTACGATGTCCATCCAACGGCCTTAGTGCTTCTTCAACCTCTGGTCTTCTTGCTCCAGCCGCCCAAAGCAGCGCCGGTCGTGCCGCATGCTCCTGCCTCTCGTGGCCGGCTGTGCTGCCCCGGAGGCCTCACCGCCCCCTACTATTCCCACCGCTGGCTAGGCCCTGCGGCGACGGCAGCCTCACACCGCAGCCGAACCAGTGAACCCTCGTACTCCTCTCCGCGCGGGCTTCCACTGCCGCGTCTTCCCTGGCTCCCCGTCGTCCCCTTCCTAGGTCTCGCCATCGTCCACCGCCCTGGTGCTCTCGGCACGGCGTGGTCAAGGAGCGACTTCCATCGGACGTGGACTGTACGTGGAGAGGCCGACAGCTGGGTCCACGGCCGCAGCAAGGAAGTGCCTCCTTATTACGCGGAAAATAATGATTCCTCCACCTGACAGCTGGGACCCACCAGACGAGCCACTGTATTTCACGAAAAAAAACGTTTGCCCCTGACTGATGGGACCCACCAGCTACATCTTCGCACACAAGGAAGTGCGTCCGGGCAAAAAAATGATTCGCCCCCCTCTCTGCTGGGACCCACCAGCTACATCTTCGCAGGCAAGGAAGTGCCTAACAGTCGGGACCCACCTGGTTGAAGCGTACGTAGCATTGTCATTCTGGTCGCGAACGGGTACATACATATATACTGGTGGATGTAGAGGCGCGCATGTGTCGTAGTAGAGGCGCACGTGTCGTAGTAGAGGCACGCACGTAGCATGTACACGTACGTACAGCGGCCAGGGTGCAAGAAAGAAAATACGGCCACGTATGTGTACATACGGGCGGGGTCTCGAATGCCTACTCGCGCATACGTACGGCCAGGGCTCGTGTACATGGCTGGGTCAGAACAGAGAAACAACGTCGTCGTCGTGTTCATGGGGAGGTAGCGTCATCGTCGTTCATGGGGAGGCAACGGAATGCGTCGTGTTCATCAGGAGGCAATGGAACGCGTGGGAGCCAAACGTCTGGGTAGGAACGGAATGCGTGGTCATGTTCATCGGGAGGGCTTGGACGGAACATGTGATGTAAACGAGGCCTGAACGGGGTCCTGTTGATCGGGAGGGGTCTGGCGTACCGCAAAACGGAGGAAACGGACCTCCTACGATTGAAACAGGGGTCCTGTTGATCAGGAGGGATGTGGCGTACCGCAAAACGGACGAAACGGACCTCCTATGGTCGAAACGGGGGTCCTGTTGATCGGGAGGGGTGTGGCGTACCGCAAAACGGACGAAACGGACCTCCTACGGTCGAAACGGGGGTCCTGTTCATCGGGAGGGGTGTGGCGTACCGCAAAACGGGACTCCACGGGATATTGTTCATCTCCACCGTCGACCTCCTCCAGCCTCCACGGGCTACTATCGACCTCCTCCAGCCTCCACGGGCTCCTGTTCATCTAGCCTCCACCGCGCGCTACTCCACCGGCTACTGTTCAACCACCCCTCCACCGTCTACTGTTCATCCAGCCCTCCACACCACGAGGTCCTGTTCAACCACCCCTCCACGGGCACCCCTCCACCGTCTACTGTTCGTCCAGCCCTCCACCACACCACGGGGTCCTGTTCATCCAGAGGCAACGCCACCGCTCACTGTTCATCCAAAGCCCCCGCAACGCTCACTGTTCATCCCAGAGGCAGCATCGATCGGCTTCAGTTAGCAGCCATAGCGAAGGAATCGCTCGATCGGGTTTAGTTAATAGCCATCGATCGATCGCTCGGGTTTAGTAACGCGTAGCCTGCAGTGCAATCGCTCGGGTTCAGTTAGAGCCCAACACCTCGCTCGGGTTCAGTTAGAGCCAACACCTCGCACACATGCGCGTACGTGTACAAGAGAAATGCGCATCGCTCGGCCCCCGACCTCCCACCGTAACCGGGAACTCCCCGAAATTTTCTTCCCCCTCGCTTCTACCATGTTTTTTTCCATCATGGACGGCCCAAAGAATGTCATGCAGCTGCGTCTCCGGCCCGCCCAGGACGAAAAGCCCATTTTCTGTCATGATTTTTTGTCATAGAAGTAGGAGACCACCACATCTATGATGATACCGGGTTTTGTCACAATTATCGTCATAGAAGTGTCATATGTATGACAGCAAAAAATTTCGTCCGGCCCAAAATGTCACGGATGTGTCTTTTTTTTGTAGTGAGTGCATCCGTTGCATGGCAATCCCTACTCACTCACATTGATATCTATTGATGGGCATCTCCATAGCCCATTGATATGCCTAGTTGATGTGAGATTATCTTCTCCTTTTTTGTCTTCTCCACAACCACCACTCTATTCCACCTATAGTGCTATGTCCATGGCTCACGCTCATGTATTGCGTGAAAATTGAAAAAGTTTTGAGAATGTCAAAAGTATGAAACAATTGCTTGGCTTGTCATCGGGGTTGTGCATGATTTAAATATTTTGTGCGGTGAAGATAGAGCATAGCCAGACTATATGATTTTTTAGGGATAACTTTCTTTAGCCATGTTATTTTGAGAAGACATAATTGCTTTGTTAGTATGCTTGAAGTATTATTATTTTTATGTCAATATGAACTTTTGTCTTGAATCTTTTGGATCTGAATATTCATACCACAATTAAGAAGAATTATATTAAAATTATGCCAAGTAGCACTGCGCATCAAAAATTCTATTTTATCATTTACCTACTCAAGGACGGGCAGGAATTAAGCTTGGGGATGCTTGATACGTCTCCAACGTATCTATAATTTTTGATTGCTCCATGCTATATTATGTACTGTTTTGGACATTATTGGGCTTTATTATCCACTTTTATATTATTTTTGGGACTAACCTATTAACCGGAGGCCCAACCCAGAATTGCTGTTTTTTTGCCTATTTTAGGGTTTCGAAGAAAAGGAATATCAAACGGAGTCCAAACGGAATGAAACCTTCGGGAACGTGATTTTCTCAACGAACAAGACCCGGGAGACTTGGACCCTACGTCAAGAAAAGAAACAGGAGGCCACAAGGTAGGGGGCGCGCCTACCCCGCAAGCGCGCCCTCCACCCTCATGGGCTCCCTGTTGCTCCACCTCCGTACTCCTTCCTCCTATATATACCTACGTACCACCCAACGATCAGATACAGAGCCAAAAACCTAATTCCACCGCCGCAACTTTCTATATCCACGAGATCCCATTTTGGGGCCTGTTCCGGAGCTCCGTCGGAGGGGGCATCGATCACGGAGGGCTTCTACATCAACACCATAGCCCCTCCGATGAAGTGTGAGTAGTTTAGTTAGTAGCTAGATGGCTTCTTCTCTCTTTTTGGATCTCAATACAATGCTCTCTCCTCTCTTGTGGAGAACTATTCGATGTAATCTTCTTTTTGCGGTGTGTTTGTTGAGACCGATGAATTGTGGGTTTATGATCAAGTCTATCTATGAATAATATTTGAATATTCTCTGAATTCTTTTATGTATGATTGGTTATCTCTGCAAGTCTCTTCGAATTATCAGTTTGGTTTGGCCTACTAGATTGATCTTTCTTGCAATGGGAGAAGTGCTTAGCTTTGGGTTCAATCTTGCGGTGTCCTTTCCTAGTGACAGTAGGGGCAGCAAGGCACGCATTGTATTGTTGCCATCGAGGATAACAAGATGGGGTTTTCTTCATATTGCATGAGTCTATCCCTCTACATCATGTCATCTTGCTTAAGGCATTACTCTATTTTTAACTTAATACTATAGATGCATGCTGGATTGCGGTCGATGAGTGGAGTAATAGTAGTAGATGCAGGCAGGAGTCGGTCTACTTGTCTCGGACGTGATGCCTATATACATGATCATACCGAGATATTCTCATAACTATGCTCAATTCTGTCAATTGCTCAACAGTAACTTGTTCACCCACCGTAGAATACTTATGCTCTCGAGAGAAGCCACTAGTGTAACCTATGGCCCCCGGGTCTATCTTCATCATATTAATCTCCTACTACTTAGTTATTTCCTTTGCTATTTACTTTGCCTTTATTTTACATTGCATCTTTATCATAAAAATACCAAAAATATTATCTTATCATATCTATCAGATCTCACTCTCGTAAGTGGCCTTATAGGGATTGACAACCCCTATATGCGTTGGTTGTGAGGATTTATATGTTTTGTGCAGGTACGAGGGACTCGCGCGTAGCCTCCTACTGGATTGATACCTTGGTTCTCAAAAACTGAGGGAAATACTTATGCTACTTTGCTGCATCATCCCTTCCTCTTCGGGGAAAACCAACGCAGCGCTCAAGAGGTAGCACGCCTCCCATACCCTACTCATCCTCGGAGGATTCCCTGACCTCGGCGGTGCCGGACGTTGGACGGCGGCAAGTAGGACGCGTGGCTGACGGTGCTCCCGTTGTCGGCTGCCATCGTGGCCAGCGCTTGTGCGGTCGCGTCCGCGTCCGGCTATGCCGCTATTGCGTCGCGAGCGATGACTTGAGTGAGGGCGGCAACCTCGAGCTTCATCCCCGAAGACAAAGCTCTCCCGCAGAGCGTTCGTGCTCGCGGTCATGGTGGATGTGGTGCCAGGTAGCAGGACGATGCGCTATGGTGTGGAGGTTAGCTGGGCATTGCTACTTTAAGTAGCGCACTCCGGTGAGGACAAAGCGTCCGGGCGCGTCATTAAGTCGCCGAAGTTTGTTCCTCGGGCACCGAGCCTCTTAACGACAGCATACGAACGGACGGCATGAATGCCGGCAGCTGGCGCCGGCTGGGAACGCACTGCGCGACGGCGCAAGGGACGAGGGTTTTTGGTGTGCCAGGGTAGTCAGCTGCAGTCGTGGCAACGTTGGAGGTGCCCTTTGCTCACATGCGACCCCACATGTCATTGAAAAAGCAAGACAACCTGGCAAGGTCTCAGGTCCTGGGGATGCAGTTGGCCGCGCTACACCACTCCGCGGACACGCCACGGCGCACGCACACTTCGGCACCCCGTGCATCCTCGACGAGCTGGGTGTTGATCTGCTGGTCGTGCCATAGCGCTACGCCACCCTCGGCACACTGAAACCGACCGCATCCAGCGACGATGAGTGTCGGTGTCAAAACCGGCGGATCTCGGGTAGGGGGTCCCGAACTGTGCATCTAGGCCGGATGGTAACAGGAGGCAAGGGACACGAAGTTTTACCCAGGTTCGGGCCCTCTTGATGGAGGTAAAACCCTATGTCCTGCTTGATTAATATTGATGATATGGGTAGTACAAGAGTAGATCTACCACAAGATCGGAGAGGCTAAACCCTAGAAGCTAGCCTATGGTATGATTGTTGTTCTGTATCTTCTATTGACTAGCCTGGCCTCGGTTTATATAATGCACCAGAGGCCTAGGATAACAAGAGTCCTAGCCGAATACGCCGGTGGGGAGGAGTCCTTGTCTTGATCACCAAGTCTTGTGGAATCTTCCATGTATGCGGTAGCTGTCCGAACTGGCCCATGAGTATACGGCCATGGGGGTCCTCGGCCCAATCTAACAGATCGGGAGATGACGTGGTGAGTACCCCCTAGTCCAGGACACCGTCAGTAGCCCCCTGAACCGGTCTTCAAGTTAGGGACGCTCCTCGATTCTTCCGAACTGTTCTTCATCTTCGGTTGTCGGTCTTGAAAACTGGTTAAACAAATCTTCTCATCTTCGATCTTGAGGATCATCGAAATGCATTCAACGAGTTTACATGTCGGGTATCCGAGGAGCCAATTTAAGTTTCCGGCCTTTATCAATGCCTTGTTATTTTTATGCCACACCTCGGGTTTGAAGTTGTTCCCGGGAGGCAGTGTCCTCTTGCGTCCGAGTTCTAACGCCGGACTGCATTCGAGGTATTTTTTGCAGCCGAGCACCAATGCCGGACTGCTTCCGAGCTCTAACACCGGAATGTATCCGAGCTCCAACGCCGGACTATATCCGAGGTGTCATATCACCTTGGTTCAAAAAAGTTAAAGGAGTTTAGCCGAGCTTAATGCCGGGAATGCCCTCTATGGAGCTAGCCGCTAGCGCCTGAGCTTTATGCCGGACTGCTTCCAAGGTGGTGCACCACCCCGACCGCGGGCTGATTTATTGTGAATATTTTTAACTGGTGCAGTTTATTCTCTGCCGAGATATATAGCCAGTAGCCCTCAAGGTGTGTATCGGTCTAAAACCCGAGATGCATCTGAAGGATGACGTAAGACCGCTGATCCCAGTAGCGGCTGAGACTCGGGTTGATTTGCAAAATCGGCCTGAGGATCAAGTCCTAGCTCGGCAGAATACTTCGGGACACAAAAAACGGCGTGCTCAGTCCTCGAGACTCAGGTTGGGTGCAGCCGACCAATCTGAGGATCAAAATCTCCTCGAAAACTGTATTACACTTAAAATTTTCTGCATTGGACAGGCAATACAGTAGCCCCCAAGACACTGGTCCGGTGGCAACACCAGATCAGGGGATCGATGTGCCCCTTTAATATTTGTAAATAATAAGCTCGAAGCCTAGTAGCCCCCGAGCCTTAATGCGGGCACGGGTGGCCGAATTAAGGATTGATATCCATAGTAAAATCACAAATTATGTGTAATGACTCTATGTATCCAAGTACTTTACGTCATTAATGCTCGGATCCGCATTGTACAAAACTTTGTTGACCAACCATCGGCTTCCACCTCCTTGGCTAATAGCCGAGGAGTGTTTCTCCTACTTTATAAAGCCTTTATGAGGGCAAAGATTTACAACAAACAAGGCAATCTGGCCATACGGTTTTATAAACAAAGGTACACAGAGAGATATGTTATATTATTGTTTAACAGAAGAAATGTCTTCCAAAGAAAATAGTCCCGCTATCGGTTCCTTTCTTTGGGTTGTCATGCTAAGCATGATCATGAAACCTCAGCTCCAATGTAAGAGAAAAATATCGAGGATTTAGTTTGGGAGGCCAGTTAATAGCCCCCGGTAGTGTTCGGCGACAGTCGAGGTCAAGCCGTAAACACTTCAGCCATTGTTATGAATGGCCCGTCATTTAACACCGTCATCGGATCACTGGCCCGTTTACGCTTATTGTGACAGTCAGTTTTCGGCTTTCTCCACTGAGGTGCTTAACCATGTGAGCTGGAAGCACAATCACAGTGGTTCTCCCTTTGCACACCTAGTCGAACAAAGCGAAACGTAGGAGGCGAGCGCAGGAGCCGGGCAACCCAACTATTGACCGAAGACACAATTCTAAACCGATGCATATATAGCAATATCCGAGAATGTTTTTGCCGAATCTCTAAAGGTGTCCGGCGTTGCACTGCGAGACTTGTGCTGAAAACACACAAATAGTTTAAAAGTGCCACAAGCTTGGAAAACCAAAAAACGTCAGTAAAAACTTGACGTCCAAACAAGATCAAGTGTTCGGTGCCAATCCGAAAATTGGCCTTACAAAAAAGTGCTTCTGTCGTGCTTTAACATGACACATCCTATCTCAAGACTTCAAGCGGGTCAGCCTACGGCTTCAACCTCCTATCCCGAAGGCAGAGTACTTCTCGTTAGGCCAGCTTAGCAAACGAAACCCTAGCGGCTTTGAGAGAGAAATTAGGCTCCCCGGCTAGTGACCACACACTCGTGTCGAAAAAAGGAGTGATAAATAGTAATAATAATAATAATAAAACTTTGCGACGACTAAGAAGAAGAACACTTATTATAAAACGGCTCAAATAAATTTAAGAGCCCTCAAGTGACTTGGGTATTAGAATGATTGCATGTACCGAAGTAGTTATATCATATCTATGTTCAACCAAACTTTAAACGCGTCTTAACCGACCATTGGCTTCTCCCTCTTCGGTCAAAGACCGAAAAGTGTTATGTACTCCATCTGTCAAGAATATCGACGGTGTTTCCAATAACCAGGCAACCAGGCCATAAGGCTGTAACAGACAAAGCGCGCTCAGGAAACTTATGCTATATTACTGCGAAGTGTAAGAAGCATCTTCGAAGAAAATAGTACCCCCACCGATACCTTTCTTCGGTGCTCATTGTTATTATGAGACTTGTGCAATAGATTTTTTGTACTCATGAGTTCCGTTGTGTGCCGACCATAATTGAAAACAATAAGAGCGCTAGCTTTCGGCTTCACCTAGTCTGAGGTCCGGCTCGGGTGACCCGATCATGACAATCGCAGAGGTGCTCCCTTTACTCCCTAGCCAAACAATCGGGAATGTAGGGGTAAACACAGGAGCGAGGAAACCCAGCTTGCAAATCACTTAAGTCAATATGGTGCATATTGTGGCGTAATACACGAACAAGGAACGAAGCCGTACAAGTATAATCATATGCAAGAAGAAAAGCTTCATGAAGGAAGCCCCCAAATGAATTGGGTATTTGAATTTATGCGTCACAAAAAAAGTTTGGACAAGGAAATTTTTTACAAGCAACTTTTTTCCAAAAAAGTATAATGCTTGGCCGAACCGAACACAAGTTAGAAATTAAAGCTTTGAGCATGAAAGTGACTTAGCTGGTTAATGTGTTCGGTATTGATGACGCGGTCCGAGCTTGATGCGGGACAAGGTTCCATCCCCCAAGCCGGTCCCGAGGTGGCGGAGCGGAGAGCTCGACACGCCGAAGTGGTGACATAGCACGGTCAATGCAGACCGGCAGAGTGAAGCCGAAGTCTCCGGATCATTTTTCCTGTGCACAAAAAATAGTGCAAACCGGAGATAATAGTAATAATGATAATTAAAAAAACGTTGCATAATAAATAATTTATGCAAAGTGAGTAATAAAAGAAATATGGCCTGGCGCCGAAGTCAATGTCGGTGCAGGGCGTCGGCGTGATGTGGTGAAGGTGTGACAAAGCCTGAATTTACAAGTCGGTCCGAGCTCCGGATGCGGCGTTCGCCGGACTATGTACGGAAACTGACCGAACCACCATGCGACTGTCTTTAATGTGGCCACCATTTGATAGACCTGTGTACATATGATATACAAACCAGAGTAATAATTCCTTGGGAAAAATGAACCAAACAAGCAAAAATACTGGGATT
This sequence comes from Triticum urartu, assembly GCF_056163025.1. Classification (NCBI taxonomy): domain Eukaryota; kingdom Viridiplantae; phylum Streptophyta; class Magnoliopsida; order Poales; family Poaceae; genus Triticum; species Triticum urartu. Next base: position 609,171,080 of record NC_141875.1, on the reverse strand, counting down.
AATAGCACCTGGTTTATTTCTTGTAGCAATCGGAAGGAAGGTGATTCCCAAAATTGGGACTCGATCCGCACACCCATTGCCTGATGGGCGATAAAACGACGGCACGTCAATGCTGGCATAGGTTGGCTCGCCGAGGCAAGGCCCTCGGTCCAGCTAACGTGACGGAGCTGGTCGGCTAGTGACGTCGAAGTGTCCGGAGTAGGTTGATGAAGAGATGGCGAAGCCCCCGGTCCAGCCGAGACGTCGAAGTAGGTCGGCATGATGGACACCAGCTTGAAGAAGCAATAGTGCGGCCCTGCCGATGCAGGTCGTGACGTGGTCGATGCCGGCTTGATGAAGCGACCGTGCGGCAATGCCGGTATGCCCACTCCGTGTAATCCGTGGGGTGGCGATGTTGGTGATGATTTATCCTTCGCGATGCCGGACTCTTGTTCGGCTTGCTGAGATGATGATCCGAAGAAGTTGAGCTCGGCTCAACAAAGTGACGACGTGTCTAGCGCAGGTCGGCAGCCGTGGAGCAATATTGCCGGACCGGTTTGACACCAGCATGATGTTGAAGATCATGTTCAAAAGATCTTAAAGTTAGTGGGATTTGTTCGAGAACAAAACATAATACCCCGTACAAAACTTCCTTCAAAAGGGATGTCCGAAATCCCGTTCATAAAAAAGACGAACTTGGGTCGGATTCGTTTTCGCGCAGAAAACAGATCCGAAAAGTGATGCACTAATCGGAAGGTTCCTGGAGTTTCGATGGTCGGATCGAGCTGAAATTTTGAGAGGTGGTAGATAAAGGAGTTCCGCAGCCGACCAACGGTTGGATCTTCCAAAGGACGTCCGAGCTAGAAGCTGGATACCACGCCCTAAACTCATCCAGATTCCCGTCTAGATTTGACTGGGCTTCGGTATATCGTGTATTGCCAGAGATTCCTCCATCGGAACTCGACGAAATTTTGCAGGGTTGTTGTAGACTCAATTCGTCAGAATTCCACCAAAGCGATCGTTAAAAAGACACTTGAGGAGGCGATGGTGGCGGACACAAGTTTGTTGTCCAGAAAAACAGCACGGTCGCCCGAGGGCAATGTTGACGTTGAGCCCCGGGGCTCCCTGGATGATTCCTCCATGATCTTGATAGAGATCGGAGTTGATGTTTATAAAGGCCCTCATCCGAACATGACGATCAGAGGTAGGGCGCAGTCCTTGGTCAAACCAAGGTGACCAGTCGAGCTGGTGACGAAGATGTCGAAGTCGCAGTTGATCTGCAGGCGAGCCATCAACCTTTTGTCGAACACACAGCGGAACTCTCAATGAAAGCACTAATGTCGGTGTCAAAACCGGCGGATCTCGGGTAGGGGGTCCCGAACTGTGTGTCTAGGACGGATGGTAACAGGAGGCAAGGGACACGAAGTTTTACCCAGGTTCGGGCCCTCTTGATGGAGGTAAAACCCTACATCCTGCTTGATTAATATTGATGATATGGGTAGTACAAGAGTAGATCTACGACGAGATCGGAGAGGCTAAACCCTAGAAGCTAGCCTATGGTATGATTGTTGTTCTGTATATTCTATCGGCTAGCCTGGCCTCGGTTTATATAATGCACCAGAGGCCTAGGATAACAAGAGTCCTAGCCGAATACGCCGGTGGGGAGGAGTCCTTGTCTTGATCACCAAGTCTTGTGGAATCTTCCATGTATGCGGCAGCTGTCCGAACTAGCCCATGAGTATACGGCCATGGGGGTCCTCGGCCCAATCTAACAGATCGGGAGACGACGTGGTGAGTACCCCCTAGTCCAGGACACCGTCAATGAGCGTGTCTCTCACGCGGTCGCCCTGTCCAGAGGCGGTGTTGGAGCTGCGCCACGTCGCTGGCCCCCACGACCCACATGAACGGTTGCCGGTGGCGAGGAGGTCGTGGGCCAGCTCCTCCATTGGACAAGTCTGCGCCATGTTGTCCCTACAGGTGTGCCCCACATGTCGGTTTCCCTGTTTTCCCGGCCATATTCAAGCGTCAGTGCTCCGCGTTGCGCATTAGACGCAGAACAAGTGGTTTTTGTGCCCTGGTTCAAATGTGGTACAGTACCAAGTTGTTACCCTAGCCCCAAGTGTGGTGGTTTTGGGTACGGTGCCACCCTTTTCCTTTTTAAGTAGTGAAGCGTAACACTTGATTAAGTAGCCGGATGGTGTGCTAAATGTAGGTGTCCGACTGTTTGATAGAATAATTGAGGTGTGCCCGGTCCGTGCCTGCATTTAGGGGTCCAACTTACCATGTTCCGGCAGTAGTAACTATACTAGTCCCTGCGTACTCCCTCTGTTTTTATTTACTCTACATTTTAGCTTTGCTCAAAGTCAAACTTTGTAAACCTTGACAAAGTTCATAGACAGAAATAATAACATATAAAATAACAAATCAATACCATTAGATTCATTATTGAATATACTTTCACATCATATATATTCGCTATTGTAAATGTTCATATTTCTACTCTTACTAGCAAGATGCCCGTGCGTTGCACATAACATCAAGATGCATTTGTATGACTAGTTTATCTTGTGAGAGAAAAGGATGAATGAGGGAAGGCCTTATTTGCAATTGTGGAGAGGTGTGTGGGTACCTTTTTGCAAAATCGCCATAGTTTCCTTCCTACCCGTTAGATATAAATTGGACGGCCTATATTGCAGATGGCAGGTACACTATCATCACCAACTCTGTTTTTATAAGAGTCCGTCTGATTTATATCTGACGGATAGGAAGGAAACTATGGCAATTTTGCAAAAAGATACCCACACCCCTCTCCACATTTGCAAATAAGGCCTTCCCTCATTCATCCTTTTCTCCCACAAGATAAACTACTGATACAAATGCATCTTGATGTTCCATGCAATGCACGGGCATCTTGCTAGTGTACATAAAACGCAGAGTTGGTGATGATGGTGTGCCTGCCATCCTGTAATATAGGCCGTCCGATCTATATCTAACAGATAGGATGGAAACTATGACAATTTACCCGCACTCCTCTCCACATTTGCAGATAAGGCCTTCCTCATTCATCCTTTTCTCCCACAAGATCTTGATGTTCCGTGCAAGGCACGGGCATCTTGCTAGTTTTCTATAAACTTGGTCAAATTTTATGAAGTTTGACTTCAGTCGAACCTAATATGCATAGTAAATAAAAACAGAGGGAGTATCTTACTTCGTGACCAAGACGGAAGGGAAAATGAGACAACTTATTGTTTAGTTGAGCCGTTCAAGTATAATCATGCGGCGTTGCTTATTTCTCATTCCTCTCCAACCCTATTCTCCATCAATCATGCTGCCCTCCGGTCGAGTCCATCCTCCTGCATGCGTCATTTGAACATTCCGCCGAGTATCATTCGCTTGTATTTCCAATGTTGTAATTTGTACGACATGCATACAAACAAACGGTTCATTTAAAGTTTCACTTTGCCTCCACTACATGTCGCTTCCCATCTTAGTTTTGACATCCCATTCAGTTCATGCCCCGACAAATCTTGACAAGATCGATTGATGTTTAAGAGATCAATTGTGATAGAATGATAGAAATGACCCGCGGGGTGGGGGGGGTGGGGATCAGAAGGAGTATATTGTATGTTCATAAGCGAAACGAATGTATTGTACCCACCCTAGTCCTCTTTAAATCGATCTCTGGACCCCGAGATGAAATCGAGAGAAAACGAGTGGGTGCATGTGTGATACCTAAGGCGGATTCAAAATTTTGAACGAGTGATCATAGCATCCGCAAATCATATATAATGGTATTCAATCTTCGTTTCGCTTTTGAACGTACAATATACTCCCTCTTATGCTTTCTAGTTTACATATAAGTTTTATGTGTAGTCAAAGTATCTCTACTTTGATCAAACTTACAGAAAAAAGTATCAACATTCAACAACGCCCAATCAATATTGTTAGATTCGTACGTACTCCTAGATTTGTATTCAAACAAAGATGGTTTCCAATTTGTTTTCAACCACGTGAATGTGCTTGTTCTCGCGCATGCTCTTCCTACTAGGATTTCGCCACGTATAGCCAGTCCAATAGTAACTTTTTTAAGCTCCTTGTCCAATAGTACTAGTGGAGTACTGACAACATCTATAGTAGAGTATGCAGTGCTCATAGTACTACCTCCTTCCATTTATATAGGGCCTAAGAGCAAGTCTAATAAGGCCTAGTCAGTAGGCTATAAGGCTTGTCATGTCATTAAAATCCTACTTGGAGGAGTGAGAAGAGAGGAGAGAGAGTGAAGCGGGATCTTTTATTCTATAGCCCGGCCATAACACATAGATCACGAAAAAAAAGGTATGCATGCAACTCTCCTCCAATCATATACCTTGCTCATGCAAATATTAAATGCTTAGAGCCAACCTAATAGCCATTAAGAGATTACTTACATGGCACTTTTGCCAATGTGAAGGAGATGTGAAAAAGTAAGGGGAGTGAGCTCTCATGCAAGAGCCTAGCTATATACGCATTCCTAGGTAAATGCAATAAATATGAAGAAGGAGATAGTAGAGAGGAGATGGGAAAAAGTACTAATACAATAGCCAACCTTTTATATTATTATTTTTGCGGGAAATAGCCAACCTTATAGCCCACACTATTATATGAGTGCATATAAATGATGGCTATAGATGACATGGCAGTTCCTTATAGCCATCGGCTGGCTATATTATTAACCATGCTCTAATGCGTTTTTCAAAACCGCCTTTGACTATTGACAAGATTAATAGTACATGGGATGTATAATGTGAAAATTATATCATTGGAAGCTCCTTTCACATACGAATTTGACCGTATGCTTTGTGTAAGTTGCATGTCATATATTATTACTCTAACATTTGGTCAAAGTTAGCCTCGAAAAATGCATTAGGCCCTGTAGATGGAAGGAGGGAGTAGTAGTGGAAGTGGACCCTCTGACATAGGATCCCTGCCTTACCCTCCCTTTCGGTTACTTACTGGCAGACCCATGCTTGCTAGGCCCCGCATGTTAGTTACTCAATGGGTCCGGCCACGTCAGGGGATCCTCATCCGTAGTATACTCCCTCTGTTTTTATTTACTCCGCATAAAACGGAGGGAGTAGTAGTATAAATGATGCGGGTGGGGGAGGGGGAGGGACGTCAGTTTGGTCTCAACTGCGGTCCCACAAGCAAGTGAAAACGCAAGACGAAGCGCGTTCCATTCGGTGAACGATGTGGAGGGTCCAGCGTGCCGGGGTGCAAAGGGAACGCGACAAGAGCGATGTACAGTCAAAACCGATTGAACTGTCATCACCGGAACCACTATTCACACCAGAACCTTCGCTGCTCAGCCTACGCCAGCCACTGCCCCAAAACCACACCTCCTCTCCAGCCGATCCCCCCACCTTTCTATCCCCTAGACCGCATTAAGAATCCCCTAGTTTGCTGGAAAGCCATGGTGCGCCGCAAGATCACGTACTACAAGATGCTGACGCCGGAGCACCACGCAGAAATCGCGGCGGCGGTCGGCGCCACAGACCTCCATTCCCAAGCTCGCTTTGCGGCGGGCCAATCCCCGAGTTCTCTGGAGCCAAGCTACGAGGAGGAGGAAGTCGATCCAATGTTCATGGCGGAGGTCGCGGCACAGAAGGCCCCCGATGGTTATGAGACGATGGACGTCGATTTCGTCCCGGCGTCCGAGTCCCCCATGGTGCAGGCGGACCAGTGGTTCAACCTGGCAATACTAAAGGAGGACCAGGAGGAAGAGGCTCAACTCGACGCAGAGCGCACGCATGCCGCTGCCATCGAGGCTCTCCTATAGGCGGAACCGGATGTCGTGGATGTGAACTGGGCGGCGGAGGCTCAACTCAACGCGGAGCGCGCGGATGCTGCTGCCATCGAGGCCCTCCTGCAGGCGGAACCGGACGTCCCGGACTTGAACCGGGCGGCGGAGGCTCAACTCGACGCGGAGCGCGCGGATGCTGCTGCCATCGAGGCCCTCCTGCAGGCGGAACTGGACGTCCTCGACTTGAACCGGGCGGTGCTCTCATCCGTGCAGAGCGCCCGCACGCTCCGCGTGAACGAGTAGCTGGAGGCGGAGGACAACCACGATGCGGAGACACACGTCGGTGATACGTCTCCAACGTATCTATAATTTTTGATTGCTCCATGCTATATTATCTACTATTTTGGGCAATGTTGGGCTTTATTTTCCACTTTTATATTACTTTTGGGACTAACCTATTAATCGGAGGCCCAGCCCAGATTTGCTGTTTTATGCCTATTTCAGTGTTTCGGAGAAAAGGAATATCAAACAAAGTCGAAACGGAACGAAATCAACTGGAGAAGTTATTTTTGGAAGGAAAGCAACCCAGTGAACTTGGAGTGCACGTCAGGGGAGACATGGGCTGCCCACGAGGGTGGGGGGCGCGCCCACCCCCCTAGGGCGCGCCCCTACCTCGTGGGGCCCCCGTGGCTCCTTCGACGTACTCCCTGCACCCATATATACCCACGTATCCTAAAACTTCCAGAACACACAATAAATCGGGAGTTCCCCCGCCAGAAGCCTCCGTAGCCACCAAAAGCCAATCTAGACCCGTTCCGGCACCCTGCCGGAGGGGGCAATCCCTCTCCAGTGGCCATCTTCATCATCCCGGCGCTCTCCATGACGAGGAGGGAGTAGTTCTCCCTCGGGGCTGTGGGTATGTACCAGTAGCTATGTGTTTGATCTCTCTCTCTCTCTCTCGTGTTCTTGATTTGGCACGATCTTGATGTATCGCGAGCTTTGCTATTATAGTTGGATCTTATGTTTCTCCTCCCCCTCTTCTCTCTTGTAATGAATTGAGTTTCCCCTTTGGAGTTATCTTATCGGATTGAGTCTTTAAAGACTTGAGAACACTTGATGTATGTCTTGCCGTGGATATGTGTGGTGACAATGGGATACCGCGTGCCACTTGATGTATGTCTTGGTGATCAACTTGCGGGTTTCGTGATATTGGGAACCTATGCATAGGGGTTGGCACACGTTTTTGTCGTGATTCTCCGGTAGAAACTTTGGGGCACTCTTTGAGGTTCTATGTGTTGGTTGAATAGATGAATCTGAGATTGTGTGATGCATATCGTATAATCATGCCCATGGATACTTGAGGTGACATTGGAGTATCTAGGTGACATTAGGGTTTTGGTTGATTTGTGTCTTAAGGTGTTATTCTAGTACGAACTCTAGGGCTGTTTGTGACACTTATAGGAATAGCCCAACGGATTGATTGGAAAGAATAACTTTGAGGTGGTTTCGTACCCTACCATAATCTCTTCGTTCGTTCTCCGCTATTAGTGACTTTGGAGTGACTCTTTGTTGCATGTTGAGGGATAGTTATGTGATCCAATTATGTTAGTATTGTTGAGAGGACTTACACTAGTGCAAGTATGAACCCTAGGCCTTTCTTCAACACATTGCAATACCATTTACGCTCACTTTTATCACTTGCTACCTTGCTGTCTTTATATTTTCAGATTACAAAAACTATTATCTACTATCCATATTGCACTTGTATCACCATCTCTTCGCCGAACTAGTGCACCTATACAATTTACCATTGTATTGGGTGTGTTGGGGACACAAGAGACTCTTTGTTATTTGGTTGCAGGGTTGCTTGAGAGAGACCATCTTCATCCTACACCTCCTACAGATTGATAAACCTTAGGTCATCCACTTGAGGGAAATTTGCTACTGTCCTACAAACCTCTGCACTTGGAGGCCCAACAACGTCTACAAGAAGAAGGTTGTGTAGTAGACATCGAGCTCTTTTCTGGCCGCCGTTGCCGGGGAGGTGAGTGCTTGAAGGTATATCTTTAGATCTTGCAATCGAGTCTTTTAGTTTCTTGTTTTATCACTAGTTTAGTTTATAAAAGAAAATTACAAAAAATGGAATTGAGTTTGTCTCATACGCTTCACCTTTTTAATATCTTTCGTGAGTATGATGGAAAGGATAATTGTGCTCAAGTGCTAGAAGAAGAAATCTATAAAATGTTTGGCACTAAATATTTGAATGATGAGCATGATTGCAATGTTGTTAGTATGAATTCCTTGAATATCCATGATGCTAATGATATGCAAAGCCACAAGCTTGGGGAAGCTACGTTTGATGAAGATGATAACTTTTGTCCCCCAAGTTTTGATGAGCAAATTTATTATGATGAAAGCATGCCTCCTATCTATGATGATTATTGTGATGACACGTATGCTTTAAAGAATAATGATAACCATGAAACTTGTCATCTTGATCTTAATTTTCAATCACATGATAGTTATTTTGTTGAGTTTGCTCCCACTATTATTCATGAGAAGAATTTTGCTTGTGTGGAGAGTAGTAAATTTTCTATGCGAGTAGATCATGAAAAGAATTATTTAGGTGCTGGTTATATTGTTTAATTCATTCATGATGCTACTGAAAATTATTATGAGGGAGGAATATATGCTTGTAGGAATTGCAATAATATCAAATTTCCTCTCTATGTGCTTAAAATCTTGAAGTTATGCTTCTTTTACCTTCCTATGCAAGTTGATCCTTGTTCCCACAAGTTGTTTGCTCACAAAATCCCTATGCATAGGAAGTATGTTAGACTTAAATGTGCTAGTCATATTCTTCATGATGCTCTCTTTATGTTTCAATTCTTATCTTTTATGTGAGCATCATTGAAATCATCATGCCTAGATAGGGGCATTAAACGATAGCGCTTGTTGGGAGGCAACCCAACTTTATTTTTGTCCCTTTCTTTTTGATCCTGTTTAATAATAAATAATTCATCTATCCTCTTTTTAGATGTGGTTTTATGCTTTTAATTAGTTTTGTGCCAAGTAGAACCTTTGGGAAGACTTGGGGGAAGTCTTGTTGATCATGCTGTAAAAAACAGAAACTTTAGCGCTCACGAGAATTGCTGCCATTTTTATTTGGAGATCTCTATTTAGTTAATTCTTTTTTAATATGATTAATAGATAAATTTCTCAGGTCCATCAATTTATTTGAGAATTTTATGAGTTCCAGAAGTATACGTTTGATTCAGATTACTACAGACTGTTCTGTTTTTTGACAGATTCCGTTTTTCGTGTGTTGTTTACTTATTTTGATGAATCTATGGCTAGTAAAATAGTATATAAACCATAGTGAAGTTAGAATACAGTAGGTTTAACACCAATATAAATAAAGAATGACTTAATTATAGTACCTTGAAGTAGTGTTTTGTTTTCTTTCGCTAACGGAGCTTACGAGTTTTCTGTTAAGTTTTGTGTTGTGAAGTTTTCAAGTTTTGGGTAAGGATTCGATGGACTATGGAATAAAGAGTGGCAAGAGACTAAGCTTGTGGATGCCCAAGGCACCCCAAGGTAATATTCAAGGACAACCAAGAGCCTAAGCTTGGGGATGCCCCGGAAGGCATCCCCTCTTTCGTCTTCATTCATCGGTAACTTTACTTGCAGCTATATTTCTATTCGCCACATGATATGTGTTTTGCTTGGAGTGTCAATTTATTTTGTTAGGATTTTATTTCTGTTATTTATAGCAATATTTTGCATCTTTTATTTCAATAAAAGTGGCATTGATAGCCTTTACTATGCCTATGTTACAAGTATACATGTCGCTGTTTGAAAACAGAAAGTTTACCGCTGTTGTAATAATTCCCTAGAAAATTAAGAATGTGATAAAATGTTGAAACCTTTTGAATATTAAGCTATGATAAATTTAATACAGTGGGAATTTTATTTCATAATTTTTGGAGCTAGGTAAGTATGGATGTTGCAGCATTCTTTACAGACTATCCTGTTTAGGCAGATTGCTGTTATGTTTGCTTTGTTTGCATATGGTTGCTTATTTAATGATTCTATTTGAGGATAGGACTATTAAATATGCAGAGGCATTTAGTATGCAATGTTGAATAATAATTTTATTGATTTGCTACAGTAGAGTATGATAAGGTTTTTGCAATGGTTTATACTAACTTATCTCACGAGTCCTTGTTGAGTTTTGTGGGGATGAAGCTTTTGAGATTTAGGGAGACCGTGCTATGAGAGGAATTAAGGAGACACAAAAGCTCAAGCTTGGGAATGCCCAAGGCACCCCAAGATAATATTTCAAGAAGTCTCAAGCATCTACGCTTGGGGATGCCCCGGTTGGCATCCCACCTTTCTCCTTCAACAACTATCGGTTAGTATCGATTGATCCTAAGTTTTTGTTTCTTCACATGATGTTTGCCATTCTTAGAATGTCATATTATTTTGCTTTGATTGCTGTTTGAATAAAGTATCAAGATCTGAAATTCTTAAATGTTAAAGAGTCTTCACATAGTTTCACAATTATTCAACTACTCATTGATCTTCACTTATATCTTTCGGAGTAGTTTGTCATTTACTCTAGTGCATCACTTATATATTTTATAGCATGGTGGTAGTTCTATTTTGAAGAAATAGATGAACTCTCATGCTTCACTTATATTATTTTGAGAGTCTTAAATAGCATGGTAATTTGCTTAAAATCCTAATATGCTAGGTATTCAAGAATAATAAAATTCTCTTATGAGTGTGTTGAATACTATGAGAAGTTTGATGCTTGATAATTGTTTTGATATATGAGGATGGTGATATTAGAGTCATGCTAGTTGAGTGGTTATGAATTTGAGAGATACTTGTGTTGAAGTTTCTGATTCCCATAGCATGCACGTATGGTGAACCGTTATGTGATGAAGTCGGAGCATGATTTATTTATTGATTGTCTTCCTTATGAGTGGCGGCCGGGGACGAGCGATGGTCTTTTCCTACCAATCTATCCCCCTAGGAGCATGCGCGTAGTACTTTGTTTCTATGACTAATAGATTTTTGCAATAAGTATGTGAGTTCTTTATGACTAATGTTGAGTCCATGGATTATACGCACTCTCACCCTTCCACCTTTGCTAGCCTCTCTAGTACCGCGCGACTTTCGCCGGTACCATAAACCCACCATATACCTTCCTCAAAACAGCCACCATACCTACCTATTATGGCATTTCCATAGCCATTCCGAGATATATTGCCATGCAACTTTCCACCATTCCGTTCATCATGACACATTCATCATTGTCATATTGCTTAGCATGATCATGTAGTTGACATAGTATTTGTGGCAAAGCCACTGTTCATAATTCTTTCATACTTGTCACTCTTGATTCATTGCATATCCCGGTACACCGCCGGAGGCATTCATATAGAGTCATACTTTGTTCTATTATCGAGTTGTATCATTGAGTTGTAAATAAATAGAAGTGTGATGATCATCATTCAATAGAGCATTGTCCCAAAAAAAGGGAAGGCCAAAAAAAGAAAGGCCAAAAAAAAGGAAAGGCCAAATAAAAAAAGAAAGGCCAAATAAAAAAAATAAAATAAAAAGGGGCAATGCTACTATCCTTTTACCACACTTGTGCTTCAAAGTAGCACCACGATATAGCGAGTCTCATATATTGTGCTTCAAAGTAGCACCATGTTCTTCATATAGAGAGTCTCATATGTTGTCACTTTCATATACTAGTGGGAATCTTTCATTATAGAAATTGGCTTGTATATTCCAATGATGGGCTTCCTCAAAATGCCCTAGGTCTTCGTGAGCAAGCAAGTTGGATGCACACCCAGTAGTTTCTTTTGTTGAGCTTTCATATACTTATAGCTCTAGTGCATCCGTTGCATGGCAATCCCTACTCACTCACATTGATATCTATTGATGGGCATCTCCATAGCCCGTTGATACGCCTAGTCGATGTGAGACTACCTTCTCCCTTTTTGTCTTCTCCACAACCACCATTCCATTCCACCTATAGTGCTATATCCATGGCTCACGCTCATGTATTGCGTGAAGATTGAAAATTTTTGAGAACATCAAAAGTATGAAACAATTGCTTGGCTTGTCATCGGGGTTGTGCATGATTTAAATATTTTGTGTGGTGAAGATGGAGCATAGCCAGACTATATGATTTTCTAGGGATAACTTTCTTTGGCCATGTTATTTTGAGAAGACATAATTGCTTTGTTAGTATGCTTGAAGTATTATTATTTTCTATGTCAATATGAACTTTTGTCTTGAATCTTATGGATCTGAATATTCATGCCACAACTAAGAAGAATTACATTGAAATTATGCCAACTAGCATTCCACACCAAAAATTATCTTTTTATCATTTACCTACTCAAGGACGAGCAGGAATTAAGCTTGGGGATGCTTGATACGTCTCCAACGTATCTATAATTTTTGATTGCTCCATGCTATATTATCTACTGTTTTGGGCAATGTTGGGCTTTATTTTCCACTTTTATATTACTTTTGGGACTAACCTATTAACCGGAGGCCCAACCCAGATTTGTTGTTTTATGCCTATTTCAGTGTTTTGAAGAAAAGGAATATCAAATGAAGTCGAAACGGAACGAAATCAACTTGAGAAGTTATTTTTGGAAGGAAAGCAACCCAGGGAACTTGGAGTGCACGTCAGGGGAGACACGGGCTGCCCACGAGGGTGGGGGGCGTGCCCACCCCCCTAGGGCGCGCCCCCTGCCTCGTGGGGCCCCCGTGGCTCCTCCGACGTACTCCCTGCACCCATATATACCCACGTATCCTAAAACTTCCAGAACACACAATAGATCGGGAGTTCCGCCGCCAGAAGCCTCCGTAGCCATCGAAAGCCAATCTAGACCCGTTCCGGCACCCTGCCGGAGGGGGCAATCCCTCTCCGGTGGCCATCTTCATCATCCCGGCACTCTCCATGACGAGGAGGGAGTAGTTCTCCCTCGGGGCTGAGGGTATGTACCAGTAGCTATGTGTTTGATCTCTCTCTCTCGTGTTCTTTATTTGGCATGATCTTGATGTATCGCGAGCTTTGCTATTATAGTTGGATCTTATGTTTCTCCTCCCCCTCTTCTCTCTTGTAATGAATTGAGTTTCCCCTTTGGAGTTATCTTATCGGATTGAGTCTTTAAAGACTTGAGAACACTTGATGTATGTCTTGCCGTGGATATCTGTGGTGACAATGGGATACCGCGTGCCACTTGATGTATGTCTTGGTGATCAACTTGCGGGTTTCGTGACATTGGGAACCTATGCATAGGGGTTGGCACACGTTTTCGTCGTGATTCTCCGGTAGAAACTTTGGGGCACTCTTTGAGGTTCTATGTGTTGGTTGAATAGATGAATCTGAGATTATGTGATGCATATCGTATAATCATGCCCACGGATACTTGAGGTGACATTGGAGTATCTAGGTGACATTAGGGTTTTGGTTGATTTGTGTCTTAAGGTGTTATTCTAGTACGAACTCTAGGGCTGTTTGTGACACTTATAGGAATAGCCCAACGGATTGATTGGAAAGAATAACTTTGAGGTGGTTTCGTACCCTACCATAATCTCTTCGTTCGTTCTCCGCTATTAGTGACTTTGGAGTGACTCTTTGTTGCATGTTGAGGGATAGTTATGTGATCCAATTATGTTAGTATTGTTGAGAGGACTTACACTAGTGAAAGTATGAACCCTAGGCCTTGGTTCAACACATTGCAATACCGTTTATGCTCACTTTTATCACTTGATACCTTGCTGTTTTTATATTTTCAGATTACAAAAACTATTATCTACTATCCATATTGCACTTGTATCACCATCTCTTCGCCGAACTAGTGCACCTATACAATTTACCATTGTATTGGGTGTGTTGGGGACACAAGAGACTCTTTGTTATTTGGTTGCAGGGTTGCTTGAGAGAGACCATCTTCATCCTACGCCTCCTATAGATTGATAAACCTTAGGTCATCCACTTGAGGGAAATTTTCTACTGTCCTACAAACCTCTGCACTTGGAGGCCCAACAACGTCTACAAGAAGAAGGTTGTGTAGTAGACATCAGTCGGCAGCTACGGCTGGTTCGCGCCGGCAGCCAAAGATGACGAGGTCGTCTCGTTCCGCGAGCAGTGATAGTTTTTCTTTATGTTGTTGTTTTTACGGATCTTTTGTTGTGTAAAAACATATATTGTTATGAAAGTCGCCTGACTTTCATCATTTGGGTCTGTCTACCATTTCAGGCGGTTGGATGAATATCCTACGTCTCCTAACCCTTCTTCCTCACCTCTTCTTCTTCCCCAATAGACCACCGCACGGGCCGTAAGGATCCACCCCAACATGCGGTTGGATAAACATAATGTATGAACGAAAATTATCTGTCAGCGGTAGCATGTGTCAGTGAGGGTGCGTTCCCATGGTTGGGTTTGTGGCGTGCAGGAGCGACTGTGTGAGGGTGCGGTGCGACCGCGGCGTGCAGGAGCGACCGTGTGAGGGTGCGGTTCGATACAAATCATTGTTTGACGTGTCAATTAATGTGTATTTTTTCTCCAAAGCCCAAAGAGCTAACCATCTCACTCCTCATCGCTTGATTAATGCAGCGCCATGCAAACAAACCTTCTCACTTCCGCATGCATGCAAGGGTATATTAATGTCCTTGGTTGCTAGTACGAGGCAAACCCCATCAATTTTGCCTCGATTAGTGTCAGTGTCCTTTTGCAAATTCTAATCTTGATATACTGGCCTGGTGCACAAAAAAATGGAGGTAGTAACTATTTTACTTCCTTCCCCATTGTGGTGACGTCGACGATATCTCGAATGTTGTGGTTTGGTGAAGTGCGTTCGACAGAGAACACCATTGAGGGAGACCACGGTAAGTCGTTCGCAAGTGCCGCCTGCAAGCCGAGACAACCGCCTTATTTGCATCCAGGAAGTCCATTGAACCAAAGGACGCGAAAATGTACTAGTACTACTAGTACACAATAGCGTCGTCCGTCCAGCTTAGTGTGGTGAGGTGGTTTCTCGAAGAAGATGATGGAGAAGTGGAGTCAGCGAAGAGTGAAATGATGGTTGCTTCGTCCGTGCTTTGTGATTTGATGCCTCACTGCTTTGTGATTTGTGATAGAAGGGACAAGGGAGTAGACTCTGTGCTCTAAACTGTACATGCGTCCAAGCACGGGAGAAAGAGCAGAGACGTTGCATTTTTCTATTCCTTCAATCAATCAATCGGGGAGCTTCAGTTCCATATTTTTGGCTTTGGCAGCACCGTCCACAAATGGTTCCCATCGATGACAAAAGGTATTTTCACATTTGGCTACACATTGTGGATGCCCTTAACCGTAGCACTTGGTTTTGCTCCTGTGTGCTATCTATACAAATCTCAATTATATTGATCTAAAAAATTATAGAATCAAGATTAGTAAAAAGGAGGTGATTTTGCCACGTGGATGGCGGGCGAGGTTTCTTATTTTTAGAGGACATTGGCCTGGAGGTTTTGCTAACATGCGGTCCCATGTGTCAGTTCTTTACCAAGCCGATCCGCGTCCCACATGAGGCAGAACAATGACAGAAGCAACACGTGGTTAACTTGAAGAAGATGAGGGAGAAGCGGATTCAGCAACAAGTGAAATGATGGTTGCTTCGTCCCTCCAACTTCTTTTTTACTAGCATCATTATTACTTCGTCCCTCCAACTTAACTACGAGAAAGGTGCAGCTTACTGATTTGACGCCTCATTGCTCATTACTACGCTGGTGCCATGACTGGGGTGCTTCACCCTTGCTGCTCTGCACTATATTTCGGTATGGCACGTGGACCCGGTAGCTTGATGTCCCACATGTCGACGAAAGGTAATAGAACATTTATGAAAGCGAGCGCTCCACTCTTATGACGGAGGAGTACACGACACAGCGGCCTAGTGAACTGTCACTTGTACTGTATACTAGTACTATAGTTTTGCTGTTTCGCACGATCCATCGATACAAACTCGATTAAACAGGAAAGGGCGGGATTTTCCCACGCGGTAGATGATACTGGCCATACATTTCAAAGGCAATTTCAATGTATGCAAACTGAATAATTAAGTAACAATATGATATCTAGTAAAACTAAAAACACATATGATTTATTGTGTTAGAGTGTAGTAGTAGTGCTGTATTGCATAGTTGTTAGGTGTAACATGCGAGAACGTGTAGAGATGTACTTTTGGAGGGCCTACAGAGAGAAAGCATAATACGGTCACCGAACTTCAGAATACGCTCATTACGGTCACTATATACGTTTTGCGGTGATTATACGGTCACTTGCTCACCGTTCAAAATCGGATTGCACTATGTTGACCGGCCAAATAGTCTGCGTGGCACCATGTTGACTAGTTAAATTGACCACATTCCTTGTGGGTCCCACCTATTAATTCGCATAGGAAAAAGGTCAGATAAACACAAATTTATGCAGGCGCGACAAGACTCCAACCTGTGCGCTGGAATCACCTGGTTGTGTATGTGTCTGTCAGGGCCTGATGTGTGCGCATGCACGTGTAGGTTGAGCACTTGAGCGTGAGTGTGTGTGTTGGTCATGTAGTGTGTTCATGCATGCGTGCGTGTGTGCGTGTGAGTGTTGCATGCATGTCTGGCTGTGTGTGTATGTGTGAGTGTTGCGTGCGTGCGTGGCTGCATGTGTTCGTGTGAGTGTTGCGTGCATGCAGTTCGTGTGCATGCGTGTGTGTGTGTGTGATAATCACCACACCAGATCATGTGTGTTAAAACAGACGGCTCATCATACCAATACAAGGCCACCTTGTCCGCTGTGCCCGCGGTCATGACTTCGAACCACCATCCAATATTTTTTTGTCGTTTGTTTTCATTCTTACTAGCAAGATGCCCATGCGTTGCATGTAACATCAAGATCCATTTGTATGACTAGTTTATCTTGTGAGAGAAAAGGATGAATGAGGGAAGGCCTTATTTGCAAATGTGGAGAGGTGTGTGGGTACCTTTTTGCAAAATTGCCATAGTTTCCTTCCTATCTGTCAGATATAAATCGGACGACCTATATTGCAAAATGGCAGGCACACCATCATCACCAACTCTATTTTTATAAGAGTGTAGAAGAGTAGATACAAGCCAACAGGTGGGCCCAATGGTAGTGAGATAATGTGATACAACACTAGAGGTGCCACGTGGAGCGTTTAACTGGTCAACTAGTCGTGTCTTGAGCAAATACAGAGTTGTACGGTGAGCTTGTGACTGTATAATAACCACAAAACATAAATGGTGACCGTAATGAGTGGAATCTGTAGTCCAATGTACGTATCGTGCTTTTGCTCCAAATACAATGATCGTCACTTTATATATCACGAGAGAAAGATGAAACATGTGTGAATGTGCTGGGCGCTTAATTTTAGAGGACCTGGAGATAGTTTGTGTGCGTACGTGAAAGGGGCATAGAGGGGGTGTATGCGATGGGGAGAGAGATGCTCTTCGTTTCTCTTTATTATGACTAACTTTATATATAGTATAAAAATATAAAAAATCACAGTGCGTAATAAATATCATTGTGGGCACCATGCAACAAATTAACGTTCATACTCCTCCATATAACTTTTTAATGTTGTATATATGTAGAAATTCTAAAATAATTTTTTGGCCACACTTTATTCAAAAGGAATGTTGTATGCGAAATAAACGTGAAGAGAGGGCTTTTTAGATCAATGGGGTATGTGATGTAACATGTGTGAATGTGTAGTTGATGTATTTGGCAGGGCCTAGAGAGGTATGTGTGTGTATTACGTATTCAAGAGAGGCATGGATAGAGGGGCCGGCGGGGGGAGGGGGCGTGGGAGATATAGCATGAGATATGAGAGAGGTCTAGAGAGAGAGAGACTAATATGATGTCATGGTGAGAGATTCCCTTGAGTGTGTATATGCAAGGGGGGAGGGGATAGAGGCATGAGGAGATTTTTTTGTGTGGTGTCTGTGTTGGTCTATGTGGGTGTGAGAAGATAACGAGACCTGGGGCAGAGGGTGTGTCACCGCGTGAGGTCCGGTGGGTCGAGGTGAGGCCCTTGGTTCGGTTCCTGTGCCATATTGGTCGGCCCGTGACGCATTTAGGGAGACCCATGGATGACTTGTCGTACAAGACAACGATAGCAGAATTGTGAAGGACTCTGTGTCCACTGACAAAGCCGGCTAGGATTTGTAACCCTGGGTTCTCGGACTAAGGTAACCCCTTATCTCTGATATTACTATTCATCCAACCTAGCTTTAAGGGGCATCCTACAGAATGCTCTGCTAGAATCATACTCATTGATTAGGAAGAGAGGTGTGAGACAATGCGTGAGAGACAGACCTAAAGATAATGTGTATACAGGAGACACGTAGGAAAGTCTATGTATATAGAAAGGGTCGATGGGGATTGTGCGTGTGTATGCTTGTGAGAGGAAGAGTGCTTGTGATAAAGGTTAGTGAAAATAGTCGTAAATGGTTACGAGAGGGAGGGAGGGTTATATCGAGAGCATGTATGTGAGAAAGACACCTCGGGAGAGAGTGTGTCAGCATGTGTGAGAGACCACCGATGGAGAGTGAAACTACACGTAAAATATTGATGTACACATTGATTAAAGATATAAATTGTATCCAAATATTAGGATGGGATCATGATATTTGCAATTCGCGTAAGGAACGGTCATTGATCCATCAGACATCTAGATTCTATTGAATTTGAGCATGTCTATGTTATTATTCGACATAATTGATCCACATAGTTAGTATTTTGAACTCCAGATAATGCATCCTTTAGCAATCGAATATAAACGTGAGTATAGTTCATGTTGTGTGTGTAAAGCACATTATACATACGAAAGTTACACAATGAACATTATAACTAGCTAGCTATGAACTAGTATACATTTGAATTCAACTTAAGGTGGTTTAAAAAAATTGAATTCAACATGAAGTCCATTCAATTATTTGAATTCGATATCATGACATTTGTAAATCATACCTAAATTATGGGGCACCAGTCTTTGCTCTGATTTTGTACATAATAGCATATATAGTCGTGTACAAAATAGATTCAAATTTAGCTTCTCCATTCCAAAATAATCGTAGTTATAGGATTTTCAAGTGTCAAAATTTTAAAAAGAAGCGGATAATTTAATGAGGTTTTCAAACATACAAGGCCAAATTTAGCATTGTCTATTTAGGTCAATCCTCAAAGTTCAAGAGTACTCCAAACGTGAATGTTTTTGTTTTGAAATTTCGAACGAAGTGCCAAAAGAGCCTCTACTCGTCCAAAACCGCGTGAGACCAATGTTTGGTAGTAGAAGGAAATTACTTTTCTAACTCCGACCCGTGAAACCTACCGGCCCGACGCGCAAAGGTCTAAACCGGGGTAGGCTTGTAGCTTCATCTAGACGCCACGCAACCGCCTCCGAAAAACATTCATACACAATGGCCGCCTAAGCACACATGCGCGCGGCCGAAATCGCTCCCGCTCACTATTTGGGACACCTGGGATTACTATCCTACCCCCGACCCGCAGTAGGTCCGAAATTTAAGAGGGGGGCAAAGTTTATACTTTCCCCAAATTTCAAACAAGCGCGTCCCATCTGTTCAAAAAAGCCAAAAACAAGCGCGTACCAAACCGAAACATGGTTCTCCCTTAGCTCCCCCCGTCCGATTCCCCATTCGTACTCCGTGGGCGCCAAAACTACCTCCCCACCAGCCATGAAACCCCGGCGTCCTCCGTCCGCCACCCCATCCCACGCATCAACCGCTGTCGGTGTCAAAACCGGCGGATCTCGGGTAGGGGGTCCCGAACTATGCGTCTAGGCCGGATGGTAATAGGAGGCAGGGGACACGATGTTTTACCCAGGTTCGAGCCCTCTTGATGGAGGTAAAACCCTATGTCCTGCTTGACTAATATTGATGATATGGGTAGTACAAGAGTAGATCTACCACGAGATCAGAGCGGCTAAACCCTAGAAGCTAGCCTATGGTATGATTGTATGTTGTGATTGTTGCCCTACGAACTAAAACCCTTCGGTTTATATAGACACCGGAGAGGGTTAGGATTACACAAGGTCGGTTACAAAGGAGGAGATATCCATATCCGTATTGACTAGCTTGCCTTCCACGCTAAGTAGAGTCCCATTCGGACACGAGACGAAATCTTCAATCTTGTATCTTCATAGTCTAACAGTCCGGCCAATGGATATAGTCCGGCTATCCGGAGACCCCCTAATCCAGGACTCCCTCAGTAGCCCCCGAACCAGGCTTCAATGACGATGAGTCCAGCGCGCAGTATTGTCTTCGGCATTGCAAGGCGGGTTCCTCTCCAAATTCTGTGTACCTGTCGAAATAGTGTCCGGTTTCTTGTGAATGTTGCACTCCTTGGCTTCCACGCCCAATAATGGCCACTTTCCATGTGTCGAGCGAATGTGAAGAGCCAGGGTGTTTTCACATTTACCCCCTAGCTGTGTGAATGAGCCGCCTATTAAAAAGACGAGGATTCAGATCCAAATCACACCATCCTCCCTTGGCGAGCCTTCATCGGAGCGCACCCGACAGAGATCCATTCCATCATGGCCGGTCGACGCAGCTCCTCCTCCCGCTCCCCTAGATCCAAGCCTGGAGATTGGGAGAGATGTTCCGTCCCGCACAGCAAATTAGTGATGCTTCATACCAAGGGATTTCTTCCCCCAGCGTACATGGTCCCGGTTCGAGCCGGGCTCGCCACCTATAATGGCAGAGAGCAAGCGGAGAGCCTTCCCAATCCCTCCAAGGGAGAGCGGGTATGCCTTGTCCCTTAATTGGTAAGAGGGCTCAGATTTCCAATTCATCCGTTTCTCCGGGGGCTCCTGGAGTTCTACGGCCTCCATTTGCACAACCTTACACCTGCCTCCATGCTGCATATCGCGGGATTCGTAGCCCTTTGCGAGTTGTTTTTGGGCTGTGAGGCTCATTTCGCTCCGTGGAAGAAGCTGTTCTGCCTTGTGCCCCGTTCTCAGAAGGGATCAATATATCAAGTGGGCGGAGCCGAAGTGTGGCATGTTGCCGGGACCGGATACCTGTCCGGAACCCCAAAGAAGACGTCCGAAGACTGGCCTTCAGAATGGTTTTATATAGAAGACGTCCCCCTCCCGGATCCTATTCGGATCGGCCTTCCAGAGTTCGACAACGCCCCTTTGAAGAAGCGCCAGAGCTGGCGTCCATGGAGCTGCCTGGAGGAAGATGACAGGGACATTCTTTACCTGATGAGCCGGATAAGTTTTTTAGCTCGATCCGGATTGACCATGATCGAGGTCATGGCGATATGTATCATGCGGGGGGTGCAGCCGCTTCAGTATAGAGGCCACCCCATGTGGGATTTCAACGGGGAGGATGATGCCACACGCTACGGCCGTAGAGGGCCGGGATCGGTTGCTGATCTAATAAAGATCTTATCCACTTTGTACAAGGGAGAAGAGGAGGAATTCCTTCGTGTCAACCCGCAGGGCGGATTTTCTATGTACAATCCTCCGAGCTGGGTAAGCGGAGACTTTTTCTCGCCCATCCATTTCATACTTCCACAGTTAAGTATTCAGCCTAGCGATTTCTATGCAGGAACTGCGCCAGGCTATAAGGGAGATAAACAACCCCCCTCCACAACCCGAGGACCCTGGACGGTCCCTCGACCCGGCCTCCCAGGAGGATCCAGACATATCTGTGGAGCTGATCGATGGGGTGTTTTACCAATTGAGCAATGATAATGCTTTGGTGGCCATTACAGCCGATTACCCTGGGCTACTTCCAGCCTCACATGTGACTGAGACCGAAGTCCCAACACTTCAAAAAGGGATCCGTCCTTGCGTGTTTTTGATTGCCGTATAACAGCTGTGTTTTGCAGGGGAGGTCCTCGAGGCAGAAGGCCAAGCCTGTGGCGACTGGCCAACAAGGGGCCGCGAGGCCAGGCAGGCTGAAAAGACCTGCAGTCCAGATTGAGACACCGGCGCAGCGGTACGGCGCGCCGTCTTTATTGCAAGACATTATTCTCAGAGGCATATTAACGCCCATGCCTTCTTTTCAGGAAAAAGAGCGCTCGCCGGACTATACCCGGAGAGGCTACCAATCGCGCCTCCACAAGCCAGGCTCCAAGGCCGGATTCAGAGGCAGGAATGAATACGAGGTGTGCGCCAGGTGCTCCTCCGACAGAGAATGCGGATAAACTATCCGCCACCAATTCTGAGGTGGAAAGTGCCATGAACCACAGGCGTCGCCGGACTGTTCTTCGTGACGCTTGTTTCTCCCAAGAGGCATTGGATGCCTTCAACTCGGGAGACACGCACCTCCGTGCCGCTCAAAATGGTCTAGCCAGAGCCACGGAGCAGTATGTAAAAGACATACGGGTGAGAAAATTTGGTGATTATATATATCAGTAGCCCCTAACACTTGAAACAGTTAGGATAACTAATTTAAGGATAATTTGTTATGCAGGTTCTTACAGAAAAGAATACTCAACTGTCCCAGGAGATGGAACAGTGCAAAGCCCAACTTCAGGCCGCACTGGCCGCAGCAGGGGAGCCCAAAGAGACCCCCTCTGGTAACATATCCTTCGAATGATAAGTATCATATAGAATGCAGCGTATATGCAGATCTGACGATAAAATTGTAGATGACGCTGGAGTAAATCCGGATAAGCAACAACTCCTACGCCTGCTGAAGGCTGGTGAGAGCGTGCTTACGAGGGTGAGGCAGGAGAAAAATGATCTCCTAGATGCCAACACCAAGCTGGGCGTGGAACTACAAGATGTTCGTGCCCAACTGCCGGACTCTGTTAAGGAAAATCGGCTGCTTCGACGCGGCATATTTAGTAAGTGCTTGAACGAACTTTGAAAAGGAGTTCGGCGAGGAAGATGGCTAACAAAGTTATGTCTGTAGGTATGCTAACAGGTCGTCCTGCCGAGGAAATGCCCAGTTCAATGGGTGACCTTCTTCCCGAGCTCTCACAGCTGCATGAACGAGTTCGGCATGTGATGCAAGGCATCGCCCAGGCCTTGTGGCCATCCGTCT
Source organism: Triticum urartu (assembly GCF_056163025.1). Lineage (NCBI taxonomy): Eukaryota > Viridiplantae > Streptophyta > Magnoliopsida > Poales > Poaceae > Triticum > Triticum urartu. The sequence goes on along the minus strand of NC_141875.1, from coordinate 609,148,222 downwards.
CCATACCCGAAGGCCTTGGAGAGCTTGTAGAAAAGCTAAAGGGAGCGCGGCGGCGCTTCCGATTATGGAAGATATCGGCCTGCCGTCAGGGCCCAGGGAAGCCTGGGCAATGGTGAAGACACGGTACATGAAGGCTGACCCAAACCATATGGCCGAAGTTGGACCTGTGGGGCTCGATGGGAAGGAGATCCCTGTGAGCTTAGTGTATGGCCAAGTAGAATTGGCCGCAAACTATTCCCAACAGGACTGTAGACTAGACAGCCTATTGGATGGTATTGAAGAGGAATTCAACCAGTCAAATTGACTATGTAATTTTAAAGTGACATGTATAATGCCTTCTAGCCGGATTGTAGATCGTTTGTCGTGGCGGACCTTTTCGCTACAACCTCGGAACCCGACGGTCCGGAGTGTATCCAAATACCCTCTTGGTTATGTAAGAACTGGGGCATGCGTGGAGACTAGGCGTAGGGGTCATTAGTGCTTTATCAGACAAGTTCCCAACTAGTTATGTTATATTACATGGGTAGTAAGAAACATCTTCTAGGGAGAATAGTTCTGTTAAGGGTTCCTTTCCCTGGATAAGCATGCCCTAAAGTGCATGTCCGGACTGTGACAAGAAGCGCAGAAAAAGCATCTGGGGGCAGATATGGATGATAAATAAAAGTCATCTTTTGTTCACCGACCGAATATTCCCTTAAGAACGCTAGCTTTCGGCTTCACCCAGTCTGAGGTACACGTCCGGCTGACCCGACGGCAACAATTGCAGAGGTGCTCCCCTTATGCCCTAGCCGAATTAATGGGAACGTATGGCATAAATACAAGAGCCAGGCAACCCAGCTTGGCCAAAACTTAAGTCATATCGATGCATATAATGGTGAAAAAAGATACATGTGGAAGTATAACACATGTGTTGGGCGTGAGGCCCAGGTAAATAATTTAAGCTTCTGTGAAACAAGCCCCCAGGTATGAAGAGTGCGGCTAGCACATCTGTAATGTATGAGTGAGGCACAAGGTGACCCTTGAAGGCCTAGAGAAATAAAAGAAAGAAAGGGAAACAAGACAGATGATGCATATGCAAAAAATGGACAAAGGGAGGGGACTAACGTAAAGTCCGGTACTAGGCGTAGAATCTTCCAAGCCTGGCTGCATTCCATGGGTTCGGCTCGAGTCGACTAGTCGATGCATCCCGCAGTCGGTACGCTCCACCAGTCAGAACTTGGTCGATAATGAAGGGACCTTCCCATTTGGGGTCGAGCTTGTTCTTTTTCTTATCCGGCAGCCGTAGAACTAGTTCGCCAACGTTATAAGTTTTGGCCCGTACTTCTCTGGTTTGGTATCTGCGAGCCTGTTGCTGGTAAAATGCGGAACAGGCTTTGGCTACGTCGCGCTCTTCCTCCAAGGTGTCTAGACTGTCCTGCCGATCGAGCTCGGCTTCTCTTTCTTCATACATGCGCACTTGAGGTGAGTCATGAATTATGTCACAGGGCAGGACTGCCTCTGCGCCGTACACCATAAAAAATGGTGTATATCCGGTACTACGGTTCGGCGTGGTCCGCAACCCCCAGAGTATGGAGTCGAGCTCCTCTACCCAGTGCGTGTCAGACTCCGTTAAGGAGCGCACTAATCTGGGTTTAATGCCGCTCATTATAAGACCATTTTCTCGTTCGACTTGACCGTTGGTTTGTGGGTGATAGACTGAAGCATAATTGAGCTTGATGCCCATTTTGCTGCACCAGAGTTTTACCTCGTCGTCCGTGAAGTTCGTGCCATTATCAGTGATGGTGCTGTGGGGGACGCCGTAACGGTGTACAACCCCGGATATGAAATCTATCACCGGTCCGGATTCGGCTGTTTTAACCGGTTTAGCCTCTATCCATTTGGTGAATTTATCCACCATGACCAATAAGTATTTTTTCTTGTGGGTTCCCCCTTTAAGGGGTCCAACCATGTCAAGCCCCCAGACCGCGAAGGGCCATGTAATGGGGATTGTTTGGAGGGCGGTGGGTGGCATGTGGCTTTGATTTGCAAAGAGCTGGCAACCGGCGCAACGTTGGACTAAGTCCTGTGCATCTGCCTGGGCCGTTGGCCAATAGAATCCTGTATGGAAGGCCTGGCTTACAAGAGCCCGGGCTGCGGTGTGATGACCGCCGAGTCCGGCGTGAATTTCTGCCAAAAGTTTCCGCCCTTCCTCTTCGGAGATGCACCTTTGAAGGACTTCGGTAGCGCTTTTTTGTACAATTCTCCCTCATGGACCCTGTAGGCCTTGGATCGCCGCACTATGCAGCGTGCCACATTTTGGTCCTCCGGAAGTTCCTGTCTAGTTAGGTAGGCTAGGAATGGTTTTGTCCACGGGGCAATGATGGCCATTATTTCGTGGGCTGAATGTGTTATTTCGGTGGCGTAGCCTCCGATTGTGTCAGAGAGTTCGGTATCGGGTATTTTGGCCGGGTCCAGACTGTTGTTATCGGTGTCCCCTTCCCATGCTACGGATGGCTTGAAGAGCCTTTCCAGAAATATGTTGGGAGGGACTGCGTCGCGTTTTGCGCCGATGCGGGCAAGGATATCCGCCGCCTGATTGTTTTCTTGAGCCACATGGTGAAATTCGAGCCTCTCGAACCGAGCTGACATTTTTAGGACGGCATTGCGATAAGCTACCATTTTCGGATCCTTGGCATCAAAGTCTCCATTTATTTGGGATATCACGAGGTTCGAATCCCCGCGCACCTCTAGGCGTTGAATGCCCATGGATACTGCCATCCGGAGACCATGTAGAAGGGCCTCATATTCGGCTGCGTTGTTGGAGTCCGTATACATTATCTGTAGTACGTATTGAACGGTATCTCTCCTGTTGGGGACGTCAAAACGACGCCAGCCCCTAGACCAGCCAACATTTTGCAGCCGTCGAAGTGCATGATCCAGTTTGAATATGTGTCGTACTCTTTAGGGAGTTCGGCTTCCGTCCACTCAGCGACGAAGTCAGCCAAAACTTGCGACTTAATAGCTCGCCGTGGCTTGTAAGTTATGTCGAACGGGAGGAGCTCAATGGCCCATTTGGCAATCCGGCCCGTCGCGTCGCGGTTGTTTATAATATCGTTAAGTGGTACTTCCGAGGCTACCGTTATCGAACACTCTTGAAAGTAGTGTCGCAGCTTCCGAGATGCCATAAATACCGTGTACGCTATCTTTTGATAATGCGGGTACCGTGATTTGCATGGAGTAAGGACAGTGGGCACATAGTAAACCGGCTTTTGAAGGGGGAATTTGTGTCCGTCCACTTCTCGCTCGACGACGAGCACTGCGCTTACTACTTGATGAGTTGCCGCAATGTATAATAGCATTGGTTCGCCAATGTTTGGCGCGGCCAGGACTGGGTTTGTTGCCAATATGGCTTTTATTTCATTGAGTCCGGCCGTGGTGGCATCCGTCCAGTCGAAGTGTTCGGTGCGCCGGAGGAGGCGATAAAGGGGTAATGCCTTTTCTCCCAGGAGGGAGATAAAGCGGCTTAGAGCCGCCACGCATCCAGTCAATTTTTGTATTTGTTTGAGGTCTGTTGGGGTAGCCAACTGTGACAACGCTCGGATTTTGGCCGGATTAGCTTCAATACCTCTACTGGAGACAATGAATCCCATGAGCTTTCTGGCTGGTACGCCGAAAACGCATTTTTCCGGATTGAGCTTGATGTCATATGTTCGGAGGTTGTCGAATGTGAGCCTCAAGTCGTCTACTAGAGTTTCGACATGCTTGGTTTTAACGACCATGTCATCTACGTATGCCTCCACTGTTTTGCCAATCTGGTTTGCCAGACATGTCTGAATCATGCGCTGATATGTTGCGCCGGCGTTTTTGAGCCCGAAGGGCATTATGTTGAAGCAGAATGGGCCGTATGGTGTGATGAATGCCATTGCGGCTTGGTCTGGCTCTGCCATTTTAATTTGATGGTAGCCGGAGTATGCGTCGAGGAAACACAATGAATCGTGTCCTGCGGTAGCATCGATGATTTGATCGATGCGGGGGAGGGGGAAGGGATCCTTTGGGCAGGCCTTGTTAAGGTCCTTAAAATCGACGCACAAGCGCCAGGATTTGTCCTTCTTTGGTACCATCACCAGGTTTGCTAGCCAGTCCGGATGTTTTATGTCTCTGATGAATCCGGCCTCCAATAGCTTGGCTAGTTCCTCTCCCATGGCTTGTCTCTTAGGTTCGGAGAAACGTCGAAGAGCCTGCTTTACTGGCTTGAATCCTTTTAGGATATTTAGGCTGTGCTCAGCCAGCCTGCATGGGTTTCCTAGCATGTCTGAAGGGTGCCAGGCGAAAATGTCACAGTTCTCGCATAGGAACTCTCGCAGTGCGGCGTCGACATCAGGGTTTAATTGTGCCCCGATGGAAGCTGTTTTTGTAGGGTCCGTTGGATGGACTTGGAATTTGACTATTTCGTCCGCCGGTTTAAAGGAGGTGGACTTGGATCTTTTATCGAGTATCACGTCGTCCCTGTTCACCGTGGAGCGCAGCGCAGTTACTTCCTCGGCCGCTAGGGCTTTGGATAGTGCCTCAAGGGCCAGTGCATCTGTCTTATTTTCGGCGTGGAGTGCTATGTCCGATCACTAGCAAGAGTGATGATTCCGTTGGGCCCGGGCATTTTGAGCTTCATGTACCCGTAATGGGGTATGGCTTGGAAGATTGTAAACGCCTCCCGCCCTGATAGAGCGTGGTATCCGCTGCTGAACGGGGCCACTTGGAATGTAATTTCTTCGGACCTGTAATTATCCGGCATGCTGAATACCACGTCTAGTGTGATTTTCCCAGCACAGCGTGCTTCCCGACTGGGGATGATTCCTCTAAAGGTTGTGCTACTTTGCTCCATCTTTTGAAGAGTTTCCTCATGGATGAGGTTTAATCCCCTGCCGCCGTCCATGAGTACCTTGGTGAGTCGAAAGCCGTCCACGATTGGACTGAGGACTAGTGCGGCTGGTGCTCGGGCTGTTCGGAATTTGGGTTCATCACTGGCATTGAAGGTAATAGCCGTGTCACTCCAAGGATTTATTTCTGCTACATGGCAGATTTCAACCATGCTGCGGAGTGTTCGCTTGCGTCTATTATTTGACGCGAAGGTCTCAAATACCGTTAACACCGTATTGTTGTCCATGGGATGGTGCTCTGTGGTATTTGGGAGGAGTAGATCCTCACCACTTTTCGCCACCTGCCGGAGTATCCAACATGCTCTAAGGCTGTGTGTTGGTATTGCATCTGCTGTACTATGAATTTTGCAGGGTCTGTTGAGCCATCCCTCCAGTACGGTTCCTTGCCCCGTAGAGGGCTTTTGCTTTTTGGTAGTTAACCCAGGTGTATTGTGATAATGCACCCTTTTATTTCGGACTGGCTTTGTATTCAGGGCCGGATTATCCCAAAATTTTATTTCGGTTTTCCAGGCGCTTTCCATCGCACAGTACTTTCATACTATGGACACCAAGTCGGCAATGCGTGTAATTTCGCGACGACTTATGGCATTGAGGATTCCCTTGTCCGTGCAATTATTGCAGAAGAATGAAATTGCGTCTTCCTCGCGGCAGTCCTTTATCCTCTTCATGACCAGGAGGAATCTGGCCCAGTAATGGTGTATTGTTTCTTCGGGCTCTTGCCTAATTTGGGATAGATCGCGTATGTTTGGGTGGATGGGTGGAATTGAATCCGAATCCTCACCCAATCTGAGACTCAGGGGCCAAGGAGTTTCCGAACTCAGAAGTTTGGATTCCTGGATGTTTTCCGATAAATCTAGCCCGCTGCCTGATTCTAGGTTCAGGCCTTGAGTGACGTCCTCCCCTCCGCGGGTATCCGGCTTGGAGGGATCAGGAATCCGGACATAGCTAGTCCTTAAGATAGATGAAGCGTTGCCGCATTGTTCCTCCACCACTGACCTGGGGAGAGTTGATCTCTCTCAGATCGGGTTTAGGCCCAATCTGATCATAGTCTGTAGCGACTCCCAGGGCGGCGATGCGATCCAAGAGCTCGTTCAGGGAAGAGAGCTCCATTGGATCTAACTACTCGGCGAGTTCCGAGTTGACATGAAGATTGCTTTCGATGACCCAAGAAGTCATCGTCGGTGCAGCGGCCGAACAGGCGGTCATAAGAAAACCACCTAGCCGGAGAGTTTGGCCGATAGGCAAAGCTCCCTCAGCAACAGTGCTGTCTTTAAAGACGGGATGAGACATCCTTCCTGGTTGCGATGGCACAGCGGAACTCTCAATGAAAGCACCAATGTCGGTGTCAAAACCGGCGAATCTTGGGTAGGGGGTCCCGAACTGTGCATCTAGGCCGTATGGTAACAGGAGGCAGGGGACACGATGTTTTACCCAGGTTCAGGCCCTCTTGATGGAGGTAAAACCCTACGTCCTGCTTGACTAATATTGATGATATGGGTAGTACAAGAGTAGATCTACCACGAGATCAGAGAGGCTAAACCCTAGAAGCTAGCCTATGGTATGATTGTATGTTGTGATTGTTGCCCTACGGACTAAAACCCTTCGGTTTATATAGACACCGGAGAGGGTTAGGGTTACGCAAGGTCGGTTACAAAGGAGGAGATATCCATATCCGTATTGCCTAGCTTGCCTTCCACGCCAAGTAGAGTCCCATCCGGACACGAGACGAAATCTTCAATCTTGTATCTTCATAGTCTAACAGTCCGGCCAATGGATATAGTCTGGCTATCTGGAGACCCCCTAATCCAGGACTCCCTCAACCGCCGCCCTCCTCCATCACGCCAGAGCCGATACCCCGATGTCGTCATCCACCGCAACCTCAACCGCAACGCTCTCCAAGGCTAGTAGTTGAAGCCGAAGCCGAGCCGTCCGTACCTGAGCCAGTTCAACCATGCCGTCCTGCGCCTCACCATTGCCGCTCCAACTTCACCACCGTCCACCGCACCGGAGCTGTTCCTGCTACGCTGTCCTTCCCCGCCTCAGATCTGCTTCCCCTCCGCCGACATACGGCCACGGCAACACAGTCAATAATTTGGCCATGGGTTCGTCCAAGCCTGCACCCTCCTCCAAAACATCAGTTTCCCCAGCAAAAAGAAGAAGATCGGCGTGACATGTGGAGGCGACCACACTGGCAACCGGAAATGGTACTCCTCTTCCCTTATTTGTGCAAATCTTATGTGTCTGCTTGCACGGTATTCATCCCACAGAAGACACTAGTCTGCCGCTTCTTCTTGATACTAGATGTTCCTAGTTACTCGCGATGCACAAGGTTTCTCCTCATATACTATTTCACCTTAGCTAGAGGTTCATCGCCCCTGGATTTCAATTCCTAGTCTGTTGATTCCCAATTAATGGAAGCATTCCCCGGCGTAACAGGCGCTAGTCTGCCTATTACACCGGGGAAGCAGCGCCTCGGTGTTTATCTTAGGGGCATGTGGGGCCTAGAGCTGTCGGCGCCCGATCTGGAGGTCGGCCGGGATTAAAGGGATGGCCTGGGGGCGCTGCCAAGCACGGCGGTGGTGTGAGGTCGAGGGGAGGGCGGGGCGGCGGAGGGAGGGGTCTGGGCTGGTGGTCGCTGGCGGTTTGAGAAAGATCGTCAACAGTGACTGGCGGGAGGTAGACAAAGGCCATCAGCCCATTCCTTGTAGATCGGACATTTCATAAAAAAATCGACTGACCTATTTATTTTCAGTCGACTGTTATCTTGATAGGACCACATGTGGTGGTGTGTGAGGGAATCCTGGACTAAGGGGTCCTCGGCCGTCCGACCTATTAGACATGGGCCGGACTGATGGGCAGTGAAGATACAAAGATCGAAGACTCTACCCGTGTCTGGATTGGACTCTCCTTGGCATGGAAGGAAAGCTTGGTGTCCAAATATGAAGATTCATTTCTCTGTAACCGACCTTATGTAACCCTAGATCCCTCCGGTGTCTATATAAACCGGAGGGCTAGGTCTATAGAGATAGATCCTCATAATCATAGTCAGACAGACTAGACTTTTAGGGTTTAGCCATTACGATCTCGTGGTAGATCAACTCTTGTAATACTCATATTCATCAAGATCAATCAAGCAGGAAGTAGGGTATTACCTCCATAGAGAGGGCCCGAACCTGGGTAAACATTGTGTCCCCTGTCTCCTGTTACCATCGACCTTAGATGCATAGTTCGGGACCCCCTACCCGAGATCCGCCGGTTTTGACACTGACATTGGTGCTTTCATTGAGAGTTCCACTGTGACGTCGAAAGATAGGATTGATGGCTCGCCTTATTCTCAAGGACAATGTCACCTCCGGAGGAGCACTGGCCCCAGGCCAAACCCTCTGGCTGGGCGGCTTCACCATGACCGCCCGTTCGGCCGTTAAGCCAACGATGACTTCTCGGGTCATCGAAAATCCCCTCCATGTTGACTCAAGTACTCCAAGCAGATGGATCTGGTGGAGCTGTCGTCTTTAAATGAACTCCTAGATCGCATCGCCGCCTTGGGGGTTGCCCCAGACTATGATCGGATTGGGCTTAAACCCGACCAGAGAGAAATTAAAACTCCACCGATCACCCATCAAATAGCGGTAGTATAGGAGCAAGACGACAACTCTTCCTCTATATAGAGGACGAACTATGTTCGAATCTCCGAGCTTGAAGAGCCGGACACCTACCTGCAGAAAGACATGCCTTGTCCTCCGAACATAGAATCGGACGTCAAGCCTAAAAAATCAGTTGACATCCCGGAGCCCGAACCATTAAGTTCGGAAGTTCTTCAAACTCCGGATCCTAAATTGGGTCAGGGTTTGGATTTAAAACCACCCACCCACCCAGATATAAGCGCTCTCATGGGCATATGACAACAGTCTCAGGAAATGGTCCACCACTTCTGGGCCAGATTCCTCCTTGTCAAAGATAAGATTAAAGATTGCCGGCGACAAAGACGCGATCTCAGCGTTCCGCAACAATTGCACGGATGAAGGAATCATCAACGCCATCAATCGTCATCGCGTATCATGCTTTGCAGACTTGGCAACCATAGTATACAAGTACTGCGCAATGGAAAGCGCCTAGAAAACTCAGGCAGCTCGCTGGGAACCGCCAGTTTCCACCCAACCCCTCGTTCAGGTGAAAAGTACGCACCCTCGTGGCACGCCCGGCCCAATGGTAAAGAAATATAAGCCCGTTAAGGGACACAGAACTATTTTGGAGGGATGGCTCGATGGACCATGCAAGTTACATGCAACACCGGGTACTATATCAACCCACAACCTTAGAGCATGTTGGATACTCCGGCAGGTGGCCAAGAGCGGCGGGGATATCCTCACCAAAAACACCCCAGAGCAGTACCCCCCAAAAGATGACGACCTCAGAGTATTGACGCTCTTCGAGACTTTCGCTTCACACAATAAGCGCAAAAGGGCACTCCGCGACCTCGTCGAAGTCTGCCAAATCGCAGCAACAAACCCTTGGAATGACACGGCCATAACCTTCAATGTCGATGACGAACCAAAATTCAGGACAGTCCGTGCACCAGCCGCCTTGGTCCTCAGTCCGATTGTGGACGACTTTTGGCTCACCAAGGTTCTCATGGACGGCGGAAGCGGACTAAACATCATTTACGAGGATACACTCAGAAAAATGGAAATAGATAGGAGCCACATCGAGCAAAGTAGCATGATACGTCTCCGTCGTATCTACTTTTCCAAACACTTTTGCCCTTGTTTTTGACTCTAACTTGTATGATTTGAATGGAACTAACCCGGACTGACGCTGTTTTCAGCAGAATTGCCATGATGTTGTTTTATGTGCAGAAAACAAAAGTTCTCGGAATGACCTGAAACTCCACGGAATATCTTACAATAAATAATAAAAAATCCTCGCCAAAGATGAAGACCAGGGGGCCCACACCCTTGCCACGAGGGTGGGGGGCGCCCCCCTAGGGCGCGCCCCCTACCTCGTGGGCCCCCTGGAGACCTCCCGACTCCAACTCCAACTCTATATAACTGCTTTTGGGGAGAAAAAATAGGAGAGAAGAAATCATCACGTTTTACGATACGGAGCCGCCGCCAAGCCCTAAAACCTCTCGGGAGGGCTGATCTGGAGTCCGTTTGGGGCTCCGGAGAGGGGGATTCGTCACCGTCGTCATCATCAACCATCCTCCATCACCAATTTCATGATGCTCACCGCCGTGCGTGAGTAATTCCATCGTAGGCTTGCTGGACGGTGATGGGTTGGATGCGATTTATCATGTAATCGAGTTAGTTTTGTTAGGGTTTGATCCCTAGTATCCACTATGTTCTGAGATTGATGTTGCTATGACTTTGCTATGCTTAATGCTTGTCACTAGTGCCCGAGTGCCATGATTTCAGATCTGAACCTATTATGTTTTCATCAATATATGAGAGTTCTTGATCCTATCTTGCAAGTCTATAGTCACCTATTATGTGTTATGATCTGTTAACCCCGAAGTGACAATAATCGGGATACTTACCGGTGATGACCGTAGTTTGAGGATTTCATGTATTCACTATGTGCTAATGCTCTGTTCCAGTTCTCTATTAAAAGGATGCCTTAATATCCCTTAGTTACCATTAGGACCCCGCTGCCACGGGAGGGTAGGACAAAAGATGTCATGCAAGTTCTTTTCCATAAGTACGTATGACTATATTCGGAATACATGCCTACATTACATTGATGAATTGGAGCTAGTTCTGTGTCACCCTATGTTATGACTGTTACATGATGAACCGCATCCGGCATAATTATCCATCATTGATCTGATGCCTACGAGCTCTCCATATACTGGTTTACGCTTATTTACTTTCCCGTTGCTATTGTTACAATCACTACAAAATACCAAAAATATTACTTTGCTTTCATTACTCTTTTGTTACCGTTACCATCACTATCATATTACTTTGCTACTAAACACTTTGCTGCAGATACTAAGTTTCCAGGTGTGGTTGAATTGACAACTCAGCTGCTAATACTTGAGAATATTCTTTGGCTCCCCTTGTGTCGAATCAATAAATTTGGGTTGAATACTCTACCCTCGAAAGCTGTTGCGATCCCTTATACTTGTGGGTTATCAAGAATAATTTCTGGCGCCATTGCCGGGGAGCATAGCTCTATTCTTTGAGTCACTTGGGATTTATATCTGTTGGACACTATGAAGAATTTGAAAGACGCTAAGACAAGAATTTATCCCTCAACTACGAGGGCAGGTAAGGAACTGCCATCTAGCTCTGCACTTGATTCACCTTCTGTTATGAGTGAGCTTGCGACACCTAAGCCTGCTTCTACTATTCGTTCTGATATGTCGCATGTTATTGATGATTCTACTTCTGCTATACATGGTACTTATGATGAAACTACTTCTATGCTTGATACTACTGTGCCAGTTGGTGATTTTCTTGAGGAACGACTTGCTAGGGCTAGAGAGATTGAAAATATTGAATCTGATTATGAAGGTGAAAGTGATGATGAAGAATCACTTGTTATTCCTGAGGGTTATTTATTTGATCAAGAAGCTTCTTTAGCTATTTTAGCTTGCAAAGATAGATATGAACTAAAAAGGTTATTAGCTAAATGGAATAAGCAATCTCTAAATGCTAGGATGAGACCTGACCCTGTTTTGCTACTTCACCTATCTGTGTTACTGATAAGGATTATGAATTCTCTGTTGATCCTGATATAATTACTTTAGTTGAATCTGATCCTTTTCATGGCTATGAATCTGAAACTTTAGTGGCACATCTTACTAAACTAAATGATATAGCCACCCTGTTCACTAATGATGACAGATCTCGCTACTTTTCTATCCTTAAAATATTTCCATTCTCATTAAAGGGTGATGCTAAGATATGGTTTAATTCTCTTGATCCTGGTTGTGTGTGTAGTCCCCAGGATATGATCTATTACTTCTCTGCTAAATATTTCCCTGCTCATAAGAAACAAGCTGCTTTAAAGGAAATATACAACTTTGTGCAAATTAAAGAAGAGAGTCTCCCACAAGCTTGGGGGAGGCTTCTCAAGTTACTTAATGCTTTGCCTGATCATCCTCTTAAGAAAAATGAAATACTTGATATCTTTTAGAATGGACTAACCGATGCTTCCAGAGATTACCTGGATAGTTGTGCTGGTTCTCTTTTCAGGGAAAGAACACCAGATGAAGCTGAAATCTTATTGAATAATATGTTGACAAATGAAAATAATTGGGCACCTCCTGAGCCAGCTCCTGAGCCAGCTCCTGCTCCAATTAATGATCCTATTCCTAAACCAACTCCGAAGAAGAGAGGTGTTCTATTTCTCAGTCCCAAAGATATGCAAGAGGCAAAGAAATCTATGAAAGAAAAAGGTATTAAAGCTGAAGATGTTAAGAATTTACCTCCTATTGAAGAAATACATGGTCTAAATTTACCGCCTACCGAAGAAACATATGATCTTGATCCTTTACTTATTGAAGAACCTCCAGACCCCGATAACCCGACACAGGTAGTAAAGGTAAATTCTCTCTATAGATATGATAAAGCTGAAATCCCTCCTACTAAAATTGCTAGTCAATGCTTGGATGAGTTTGATAATTTTATGTTTAAGCAAGAAGACTTCAATGCTTATTTTGGTAGACAATTAAAACAAGGTGCTGATATGATTAAATACTTGGGTGATTATATGGCTAATATTAGAGGTGAACTTAAACTTGTTAGAAAACATGCTTCTATGGTTACCACTCAAGTAGAAAAAAATACTTAAAGCTCAAAAGGAATTGCTCAATGAGATGAATAGTAAGAAAAATGATTATGCTGTTAAAGTGGCTACTAGAACTGGTAGAATGACTCAAGAACCTTTGTATCCTGAAGGCCATCCTAAGAGAATTGAGCAAGATTCTCAAAGAAATAATATTGATGCACCTAGTTCTTCTAAAAAGAAGAAAAAGAAAAATGATAGAACTGTGCAAACTTCTAGTGAACCTATTGCTGAACCACCTGATAATCCAAATGATATCTCTATGTATGATGCTGAAACACAATCTGGCAATGAACATGAACCTAATGAAAATGATAATGATGATGTTCATAATAATGCTCAACCTAGTAATGATAATGATGTAGAAATTGAACCTGCTGTTGATCTTGATAACCCACAATCAAAGAATCAACGTTATGATAAGAAAGACTTTGTTACTAGGAAACATGGTAAAGAAAGAGAACCTTGGGTTCAGAAACCCATGCCTTTTCCTCCCAAACCATCCAAGGAAAAGGATGATGAGGATTTTGAGCGCTTTGCTGAAATGATTAAACCTATCTTTTTGCGTATGCGATTGACTGATATGCTCAAATTGAATCCTTATGCTAAGTACATGAAAGATATTGTTACAAATAAAAGAAAGATACCAGAAGCTGAAATTTCCACCATGCTTGCTAATTATACTTTTAAGGGAGGAATACCAAAGAAACTTGGAGATCCAGGAGTACCTACTATACCATGCTCCATTAAAAGAAACTATGTTAAAACTGCTTTATGTGATCTTGGAGCCGGTGTTAGTGTTATGCCTCTCTCTTTATATCGTAGACTTGACTTGAATAAGTTCACACCTACTGAAATATCTTTGCAAATGGCTGATAAATCAACTGCTATACATGCCGGTATTTGTGAGGATGTGCCTGTTGTGGTTGCAAACGTTACTATTTTAATGGACTTTGTTATTCTTGATATTCCCGAGGACGATAGTATGTCTATTATTCTTGGAAGACCTTTTCTTAATACTGCAGGGGCTGTTATTGATTGTAACAAAGGCAATGTCACTTTTCATGTTAATGGTAATGAGCATACGATACACTTTCCGAGGAAACAACCTCAAGTTCATAGTATCAATTCTATCGGAAAAATTCCATCGATTATATTTGGAGGTTTTGAATTTCCTCTTCCTACTGTCAAGAAGAAATATGATATACTTATTATTGGGGATGTGCATATCCCCGTTGAGGTAATCTAGTGTTATTCGAAATTTCTCCAGTTTCATGTTAATCGGAATGAGTTTGTTAACAAGACTTGATCAACCTTGTTAGTGGATTCCTTTTGACGAGCATGAGATGGATGAAACTAGAAGCACAACCTTCTGTACCCTCTCTATACTTTCTGTTATTTAGTTGAAATAAAATAAAAATAAATAATTTTCTGTCTATTATCTGATTATCCGTGCAATATAAAAATACCTCGAAAATAAAAGTTCTCCAAATGCCCTGAAAATTAAATATGATTTTTTCTAGAATATTTGAGGATTTATGGAACAAAGAACACACCAGGGGGCCAACCACCTTGCCACGAGGGTGGAGGGCGCGCCCACCCCCTAGGGCGCGCCCCCTGCCTCGTGGGCCCACGGTGGCCCTCCTCCACTTATTCCTGCACCCACACACTTCATCTTCCTCACCCAAACACGAAAAACCAACTCAAGCACGAGTTCCAGCCCTCTTTGCTGCCATTTTCGATCTCCTTGCTCAAAGCACCTCTCACAAAACTGCTTGGGAGATTGTTCCTTGCTATGTGACTCCTCCATTGGTCCAATTAGTTTTTGTTCTAGTGCTTTATTCATTGCCAATTTTTGCTGCTTAGGTGACCCTGTTCTTGAGCTTGCATGTCATATTTATTTGGTCAAAAGTAGTTTTGATGCATGATATAGGCCCTAGGCACTTGTAGGAGTGGTTGCTATCAATATTATTGAGTTTGGTTTACTTTTATTTTGAAGTTACTAAAAATTTCAGAATTTTTCAGAAAATGATGAGGAGATTATTGAGGGGCTCATCGAGCCAAAGCTCGAAGGAAAAGGCACCGAAGCCTAAGTATAATTTGTCGCGCACCGCAGAGGTTCGGGCGTGTGAATGGCCTTCCAAGGATTTCTTGAGAGCAGCCGTGATTTATGAAGATTTTCATGAATTGGCTCATAATGCAGGCCTCACCGGTTTCCTCCACGACCAATGCGATCAGTATCTCTTACTCACAAATACCTTTGTGCAAAACTTTCATTTTCATTCTAGGAACTCACCACCTATGGTGGAGTTTCATTTATATGATGAGCATAAGGAGATGTCACTTTATGATTTCTGTCGGATTTGTTTAGTCCCTTTTGGGGGCAAGACAGAAGAAACACATCATGATGATGTGGAGGGGTTTATTGATACTATCACTGTTGGAGAAACTAGGAAGGTTTCCGATGCACGAATCACTAGCATACATTTTCCTGTTTTACGTTACTTTGCATTATTTGCTAGTCGTTGCTTAATTGGACGCGGAAATTGTGGAAACCTTAGTATCCCTGATATAATTATTCTGCTCCACGGTTTATACAGTGATAACACTTTTAGTATGGGCGGTATTATTACTAAACGGTTAAGTCTGAACCGTACAAAGGGCCCCATCTTTGGAGGCATCTATGCTACACGCCTAGCTGCACATTTTAACATACCTATTAGGCATGCTGAGAAGGAAGAAAAAGTGCTGCCTCGTGTTTATCTAGATTATAAAAGTATGGTGGCACATGGTTTTATTATTAAGAATAGGGCAAGAGGGCTTAAATATCAATTGTTCTTTAATAAACATCATCCTGAGACTATTACCTTGCCTACTCCTTCTTTGTTTGATTTGACTTTAGGCACGTACCTTGTTCCGTTGACGGCTATCCACGCCTACCAGAACCCTGCACCAGCCGAGGAGCTAGAACTGGAACCACAATTTGATCCTTCACGACAGTCTAACTATTAGTGGGATCCGGAGATGATTGCCAGCCAGTGGCAATCAGAGCCTTCTTCTTCCTCATCGCAGTACGACCCCAACTATTATTATGGATATCAGCCAGGACAGCCGTGGCCATAGACCAACTTAGGCCAAAAGCCTAAGCTTGAGGGAGTACATATTTCTCACCGACATTACATTTATGTTCACACACACTCATTGCTAGATGTCGGTGTTCATACTTTTTCATTGTATCATCCATGCTAGTTTATATCCTTCTATGCTTTCTTCTTGTGTGTTTAATAAACCTTAAGAAAAATAAAAAAATAAAAAATAGTAGTAATTTACTTTTCTTGCTGTAGTAATAATTAAAAAGAAAACCCAAAAAGATTTCCTGTTCTTCTTTTGCTTGTTGGGAGCTTTCCTGTGTAAATAGTTTTATTTCTTTTCTTTTCTTTGGGGGCCAGTAGGAGAAGACCATGATTAAATTGTTGAAGTGGCTCTTATATGCTTTATTGTTGATTTAACTAAGAGCCCATATTGCTTTGTCTTCTCCTGTTTATTGAATGCTCACAGATTCCAGCTTAGTCCAATGCTCGCAGATTCCAGCTTATTCCAGCCTGGCCTTGCGGGTTTCTATCGTCGCTTTGTGAAAGATTTTAGCACCATTTCTTCTCCTTTGCATGCTTTGAGAAAAAAGAATGCGCCTTTTGTTTGGGGACCATCCCAAGATACCACTTTCAATGATCTTAAGAATTTTCTTACTCATGCTCCCGTGCTTGCATTACCCAACTTTGACAAGCCCTTTGAGATTCATTGTGATGCTAGTGGTAATGGCATAGGAGGTGTGTTAACGCAAGAGAAGTGCCCCATAGCTTACTTTAGTGAGAAACCTTCTGGAGCACAACTCAATTACCCCATCTATGACAAAGAGCTATATGCTTTAGTGCGCGTTTTAAATGAATGGGAACACTATCTTTGCCCTCATGAATTCATCATTCATACCGATCATGAAACGCTCAAGTACCTTAAGGGCCAAACAAAGTTGAACAAGCGTCATGCTAAATGGAGTTAATTTATTGAGTCTTTTCCTTATGTCATCAAGTACATCAAAGGTAAGGAAAACGTTGTGGTAGACGCTCTTTCTCGCATATGCATGCTTGTTACTCAACTTGAATTGGATGTCATTGGCTTTGAGCATATACAAGACTTGTATGAGCATGATCCTACTTTTGCTATTCCTTATGCCAAATGTTTGACGCATACATCTTGGGAACGCTATTACATCAAAGATGGATATCTTATGAGAGCTAACAAGCTTTGCATTCCCGAGTCTTCTCTTCGTTTGTTGCTTTTGCAGGAATCTCATGGAGGAGGCCTAATGGGAAATTTTGGACGCGACAAGACTTTCACTACGCTCTCCAAGAACTACTGTTGGCCCAAGATGTTTTGCGACGTCAACTGCTTCACCAACCGATGCTCTACATGTCGTAAAGCTAAGTCTAAAGCTCAATCCCATGGCCTTTACCTCTCCCAATTCCATATCAACCATGGGAAGACATTATCATGGATTTTGTACTTGGATTACCTAGGAATAGAAATGGGAAGGATTCGGTATTTGTCGTTGTGGACCGATTCTCTAAGATGGCACATTTCATTCCTTGCAACAAGATAGACGATGCTTCACATGTTGAAAATATGTTTTGTAGGGAAATATTGTGTCTAAATGGAATGCCAAAGGCGATCGTCTCGAACCATGACGTCAAGTTTCTTAGCTACTTTTGGAAGACCATATGCGCCAAGCTCAGAATCATGCTACTCTTCTCCATGGCGTATCATCCACAAACCGATGGCCAAACGGAGGTGACCAACCGCACACTCTCCACTCTACTTCGAGTACCCATCAAGAAGAACATCAAGGAGTGGGAGGAGTGTCTACCTATCGCCGAGTTCTCCTACAACCGCGCAAGACACTCAACAACCGGCAAGTCCCCCTTCGAGGTCATCTACGGATTCAACCCATTGTCCCCATTGGACATTCTTCCTCTACCACTATAAGAGCGCATCAATATGGACACAAGTGCACGTGTGACCCATCTCAAGAAGGTGCATGAAGATACAAGGCACACAATCAAGCGCCAAGTACAACGACTTGCGACCAAGCTCAACATCAACAAGCAACCCATGGTATTCAACATTGGTGATCTTGTGTGGCTACAACTTTGCAAAGACCGCTTCCCCAACGAACGCAAGTCCAAGATTCTACCTCGAGTGGATGGAACCTTCAAGGTGCTTGCACGCTACAACAACAACGCTTACAAGATCGACCTCTCGCGCGACAAGTACAACGTGAGCGACATCTTCAATGTCAAGGATCTCTCTCCCTACCATGGTGATGAAGATTTTGATCCGAGGTTGGATCTTCCCCAAGGGAGGGGAGATGATGCGGAGCATCCCAAGGTCATCCCCATGGACCTACCTACGTCTCCTACGACACCACTTGGACCAATGACAAGAGCCCGAGTGAAGGCTATCGAAGATAAGGTGAACTCACTCCTCTCCGAACTACCACTTTCCATGCATGAGAATTTGCTACTACCTCAAGTGGAAACCCTATGTGTGATCAGGTGCTTGGAGGAAGGCCACGGACCAACTACACTCAACGGACAAGACGGTGAGGACGCCAAGTTCATGGGACAAGAAGAAGAACTGCTCGAAGTCCCCAGGCTCTGGATGACCGACGAACCCCAGACGTCCGACAACCTCCAGGCTCTGGACGTCCGGCCCTCTCCGGACGACCGACACTTCCACACCCGAGCCAAAACTATGGACTTCCGATGCCCCACGGACGACCGACACCCCGGACGTCCGACCCCGACCGTACGTCCAATCGAAGACCACCCGAGCCGAATCTATGAACGTCCGACAGGCACCGGACGTCCGGACCCTCACGAGCCTCCGGACGACCGATGACTCCCGGACGTCCGGCGCCTGTGTGCTGCCATGAGTTGGGCCGCAGCCCATGTACCCCCCACTTCGCCCCCTTTTGCACTAAGACTATAAATAGGCCTCCTATTTCTTCTAGCTAGGGTTAGCATTGGTTTAGCTCATAATAGAGATAGAGCATTCCTCATCCACATCGGATATACTCCACAAGAGAGACCATGGCCCCTCTTCAGAGAAGATCCCTTTGGATTCAAGACCTCCTTGCGGAGAAGAACATCAAGACCTCCTGCAGAGAAGAACATCAAGACCTCCTCATGGAGAAGACCGGCTACCTTTGTATCACCCCTAGTTGACTGTGGATCGTGTGACCTTTCATGTACTCGAGGATCTAGCATATGTGTGACTATTTGTTGTTGGTTTAGTGACTTTATTGTGTTTCCTCTCGTGTTTTCCCTCGTGTTCTTCGTGTTCTTCGCGGGATCTGCTCCTTTCGTGAAAGATAGGGCTATTAGGGTTCTACCCTACATTAGATCCAGACATGGTCGAGTGCTTTCTTGAGGCGGAAAAGACGAGGACTCAGGCGCTGGAGCTTGAGAATGGGAGGGCAAAGAGAATGAGAAGGCGTGGGTGAAAGAGGGGAATCCTTATCTCCTTATAAAGGCAATGAATATTAAGCGCCTCCCGACTCACCTTGAACTTGCCTGTTCCCAAGGGCCGTTCGAACGGCGCGGTTGGATTACCCACGCCCGTATTGATGAGAATCCCGCAATAGGGGGACACGATCTCTACATTGATAAGACGTGCCAATAAAGTCGTGTCATGAAATATGGAGCGCCAGGCCGAAAAACGGTTCGAAATAACAATCGGGAGGTGATGCAGTGTTACATTGCAAAAAGTTTTCCACGGATTGGACTCGTGAAATATTATATTCTCTGCAGTGGTGTGCAGAACTTGTTTTGTAGATCCAGACACGATCTTGGTATTCGAAGATTGTGTCGAAGTATTCGGAGGAGGTACCCTTCTTGCAATGCCAAAGACAATCTGCGTGCCGGACACCTCGTCATTGAAGCCTGGTTCAGGGGCTACTGAGGGAGTCCTGGACTAAGGGGTCCTCGGGCGTCCGGTCTGTTGGGCATGGGCCGGACTATTGGATCATGAAGATAGAAGATGGAAGACTTTATCCCGTGTCCGGATAGGACTCTTCTTTGCGTGGACGGCAAGCCAGGAGGTCGGATATACTGTTTCCTTTCTATGTAACCGACTTTGTATAACCCTAATCCCCTCCGGTATCTATATAAACTGGAGGGTTTAGTCTGTAAGGACAATCATAATCAGATAGGCTAGACTTCTAGGGTTTTAGCCATTACGATCCCATGGTAGATCAAATCTTGTAATCCCCATTGTAGGTGTCAAAACCGGTGGATCTCGGGTAGGGGGTCCCGAACTGTGTGTTTAGGATCGATGGTAATAGGAGACAGGGGACACGATGTTTACCCAGGTTCGGGCCCTCTTGATGGAGGTAATACCCTACGTCCTGCTTGATTGATATTGATGATATGAGTATTACAAGAGTTGATCTACCACGAGATCGTAGAGGCTAAACCCTAGAAGCTAGCCTATGGTATGATTGTTTTTTTAATATCTAACGACCAGCCTAGCCCTGGTTTATATAATAGAGGTCAGAGCTCAAATGACCCGGTCGTGAAAATATGCTCCATGTCGTTCAAAACATTTTTGTATACCCGGTTCTAAGCCGTATAGCATGGTGCACTAAACTATCAAGTAGTCATCATACCGAGCTTGTCAAACATTCACAACGTCTGCATCTACTCCTGCAATAGTTCTGTCACCTAGTGGTGCATCAAGGACATAATACTTCTGTGCAGCATTGAGGATAATCCCCAAATTACGGAGCTAGTCTGCATCATTGATACTAACATCTTTCAACTTATTTTTCTCTGGGAACATATCAAAAATAAATGTGGAGCTACATCACGAGCTATTGATCCACAACATAGTCTCAGCTATATATACGTCCCTCTAATCATATAAGTGACCACATGATCCATATCAACTAAACCATGTCCGATCATCACGTGAGATGGAGTAGTTTTCAATGGTGAAGATCACTATGTTGATCATATCTACTATATGATTCACGCTCGACCTTTCAGTCTCAGTGTTCCGAGGCCATATCTGCATATGCTAGGCTCGTCAAGTTTAACATGAGTATTCTGCTTGTGCAAAACTGACTTGCACCCATTGTATGTGAACGTAGAGCTTATCACACCCGATCATCACGTGGTGTCTCAGCATGAAGAACTGTCGCAGCGGTGCATACTCAGGGAGAACACTTATACCTTGAAATTTTAGTGAGGGATCATCTCATAATGCTCCTGTCGTACTAACAAAAATAAGATGCATAAAAGATAAACATCCCATGCAGTCAAAATATGTGACATGATATGGCCATCATAACATGCCCTGCAAAAACAAGTTAGACGTCCTCTACTTTGTTGTTGCAAGTTTTACGTGGCTGCTACGGGCTGAGCAAGAATAGTTCTTACCTACGCATCAGAAACCACAATGCAGTATAGTGATTGCTTTTTGATCTTCAGAAAGAACCCTGTTCATTGAATCCGATTCAACTAAAGTTGGAGAAACTGACACCCACCAGCCACCTGTGTGCGAAGCACGTCAGTAGAACCAGTCTCGCGTAAGCGTATGCGTAATGTCGGTCTGAGCTGCTTCATCCAACAATACTGCTGAATCAAGAATCAACTAGTGACGGCAAGCAATAGGTATATACCCACACCCACAACTCCTTTGTGTTCTACTCGTGCATATAACATCTACGCATAAACCTGGTTCTGATGCCACTGTTGGGGAACGCAGTAATTTCAAAAAAATTCCTACGCACACGCAAGATTTATCATGGTGATGCATAGCAACGAGAGGGGAAGAGTGTTGTCCACGTACCCTCGTAGACCGTAAGCAGAAGCGTTATGAGAACGCGGTTGATGTAGTCGAACGTCTTCATGATTCGACCGATCCTAGCACTGAAGGTATGGCACCTCCGCGATCTGCACACGTTCAGCTCGGTGTCGTCCCGCGAACTCTAGATCTAGCTGAGTGTTGAGGGAAAGTTTCGTCAGCACGACGACAGGATGACGGTGATGATGAAGCTGCCGGAACAGGGCTTCGCCTAAGCACTGCAACAATATGACCGAGGTGGATTATGGTGGAGGGGGGCACCGCACACGGCTAAGACGATTGTCAACTTGTGTGTTCTAGGGTGCCCCCTTGCCCCCGTATATAAAAGAGCAAGGGGAGGGGGCCGGCGGCCTCATAGGGTGCGCCCCAAGGGAGGAATCCTACTCCTACTAGGAGTAGGTTCCCCCCTTTCCTAGTCCAACTAGCAGGGAAAGGAAAGAGGGTGAGGGGAGAAGGAAAGAGGGGGCCGCCCCCCCCAAGCCCAAAACTAATTCGGTTTGGGCCTAGGGGGCGCGCCCCACAGCTCCCTTGCTGCCCTCTATATCCACTAAGGCCCATTGACCCCCCCCCCCCCGGGGTTCCGGTAACTCCCCGGTACTCCGGTATTTATCCGATGACCCCCGGAACCTTTCCGGTGTCCAAATATATCCTTCCAATATATCAATATTTATGTCTGAACCATTACGAGACTCCTCGTCATGTCCGTGATCTCATCCGGGACTCCGAACAACCTTCGGTACATCAAAACACATAAACTCATAATACCGATCGGCATCGAACGTTAAGCGTGCGGACCCTACGGGTTTGAGAACTTGTCGGATCACGGGTTCCGGCAAACCCCTTGAGGTTCGAACACTAGTGTGTGCGTGAAGGTTTTCTCCCTATTGATCCACCCCCTAGCTCACTAAGATCTTGTGGATGAACTCGACGAACTCACAAGACAAAGACACAAGATTTATACTGGTTCGGGCCACCGTTGTGGTGTAATACCCTACTCCAGTGTGGTGGTGGTGGATTGCCTCTTGGGCTGATGATGAACAGTACAAGGGGAAGAACAGCCTCCTGAGTTGAGGTGTTCTTGTGCTTGGCAAACTTGTGTGGGTGAGATGCCTCTGAATGAGTTCTCCTTCTCTTTCTCTCTTTTTCTTCGTCGTCTCTCGTCCCCCCTACTGTGGTGGCTAGTTCTACTTATATAGGCCCTGGTCCTCTCCCCAAATATTGAGCGGGAAGGGAGCCAACAACGGCCAATTTCAAAGGGGACAACTAGTATAGCTTATCCTGACAAAAGTAGTCTTTGCCTGCAAAAGGCTCTGGTGGTGACGTCGTCTTGGGCTCCATGGTGACCTCCGTCTTGCCGTCCTGCTGGTCTTGGTCTCGTTGCACCGATATGGAAACCTTTCCTTGATGCCTCGGTACTCCATGCCTGCGCTTGCCCCCTTGGCACCAAAGAGGAAACAAGGACGTTGCGCGTGCTGGCGCTCGCCTGGTCTCGATCGTCATGGCTCACGTCACGAGGACCTCGCGAGGTTTGCCTTGCCTTGATCTCTCCGCCCTCATGATCCTGCCTGGCGAGGCTGCTCCTGAGGAGGTCTGGCATCGTCCGCCTCGCGAGGGGCTTGAGTACCTCGTCCATGAAGATGGGCCGTACAGACCTGCTAGCTCAGCCACGCCGTGGGCCATAGGCAGGCAAGTCTGGGGACCCCCGTTCCCAAAATGCCGACAGTAGCCCCCGGGCCGAAGGCACGCTCGAGCTTGGCTTCGAGGCGAAGCCAAAGGTCAAGCACGGAGCGCCGCGGGCCCCAAAAGCATGCGGCCTCGGTTGACACGTGGCGGTTGATTGGACATGGGCGTCTCCGCTTCCCCACGCTGCCTCGACAACTGCCCGACTTGACAAGTCCCTACGACATGCAAGGAAAACCATCATTACCTGTGATCGTGGGGGCGCTGGTTGGCCTTCTCCTGCTATAAATGAGGAAGGCACTACTAGGAAAAGGGCTATAGATAATATGGACACTAATGGCGCACCAGACATGTGGTGCGCCACTACTATATAGCAGTGGCGCGCCATGTGCTGGTGCGCCATTAGTGTCTGTCACACTAATGACGCACCACACCAATGTTTCGCCACTACTAACACATATATTTTTATTTTTTTTCCAAAAATACTAATGGCGCACCAGGTCAGAGTGCGCCATTACTAGTTTTAACTAGTAATGGCACACCACTCACCCCGTGCGCCATTACTAACAATTTGTTTTCCAAAACTATTCTTCCCCCCTCTATCCCTTTTCCCCTCGCGGCCCCCGCGCCAGATCCCCCTCCATCTCGATCCCCCTCGCTGCCGACGACCCCCCGCACCCTCCCCCACTCCATCCTAGGTTAGGCTAGGTTGCGTCGCACCCCCCAACCCCATTCGCCACAGCCGCCCGGCCCACTCCACCCCACCGGCAGCGGCACCTTGTTCCGCCGCTGTGACGAGGAAGCCGGAGCCCGGAGGTGGAGACTTCGGCGGGGCTACTCACAGTCCATCGACGGCTGACAACGAACGCTGATGCGACGCGATGAGGCCGGCCCACGACCACGACCATCGTCCTCCTCCTTTCTACGGTCTGCATCTCCGATGCAATGCCAACCACCGCCTCGTCAATGAATGTAAATGCTCCCTCCCTCCCTCCCTCCTCTACTCCTCTCCTCTATATAGTGTAATAATTTGTATCAATAAAAAAATAATTAAAAAAAGTTACTAATGGTGTACCGGGAGGGGGTGCGCTATTGTTATCAATAAAAAAGTTACTTATGGCGCACCCCGCGGTGGTGCGCCATTGCAATGGATGTACTTATGGCGCACCCCTGGGAGGTGCGCCATTGCTATCCCTTTCCCCCTGCCTCCATCCCTTTCCCCCTCGCCCCCCCCCCCCCCCGCGCCGATCAAATCCCTAGCCCCTGAGCATCCACCACCGCCACCCTTTCCCCCTCTCCGCCGCCGACCCCTTTCCAACGCGCCCCGCCCCCACCTCCAGCGCTCCTCCACCCATCACCACCGCAGCTCTTCCACCCATCACCACCGCAAGCCTCTGCCACCCCCGAGCATCCACCGCTGCCGCCGCTCCCAAGCATCCACCACCACAGCCGCCGCCCCCAACCAACCATCCACCGGCGCCGCCCTCCTCCCCCTCCTCCCAACCATCCACCACCCTCCACTGGACCACAAGCTACTGCCGTCGTCGCCCCGAAGCAGCAGATCGAGCGGAGACAAGACGCTATCTCAAAGTAAGTTGCTCTCTCTTCATGCAATTATCTTGCTGCTGCAGCTGCTATCCTACAATTATCTTGTGGTGATGGTTTGGATCAAAACAGAGGTGCTAGCAAAGTTTCAGAATTTTTGGAATTGTAGGAAATGAAGTTTCTTCACAAGTCGCAAATGTTGAAAATTTAGAACTTGTGATCAGGAGATGTTTTGGAAAAAGGAGTGTAGGTACTATTCTTGTGTTGGGATAATTTTGTAGATTTTTAGGAGCTAGGGGAAATAGGGTTGTAGTTGTAAACTGAAAATGGATCAGAATGGAAAAGTGGGCGTTTCTCTCAAAAATTTCAAAAGAGTAGGATGGGTCTTTGTTCAAAAATGTTTTATAGGAATTATAGGGTCTCCCAAAAATTTTGTGGCAATTTAAAAAAATTATTTGAATTAGTTTTAGTGCAATAGAGGCACCTCAGAGATTGAAAATGGCATTAAAGGAATTTGTTTTTGGGGTAAATTCTATTATGAAATAATTCCTACTTTTATTTAAAATATAAATGAAATGATTTAAGAAAACTACCAAAGTCCACAATATTATCTCCAAAATTTCTGAATAGAATGGAAGGAAGAATTTCTGCTAACTGATTTCAATATATGAAGTTTCAGAATAATATATAGGATTGTTGGTTTTTAACCTTGGTTGCCATTGTTTCTATTTGTAACGGTCTGAAGAATGACTCATGCTATTTGTGCTATCGGCTACCTAACAATCTCTAAGTGAAAGCAACTAGCTAGAGTAGATTTGTGCACACAATACTCCTTCCAAGACAATTTGCTTCCAAGGAGTAGTTTCAGTTTGCTTGCAAGGAGTAGTTTCAATAAAGTTTCAGCATGGTTTCAGTATAGTTTCAGTAGTCGATTTGCTATTCACTTTGTGCTATTAGTTTTATTCCATTTTTGTGCCCACTATGAAGAGTATTCGTATATGCTTGGAACTAAACAGAATTATACAATGAAGTTCTGCAGGCTGATCTGAGTTGGACCATCCTCTGCAGCCAACTTCTCCTCGGTAAGAGGAAGAAAGGAGAATCAGGGTACGGTTTCACCACTAGAAGATATATTGATGTACCCCAAGTGAAGGGAAGGAGTTTGCTGGGTTTTGTCTCCGACCATCGTGTCGTGATGATTTTGCAGGTACCCCAAGAGGCCCTTGATTTTGCCGGAATGTCGATTAACTTCCGTTCCGGCAAATTCGGGTACTCCATATGTCCTATTTTCAGCAAAGGTCATGCTGAAATTTTTCATGAATTTTAGCATGACTTTGCTAAAAATAGGACATATGGGGTACTTGCGACAAATGCATGGGCCGGGATATCTTAGTACTTAATTAAGTAGGATCAACTGCCTCTTGTGTTATACATATAGAAGTGTGATATCAACTCATAGTTATTACTAATGTCAGTTGCTCGTCATCGATAAACCCTAATCTGGTAGGATGACCTACTAAAAAAGCCCATACCACATATTCTATTTGGATGGCCCTACTAACCCTTGACCATAAATACTTGAGATGGATGTAGCAGGCTTAAAGAAAGAAATGTTTTAGGACAACTCCACTGGGCCTGGCTGAAAATGCACAAGTGTGCATGACTAACAATATTCTATTGTAAAGCTAAATAGGAAATAGGAACCACTCATCCTTACCATTTACTCTCAAAATTACCACTTCACTTCTTACTACTAAAAATCTTAGACCATCCCCATTCACCAATTGCTCAAACCAGTTCGAAGGGCATGTTTTCACCACACTGTGGATTATCTTATTGGACCCAACAGAGATGATGTAGTTTTGAATTATGAATGTAGGAAATGTCGTCATCAGATGATGAAAATATCCCGGGGGAGTGCAGCTGGTGCCACGACGATCGAGGTCTGTGCGACATGCCTCACCTGGACGATGATTGGCGCTTCAGCATTAAGCTCGAGGAGACCTTCGATGTTGAAACGGTACGCAATGACGACAAGTGTTTTTTTCATAATTAAGCATGACTACAACTATTTCAACGTGTAATTTTCATCTTTTACAATTCGAGTAGCTTATCCCATGCCATGCAAGGCGCTATGTCTTGGAGAAGATGGGTTTTGAAGACCATGAAAGTTCTAAAACAAAGAAAATTCGCCTAAGGACTCATCATGATGTGGATTTTGAAGTAAAGTTGTACAATTCTGAGAGCGTAACCCATTTTGGTTGCAAAAAATGGGAAGCACTTTGCAAAGATGTATGGTTTTGATGAGGGTATGCTTGTCACCATTGATCTCGGTGATCCTGAAATCAAGCAAGACAATATGGACATTTGGGTCCTTGTTGATACGCCTCCAATTCTACCGCTATGTGAGTTTCTCAAACATAGTTATATGCTAATTTATATTGTTTATTTTAAAATAGTTGACAACTTATTTCCATTGACAGCTTATTTTCATTCTTCAAAGAATGTGCGGGAGATGGTAGACAAAACCCACTACACCGATGGCTCCGAATTAACTTACAAGGAGAAAAATCATCTGGTCGGATTTTGTACTGACATTGAGAATTACAATATCTACAATCATACTCCTCAACATTATGGTCAATACGTGCCACTAGTGCATGTGTTCAACTACGGTAACTACCATGGAGATACCCTGGTAATATTTTTTACTATTACAACATCCGTGCATATTTTGCATACTTCTAAAACTAGTACATCATTGCTAACTATGAAGTTATTACTATGTTTTTCAACAGATAATCCCAGAGAATTGTGTGCCTCATTTGATGTATGAGAAAGGTAGCCTTAATGTTTTGAACATACAGCCAGGTCATCCTACGAATCTCAACTGTCCATACCAGATTTCTAAAAGAAGTGGAGACATGCAAATCAAAGGATGGAAAAAATGTATGGACAGTCGTAAGGAGGTTCTTGGAAGCAAAAGGAAGCGAAGCGCAAGAATTGGAGACAGGATGATCTCCATTCTCCATAATGGAGAGTCAGGGTCTATATTGTTTTATGCTATTTTACCATAAATAGGGTATTTAGGTCCTGCCTAATACTGATGATCATGTGCTAAGAACAATTAAGTAGGGTTGGTTCGGTGACTATCAAGATGATGATCGTATGACTTGTTATTAATAACGAGTAGAAGTTGTATGATGATGATTGGTCTCGAGACTTGTAATGTTCTATGTTTGTTTGGTCTTTTGAATTCGGAGACTAATATGATGAATTGCATTTAGAGACTAATCTTGTATTGTATTCGATGAATCTGTTGTTGCTGTGTGGTGCTGTCTATATTCTGTCGAGTAATATATTTTGTAACCTGTGCAAATATCAGAAGAAAAAAAATCCCTAATATTCATACTAGTGGAGCACCACCAACTAGTGCGCCATTAGTAAGCCAGAGCACACTAGTGGCGCATCGTCAACTAGTGCGCCATTAGTAAGCCAGAGCACATGGGTAAATATGGCCCCTGGGAGGCATACTAATGGTGCACCGTGGGTATACTAATGGCGCACTGCGTGGTGCGCCATTAGTATACCAGATACTAATGGTGCACCGTGGGTATACTAACGGTGCACTGCGTGGTGCGCCATTAGTAAAAAATTCTAATGGTGTGATGCTAGCGGCGCACCTGTGGTGCGCCATTATTAGGCAAAAGAGGTGCGCCACTAGTAGGCCTTTTCCTAGTAGTGAGGGGGCGGAGCCCCCGTCCCCCACTTCTTCCCATTCCGCCTGCTTCTTCCTCCTCTGCTCCACCACCGACTCCAATGGCGCCGTCGAAGAGGTTCTCCACCGCGGAGAAAGGAAAGGCCCCTCGCGAGGGGCCCAGCTCCCCGGTGCCCAAGCGGGGATGCGGTCGTCCCTGCAAGCACACCACGACTCCCGCTGACGGTGTCCTCGACTAGGGGGTACTCACCACATTGTCTCCTAGTCAGTTAGATTGGGCCGAGGACCCCCATGGTCGTATACTCATGGGCCAGTTTGGACAGCTGCCGCATAAAAATAAGATTCCACAAGACTTGGTGGTCAAGACAAGGACTCCCCCCGCACCGGCGTATTCGGCTAGGACTCTTGTTATCCTAGGCCTGTGGTGCATTATATAAACCAGGGCCAGGTTGGTCGATAGAGCCAACAACAATCATAATCATAGGCTAACTTCTAGGGTTTAGCCTCTATGATCTCGTGGTATATCAACTCTTGTAATACTCATATCAGCAAGATCAATCAAGCAGGAAGTAGGGTATTACCTTCATCGAGAGGGCCCGAACCTGGGTAAACATCGTGTCCCCTGTCTCCTATTACCATCGACCTTAGACGCACAGTTCGGGACCCCCTACCCAAGATCTGTCGGTTTTAACATCGACATTGGTGCTTTCATTGAGAGTTTCGCTGTGTGATTGGCAAAAGGATCGATTGCTCGTCTGCAGATTAACTACGACGTCGACATATTTGTCACCGGCTCGACTGGTCATCTTGGCTTGACCGAGGACTGTGCCCTGCCTCAGATCGTCATGTTCGGACGAGGGCCTTCATCAACACCAACTCCGATCTCTATCAAGATCATGGAGGAATCGTCCATGGAGCTCGGGGGCTCAATGTCAACATTGCCCTCGGGCGACCGTGCTGTTTTTCTAGGACAGCGAACGTGTATCTGCCTCCACCGCCTCCTCGAGTGTCGTTTTAACGATCGCTTCAGTGGAATTGTGCGGAATCGAGTCTACAACAACCCTGGAAAATTTCGTCGAGTTTCAATGGAGGAATCTCTGACAATCTACGATATGTCAGAGCCCTGTCAAATCCAGACGAGAATCTGGACGAGTTTAGGGCGTGGTGTCCAGAGCCCACCTCAGAAGTCCTTTGGAAGATCCAACCGTTCAACTGCTGCGGAATTCCCATATTTACAACCCCTCAAAATTTCAGCTCGATCCGACCGTCCAAACTCCGGGAACCTTCCGATTAGTGCATCACTTTTCAGATCTGTTTCCTGCGCGAATACGGATCCGACCCGAGTTCATGTTTCTTTATGAACGTGATATTTGACAACCTTTTTAAAAAGTAATTTTCTTCTAAGGTATTGTGCGGTGTTTTTAACCTGCTCCCATAATATTTTAATCCTCTTCTGAGATAATCTTCGCCATCACGCTGGTGTCAAACCAGTCCGGCAATATAGCTCCATAACTGCCGACCTGCGCTTGACATGTCGTCGCTTTTTAAGCCGAGCTCAACTTCTTCGGATCCTCACCTCGGCGAGCCTAATAAGAGTTCGGAATCGCCAAGGATAAATCATCACAAACATCGCCGCCCATCGATTACACGGAGCAGGCACACCGGCATCACCGCATGGTCACAAGTTACGACCTGGGTCGGCATGGCCGCACTGTTGCTTCTAAGAGCCAATGTCCATGATGCCGAACTACTTCAACACCCCGGCTGACATGGCAGCTACAACAACTCCTCACCGGCCTGCTCCGTCACCTCGGCTAGACCGGAGACTTGGCTATTTCTTCATCAACAAACTCCGGTGACTTCGGCGTCACCAGCCGACCAGCTTCGTCACGTTAGTTGGACCGAGGGCTTCGCCTCAGCAAGCCAACCTTTGCCAGCATCACCAGGCCATCGCTTTATCGTCCATCAGGCAATGGGTGTGCGGATCTATTCCCGATTTTGGGAGTCGCTTTTCTTCGGAATGCTACAACAAATAAACCAGGTGCTATTAATCCTAACAATTTTTGCTTGTTGGGTTTATTTTTCTTAAGGAATTATTACTCTGTTTTGTTCTATCATCTGTACACAGGTCTATTAAATGGCGGCCACATTAAAAACGGCCGCGTGGTGGTTCGGTCAGTTTTCGTACATAGTTCGGCAACCGCCGCATCTGGAGCCTAGACCGCCCTCAAATTCAGGCTTTGTCATGCCGTCACTGCGTCACGCTGATGCCGTGCATCCACATTGGCTTCGGCGCCAGGTCACATTTCTTTAAATAAATTATTTTTCCATAAAGCAATTATGCAAGGATTATATATATATATATTATTATTTCTAGACCGCACTGTTTTATGTGTGCAGGTAATCGATTTTGACTGCGTTAGGTGGTCACTACTCCGGAGTGCCGAACTCCTTGCTCGGACACCTCGGGCCTGGGGGCTAGGACCTCGGCCATGCCAAGGACTGAAACCTTGTCAGATCTGTCACAGATCAATGGGCGTCTTCGTCCCGCCACAAGCCCTAATCGCGTCATCAACACCGAGCACATTAACCAGCTAAGTTGCTTTCATTCTCAAAAACTTTCAGTTTTAAATTTTGTTCGGTTCGACCAAGCATTATACTTTTCGGCACAAAGTTGTTTGTGAAAAAGTTCCTTGTCAAAACTTTGTTTGTGACGCGCATATTCAAATACCCCGTTTATTTGGGGGCTCCCTTGATGGAGCTTTTCCTCTTGCATATGATTATACTTGTACGGCTTCATTACTTGTTCGTGTATTACGCAACAATATGCACCATATTGACCTAAACGATTTGCAAGCTGGGTTGCCTCGCTCATGTGTTTACCTCTACGTTCCCGATTTTCGGCTAGGGAGTAAAGGGAGCACCTCTGCGATTGTCACGACCGGGTCATCCGAGCTCTGACCTCAGACTGGGTGAAGCCGAAAGCTAGCGCTCTTATTGTTTTCAATC
The DNA here is from genome assembly GCF_056163025.1 of Triticum urartu. Taxonomy (NCBI): domain Eukaryota; kingdom Viridiplantae; phylum Streptophyta; class Magnoliopsida; order Poales; family Poaceae; genus Triticum; species Triticum urartu. Next base: position 609,116,644 of record NC_141875.1, on the reverse strand, counting down.
ATGGTCGGCACACAACGGAACTCATGAGTACAAAAAATCTATTGCACAAGTCTCATAGTAATAATGAGCACCGAAGAAAGGAATCGGTGGGGGTACTATTTTCTTCGAAGATGCTTTTTACACTTCATCAGTAATATAGCATAAGTTCCCTGAGCGCGCTTTGTATGTTACAGCCTTATGGCCTGATTGCCTGGTCATCGGAAACACCGTCGATACTCTCGACAGGTGGAGTACATGACACTTTTCGGCCCTTGGCCAAAGAGGGAGAAGCCGACGGTCGGTTAAGACGCGTTTAAAGTTCGGGTGAACACATATATGATATATGTACTTCGACACATACAATCATTATACGTAAAATTCTTTTACCCAAGTCACTTGGGGGCTCTTAAAATTTATATGAGCTGTTTTATAGTAAATGTGTTTTCTTCTTGGTCGTTGCAAAGTCTTTTTCTACCGCTCCTTTTCCGACTCGAGTTTATGGTCAATAGCCGGATAGCTTGTCTTCTCTCTGAAAGTCGCTTGAGTTTAGTTTCCTAAACTTACCTCGGAGAAGTACTCCGCCTTTGGGATAAAGAGCTTGAAGCCGTAGGCTGGCCCGCGTGAAGTCTTGAGATCGGATGTGTCATGTTAAAGCACGACAGAAGCACAATTTTTTCCCAATTTTCGGATTGGCACCGAACACTTGATCTTGTTCGGACGTCAAGTTTTTACTGACGTTTTTTGGTTTTCCAAGTTCATGGAACTTTTTAAACTATTTGTGTGTTTTCAGCACAAGTCTCGCAGTGCAACACCGGACACCTTTAGAGATTCGGCAAAAACATTCTCGGATATTGCTATCTATGCATCGGTTTCGAATTGTGTCTTCGGTCAATAGTTGGGTTGCCCGGCTGCTGCGCTTGCCTCCTACGTTCTGCTTTTTTCGGCTAGGTGTGCAAAGGGAGACCCACTGCGATTGTGCTTCCGGCTCACATGCACTAGTAGAAAACAGGGCTTTGGTCCAGGCCGGGTCAGCCCATTAGTCCCGGTTCAGTCCAGAACCGGGACCAATGGGGGCATTGGTCCCGGTTCGTGAGCCAAGGGGGCCGGCCGGGCCACGTGGGCCATTGGTCCCGGTTCATCTGGACCTTTTGGTCCCGGTTGGTGGGATGAACCGGGACCAATGGGCCTTGCTCCTGGCCCACCACCATTGGTCCTGGTTGGTGGCTTGAACCGGGACCAAAGGCTCCCCTTTAGTCCCGGTTCATGTCACCAATCGGGACCAATGAGGTGCCTATATATACCCCTCGCTCGCGAGCAGAGCACCCCAGTGCTCTGTTTTTCTCTGGCCAAGGGGGAGAGGGCTTGGTGGTGCTCTAGCTCACCTCCTATGCACACAAGGTGTTCGATGGAATGCCCGAGCCACACTACTTAAGCTTTCTCCTCTCCAAGCTCGACCTCCAACCTCCATTTTCCATAATATTTGTCTAGGTTTAGCGGTCTGTCACGCCCCGTCCCCGTCTTCACCGCCGTCGATCACCTGCGCCGAGCTCATCACCGGCACCACCGTGGTGAGCCTCTTGTTCTTATCTTCTTTTTGAAAGGAAAAATATTCTTACTTGTATGTTTACATAGATACTTTTATTATTTTCTTACTTTTATTATTGCATCTTATATAGTGCGATGGTTTTGGTATCCGCCCCCGTCGGCCCTCGTCCTGTCTATGATTCCGATGTGGTATATATATATTATCTTTATAACTATTGGTTCATTTACTGTTTATGAAAATTATGCCGACCAACGTGACATAGATTTTATTTATGTAGGATGTATGTGAATCGGAAATGCCAACCGACCCTATTGTCGAGAGGTTAAATTTAGTTGAAGAAGAAAACAATGTGTTGAAGGAAAAAATAAAAAAAATTAAGGAGGAGAAGATGATATTGGAGTTGCGTGTTGCGGATGTCGTCGATGATCACAAGATCAAGATGGATGCAATGCGCTTGAAGATTAGAAAGATTAGAAAATATGCCATTCATACCGAGGCTTGGTATCATTATGCCGTTGGATCAATTGTTACCTTGGTTGCGATTATGATCTCATTTGTTTTTGCATTGAAATGTTTTACATAGTTTCAATGTATAGTTTAATTAATTAGATGCTCTGGAGAGCTATTTGTTGTTAGATGAGAACTATGTATGCACTTTGGTTTTAATGTGATGATGAACTTCTATTAATTTCGACACTTAATTATATATAATGCACGCAGATGAACCAGCAATGGATGGACGGTGACAGACACACCTGCGAGTACATTAAGGGCGTGCATGAGTTTCTCGATGCGGCTGAGGCAAACAAGCAGAATGGTTTTATGTGTTGTCCATGCACTGAATGTGGGAATACGAGGTCTTACTCTAACCAGAAAATCCTTCACTCCCACCTACTTTACAAGGGTTTCATGCCACACTATAATGTTTGGACGAGGCACGGAGAAATAGGGGTTATGATGGAAGACGGCGAAGAAGAAGAGTACGATGACAACTATGTGCCCCCTGAATACGGTGATGCTGCAACGGGGGGAGCTGGTGAAGATCAAGAGGAACCAGACGATGTGCCCAATGATGCTGCAATGGGTGAAGCTGCTGAAGATCAAGAGCAACCAGACAATGTGCCCGATGATGATGATCTCCGCCGGGTCATTGTCGATGCAAGGACGCAATGCGAAAGTCAAAAGGAGAAGCTGAAGTTCGATCGCATGTTAGAGGATCACAAAAAAGGGTTATACCCCAATTGCGAAGATGGAAACACAAAGCTCGGTACCGTACTGGAATTGCTGCAGTGGAAGGCAGAGAATGCTGTGGCTGACAAAGGATTTGAGAAGCTACTGAAAATATTGAAGAAGAAGCTTCCAAAGGATAACAAATTGCCTGACAGTACATACGCAACAAAGAAGGTCGTATGCCCTCTAGGATTGGAGGTGGAGAAGATACATGCATGCCCTAATGACTGCATCCTCTACCGCGGTGCATACAAGGATCTGAACGCATGCCCGGTATGCGGTGCATTGCGGTATAAGATCAGACGAGATGACCCTGGTGATGTTGATGGCGAGCCCCCCAGGAAGAGGGTTCCTGCGAAGGTGATGTGGTATGCTCCTATAATACCACGGTTGAAACGTCTGTTCAGAAACGAAGAGCATGCCAAGTTGAAGCGATGGCACAGTGAGAACCGAAAGAAAGATGGGAAGTTGAGAGCACCCGCTGACGGGTCGCAGTGGAGAAAAATCGAGAGAAAGTACTGGGATGAGTTTGCAAAGGACCCAAGGAATGTATGGTTTGCTTTAAGCGCGGATGGCATTAATCCTTTCGGGGAGCAGAGCAGCAATCACAGCACCTGGCCCGTGACTCTATGTATGTATAACCTTCCTCCTTGGATGTGCATGAAGTGGAAGTTCATTATGATGCCAGTTCTCATCCAAGGCCCTAAGCAACCTGGCAACGACATTGATGTGTACCTAAGGCCATTAGTTGAAGAACTTTTACAGCTGTGGAATGGAAACGGTGTACGTACGTGGGATGAGCACAGACAGGAAGAATTTAACCTTAAGGCGTTGCTGTTCGTGACCATCAACGATTGGCCTGCTCTCAGTAACCTTTCAGGACAGACAAACAAAGGATACCATGCATGCACGCACTGTTTAGATAACACTGAAAGTATATACCTGGACAAATGCAGGAAGAATGTGTACCTGGGCCATCGTTGATTTCTTCCGTCCAACCATCAATGTCGAAAGAAAGGCAAGCATTTCAAAGGTGAGGCAGATCATCAGAAGAAGCCCACCATGCGTACCGGTGATCACGTACTTGCTATGGTCAATGATTTACACTACGTAATCTTTGGAAAGGGTCCCGGTGGACTAGCTATTCTGAATGACGCTGAGGGACACGCACCCATGTGGAAGAAGAAATCTATATTTTGGGACCTACCCTACTGGAAAGACCTAGAGGTCCGCTCTTCAATCGACGTGATGCACGTAACGAAGAACCTTTGCGTGAACCTGCTAGGCTTCTTGGGCATGTATGGGAAGACAAAATATACACCTGAGGCACGGGAGGACCTGCAACGTTTGCATGAAAAAGACGGCATGCCTCTGAAGCAGTATAAAGGTCTTGCCAGCTACGCTCTTACGAAAGAAGAGAAAGAAATCTTCTTTGAATGCCTGCTCAGTATGAAGGTCACGACTGGCTTCTCGTCGAATATAAAGGGAATAATAAATATGGCAGAGAAAAAGTTTCAGAGCCTAAAGTCTCATGACTGCCACCTGATTATGACGCAACTGCTTCCGGTTGCATTGAGGGGGCTTCTACCGGAAAACGTCCGATTAGCCATTGTGAAGCTATGTGCATTCCTCAATGCAATCTCTCAGAAGGTGATCGATCCAGAAATCGTACCAAGGCTAAGGAGTGATGTGGCGCAATGTCTTGTCAGTTTCGAGCTGGTGTTCCCACCATCCTTCTTCAATATCATGATGCACGTCCTAGTTCATCTAGTCGATGAGATTGTCATCCTGGGGCCTGTATTTCTACACAATATGTTCCCCTTTGAGAGGTTCATGGGAGTCCTAAAGAAATATGTCCGTAACCGCGCTAGGCCAGAAGGAAGCATCTCCATGGGCCATCAAACAGAGGATGTTATCGGGTATTGTGTTGACTTCATTCCTGGCCTTAAGAAGATAGGTCTCCCTAAATCGCAGTATGAGGGGAGACTGACTGGAAAAGGCACTCTTGGAAGAGACTCAATAATATGCAGGGACGGATATTCTTGGTCTCAAGCACACTACACAGTTCTACAGAACTCTACCTTGGTGACCCCGTATGTCGATGAACACAAGAACAGTCTGCGCTCCAAACACCCAGAGCAGTGCGACGACTGGATTACATGTGAACACATCAGGACTTTCAGCGGTTGGTTGGAAACACGTCTCAGACGTGACAACACTGTTTGTGATGAGTTGTACTTGTTGTCCAGGGGACCATCTTTGACTGTATTGACTTACAAAGGATATGAGATAAATGGGAATACATTTTACACGATCGCCCAAGATCAAAAGAGCACCAACCAAAACAGCGGTGTCCTCTTTGATGCAGCAACTGAGAGCGGAAAGGACACATATTATGGTTACAAAGTGGACATATGGGAACTTGACTACGGACCTGATTTTAAGGTCCCTTTGTTTAAGTGCAAATGGGTCAATCTGTCAGGCGGCGGGGTACAGGTAGACCCACAGTACGGAATGACAACAGTGGATCTGAAAAATCTTGGGTACACTGACGAACCGTTCGTCCTAGCCAATGATGTGGCACAGGTTATCTATGTGAAGGACATGTCTACCAAACCGAGAAAAAGAAAAGATAAGGAAGAGAATACATCATACGATGAGCCAAAGCGCCGCATTTTTCTTTCAGGAAAAAGGGATATCCTAGGAGTGGACGGCAAGACAGACATGTCTAAAGATTATGAAAAGTTTCATGAAATTCCTCCCTTCAATGTCAAGACTGACCCAAGCATCCTGATAAACAATGAAGATTATCCATGGTTACGGCGCAATAAGCAAATGACACAAGCGAAGAAAAAGTGAAGACTTTCTCCCGCAACTATTATGATGATACCATGCCAACTTTGTAACACACGAACATGCTACCATTGTCCGTTTTGTACATGCACATGCTATGTGGGTGAAATTATGATACCATGCCAACTTTCAACTTTTTTAGAGTTCATTTGAAATGCTTTCATGTCTTATGGTTCGGCCCTCGTAATACCATTATTCAAATTTTAACTATTCAAATTTGAAAACTAATGGCACTAACAGAAAGTTTATAATTTTTTCTAAAATTGATGGCACTAACAGAAAGTTTATAATTTTTCTGACCTAAAAGCAAAAAGAATTAAAAAATGCAAAAAACAAAAGAAAATAAATAATGCAAAAAACAAAAAAAACTGGAAAAAGTAAAGTTAATCACAAACTTGTGATTCAAACAAATATCAAAGAATTCAAATTTTAACTATTCAAATTTGAAAACTAATGGCACTAATAGAAAGTTTATAATTTTTCTAAAACTAATGGCACTAACAGAAAGTTTATAATTTTTCTCCTCACCGCTGGCCCATGACCATTAGTCCCGGTTTGTGACACAAACCGGGACTAAAGGGTTGGTCCTCGTTGCGGGCAGAGTTTAGTCCCACCTCGCCAACCGAAGGGGGCTCACACCGGTTTATAAGCCCTTCCCTCTCTGCCTTGTTGAGCTCCTCTCAAAGTGAAAATAGATGCCCTAATAGAGAAAAGTTTAACCTAAATTCATAGTGAATTTCTCTGAAATTCATAGAAATTTAGTATGAATTTAGGTTGAATTTTCTCTATAAGCGCATCTATTCTCATTTTTTAGTAAGTTAATCACAAACTTGTGATTCACACAAATTTCAAAGAATTCAAATTTTAGCTATTCAAATTTGTAAACTAATGGCACTAACAGAAAGTTTATAATTTTTCTAAAACTAATGGCACTAACATAAAGTTTATAATTTTGCTAACCTAAAAGCAAACAGAATTAAAAATTAAAGCAAAAAACAAAAGAAAATAAATAATGCAAAAAACAAAACAAAATAACTGGAAAAATATAGCAACAATAAGTATTTTGTTCTAATTAGAAACAAAATAAAATAAATAAAGCAACAAAGAAAACAAAAAACAAAAAAAGTGTTTTCAAATTTGAAAACTAATGGCACTAACAGAAAGTTTATAATTTTTCTAAAACTAAAACCAAAAAGAATAAAAAAAATAAAGCAAAAAACAAAAGAAAATAAATAATGCAGAAAACAAAACAGAAAAACTGGAAAAAATAGCAACAGTAAGTATTTTGTTGTAAGTAGAAACAAAATAAAATAAATAAAGCAACAAAGAAAAGAAAAAAACAAAAAAAGTGTTTTCAAATTTGAAAACTAATGGCATTAACAAAAATTTTATAATTTTTCTAAAACTAAAAGCCTAAAGAATTAAAAAATAAAGCAAAAAACAAAAGAAAATAAAATAAAGCAACAAAAAAACAAAAAAATGCCACCTACTCGGCCCCCACGGCCTGAATACGACTAGAAACCCATCCAAGGGCCAGGATTCAGGCCCGCAGGAGGCCCAGTAGGCCCATAGGCATAACAGTGACAATTAGGCCCGTAAGCCTGCAATGGAGAGAAGCTCGAGAGGGGTGCGGCAGTGGGGCTTATAAACCACTGCGCACCCCTCTCAACTAGCGAGGTGGGACTAAACTTTCGACGCCGCAGCAGCACAAGGCCTTTGGTCCCGGTTGGTGGCACCAACCAGGACTAAAGCTGGCATTGGTCACGGTTGGTGACACGAACCGTGACCAATGCCCCCCTTTAGTCCCGGTTGGTGCTACCAACCGGGACCAAAGGCCGCCGCTTCCCGCCCTTTGGGCTGCTGAAAAGAGGCCTTTGGTCCCGGTTGGTAGCACCAACCGTGACTAATGCCCACCTTTAGTCCCGGTTGCTGCCACGAACCGGGACTAAAGGCTCTTCTATATAAGTCCACACTTAGGAATTTTTCACTCTCATCTTGCAGTTGCCGCCCCCGACGACGCCGACGCCGCCAGGCTGCCCCGACGCCGCCCGCCCCGGCCCGCCCCCGTTGTCGCTGTCGCCCGCGCCCCTGCCCCGACGCACGCCGCCCCGGCCCGCCCCCGTAGCCGTCGCCCGCGTCCCTGCCCCGATGCGCGCCGCCCCGGCTCGCCCTCGCCGTCGCCCGTGCCGGCCCCTTCCCCGACGCGCGCCGCCCCGGCCCGCCGTCGCCGTCGCCCGCGCCCCCTACCCCGAGCGCGCGCCCACTGCCCCGTCGCCATCCTCGCCGCCGACCCCGCGGTCCTCCTGGTCCGGCCAGCGCCCTCCCTAGCTAGCATTTTTTTCATATATATGCCATTTTTTCTTATATATGCTTGTTTTTATATATATGTATATATGTTCTCTGTGTATATATATGTTCATGTATATATGCAATAGTTTTTTAGAAAAATTAGGATTTTTTTCTGTTCATAGATTTTTTTGGTGATAGCAATTATTGTAAATATGCAAATGTTTGTATATTCATATGAACAATGAATTAGGCAATACTACTTCATGTATTTTTAAGAAGGAAGAAGAAGAAAAAGAATGAGAGGAAAAAGGAAATAAGAAGAGGAAGAAAGGAGAAGAAGAGGGGAGAGGAAGACGAGGAGAAATAAATAAGAAGAAGAAAAAAGAAGAAAAAGAAGAGGAGAAGAAGAAAGGAATAGAGGAGAAGAAGAGAAAAATAGAATATATATTCTATTTTCTCTTTTCTCCTCTATTCCTTTCTTCTTCTCCTCTTTTTTTTTCTTTTTTTTTCTTCGACACGTGGGCGGGGGGGTCGAGAACGTCGGACATTCATGAGAGAGGCGAGGAAGAAGGGGAAGAAGAGGGAGAGGAAGAAGAGGAAGTCTTCTCCTCTATTCTTTCTTCTCTTCTTTTTTCTTCTTCTTCCTATATGTATTAGTTTTTTTTATTTAGGTTGTTAATTAGTAGATATTAATTTTGTTCATATATGTATGGATGCATGTGATATGTATGTATGTATGTATGTATCGGGTATGTCGTTGTCGATATACCCCCTACCCAATAACTTCGACATGAGGGGGTCGAGAGGGGGTCTAGGGTCGCTGAGGGGTCGAGGGTCGTCGAACATGAGAGGAAGAAGAGGATAAAAAAAGAAGAGGAAGAAGAAAAAAAGAGGAGAAGAAAGAATAGAGGAGTTCTTCTCCTCTATTCTTTCTTCTCCTCTTTTTTTATTCTTCTTCCTCTTTTTTTATCGGGAACGAGGGTCGTCGAGGGTCGCTGAGCGGTAGAGGAAACCCTAAATAGAAAGTATCGTCGGTGTGAGATACATGTACCGTCGGTGTCGGACACTACATCCACGTCCCACAAGTGGCGCGGGCTTCGACGCCCACGTCACTTGTGGGACGTGGATGTAGTGTCCGACACCGACGGCCACATGTATCTCACACCCACGATACTTGCTATTTAGGGTTTCCTCTACCGCTTGGTGACCCTCGACGACCCTCGTTCCTGATAAAAAAAAGAGGAAGAAGAAGAAAAAAAGAGGAGAAGAAAGAATAGAGGAGTTCTTACTCCTCTATTCTTTCTTCTCCTCTTTTTTTTCTTCTTCCTCTTCTTTTTTTATCCTTGAAGCGTTGTCGAGGCCACCCCAAACCCTAGAGAAGCAGCATCGAGGCCACCCCAAACCCTAGAGAAGCAGCGTCGAGGCCACCCCAAACCCTAGAGAAGCAGCGTCGAGGCCACTAATTAATATTAGTTCTACGTTTGCCACTAATATATCCATCTGTCATGTTTGAATAATAATTGCCATGTTGTCAATATTTGTAGAAACTATGGACACCGCCTGAGACGAAGTACAAGAAGAGTTGTTGGGGGACATAATCGCACGAGGAAGTGATGCCGTCGTCTCGTTGTTTCTCAACGACACCGATGGTCTGGAAGCAGCTGGCTATGATTATGATGCCTCCGGTGACCTAATGCCGGTGCAAGAAGGAGACCTTGAGGACGGCTCTAGTGACCCAATGCCGGTGCAAGAAGGAGACCGTGATGACGTCTCTGGTGACCGAACCGAGTCCGGCCTGGTATATATATTAGTTAAGCTTTTGCTGACTAGCTAATTGATGCATTCATTGTTTTGGTATGTACACATATTAATTAAGTCTTTGTTCTTTTTTCTAGCCCTCCGGATCGAGCACAACTTCGGTAAAGAGACGAGGCCCGAAGAAAAAGTTGAGCTCGGCTGAAAAGTTTGAGATCATAGCAATCGCGCCCGACGGCCAACCGATTGAACCCCTCCGGACAAAGAGCGCATTTGTTGCTCAGTGCGGGGTTTTGGTTAGGGACAAGATCCCGATCAGCATCCAGCAATGGTTAAAGCCAGCTACAGAAGACCCTGAGGTGTCTTATGTCAATGATATGCAGAAAAATGATCTTTGGACTGAGCTGAAGTCAAATTTCACCCTACCGCCAGAGGATGATCCAGAGAAGCCAGTTAAAGAGCAATTAATCAAGTCTTTTGCTGTTAAGAGGATGGCAGAACTATTTAGGAGGTGGAAGAAAGAGCTGAATAAGTTTGTCGAAAATAAAGAGACACCAGAATTCAAGGGCAGATATGAGATGATCAGAGATCACTGGCCCGCATTTGTGGCCCACAAGACATCGGAAAAGAGTAAGAAGATGTTGGCGACAAACAAGCAAAATGCTGTGAAGAAGAAGCATCACCATCGCACGGGGTCAGGTGGCTACCTCGTAGCCCGGCCTAAGTGGGCCAAGACTGAGAATGATCTGGTTGATAAAGGGATCGAACCAGAGACAATTAACAGGCCAGACCGTTGCCGTACTTGGTTCTTCGGGGCTGGCGGAACCTTGGACCCTGTAACAGGGAAGTGCATTTGGACGAACAATCAAATGGACATACCAGTCAGGAAGCTTCAGCAGTATATCGAAGCAGCGCAACAAGGGACGTTCTTTCCAGATAGAGAGAACGACGAGCTCACAATGGCCCTCGGGAATCCTGAGCACCCTGGACGGACACGAGGCACGCCAGGCTCCATTCCGTGGAAGGTTGGGTTTCCGGACGCAGGCGGTTACAAATCCCAGGAGAGGAGGAAAAATTACAGCAGACCCAAATGCAGGCGCTGCAAGAAAGGGTACAAGCGATAGAGGAATGAGAAGCAAATCGCAGCAAACATACTACCGAAGCTTCCCCCAAAGCTACCCCGCCATCTCAGCGGAGAAGCAGCGTGGCTTCCACCGAGCTGCTTCAGCCGGAGCATGCCTTGATGGCTCCTGCCAGCTATCCCGTGGATGCTATCACGGAGTCTCAAAATTGCCACCTTATGACGCAATGGATGAATTTGAAGGTCAAGGCGGCTGTTGGCTCTGTTTATCCTACTAAACCCGCTGCAACTTTTCACTGCCGGCCGATTCCAGAAGGATATGCTAGGGTGATGGTGGATGAAATAACGGAGGGATTTGAGGACCTCCAGCTTGACCACCCTACCGGTGAAGGGGAGACTAGGCTGGGGTCTGCTCTGAAGACTCCATGCCTATGGCGGAAGGAGCTCATCAACCTTCCGAACTGGACGCCTCCGCCTCCTCCTCCTCCTCCTCCGGCAAGTCAGGGCACTCCGCCTCCTCCACCGCCTCCTCCTCCGGCGAGTCCGGGCACCCCGCCTCCTCCACCGCCTCCTCCTCCGGCGAGTGACGATCAGGGCACTCGACCGGCTCCTTCTCCGGCGCGTGGCGGCACTCCGCCTCCTTCTTCGCCTGCGCCAACTCGCCTGAGCAGCCAGCCTCCTCCTTCTCCGCCTTGTCAGGAAGGGCGGAAGAGACCTGCCACCGCTCCGGCTGCTCCGGCGCGTCGTAGTCCTTCTCCTCCGCCTCGTAAGCAAGTAAAGAAGACAACCGCTCCGTCTGCTCTGCCAGCGTCTAGAAGTACAGCCAGAGGCGGGAGGAAATACATATTCGGTCCTTCTCTGAAGACTCCAGAGAAGTTACCATACGAGAGGACCCCGGAGGAGAACGCCGAGATCGCAAGAGAAGAAGTGAGGAACTACTTTGAAGGGGTGAAAGCAAAGAAACATCCACCTCCGAAGGAGAAGGTAGATCCGGCGAAAGCGAAGCGCACTCTGGCTGCCCTGACAAAACCACCCAAGTGTCCGCCGAAAGGAAACTATGAGCGCATTATTGGAAAGGAATTTGCCGAAGCGGAGCGGTCGGGAAGTACTGTCAGTGATCAAAGGCTGAAAGAACGACGAGCTGGGAAACAAATTGCCCAGCTCGGCGAACAAGCGAAGCAATCGTGCCCCCCTCTCAAGGATGGTGCCCGGTTATAGCAATCTTGGCGATTACTTGCCCGACGATGTACATTATGATTTCATGGAGGTGCAGATACAAAGATACGAGTACGGGAAGCCTCTCGTCAAAGATGAAAGATCTCTATCAACGATGATTTCAAGATTGCATGATTGGTACTTGAAAATCTACAGAGACTCTAGGGGGAGGAGTACTTTGTATGTGAAACTTAAAAAGGAGCATGACCTCGTTGGAATTGAACTGTTGCCTGTTCCATTTGAGGAGTTCTTTCAGTTTTTCAATCAATTGGCCCTCGATAAAACAACGGTCACATGCTACTGTCTGTAAGTAGTACTACTTCTGTCATTAAGTCTCTCTATATAGCTCAGCTCTTTCATTGCATGTATTTATAATCATCCTCACTATATTATGCAGAATGAAGATCGCCGAATTGAAGAAAAGACAAGTCGATGATATTGGGTTCATTAACACATATCTCATAGATGCAACTCAGGTTAAATTTCATGCCGCAGCTACCGAGGCCAACTTGCTATGATCGTTGGTAATAAATGAAAACAAAGATATAATACTCTTTCCTTACAACTTCAAGTGAGTGTTACTGTCTTGTGCGTATTCGATTTCCCTTATATATTAGTCAAGGTTATAGTAATGTAATTGATGAGTTATGCATGCGTGTGCAGTTATCACTATATTCTCCTAGAGATTAAGCTTGAGCAAGGACTAGTAACCGTCTTAGACTCAAGACGAAAAGATCCCCAGGACTATGTGGACATGACTCAAATGCTCGAGAAGTAAGTTAAATCGATCATTATCCACCATATCAGCAACTTTGTTCATTTCCTGATATATCAAGTAATTGTTTTCTTTGTCTGGCAGGGTTTGGAAAAAATTCTCCAAAAAAGCTCCAGGACTCCCGAAGAAGCTGCAATTTAGACACCCGAAAGTAAGTACTATAGTACCATGTTCCGCGCATCTCCTATTGATTTGGCATTCTTGCTTATCAGTTTGATTGACCTCTATTTCTTGTAAAGTGGTTGTGGCTTGAACAAGAGAATGATTTCTGTGGATACTACGTTTGCGAGTCCATCCGCCACACGACCTGTGAGCGGGGCTACACTGACGAACAATATGAAGTACGTAAATAACAAGATTCACAATTTTATTTTATTACCATCATTTGTGTTGAGTTTCATTCATTCATATATATGTATTGACCCCCTTCTTCAAATTAGATGTTTCAGAAGCGGGATGAACTCCTAGCACTAGCTCGCATGCGAGCAATTCAAGAGGAATTGGCGGCATTCTTTCTTGACCACGTGATCGCTGAAGACGGAGAATACTATGTGGACCATGAGTCCGTATGATTATATTTGTAAGAGATAATTATTGTATATATGTAGCCGGTAGTGTCGGATAGATATACGAGAACTTGTTGTTCGACCAATCTCTCGGAGAAGGAGAGGTGGTCGATATCACTTCTCTTTGTATGCATATATGTTCATGACGATCTTCTGTTTCCTTCGTTTGCTTACTAGCTAGCTAGCGTGTCTAGTCCTCTTTATACGTATGTATAGTACGTAGCGTCGACCAAGCACGGACATAAGAGAGGACACTTCTCTCTATTAATTATAGCTAGCTAACACAATATATGAAACACCTAAATTAACCCCCCAAAACCCCCAAACCCCCCCCCCCTTTCAAAAAAAACAAAAACCCCAGGCACAGAAATGCTGACGCGTGGATGCCTATTGGTCCCGGTTGGTGCCACCAACCGGGACCAAAGGGTCTCCTTCCTGGGCTCCGCGCACAGGCCACGTGGAGGCCCATCAGTCCCGGTTCTGGATTGAACCGGGACTAAAGGGACAGGGCATTAGTACCGACCCTTTAGTCCCGGTTCAGGAACCGGGACAAAAGGCCCTTACGAACCGGGACAACTGGCCCTTTTTCTACCAGTGATGGTTAAGCACCTCAGTGAAGAAAGCCGAAAACTGACTGTCACAATAAGTGTAAACTGGTCAGCGATCCGATGACTGTGTTAAATGACGAGCCATTCATAACATTGGCCGAAGTGTTTACGGCTTGACCTCGACTGTCGCCGAACACTACCGGGGGCTAGTAACTGGCCTCCCAAACTAAATCCTCAATATTTTGCTGTTACATTAGAGCTGAGGTTTCATGATCATGCTTAGCATAACAACCCAAAGAAAGGAACCAATAGCGGGACTATTTTCTTTGGAACACATTTCTTATGTAAACAGTAATATAACATATCACTCTGTGTACCTTTGTTTATAAAACCGTATGGCCAGATTGCCCTTTTTGTCATAAATCTTTTCCCTTATAAAAGCTTTATAAAGTAGGACAAACACTCCTCGGCTACTGGCCGAGGAGGTGGAAGCCGATGGTTGGTCAACAAAGTTTTGTACAATGCGGATCCGAGCATTAATGACATAAAGTACTTGAATACATAGAGTCATTACACACAATTTGTGATTTTACTATGGATATCAAACCTTAATTCGGCCACCCGTGCCCGCATTAAGGCTCGGGGCTACTGGGCTTCAGGCTTATTATTTACAAATATTAAAGGGGCACATCGATCCCCTGATCTGGTGTTGCCACCCGACCAGTGTCTCGGTGGCTACTTCATTGCTTGTTCAATGCAGAAATTTTTAAGTGCAATACAGTTTCCGAGGAGATTTTGATCCTCAGGTTGGTCAGCCGCACCCAACCTGAGTCTCGAGGACTGAGCACGCCGCCTTTTGTGTCCCGAAGTATTCTGCCAAGCTAGGACTTTGTCGAGGGTTGGGTGCGACATATGCCAAGGGATGGCTTATCATGGTGGGAGCGAGTAGAACGTCGCCTGTGCCTGGAAATGGGATGAGGCGTAGAAACGAACGCCGGCGTACTTTACCCAGGTCCAGGGCTCTCCTAGGAGATAACACCCCTAGTCCTGCTCTGCGGGGTCTCCGCATGATCACTAAGGCAAAGTGAATACAAGGGCGCTCCTCGAGCTGTATGCTAAAGGTAGGAGAAGGCAGGGCTAGTTCTCTCCTCCCTCTATGATCTGGTCTAGTTCAAATGGGTCGGAACCCCTTGCATGGGTGCCCTGGGGGGTTTATATAGGCCTACCCCCGAGGGGTACAATGGTAAACTGATTGGGCGCAAGGCCCAGCCGTCAGTCTCTTTGCCTGCCGGCCCTTCCGCCGATTGGTGGGCCCCGCTGACTGGTCTGGTACGGAGCCGACAAGCCGTACCCGCCACCTGCGGGTCTTGTCGGCTGCTGATTACTGTACCCGTGCCTCTAATGACGCAGGCTTGGTCATGGGGTCATGGCTATAACCCCGCCGCCTGGCGGGTGATCACTGTAGCCAGTCCCTGTCTCATCTGGTTAATGGCGCCGGGAACCCAGGGAAGGGGCAGGCCGACTCCCCGGGGCCGGCTCCCTATGGGTCCGACTGGTGGCGCTCTTGCCGTCTTCTGGACTCTCGCTGACCGGTAGGGCCCATCGTCCGTGGACCGTACCGACAGGCCGTCGTGGGCACAGGACTCCGCCCACTGTTGCTAATGTCAGGGATGGCATGGAAACAGTGTCGTGCTAGACGGAGATCTCCGTTGGTACGGCGCATTGTGGCCTAGCCATCTCCTGGAAAAGCGGAGGGAGTAGGCTTCACTGTTGCCACTCCCCGTCCCATCCCCCTGATGAGGGCATGGGCTTTGTTGGTGTCGTGGGCCAACTCCCCGTGGCCGGCTCCTCTGGAAGCCGCCAGGCGTGAGTCGGCCGGTCTTGACCTCGCCTCTAGGACTCGGCTGTATGCGGGCAGCCGACTGTTGCTTCAGCCGTCCTCCAGAAGGTGGCTCTTCATCTGGCGTCTCAAGGGGCGAAGTCAGCCCCGATGTCTTGAAAGGTTTTGGGCCTCGGGTTAGCCTACTTGTGGCCCATTACTCCGATAGTAGTCCCCGAAGTTGATGAGGCGCCGCGGACGACCAGCCGAGGAGCCTCAATAGTTTCTTTCTCCGAGTGCTTGAGGTGAAAATCTCGTTCGATTTCTGCCGGGCCGATAAGCAGGAGTCGGACTCGCCCAATTTGACTCGTCCAAAATTTTCGAACGCCCTGGCGGGATCCCTCTGGCGTGCTAGCTAAGCTTCCAGGCGGCCGCTCATTTTGGGCCCATCACGTGGCAACAAGCGGCTGGGCCAGTCTGGCCATCCACATGCGCGACGGGACATTCCTACGGGCGGGGCCCGCCACTACCGTGCCTCGGCGCGCGAGCGGATCCGCTGCGGCCGAGGTGGACGGTTGAGGTTCCTGCGGAGTTACTGCGCACAGTAACTTTGCGCGATAAATGTGGGGGCGTGGGGTAGTGGGCGCAGTAGATCCCACAACCGCCCCCTCGGCTTCGCAGCCCATGAGGCTATAAGTAGGGGGAGGAGGGGGAGCGGCGAAGCACGCGCGCGCCCCACCTCCTCATACTTCTTCTTATTCTCGCCGCTGCGCCTCAAGCTACATCGAGCGCCACGGTGGACCTCTCACAATGAGTTCTTCCTCCGCCGTCACGCCCCCTATGGTGCACTCCGGCACCTGGGACGGTTCAGAGGTCCACGACGATCATGTCGATTTCCTCCACAAGACGCGTCGGCTTCCCGGCGAGGACCGCGTGCGGATCCGTCTCATGCGGAGGGGGGAAATCTCGCCGGCGCCGCAGGAGGACGAGCGGGTCGTCTTTCGGTCGCACTGCTTATGTGGCATTGGCATACGGGCGAGCAGCTTGTTCCGCTCTTTCCTTGAGTTCTACGGTCTCCAGCTGCACCACCTCACCCCAACACGGTGGAGCTGCTGTCTGCATTCGTCACCTTGTGAGAAGGCTTCCTTGGCATTCTCCCCACCATCGAGCTCTGGGGAGAGTTCTTCTACTCCAAGCTCGGCACCCAAGCCGCGGGTGTGCCGGCTCAGTGCGGCGCATTCATTGCCGTGCGGAGGTCGGGGGCCGACAACCCGTTTCCCTCCATCAAGCTGACAAAGTTAGTGAAGATGTGGCAGCGGTCGTACTTCTACGTGAAGAACATCTCCGCGGAGGGCGATTGGGTCAATCTGCCGGCCTAAGTAGCCGGCCCAACAGCGGGGAGGCAGCCCAACTGGTCATATTGGGCCAGGACGCTGACGCTCGCAGGAGCCGGCCCCGTCGCGCGACTCCGAGTGCTGACGCAGTCGGATGGCCTGACCGGGCCGGAGTTGCTGGCCGCCTTCATGGCGCGCCGAGTGATCCCACTCCAACGTCGCCCCCACATGATTTGCCAGGTGAGCGGGCATCGGGACCCGAGTCAAATGTGCACCAAGGAAATGCCTCACGAGGAGGTAGCCTACATGGTGAATTATCTTGCGAGCTGCGACCTCAAAGAAGAGTGGCAGTTCGGCAAGGAGCCATATTCACGTGCCGCCCCTCCACCTCTGGGGAGTCATTTCATTGTCTCTTTTCTTTGACTCTCCTGACTTCTTCGTTGCCGAGTTCGTCTTGTCCGATCTGACCAGTCGGCTTTGGTTAGAACCCCCTCCTCCAGCCAGCAGCCGGCACCGTGGGGCCGGACCGCGAATTCCTCCCCTACCGAGAGGAGAGCGACATTGACGACCCCCACTTGGGGGTGGCGGCCCTGGAGGACGACGCAGAGGGAGGGAGCGGCGCAGCGGGTGGCCCGAGACTTGGGGCCAGTCTCGAGGACTGGCCTGACGATGACGAGGAGGTCGCCCCGCGCCACCAGCCAGGAGGTGG
This sequence comes from Triticum urartu, assembly GCF_056163025.1. Lineage (NCBI taxonomy): Eukaryota > Viridiplantae > Streptophyta > Magnoliopsida > Poales > Poaceae > Triticum > Triticum urartu. The sequence continues at coordinate 609,098,945 of NC_141875.1, read as the reverse complement.
CCAGCCGGGCGCGAGCTCATCTGCCGCGCCGGACGCGCAAGGCGGCGCTAAGAAGCGCAGGGCCGGGACAAGCTTGTTCGGCAGCCGGCCGAAGAAGCCCAAGGGCTCAGCCGCGGCGACCAAGCGGGACGAAGCGTCCGCAAAGGCCAACCGCTTCCGGAAGGTGGTGAAGACGTCGCAGCTGGTTTCTGCGTAAGTGCTACCTTCCTTTGCGCCTTCACTTTTTCTTTGTTGACTTCGTCTGAAACTCCTTCGCTTACATTCTTGACTTCAAGGGCCCGCTCTCCCTTGAGAAGTCGGCCGCCGGCTCCGTCGTGAAGTCGGCGGAGACCTCCTCCACCACCCGGCGGATTGATCCGGCTGCCGACCTCCGGGAGGCGACGGAGCGGAACGCGCAGGAGGCGCGCGAGGAGCGGGAAGCCGCCCGCCTGAAGAAGGCAGAAGATGACAAGGTGGAGGCCGCCACCTTGAAGAATCTGGCGGAAGCCGAGGCTGCCGACGTGGAGAAGAAGCGTGCTCAAGAAACCGCACACCGCCAGTCGGCGGTGTTCGTCGTCCCTCTGAACTCTACGCCACCACCACCGGAGTTCACGACATAGACTGGGGAAGTCGGCGATGAAAACCCGATCATGGAGAGGGACGGCGACGACACCGCCATGCCGGACGTAATCGTGTCGCCGCCGCCGTCCGGGAGCACGCCTGGCGGGCAGCCGGTAGACCCGCCGGTGCCGCCAACTGAAAACGTGGTGGCGACGGGCCTGGCACTCGAGGTCGGCACGCCGACGCGCCGCCGTCTCGCGAAGGCGGCCTCGGCACCGCGCCCTCTGGAGACTGGTGCCACGAGCTCCACGATCCCGGACACCGAGGCGACGAGCGCCGCGCCCACTCGGTGGGTGCGGGCAGGCGGGACGGGCCCGTTCAACTGGGCGCTTTTGGACGTCCAAGCCAAGCTCCGAGCCGAGGGCGATGCCATCAAGGAGTGCACCAAGCCGTATCTGGCGTCGCGAGAAGCCATCCGGGTACGCGTCCTTCCTTCTTTGTTTCTGTTTCTTGTTCTTCTTTGTGGGGGCATGCCAGCGCACCCAGTGGGTGTAGTCCCCGAGCTTCGGGCCAGATGCTGAGCAGGCGGCTCAGAACACTAATCGGCGAGTTCCGAGTTCCAACACTTTGTTTGAAATTTTGTCGCAGGATTACCACAATCTTGGCGTGACCGCCTTCAACGCCAACGTTGAGGAGCTAGCCAAGCGGACCGCCGACTTGACGGACAGCCGGGGTAAGTCCTCTTCCTTCTCTGTGAGGGCGCGCTGGTGCACCCGCGGACTGTAGTCGCCGAGATTTGGGCCAACTGCTGAGCTGTCAGGCCGAATCTCCCTGGTGACTATTCTTCTTTGTTGATGATTCCTTTCTTCGCGGGGGCGCGCTGGCGCACCCGCGGGCTGTAGTCCCCGAGATTCGGGCCGACTGCTGAGCGGTCAGGCCGGATCTCCCCGGTGACCTTTCTTCCTAGTTGACGACTGACACCTTTCCTTCTTCATCTTCAGAGGCCAACGCCGCCCTGCAGCAGCAGCTGGGCGAGGCCAACACTGCGCTGCATGTCAAGGAGGAGGAGTGCGGCCAGCTGGTGGAGGAGCGCGACCGGCTGGCTACGCAGCTGGTGGAGCAGAAGGAGCTGCTCAAGAAGGCCCAGAAGGAGGCGGAGGACAAGGAGACCGCCCTCCTTGCTGAATTCGCGTCAGAGCGCTCCTCCTGGACCGACACAGAGGCGACGCTGGTCTTCGGCTTCCATGCGATCGAAGATCTCGTCGACGGTGAGCTTCCCCTCATTTTCCTTTTCTAAGCTGCCGATTGTTAGTTGAGTCGACCTCTAGTCTTTAATTTTGTTCTTCGTTCTTCTGGCTTGGCAGACTTCTTCCCCGGCCACGCGGTCACTGCCAACCAAGCCATCGAAGCGAATCGCGAAGGGCGGAGGGCGGACGGCGCACAGATTACCGCCGATGCCCCCCGAACTCTTGGCGAGCAGATGCTAAGCATCAAGGCCCGCCTTCGGCCGGCTCACTGGATGTTGTGCCGGCTTCAACGTGTCGGCGCCCAAGCAATTGCCGCCCTATGGCTGGATATATAGGCGCCGCGCACCCCCAGTCAGACTGCCGACTGGCTGGAGGTAGCGAGTGGCCGCCTTGAGGCCTGGAAGGTCTCTTCGGCCCGGGCTGGAGCACGCCGGGCCTTAGAGTTCGCCAAGGCGTGGTATCCTGGGCTGAGTCTAGCCTAGCTAGCCACATTCCGGCTAGAAGCTCAGGCGGAGTTGGCAGTCGTGCAAGACGATCTCGTCAAGCGTGACACGTCGATCGCCGAATACACCGACACCAGTGTCTTCGTCCCAGAGCGGGCTGAGAATGGCGAGGAGGCGCCGCCGGAGTGGTTCGGGCTGAACCCGGACGATGGCGAGGACTCGGTGGAGGTGATTGACTCAAGTGGCGAGGAAGATGGCGAGGAGGAGGAAGGAGACGAGGAGGAGGCGCCAGAGGTCGGAGCAGACGGCTAGCCCCAGCTCGACCGCACCTCTAGCAATGAACCGCGCCCAACCGAGCCAGCTGCTGCCAGAGGTGACCAAGTGGAGACCAGCCGACTGCTCCGGCAACCGGCACCACCGACCCCTCCGGTCGTCCGAAGCCTTCTGCAGTTTCCTAGACTGCCACTTCATCTTTGTTTTTATCTGCTTAGTAGTCCCAATGAACTTGTCAATTTGCACAATTCCACCCACGGGGTGTATCTTGAACTTCTGTTTTGAAGATTCGGCCAAGGGCCTTTTCTATGTAAATATTTCTCCGTGTTCTATCTCTTTGCCCATTGCTCTTTGGTGTTTTCCTTTTCCGCCTTCCCTTGGTTGCCATCTTGCCAGTCGGACAGCCGCTCTGCAGACTGTTGCTGGATCAAGTACTTAGCTTTTTTGGGAAGGCAAGTACTTAGCCGTTTAGAGTTTTTTAGCAAATTGATTAGAAAATGGTGAGCCGACTGCTCGAGAGTCGGCTGTAAAAAGGCTGGAAGCCGGCTCAAACTATGTACATGCTTTTGAGTCCTTAGCCATTTTTCATGTGGACACTCATTCTACCTTACTCCTGCCCACCAGAAAGTCACTCTGCGAGCTGCGGCTTCTGACAGGAGACGGCTTAAGAGACACACACTACTTGTCCGGCTGCAGGAAGTCATTTCATAGTATAAGGCGGCAAGTCCCCGGGCCGACTAGTTGAACCCGGTGCCCAACGGCATAACAAAGAATAACATACTCATAGGCACAATTCTTATCATATAGATAAAAGAGGGCAGTCCCCGAGATCTTCCCGGGGGCCCAAAGTCTTCGTACTTTAATACAAAAGGTAGCGTGGTACATACTGCATTAACTGTAAAATCTTCGGAGGAGATTTTCATTCCATGGCCGCTCCGTCTCGTTGCCGGAGTCGTCCCTCTTGCGTGCTCGGGGCTTCTGAGCGTCGATCAGGTAGTAGGAGTCATTGCCCAACACTTTGCTGATGATGAAAGGGCCTTCCCAAGGTGCTCAGAGCTTGTGCTAGCCGGCTGTTCGCTGGATCAGCCGGAGCACAAGATCTCCTTCTTGGAAAGATCTCGGCTTGACCTTCCGGTTGTAGTATCGGTGCAGGCTCTGCTGGTAGATGCTGGACCGGCTGAGTGCCAACAGCCGGCCCTCTTCCAGCAGATCGATGCCGTCTTGGCGTGCTTCTTCTGCTTCCTCTTTGGTGTACATGGTGATTCGAGGGGAGTCGAATTCTATGTCCGTTGGGATGACGGCTTCGGCACCGTAGACGAGGAAGAAGGGTGTGAAGCCGGTTGACTTGTTTGGAGTTGTGTGCAGGCTCCAAAGGACGGCTGGCAACTCGTCAAGCCAGCAGCCGGCCGAGTGCTCCAGAGGCTCGACCAGTCGAGGCTTGATGCCGGACAGGATGAGGCCGTTTGCTTGCTCTACCTGGCCATTGGACTATGGATGGGCAACAGACGCTAATTCCAGTCGAATGCCCTGCGTCGCATAGAAACGGGCCAAGGCACCTTTGGCAAAGTTCGTGCCGTTGTCGGTGATGATATTGTGCGGTATGCCGTACCGAATTGTGATGTCGGAGATGAAGGTCACAGCAGTCGGACCATTCAACTTCTTGATTGGTTTTGCTTCTATCCACTTGGTGAACTTGTCCACTGCGCAAGTAAGTGAGTTAAGCCGCCTCGCGCCGTCTTGAATGGTCCCACCATGTCCAGGCCGCAAATAGCAAAGGGCCAGGCAATGGGAATAGTCTTGAGTGCAGAAGCCGGCTGATGTGGCTTGGAGCGGAACTTCTGGCACCCTTTGCATTTTTGGACCAGGACCTTGGCGTCTTCAAGAGCAGTCGGCCAGAAGAAACCATGGCGGAAGGCTTTGGCGATGAGTGCTCTTGAAGCCGCGTGGTGGCCACACTCGCCTTGATGGATGTCCTTGATAATTGCTTGGCCTTGCTCCGGCTCCACGCAGCGCTGGTAGAGACCAGTGACACTACGCCTTACAAGCTCTCTGTTGACTATGGTGTAGGCTGCCGCCCGGCATTGCACTTGTCGATCTAAGATCTCATCAGTTGGCAGCTCTTTGTTCACCAGGAATTTGAGGATGGGCTGGGCCCACGAAGGGGATGCAATTTTTGCAACCGTCAGGACTGTGACTTGGGCGAGGGGGGCTGGGCCGGGAGGCGGTGGGTTGGAGTCGGTAGCCGCTTGCTGTGTCGATGAAGTCTCCGAGCCGATTGGTGTAGTCCCCGGCCGGGCTCTGGAGTCTCCGCGCTGACCGCCGCAGTCCCCGGGCCGGGTGCGACTGCCACGATCCCCGCGCCGCCTGCCGGAATACTCGTACCGTCTGCGGGGGCTCTCGAGTCGGATCCGAATGCTTTAGGAGGAGCCGGCACAAAGATAGAGTCTGACTCTGGCGATGGCTTGACAGACGGCTTGAGGAGGCGCTGAAGGGCGATGCCGGACGGTATTTCTTGACGGGTGGAGCCGATTCATGCCAGGGCGTCTACTTGGTCGTTGTCGTTTCTTGGCACATGGAGAAACTCGCATCCCTCAAAATATCCACTGAGTTGCTGTATGAGGAAGCGGTAGCTCGCTATGTTTGCGTCTTTGGCGTCCCAATCGCCTAATGACTGCTGGACCACCAAGTCGGAGTCACCATAGCACAGGATCCGGCGAATGCCGAGCTCTTTGGCCAGCCGGAGCCCGTGAATGAGTGCCTCGTATTTGGCGACGTTGTTGGAAGCGGCAAAATGGATTTGCAGCACATATTTGAGCTTGTCGCCTTTGGGAGAGGTGAGGACGATGTTGGCTCCCAAGCCGGTGCGCATCTTGGAGCCGTCAAAATGCATTCGCCAATGGGTGGAGTCGGGCGCTAGCGGCAGATACTGGATCTCGGCCCAGTCGACGAGGAAGTCGGCCAGCGCTTGCGACTTGATGGCGGTGCGAGGCTGGTAGTAGATGGTGTAGGAGGCCAAATCTATGGCCCATTTGGCCACTCGGCCCGAAGCATCCCGCCTCCCAATGTTCTCGGCTAGTGGAGCTGTGCAGACAACAGTGATTGGATGTTCTTGGAAGTAAGGCTTCAATTTCTTGGCGGCAAAGTGCACGTCGTAGCACATCTTCTGGTAGTGGGGGTAGTTTTGCTTGGAGGTCAAAAGTACTTCACTCAAATAATATATCGGTCTCTGGACTGGTAGTGCCTTGCCTTCCTCCTTGCGCTCTACTACGATGACTGTGCTGACTACTCGGCTAGTGGCGGCGATGTAGAGGAGCATGGGTTCCTTAGGAGTAGGAGCCGCCAGGACAGGTGGAGTAGTCAACATCTTCTTTAGTTGGAGAAAAGCTTCATCCGCCTTGAGGTTCCATTCGAAAAAAGTGGTCTTCTTCATGAGTTAGTATAAGGGGAGAGCCTTCTCGCCCAGCCGACCGATGAATCGGCTGATGGATGCCCAACAGCCGGTGAACTTTTGTACGTCCAACAGTCGGCTGGGTACCTCCATCCTCTCAATGGCCTTGATCTTCACATGGTTGCACTCTATGCCGTGTTCAGAGACCAGGAAGCCAAGAAGCTGGCCGGCTGGTACTCCGAAGACGCATTTCTCCGGGTTGAGTTTGATTTGAAATCGGCGCAAGTTCTCAAAGGTCTCCTTGAGGTCTTCCAGCAGTGTTCCATGCTTCTCCGTCTTCACCACCACATCGTCCACATAAACGAGGGCATTTTTGCCGAGTTGCTTGAGGAGGCACTTCCGCATGCAACATTGGAAGGTGGCGCCGGCATTCCTCAAGCCGAACGTCATGGTGAAGTAGCAGAAGGCTCCAAACGGCATGATGAAGGCGGTCTTTAGCCTATCGGCCGGGTTCAACTTGATCTGGTGATATCCTGAATATGCATCCAAGAAACTCAACAGCTCGCATCCGGCTGTGGAGTCCATCACTTGGTAGATCCTTGGCAAAGCGAACGGGTCCTTGGGGCATGCTTAGTTGAGGCTAGTGTAATCAATACACATTTGCCACTACTTGTTCTTCTTCAGTACCAGGACCGGGTTGGCTAGCCATTCTAGAAAGAACACTTCCATGATGAAGCCGGCTGCCAGCAGCCGGGCTATCTCTTCTCCAACAACTCTTCTCTTCTCTTCTGACAGGCGGCGCAAGGGCTGCCTGACTGGCTTGGCGTCGGACCGGAAATGTAATTTGTGCTCGGCAAAATCCATCGGGACACCTGGCATGTCTTTGGGGGACCATGCGAAGATATCTCGATTCTCACGGAGAAAACCGATGAGCTCGCCTTTCTATTTGCTGTCAAGGTTTGCACCTACGACAGCGTACCTCTTCGGGTGCCCCGAGTCCAAGGGTATCTTCTTCGTTTCTTTGGCCAGCTTGAACGAGCCCTCAGCTTCTGACTCCCTGGGATCGGGTGACATCTTTGGCTGCTTGCTTGCCATCGCCACAACCCGGTCAAGGAGCCGCTTCTCAGCTGTGATCATGAGGGACTCGGCCAACCGACTGCTCTCTGCTGCGCATGCGGACAACTTCTTGTAGTCGCCAGTTATGGTCAGAATCCCCTTGGAACTCGGCATCTTCATCTTGAGGTAGGCGTAGTGGGGGACAGCCATGAACTTGGCCAGGGCAAGCCGGCCAAGCAACGCATGGTATGGGCTCTCAAGGTCCACCACCTCAAACCAAACTGACTCTCAGTGGAAATGATCTTTGTCTCCAAAGAGGATGTCAATCAAAATCTTGCCGATTGGTGAGCAGGAAAGGCCAGGAACTATGCCATGGAACACTGTCCGACTGGACTGAAGCTGCCTCTATCTGATTCCTAATTTCTCCATGGTATCCTTGTACAGGATGTTGATGCTGCTGCCGCCGTCTATCAGGACTCTGGAGAAACGAGCAGCTCGCTTGTCCGTGGCAAAGGTGGCGTCCAAAACCAAGGCATAGGAGCCGGGTTTGGGCATTACTTCCGGGTGGTCAACTCTGCTCCAGCTGATGGGCTTCTCGGACCAATGCGTGAACTCTGGCGTCTCAGATGCTACTGCATTCACCTCCTGCTGCTGCAACCGCCGGCTACGTCGATCATCGGCCACGCTGGTGAACAGGACATAGGATCCATGCTCTTCTGGGTACTCGTCTTGTATCGCGCCGACTGGTCTGATCGCCGGCTGCTGGGGTGGAGGAGGAGGCGGCTGCCCAGCAGGCGGGGGAGGCAAGAGGCCGTCTCCCTTGGCGATCCTGGTGAGCCAGTGGCACTTCCGAGTGGTGTGGTTGGACGACTTCGCGCTACTATGGAATTTGCAGGGTCCATCCAAAGTCTGCTCTTACGAGAAAGTCGGCTGCCAGTTGGGCTTGCCGCCCTTCTAGCGTTTGGGCAGAGGCTGCCCTTCCGGCTGCTGGTCTTCGACTGGCGCCACCTGCCGACTAGTGGAAGCTAGCTATGGGGCTTTGCGCTTGTGGTCATTCTGCTGTTGACGCCGACTGGCATCTCCAGCTGGGGTTTGAGGAGCCTGAGGAGCCACCTTGCCTGTCGCACTAACTTGGATCTCCGCCTTCATGGAGGAGTCGGCCGTGGCATATTTGTCTGCTATGATCAGCAGCTCGTCGAGGGTCTCTGGCTCATAGCAGAGAAGCCTGTGCTTGAGGAGGATGCCCTCTCAGCATCCTGCAGTGAAGTACTCAATGGCCTGCACCTCGTGCATGCCCTCGCATGAGTTGCGGAGCTCGGCCCAGCGCGTGAGGTAGTCACGCGTTGACTTGTTGGGGCCCTGCACGCACAAGGAGAGCTGGCGAGGTTTGGGAGGACGCTTGTATGTCCTGGTGAAGTTGCGTACGAAGGCATCAGTGAAGTTGACCCAACTGTTGATGCTGCGGGGCCTCAAGCTGTTCAGCCATGTCCGGGCCGTGCCCTGGAGCATGAGCGGAACATACTTCACGGCGACACGCTTGTTGCCGTTTGCTATGCTGACGACCGTGGAGTAGTCAACTAGCCAGTCTTTCGGCTTCATGGAGCTGGTGTATTTGGGTGTGTCTCTGGGGAGCGTGAACCCTTTGGGGAAAGGCTCGTCTCGAATGCGGGGGCTGAAACACGGTGGAGACGGTCGATCCGGTGGCGGGCGTCATTTTCTCCAGCTCCCTATCAGCGGCCAAGGCAGTCGCCGAGCGTCGGGTTATCAACAGGCGGCGGGGAGACTCGCCTTTCCCTGCGAGGGGGAGGAGGCGGACAGTCGTCCCGTCATTCCACTATTCTTGGGCGGCCGTCTTGGTCGCGCTCTATGGTGATGCGAGTCCGACTGCGGCTGGCAGCCGGCTCCTTGTCCTTTCTTTCGCAGACGCCACCAGTCGGCGTCCGAGATGTCGCGCCTTGGTCTCGGCGGGGAGGCAGGTCGTCATTCTGCCGGTGTGGCGCATCGGTGCGGCAGACGGCCTCGTTCTGCTCAGCAGCCGCGTCAAGGAGTCGCTGGACGCGCTCTGTCATCAAGCGACGTTCTTCGCCCTCGAATTTGTCCAGCTCGTCCGCCGCCGCCTAGGCAGCTCGGATGTTCTTCGCAGGCGTGGCGTAAACGGGGCATTTGCCCCGAACAGGTCGGCGATGGCCACGCCGTGCTGCCGGACCACGCCAAGGCGGCTAGGTTCAGCTGGGGCCGGCGTGCCGCCCACAGCGCGGTCCATCTCGTGCTGGTAGGCCTTTGATAGGCGTCTCATGCTGGCCAGCTTCTTGGCGCCTTCGACTAGCTGAAGGCGGCGTGCCTCCAGCGTCTCGGTGTCGGCGTCTTCGAGAATGGGCGCTGCCAGGTCTTGCAGCGTCGCGTTGAGCAGGTCGTAATCACCCCCGCTGGAGTGCTCGCCATGACTAATGACAAGCACCTCTGTGACGGTGCTTCCGCCGCTCTCCGCGCAAGGGAGAGGCTCGTCGTAGACCACCATGTTGGAGGGGAATGTGTCAAGCGACGCGGTGTCGGAGTCGACCAACATCGGATCGGTGGAGCCTACAGACTCCAAGTCCCCAACTGGCTCGCTGGCGACGTGGAGTTGATGGAGGAGGCCCGCGAGGAGGCTCTCGGGGCCACCTGTGCCCGCGTCGGATGCGGGCTCGTCGGAGAGGCGGACCTCACCGACAAGGTCGGCGAGGCAACTGGCCGCGCAGGCGGTTTCTGCTCAATGCAATGCGTCGGCGCAGACTCCGTCTGGCGTGCCGGGCTGGCTGCGCTCGCCAGGGAGGAAAAGGGTTCCCGTCCAGAACAAGTCTCCGGACGACGATGCACCCTGCCCCATGGTGGGCGCCAAATGTCGGGGGTTGGGTGCGACATATGCCAAGGGATGGCTTATCATGGTGGGAGCGAGTAGAACGTCGCCGGTGCCTGGAAACGAGATGAGGCGTAGACACAAACGCCGGCGTACTTTACCCAGGTTCGGGCCTCTCCTAGGAGATAACACCCCTAATCCTGCTCTGCGGGGTCTCTGCATGATCACTAAGGCAAAGTGAATACAAGGGCGCTCCTCAAGCTGTATGCTAAAGGTAGGAGAAGGCAGGGCTAGCTCTCTCCTCCCTCTATGATCTGGTCTAGTTCGAATGGGTCGGAACCCCTTGCATGGGTGCCCTGGGGGGTTTATATAGGCCTACCCCCAGGGGTACAATGGTAAACTGACTGGGCGCAAGGCCCAGCCGTCAGTCTCTTTGCCTGCCGGCCCTTCCGCCGACTGCTGGGGCCCGCCGACTGGTGGGCCCCGCCGACTGGTCTGGTATGGAGCCGACAAGCCGTACCCGCCGCCTGCGGGTCTTGCCCGCTGCTGATTACTGTAGTCGTGCCTCTAATGACGCAGGCTTGGTCATGGGGTCATGGCTACAGCCCCGCCGCCTGGCGGGTGATCACCGTAGCCACTCCCTGTCTTGTCTGGTTAATGGCGTCGGGAACCCGGGGAAGGGGCAGGCCGACTCCCGGGGGCCGGCTCCCTATGGGTCCGACTGGTGGCGCTCTTGCCGTCTTCTGGTGTCTCGCTGACCGGTAGGGCCCGTCGTCCGTGGACCGTACTGGCAGGCCGTCGTGGGCACATGACTCCGCCCGCTGTTGCTGTTGTCAGGGATGGCATGGTAATAGTGTCGCGCCAGACGGAGATCTCCGTTGGTACGGCGCACTGTGGCCTAGCCATCTCCTGGAAAAGGGGACGGAGTGGGCTTCACTGTTGCCACTCCCCGTCCCATCCCCCCTGATGAGGGCATGTGCTTTGTTGGTGTCGTGGGCCGACTCCCCGTGGCCGGCTCCTCTGGAAGCCGCCAGGCGGGAGTCGGCCGGTCTTGACCTCACCTCTAGGACTCGGCTGTATGCAGGCAGCCGACTGTTCCTTCAGCCGTCCTCCAGAAGGCGGCTCTTCATCTGGCGTCTCGAGGGGCGCAGTCAGCCCCGATGTCTTGAAAGGTTTTGGGCCTCGGGTTAGCCTACCCGTGGCCCATTACTCCGACAGACTTGATCCTCAGGCCGATTTTGCAAATCAACCTGAGTCTCAGTGGTACTGGGATCAGCGGTCTTACGTCATCCTTCAGGTGCATCTCGGGTTTTAGACCGATACACAACTTGAGGGCTACTGGCTATATATCTTGGCAGAGAATAAATTGCACCAATCAAAAATATTTACAAAAAATGGACCCACGGTCGGTTTGGTACACCACCTCGGAAGCAGTCCGGCATAAAGCTCAGGCGCGAGTGGATGGCTCCATAGAGGGCGTTTCCGGCATTAAGCTCGGCTAAACTCCTTCGACTTTTTCGAACCAAGGTGATATGACACCTCGGATATAGTCCAGTGTTGGAGCCGGGATACAGTCTAGCATTGGAGTTTGGACATAGTCCGGTGTTGGAGCTCGGATACATTCCAGCGTTGGAGCTGGGAAAGAGGTCCGGCGTTGGTGCTCGGCTGCAAAAGATACCTCGAATGCAGTCCCGCGTTGGAGCTCGAACACAAGAGGACGCTGCCGCCCGGGAACAACTTCAAACCCGAGGTGTGGCATAAAAATAACAAGGCATTGATAAAGGTCGGAGACTTAAAGGGCTCCTCGGATACCCGACGTGCGAGATATTCAGATTTAGCTCGGAAATCCTCAAGATAGAAGGTGGGAAGATTTGTTGAACCAGTTTTCAAGACCGACGACCGAAGACAAAGAACAGTTCGGAAGAATCAAGGAGCGTCCCCAACTTGAAGACCAGTTCAGGGGGCTACTGACGGTGTCCTGGACTAGGGGTTACTCACCACATCGTCTCCCGGTCAGTTAGATTGGGCCAAGGACCCCCATGGTCGTATACTCATGGGCCAGTTTGGACAGCTGCCGCATACAAGGAAGATTCCACAAGACTTGGTGGTCAAGACAAGGACTCCTCCCGCACCGGCGTATTCGGCTAGGACTCTTTTTATCCTAGGCCTCTGGTGCATTATCTAAACCAGGGCCAGGCTGGTCGATAGAGCCAACAACAATCATAATCATAGGCTAGCTTCTAGGGTTTAGCCTCTATGATCTCGTGGTATATCAACTCTTGTAATACTCATATCATCAAGATCAATCAAGCAGAAAGTAGGGTATTACCTCCATCGAGAGGGCCCGAACCTGGGTAAACATCGTGTCCCCTGTCTCCTGTTACCATCAACCTTAGACGCACAGTTCGGGACCCCCTACCCGAGATCTGCCGGTTTTGACACCGACACCCGCCATGGCCCCCCACTCCCGGGGTGGCGCCACTGCGCGTGGTGGGGGTCACTCCGGTCGCGACAGCCCCGTCGATGAGGTGAGACGCGTTGTGGTTGTGTGGCCTCCCCGGCCACGCTTCCACTCGGCAGAGGTGCTGCCGGAGTTCATTGTCTGGTCGGAGGATCCAGCCGGTAACTGGCTTCAGCTTCCGCGCTTCTTCGTCGACGAGCTGCCGGCCTCTAGTCCAGGTGGGCTCTGGCTGCAGGCAGACGGCTGCTGTAGCAGGGCCTCCTGGGTCGTGGTTGAAGTCTCCGCCACAGGCAACATAGCTCTGCCCCGCAGTTGGCAGACGTTCGCCCGCGCGCGCGGCCTGGGCAGGCGATGCACCCTCCATTTCAAGTATGACGGTGATGTGACCCTCTACGTGAGGGTGTTTGGGGAAGATGGTCGCCACGCCGGGTGCTGCCTCGAGACGGACGACGGCGAGGAGGTGCTTGGTCTCGGCGATGGCCGTGACAAGGGCGAGCCCGCCGGCCGCGCCTCGTCCAGCTACGGTGGCTCTTCTCTTGGCGAGAGCTCTAGCAGCGACGGTTACGACCAGCCGCCGCGCTCGCTTCGAAGGTGGTAGCGGGTCGTCTCGTCGCCGCGCCTCCATGAGGCGCGAGGACGGATCCGACTAAGCTCGGGTCATCACTGGAGGCCTGCCCCCGTGGTTCGCTACAACGTAGCTTTTGTTTTGTTCCTCTTTTTTTCCTGCATCAAAATGAAACTAGTATGGGCCCAGAGGGGCATGTATCGAACTGTGATTCATCAATCATTACACTATGCTTGTTATTTCCGTGTTGTGTCGTTATTTTGTGTGGAGATAACTTAGCCTAGCGCGTTCGGGGTAGCTTCTTCTTCACGAGGCACTTGTTTCCTCGTGACCGTCTCGGCTTAGTGGTTGCTCAGGAACTGCAAAAAATTCGTTAGGAAGCTCGCTAGGAGACTTATCGTTCACCCAAGTCTTGACCCAGCGCTTCATATCGCGGTACCCGAGGGGCACGGATTAGGAGAGATGTGCCGGCTTGTGGGCTCGAACGAGGGTGCCTCGCGAGAAAGCAGACCGAAGGTAGAGAGAAGGACTAACACAGGAGGAAGAAAGACTCGCGAAGGCGCCTGCCTAGCCCCCTCGCGAGGTATGTGTGAGAGAGAACATAAGAGAACTGGATTCGGAAAAGGCAGCAAAAGCCGACGAAACCAAATCAGCAAGGAACATCAGAGGCAAACTTCAATTAAGAGAAGGCGAGCCAACTACGAAAAGCAAATGAAAAGCCGCGTCCGGCACCTAGTCTAGTCTTCCAGTCTTCTCACCAGCACGGAGCTAAGTGCTGCCACTAGGCGTGGGAGGGAGCCCCGAGGCCCGAGGGCGGCACTCCTGAGACTCCGGGGCATGTAAAGCCCCACTCATTATTACGTGAGAGTGTCACGGGTGGCGATTCTTCACAGGCACCGGGCCTTCTTCACAGGCACTGGGCCTTTCTTCATAGGCACCGGGCCTTTCTTCACAGGCACTGGGCCTTGCTTCACACGCACTAGGCCTTGCTTCACAGGCACTGGGCCTTGCTTCATGGGTAGAACTTCCGGAGGTGCTGGATGTTCTAGGCGTTCTGGATGGGCACCCGGTCCTATGTCTCCAGGCGCGCGGTGCCAGGCCTGGAGATATGGACAACCCTGAACGGGCCCTCCCACATGGGTGAGAGCTTGTGCAACCCATCCCTGGAGAGGACCCGCCTCAGGACGAGGTCACCTGCCTCGAGCGTCTTGGAGCGGATGTAGCGACTGTGGTATCACCGTAGTGCCTGCTGGTACCTTGCCGCCCTCAGTGCAGCTTCGCGGTGATGTTCCTCCCCCAGTACGAGGTCCATCCCCCGCATGGCTTCCTGCTGCGTTTCATCAAATGCTAGGACCCGTGCGGAGCGATGCTTGACCTCATGAGGGAGGACCGCTGTCGGTGTCAAAACCGGCGGATCTCGGGTAGGGGGTCCCGAACTGTGCGTCTAGGCGGATGGTAACAGGAGACAAGGGACACAATGTTTTACCCAGGTTCGGGCCCTCTTGATGGAGGTAAAACCCTACGTCCTGCTCGATTAATATTGATGATATGGGTAGTACAAGAGTAGATCTACCACAAGATCAAGGAGGCTAAACCCTAGAAGCTAGCCTATGGTATGATTGTTGTATGTATTGTATATCTATCGACTAGCCTGGCCTCGGTTTATATAATGCACCGGAGGCCTAGGATAACAAGAGTCCTAGCCGAATACGCCGGTGGGGAGAAGTCCTTGTCTTGATCGCCAAGTCTTGTGGAATCTTCCTTGTATGCGGTAACCGTCCGAACTGGCCCATGAGTATACGGCCACGGGGGTCCTCGGCCCAATCTAATAGATCAGGAGACGACGTGGTGAGTACCCCCTAGTCCAGGACACCGTCAACCGCTTTAGCTCCGTAGACAAGGAAGAACGGGGTCTCGCCCGTCGTCTTAGTGGCAGTGGTGCAGATGGACCACAACACGGACTGGAGGTCGTCCTGCCAGCCCTTGCCGTAGGCCTCGAGCAACTTCTTGAAAGTCCTGGTCCTGAGGCCTCTCAGGACCTCCGCGTTGGTGCGTTTAGCCTGGCCATTGCTCCTGGGGTGTGCCACCGAAGCGTAGCAGATCTGCGTTCCAAGGTTAGCACAGTATGTTTTGAAGAGGTTACTAGTGAACTGCGAGCCGTTGTCGGTGATGATGCGGTTGGGGACCCCGAAACGGCTCACGAGGCCCTTGATGAACTTAACCGCGGAACCAGCTGGGCTGGTGCGGACGGCTTCCACTACCCCCCACTTGGTGAACTTGTCGATGGCGACGTAGAGGTAGCGGTATCCCTCTGGCGCTCGAGGGAATGGGCCCAAGACATCCAGCCCCCAGACCGCAAATGGCCATGTGAGAGGTATAGTCTGGAGGCCCTGAGCTGGCTGATGGATCTGCTTGGCGTGGAACTGGCAAGCTTCGCAGGACTTCACCAGCTCAGTTGCGTCGTTGAGCGACGTGGCCAGTAGAATCCACTGTGGAACACCTTGCCGACAAGAGTCCGTGACGACGAGTGGTGTCCGCAGTTACCGCCATGTATGTCAATCAGCAACTCCTTCCCCTGGTCCCTGGAAATGCAACGCAACGAAACATCATTTAATCGCTTCCTGTACAACTCACCGTCCTGGATGCAGTATGCCGTGGCTTGCCGGGCCACGCGCTCTGCGTCCTCTTCCTTCTCCGGTAGCGCCTCTTGCCTCAGATATTCCTTGAATTCCTTGGCCCAACATCCCTCTTGGGGCTCAAGCGCCAAGAGCAAGGGACCTCCTGAGGTCGGGCCACAAGCTGGGCCTCCCGTGGTAGGCGGTTGTGGGAGCTCCTCCCGAGGCTGTGCCGTGCTTGAAAGTGGTGGCATCACTGACAGCTTGAAGAGCCGCTCCTCGAAGACACCAGGCTCTTGGGACTGCCGCTTGGATGCCCTCCCGGTGATGTCATCAGCTTCCTTGTTGGTGCCCCGAGGCACATGCTACACCTCCAGGCCTAGGAAGTGCTTTTCCATCTTATGTACCTCTACGAGGTACGCCTCCATGTGCTCGTCCTTTGGCTCATATACTTTGTTGGAGAAGTTGACTAGGAGCTGTGAGTCACCCCTAACGGTGAGGTGCTTTACCCCTAGAGCTGCCACGGCCTTCAAGCCAGCTATGAGACCTTCGTATTCTGCGATGTTGTTGGAGACCTTCTCGCCCTGCTGAAAACAGAGCTGCACTATGTAGTAGAGCTTGTCCTGCATGGGCGAGATGAGTACTGCTCCAGCTCCCACGCCCTGTTGTGCGAAGGCACCATCAAAATACATGACCTATTCATCGGGCGTCTCGCTTCCTAGCGAGGTGGACCGGTCCTCGCCCACTTCACGTGCCGGGGCATCCGTCCATTCCGCCACAAAATCAGCGAGAGCGGCTCCGTTGATGACCCTGGTAGTGCAGAACTCCAACTAGAACGCCTGTAGCTCGATGTTCCACTCAGCGACCCTTCCAGCGGAGTTGGGGCTCCTGAGCACCCTCTCCAATGTGTATGCCGAGACGACCTTGATAGGGTGGCCCTGGAAGTAGTGTCGCAACTTGCGCGAGGCCACCAGGAGCGCGAGCACGAGCTTCTGAGGCATGGGATATCGTGCCCTCGCGTCCCTCAACACCGTGCTGACGAAATACACTGGGTGCTCGACGAGGACCGGCATGTTGGTGAGGCCCGTGTCTTGTGAAAGTTGGGGTGCCTCCTGAGGTGTCTGGACCCCTGGCGCCCGATCGCTTGCGGGAATCTCTACGACATCGTCCTGCCGAGCTTGGTCTTCTGTTGCTGCCGCTATGGCTCTTGCTGCGCCTTCTTGCATCATCTTGGCTGGCGGCATAGCTTGGCGCAGCGCGCTCTTGGCCTGGTGCTCCTCCCGAACCGCCACTAGCGCAGCGCTGGTGGAGTATGGGGTCGCGGCAAGACAAAGTACTAGAGTCTCAAGAGGCCATGGCGCCACCATCACCGGAGGGCTGGTCAGGTATCTCTTCAGGTCTTGGAAGGCTCGGTCGGCCTCCGGAGTCCACTCGAACGAGCCCTTCTTCTTCATCAGCTTGAAGAAGGGTAAGGCGCTCTCCCATCTTGAAGATGAAGTGCCCCAATGCAGTCACCCGACCAGCCAGCTTCTGCATTTCCTTGAGGATCTGCGGTGGGCTCATGCCCTCAATGGCCTTGATCCTCTCCGGGTTCGCCTCGATCCCTCTATGTGACATGAGGAATCCAAGCAGCTTGCCGGAAGGGACACCTGTCGGTGTCAAAACTGGTGGATCTTGGGTAGGGGGTCCCGAACTGTGCGTCTCAGGCAGATGGTAACAGGAGGCGGGGGACACAATGTTTACCCAGATTCGGGCCCTCTCGATGGAGGTAATACCCTACTTCCTGCTAGATTGATCTTGATGATATGAGTATTACAAGAGTTGATCTACCACGAGATCGTAGAGGCTAAACCCTAGAAGCTAGCCTATGATTATGATTGTTGTTGTCCTACAGACTAAACCCTCTGGCTTATATAGACACCGGAGGGGGCTAGGGTTACACAGAGTCGGTTAAAAGGGAGGAGATCTACATATCCGAATTGCCAAGCTTGCCTTCCACGCAAAGGAGAGTCCCACCCGGACACGAGCGAAGTCTTTAATCTTGTATCTTCATAGTCCAACAGTCCGGGCAAAGTATATAGTCCGGCTGTCCGAGGACCCCCTAATCCAGGACTCCCTCAGTAGCCCCTGAACCAGGCTTCAATGACGATGAGTCCGGCACGCAGATTGTCTTCAGCATTGCAAGGCGGGTTCCTTCTCCGAATACTCCATAGAAGATTTTGAACAAAAGGATCGTGTCCGGGTCTGCAAAACAAATTCCACATACCATCGTAGATAGTATAATATTTCCACAAATCTAATCTGCTGACAGCTTTTCACAACGTGACATCACACCATGGCCCGGTCATTATTCGAACCGTTTTTCTCATCCAGCTACTGCACATATTGCGAGGCGGTTTTCTTGGCACGTCTTGTCGAAGCAGAGATCGTGTCCCCTTATCACGGGATTCTCATCAATACGGGTGTGGGTAACCCAACCGCGCCATCAATCACGGCGCTTGGGGAATAAGCGAGTTCACCACGCAAGTGGGGAGGCGCAGAATCCCTGCTGCCTTTATAAGGGGATAAGGACTCCCTTTCGCACCCACTCCTTCTTCTTCCTGATCCATTCCCCTTCGCCCGAGCTCCAGCGCCCGAGCGTTCGTCTTCTCCGCCCACAAAGTCCTTACGAAAATGTCCGGATCTGGAGCAGGAGGCAAGTGGATGGCCTCTACCATTCAGGAGAAGCATATCAAAAAGCTTCGGGAGGCCGGGTATCTGGCCAAAAAAATCGGCCCCCGTCTCCCGACGGCGGGACAGATCGTTCCTACTCCAGAACCTCAAGAGAGGGTTGTATTCCTCCCTCATTTTTTCCATGGGCTAGGGTTTCCCCTCCACCCATTCATTCACGGCGTCATGTATTATTACGGGATCGATTTTCATGATCTATCCCCCAATTCCTTCCTCAACATCTCGACATTCATCATCATGTGCGAGGCTTTTCTCCGCATCTCGCCACACTTCGGCTTATGGCTGAAGATCTTTAATGTCTAGCCCAAGGTGGTGAGCGGCGAGCACGCCGAGTGCGGGGGCGCCATGGTGAGCAAGATTCCCAATGTCACATGGCCAACATGTACTTTTAATGATTCCGTCAAAGAGTGGCAACAGTAGTGGTTTTACATCACTGAGCCGCGCGGCACGGAATGGGCCGCTACTCTAGAGTTCCGATCCGGAGCCCCTCTGCGGCTTACATCCTAGCCCAAGAAGGGCCTGAACTGGTCTTCGTCCGACGAACTGTCTATGCTCCAGACGCGCGTTAAAGATATGGAAGACAATAACATCGAACTTGTCAATGTAGTCCAGGTGATGTTAGTTCGCCGGACCCTACCTTGTCAGCACCGGACATGCAATCTATGGGAATTCGATCCGGCCAAGCACCAGACCCTGCGAAAGCTCTTTGGCTCCTCGCACGAAGACATCTGGAAGGTGCTTTTCAAGTCCGGAAAATCATGGCCGGACTCGGCCGAGGACCGCGGGTATCAACTGTCCCGCCCTGCAAGCTCGGTAAGTTTTTATGTGTTTTACCCGCATAACCAGAGGGAAATGCTTAATGTGTTGTCCTCAATTCCCCTAGTGCTGGACGAAGAAGGCGGGGCGGATCCACTGTCCGTCCCTGTTGCCCGAAGAACTGGCCAGCCCACTTCTGACGAAGATGCTAGCCCCGGCACCGTACAAGGCGCCGAAGAAGAAGACCAAACAGGAGGCCAAAAAGACCCGGGGCGGCCTTCATCGCAGCGGCACTTCGGGCACAATGTCTGAAGGCTCCAACGTCTGTTCTGCCTCCGAAGAGGACGACGAGGAGGAGGAAGATGAATCCCCAGTGGGGGGAGAAAGAAGAGGGCGGTGTCCATACACTTGGAGGCCGAGTCACCTAAAAGGGGAAAAGCTCCTCTTCCGGAAGAGTCCACTGCCGCCGTCGACAGCAGCCCAGTGTGGGATCCTAGGGCCCAGCCCCTGGTGAACTCGTGAGTACAAAATCCAAACACATTTATGCGTCCAGACTCATCATGGCATAATATTTTAACCTGAGCTATATTTTTTGTAGTCCGGCAAGGTCCCGCACTGAACGATCCTCATCAGAGGATTCGCTGAGCTCGGATGCTGTAGAGAGCGGGACGCCCCCGAAGGCCCCTTCCCCCAAATATGTGCATAATACCGAGGCTTCGTCCCAGAAGGACCCCGACCAAGAAGGGGGGAAGAGATCGTGAAGGCGGCGCCTGGAGGTCGAACTTCGGGGGCCAAAGACATGGGGAGAAGATTCCCATGGGAGTCGATGGCGGGAGCCATCTTGAATTCGGCTCCCAGCCGGACGCAATTCCGGAGACCAATGCGGCTCCAGAATCAAGTAGGCCGCCTCCCTTGGCTAGAGGGGCGTGTCTGTTCCACCGGCAATCTCTGTCCAGCCAAAGGTGCCGGATGTTTTGTTGGTGGCGCTAAAGAGCGCCTCCATCATTGATGAACACCGTGCCCTGATGGGTGCGGTTATTAAGGAGATTCAGTATGCTGAGAGTGGACTGAATGAAGCCTGTATCAGCCTTATAAGAGGCTTTGAGGTATGTTTTATGAGGTTTCGAAGAGTGTCATAGTATGGATAGTAGCCCCTGATACACTGTTCGGTGCAAGAAAGGACCGGACAGAGGAACAATTTTATGTTCGCAGGAAGACTCACTTGATGACATCTATCTCTCTTCTTTTATAAGAAGGCGTCTCCAGCAGCTGCTGCCTCTCATGCTGTGGAGGTCTCCGGACTGAATCAAAGTCTGGAGCAGGCCGAAGAAGAACTTGGCCAATTGAAAAGGCAGTTGGAAGATAAACAAGGTATGCGCCAGCCTTGTTCGCGTTCAGTGCGAACAAATTCTCAGTGTGATAACATATGTTTCATTATTTGCGCCAGCGGCGATGACCGAAGTCGAGGCTCTGAGGAAGGCTGTTGCCGAGGTCGAGGAAAAGGCAGCCGCAGAGCAGGCTCTTCGTGAGAAGCACGAGGCCAAGGTTATTGAAGCTGAGCAGGAGCTTCAAGAGTCCATGAAGAAATGCGAGACCTTGGAACAGAGTTTAACAGAGAAAGAATCTGAACTCGCTAGGGCTCATCAGGCCGCGCGCGATGCCCAGGGGGAAACCCGAGGCGCCCTGCAGGAGATCCAAGAGGCGATGACAATCGCGGTGGGTAAGGCTTTTTTCCATGTAAAGCAAGTATTTGATAAGAAAATCATGTTTGTAATTTTGACTTCGGATTTCTCCAGGGGTATTTGTGGAACTTCCCCGCAGCATATCGGATGCCACCCAATTCTACCGAGCTGAAGAAGGGAACACTTTGGATAAGCTCTTCTGGTCGCAGTATCTGGCACTGAATTATCCGGTGCCTTTTGCCGACCAACTGAAACAGCTGATCGAACTGCATAGGGCAGCTGAGCTAGCCATGAAGGATTTGATTATCCGGCTATGGCCTGCCGAGCCGATTCCCGGCAGCTACTTCGGGCTCGTGAAGCGGCTTGTGAGTGCCTGCCCTCGACTTGACGTCATCAAGCGGTCGATTTGTATAGAGGGTGCGCGAATGGCCTTTACCCGCGCAAAGGTTCATTGGGGGAAGATGGATGCTGAAAAGCTTATGACCGAGGGACCGCCAGAGGGGAAGGAGCACCGCAAGCCCGAATTATATTACGAAAGTGTCCTGAAAGGATCCTGCCTAGCGGCGGAGCAATGCACCAAGGATATTATATTTCCATGAATACAATCATGTTGTCCTTTGTAATGTTGAAGAAGGTCATTTCTATTATTTATTGCCTGTTATATAAAAGTTTATCCTCCTGCGCGGCCGTTTTATATATTAATCCTGAGAGTTGGCTAGTCGTCGGCTTCTGCCCCCATGTAGGAAGTACGGGGGTGCTCGTGATAAACCTGATCACTCTTTATCCCAGTTTTGGGTCCTTTGAAGGAGGTGTTCAGCACAACAAACCAGGCAATCGGACTATAGGGCTTTATAACTCTCACTTAGCCATATGAGCTTTATAGAAGGAAGTTAGGCGCAGCCCCTGGTGTTCGGAAGACCGCACGAGGGGCTATATAAGCACCTGATCGGAAGAAAAGTCGATCCCTCTCACGCTACATTGGTTATGGCATTATGCGGGAGAAATCCTTAAAGATTTTACAACCTCTCGAACAGCTGACCAGCTCTCGCCTTATCATGACAGTCAGTTTTGGGCTTTCTCTACTGAGGTGCTCGTCCGGAAGAACCGGGACACAATCGCGATAGTTCTCCCTGTGCCGCCTTAGCTGATATAGCGGAACATAAGGCGGCAAAACATGGGAGCCGGGCAAACCCAACATTTGACCCAAGACATGATTCGGAGCTGATGCATATAATGCTATAAGTTCGGGGTGCCGAACTTCCACGAAGGTGTTCGGACTTTATTGCATTACTATGGGAAAAATGAAGCCTCTGGCATATTTAAAGCATATCGCGGTGTACAAATGCCACTTGATAAAAGAATTTCAATTAGAAATAACAGCAGATAAGCATTATATAAATCCACATGTTGTATTTGAATAGTACGTCGATGCATGTGAGTACAGGTAATGTGGTAAAAAGGAAATATGACTGTGGAACCTGCTGAGACCAGGGGGAAGAAGCCGTGTGCGGATCCGAAGTATAGTCGAATGGTCATCACGGGGAATATCTAGGGACTCCCTTGCACGTTCGAGCTGCTTCCGTATCGCCAGTCCTGGTCTGCGCAAAGTTAAACCAGCAAACAAAATGTAAGATATTCTTGTGTGCCGCAGAGCAGTTGAGCCACGGTATGTGGCCTGTCCTGGCTTTCGATGGAGTTTTTAATTGAGCTCTGGACGAGCTGGGCTATCCTATCGCGAAGTATTTCGAAGTCCTTTAGCGGTGTCCGGGAGTCGGGCCGTCGACTCGAGGTTCGGTTGGAAGGTGCTACTTGTAGCTTCTACTGTTAAACCAGCGGTACACTCCTTGGTGCCGAGGGAAAGTTCGGCCTTGCCATTAACCAGACGCCGCGCGGACCGGGCCTTATGGTAGGCATAATGTGGTACTGCGTTGAATCGAGCAAACGCGGTTCGTCCGAGCAGTGCCTGATAATCACTACAAAAGGGGACGATGTCTTCGGCACGATAATTGTCTGGTGAGTCGAAGACTACCTCAAGGGCGATGGAGCCTGTACAGCAGGCCTCCACACCTGGTATAATGCCGCTGAAGGTGGTTTTAGTGGGCTTGATCACCGAATGATCGATGCCCATCTTGCGCACTGTGTCCTGGTAAAGCAGGTTTACACTACTACCTCCGTCCATAAGGACTCACGCGAGGTGGAACCCGTCAATTATTGGGTCGAGGACTAGTGCAGATGGATTGCCCTGATTAGTGTTAACTGGACGATCCGTGCGGTTGAAGGTGATCGGCCCTAGTTTATATTGTGGGACGACTGGTTCCATTAAGTCGACATCTCTAAGGGTGTGCGTCCGGTCCGGGTTGGGAGTGTAGGTGCCGTTTACCACGTTCACTGTTTGGATTTGCGGGGGGGGGGGATTTCTTTTGCCCTCCTATACTCGGTGATCTGGGCTCCTCGTCGCCATTGTCGCTTTGAGACCCCTTATCTTTGTTTTTGGCACCTGATCTGGCAGCTTGTTTGAAGACCCAACATTCTTTGTTAGTATGATTGGATGGTGTTCCTGGGGTGCCATGAATTTGGCATGGGCGGTCGAGTATGTGGTCCATACTGGATGGACCCGAATTGTCATTTGTGAGTGGCCCGTTCCGCTGACTAGACGTAGGGCCCCTAAATCCAGCATTGACTGCCGTATCTTCGGCGTTTCCACCATTTTTGCGGCGCTTGTGTTTGTTGCGTCGTGGCTTGCCATTGCTATCTCTGGCTTCTGATGTGCTAGGGTTGCTTGCTGTGTTGTTGCTACAGGCCAACCAGCTATCTTCGCCCGCGCAAAAGCGGGTCATGAGTGTCGTGAGGGCTGCCATGGATTTTGGCTTCTCTTGGCCGAGATGTTGGGCGAGCCACTCGTCACGGATGTTATGTTTAAAGTCCGCTAGGGCTTCGGCATCCGGACAGTCGACAATTTGGTTCTTTTTAATTAGGAACCGAGTCTAGAATTTCCTGGCTAACTCTCCGGGCTGCTGTGTTATGTGACTTAAATCGTCAGCATCCGGTGGCCGCACATAAGTGCCCTTGAAGTTGTCCAGGAATGCGTCTGCCAGGTTCTCCCAGCTTCCGATTGAGTTTGCCGGCAAGCTATTCAGCCAATGCCGAGCCGGCCCTTTGAGCTTTAGCGGGAGATACTTGATGGCATGTAGATCATCCCCACGGGCCATGTGAATGTGGAGAAAGAAATCCTCTATCCATACCGCGGGGTCTATGGTGCCGTCATATGATTCAATGTTTACGGGTTTAAACCCTTCTGGGAATTCATGATCCATTACTTCATCAGTGAAGCATAGGGGGTGTGCGGCGCCTCAATGTCGGGCTATATCATGACGTAGTTCATACGAGTCTTGTCTGCTGTGTTCTGCCCGTCCGGACTTGCTTTTAGTATATCCGGCGTGACGATTGTCGTCATGCGTTGGGGCGCGCCCCCGTGATCTGTAGACCGATCTTTTATGTCTCGATCTATTTTCCAATACTTCTCACAGGTCCTACGTGTTACCCCGGGCCTTGGTATTTTTGTTTGACTGGCGACGGGGTGCGGTCTGGACTTCCGGCTGGTATGCCGTTTTGTCCCGGCCACAAGGTGGCCGGTCAGCCACATCATACGCTGGTAGTGTAGGTTTTAATACTTCCTCCTCGAGTTGGGGTAGCAACCTGTGCTTTGGGTAACTTTTTGTTGGGCGCTCGAGTTCGTATTCCTCGGCTTCTAGAACCTTGGTCCATCTATCCACTAGCAGATCTTGATCAGCTTGAAGCTGCTGTTGTTTTTTCTTCAGGCGTTTTGCTGTGGCTATAAGCCGGCGCTTGAAGCGCTCCTGCTCGAGGGGATCCTTAGGCACGATAAATTCTTCGTCACCGAGGCTCACCTCATCATCGAAGAGGGGCATGTAATTGTCCTTTGATTCTCCGTCTGCCGCCTATTCCTTAGGGCTAGCTTGCCCATCCTCCCGCTCGAAGCCTGGCTAGAGGGGATTGTCTTTGTCTTCGGCGCTGTCTACAGCGTTATTGTCTCTTGTGCCGGTATCGCTACTTTTGCTATGGCGGGGCTTAGAGCGGCGTCGATGACGCTGGTGCTTAAATTGCTTCTTGAGGGGATTATCCTCCGTTGCCTTATTGCCATCGCTTTCTTTGGGGGTGTCCACCATGTATATATATCATATGATGAGGTGGCTGTCCAGCGCCCTGTGGGCAGTGGTTCCTATTCTTCTCCTGCATCGTCGTCCATACCGTCGATGTCTTCGGAGCAGAATCGAGCATGTCGGTTAAGTCGTCGACAGTGGCTATTAAGTGGGTGGTGGGTGGGGAATGAATTTCTTCGTCGTCCGCTTCCCACTCAAGCCGGACATAGTTTGGCCAAGGGTCTCCTGACAAGGAGAGAGACCTTAATGAATTCAGCACATCGCCCAAGGGCGAGTGCTGAAAGATATCCGCGGAGGTAAACTCCATGATCGGTGCCCAATCAGATTTGATAGGCACGAACGCAGGCGGTTTGGAGCCTGTGGCTGGGGACGAATCCAAGGGTCCGCAACACAAGTCTCGTAGCGGGTAAAGTCAGTATTCGGCTCTATCGCCGCTGAGTGTGCGGCCTCCGTGGCGGGGTCCATCCACCTGTCCTCGGACGGCGCGATCTGCTCCGGATGGAGGGCCAGAGTTACCACAGGTGTGATTTCCTGAACACTGTCTGGCGGTAGAGCTAAGTCATGCTCGTCCTGAATGTGCGGCGCACCTGACCTGGGCTCGAATCTGTCAAAGATCAAGTCTCCGCGGATGTCGGTAGTATAGTTTAAGTTTCCAAACCTGACCTGACGGCTAGGGCCGTAGCTCTCGATCTGCTCCAGATGGCCAAGCGAGTTGGCCTGCAGTGTGAAGCCACCGAATATGAAGATATGTCCGGGGAGAAAAACCTCACCCTTGATCGCATCGTTGCCGATGATTGAAGGAGCCATCAAACCTTATGGTGATGACACCGTGGAACTCTCAATGAAAGCACCAATGTCGGTGTCAAAACCGGTGGATCTCGGGTAGGGGGTCCCGAACTGTGCGTCTAAGGCGGATGGTAACAGGAGGCGGGGGACACAATGTTTACCCAGGTTCGGGCCCTCTCGATGGAGGTAATACCCTACTTCCTTCTTGATTGATCTTGATGATATGAGTATTACAAGAGTTGATCTACCATGAGATCGTAGAGGCTAAACCCTAGAAGCTAGACTATGATTATGATTGTTGTTGTCCTACGGACTAAACCCTCCGGTTTATATAGACACCGGAGGGGGCTAGGGTTACACAGAGTCGGTTACAAGGGAGGAGATCTACAAATCTGAATTTCCAAGCTTGCCTTCCACGCAAAGGAGAGTCCCACCCGAGCACGAGCGAAGTCTTTAATCTTGTATCTTCATAGTCCAACAGTCCTGCTAAAGTATATAGTCTGGTTGTCCGAGGACCCCCTAATCCAGGACTCCCTCAACACCGAACACACACTTTTTCGGGTTAAGCCGCAAGTTCACCTGGCGCAGGTTTTCGAAGGTCTCCTCCAGGTCTTGGATCAAGGTTCTCGCCTCCCGAGACTTCACCACAATGTCATCGACGTAGGCCTCTATGTTCCTCCCGAGTTGTCGCTCCAAAGCGATGTGCATCAGCCGCTGAAAGGTCGCACCCGCGTTGCGCAGTTCGAAGGGCATATAGGTGTAGCAGTATACCCCACACGGGGTCAGGAAGGTTGTCTTCTCTACATCTTCCACCGCCATCTTGATTTGGTGATACCCTGAGAACGCATCCAGGAAGCACAGTAGGTCGCACTCGACGGTGGAGTCGACGATCTGGTCGATGCGTGGGAGAGGGAACCGATCTTGAGGGCACGCCTTATTGAGGTTGGTGAAGTCGACGCACATTCGCTCCTTCCCGCCTTTCTTCGGCACAACGACGGGGTTCGCCAGCCATTAGGGGTACCTAACCTCATGAATGGCACCTGCCGCCTCCAACTTGCGGGTCTCTTGGACGATGAAGGCTTGCTTCTCCGTGGACTGCCGCCTTGCTCACTGCTTCACAGGGCGCACATTGGGGCATACCCTCAAGTGGTGCTGAATCACCTCTCTTGGGACCCCACCGGCTGATGGGCTCCCATGCGAATATATCCTTGTTCGCACGCAAGAACTTCGCCAATGCTTCCTCTTGGCTGGGGTTGAGGCCGACACCTATGGTGAAGGTGGCTCCTGAGGAGCCGTCTTCATTGACCGGCACCTGCTTGGTTTCTGCCTTGTCTTGTGTGAACAGTTGCTTCTTCTTGGTTGGCGCGACCTCCTTGGCCTTGGGGGCACCGGCGCCGACGGGCTGCACCGTCGCAGCGGTCCTGAAGGCAAGTTTGAGCGCTGTCACGGCCTCCTTGGTGTCCCCCTTGACGGTGAGGACACCTTTGCTTCCAGGCATCTTCATGAGGTTGTAGGCTGGATGAGTCGCCGCCATGAACTAGGCCAGAGCTGGTGTAACACCCCGAGACCGATGTGCCAGGTGTCCTCCAGTTATTCGCTATTGTTGCTATGTCATTGCTTGTGTGTCATGCATCTCATATCATTTCATCATGTGCATTTCATTTGCATACATGTTCGTCTCATGCATCCGAGCTTTTTCCCCGTTGTCCGTTTTGCAATCCGGTGCTCCTATGTCACCCGGTGTCCCTTTCTACCTCTTTTCGTGTGCGGGTGTTAAACGTTTCTGGATTGGACCGAGACTTGCCAAGCGGCCTTGGTTTACTACCGGTAGACCGTGTGTCAAGTTTCGTACCATTTGGACTTCGTTTGATGCTCCAACGGTTAACCGAGGGACCGAGAAGGCCTCGTGTGTGTTGCAGCCCAACACCCATCCAAATTGGCCCAAAACCCACCTAAACCTCCTCCATCATCTCGGTCATTCAATCACGATCGCATGGCCAAAAACCGCACCTCATTTGGACTCTCCTAGCTCCTCCTATGCCTATAAATATGCCCTCCCCGTCCATTTTCACGGACGAAACCCTAGTCGTCCTCTACCTCGCGCCACCGGACGCATCTCCGCGCAGCGCCCGAACATGTCCATCCCACCAGCCACGTCCTCCCGCCCAATGGCGTTGCGCCACGTCACCAACCCCGCCGCCGCATCCAACCGCGCGCCGCCACCTGTCCCGGCGTCCTCCCACCAGCCGCCGCGGCCCGCCCGACCCGGGGCCGGTCCGCCCGAGCCGCGCAGGAGCCCAAGCGCCTGCTGCCCCGCCGCCCGTCTCCTCGCAGCGCCGCTTGGCGCCATGCTCCGCCGCCTGCCGGCGTTCGCCGCCTCGCCGGGGCGGCCCCGCGCCGCCGCGTCGTTCGGTCGCCGCCGCCCTGTTTTTCCGTGCGCCGCCGCCCGCGAGGAGCTCTGCCTCGCCCGCTCCTTCGGATCCCTGCCGCGACACGAGCTCGCCGGAGGAGCACCTCGCTGGAGTCCGTGCCACCTCGCTGGAGTTCGATCCGGCCAGATCTGGACCGGGGTGGACCAGATCCACCAACACCGCCATCCAAACGCCTCCCTGCGTCTCGGATCTCGCCATCCCGCACCACCTCGTCCGCCCGTTGACTTTTTCCGTGAGGTGATATGACTAAGTCCCCGAGATTTCCAGTTTCAAATGCCCATGTTCATCGTGTCGTAACTCTGCATCCGTAGCTCCGTTTTGCGCGTGTAGCATATCAAAATGTTCGTCTCAGAGAGCATATCATTTCATCTCACTGCATCATTTTGATTTGAGCTTATCTTGGTGCCCGAAATGCTGTTGGAAGAGAGCTATTTGAGTTAATTGTCAGAACTGCTGCACCAAATAGCTATTTGTCATTTTTGCCATGATTATCGTGTGCATGATATGCCCCTGAGCTCTACATGAGTTTTGTTATATGCTTTGCCATCTTTACAGAGGTGCCTACCATGTATTTTTGTGATATGTGTGGTGACTAGAACAAGCTTGCAAAGTAGTGCATTCGTTAATGCTGATTTCAGGGACTTAGAATTTCACTAAGTCCTTGATCTGTTTTTGTCAATATGCCATATGTTCGTGTTGTTTCCTAGTGATCCGTGCCTATTTTGAGGATGATCAGTAAGGATGTTTTGTTAATATTTTGGTGCCCTCTCCATCCATGTCTTTGTTTGCATTTATGGAGCACCCTAGCTTGAGTCAATCGAGCTCTACTTTTGCAATTTCGTGATTCCTGGCAGATTGTCTACTTGTTAGCGATTTTGCCGAGGATGTTGTTGTTGATCCATGCATGTTATGTTGTTGTTCTTGCCATGTCTAGCTTATATAATATGTATTCTCGATGGGTGTATGCTTAGATTGTCATGCCTTGCTCTGTAGCGAGTGCATCGAGCTCGTAGACATGCCTACTCGTTAACAGATTTGCGTGCTCCGGTTTTCACTAAGTCTGTAATCTGATTATGTTTTTGCCATGTTCACATGCTTGCAATTGTATTTTTCTGATCCCTTTTGGTCCAAGGTCACTAAGGGACTTTTGTTAAGCTCTTTGAGTAGCTCCATGCCATGAGTTGCTTTGCCATGTTAAGTTCCTGTAGCATATAGTTTTCATGCTCCAAAGTGTGCTACCTGATCTGAAATTACACGCTTTGTGTTAATTTCACTAAGTCTGAAACCTGTTTATCATTTGCATTTTCGCCATGCTTGTTTGAACCTGTTAATGGATGAATTAGCCATAGCTCACTGTTAATATTTTGTCAAGCATTATGAGTGGATCCCTGCCATGTATTTTTTTGCCATGGTTGAGTGTTGTAGCATATTTAACTTGATGCATTTAGATGGCTACTTGTTGTTTATCACAGATCGGTGTCATATTTGTTTTGCTTGCCATTTTCAAACCGTGCCTCCGATTCCGGTGTTCTTTATATCGATTTCAACCGAAATCACCTCACCTTTCCAGTGGCACTCTTGGATTTCCAAGTTGAGTCTAGGTTCAATCATTCCTTGTCAAATCTTGCATATGCATCACATATCGCATCCCGCATAGCATACCATGTTTGCATCATGTTGTTCGAGCATTTGCACGTGGTTGATTGTGTTCCTTTTGCTTGTTTGTCTTGTTTGGGTAGAGCCGGGAGACGAGTTTGCTAACGAGGAGCCCGTTGAGTTTGCTTACGAGGATCAAGTCAACTCTAACAACTTTGCAGGCAAGATGATCATACCCTCGAAATCACTTCTATCTTTGCTTGCTAGATGCTCGCTCTTTTGCTATGCCTATGCTACGATGCCTACCACTTTCTTCTCATGCCTCCCAAATTGCTTTGTCAAACCTCTAACCCACCATGTCCTAGCAAACCGTTGATTGGCTATGTTACCGCTTTGCTCAGCCCCTCTTATAGCGTTGCTAGTTGCAGGTGAAGATTGGAGATCGTTCCTTGTTGGAACATTATTTTTGTTGTTGGGATATCATCATATTATCTTGTTATCTTAATGCATCTATATACTTGGTAAAGGGTGGAAGGCTCAGCCTTTTTTCCTAGTGTTTTGTTCCACTCTTGCCGCCCTAGTTTCCGTCATATCGGTGTTATGTTCCCAGATTTTGCGTTCCTTACGCGGTTGGGTAATAATGGGAACCCCTTGACAGTTCGCCTTGAATAAAACTCCTCCAGCAATGCCCAACCTTGGTTTTACCTTTTGCCACCTAGCCTCTTTTTCCCTTGGGTTTCCGGAGCCCAAGGGTCATCTTATTTAAACCCCCCCGGGCCAGTGCTCCTCTGAGTGTTGGTCCAACCTGCCAGCTACCGGTGGCCACCAGGGGCAACTCTAGGCTGGCCTACCCGTACCTTGGACAATCTGAGTGTGCCCTGAGAAAGAGATATGTGCAGCTCCTATCGGAATTTGTCGTCACATTCGGGCGGTGTTGCTGGTTTATTTTTACCTTGTCAAAATGTCTTGTAACCGGGATTCCGAGTCTGATTGGGTCTTCCCGCTAGAAGGAATATCCTTCATTGACTGTGAGAGCTTGTCATGGGGCTAAGTTGGGACTCCCCTACAGGGTTTTGAACTTTCGAAAGCCGTGCCCGCGGTTATGGGCAGATGGGAATTTGTTAATGTCCGATTGTAAATAACTTGAACCTTAACTTAATTAAAATGAATCAACTACGTGTGTTACCGTGATGGTCTCTTCTCGGTGGGGTCCGGGAAGTGAACACGGTGTTGGAGTAATGTTTGCCGTAGGTTGTTCTCTAGTCCTTCGTTCGTGCTTTGCCTTCTCTTCTCTCTCTCTTTTGCGAACAGGTTAGCCACCATATATGCTAGTCGCTTACTGCAGCTCCACATATTACCTTACCTTACCTATAAGCTTAAATAGTCTTGATCGCGAGGGTGCGAGATTGCTGAGTCCCCGTGGCTCACAGATTACTTCCAAACCAGATGCAGGGCCCAATGACTCTGTTCCAGATGATGCACTTGAGCTCAAGTGGGAGTTCGACGAAGACTCACGCCGTTACTATGTGTCTTTCCCTGATGATCAGTAGAGGTGCCCAGTTGGGGCGATCGGGACCATGTCGCATGTTGTGGTTGATCTTTTATTTTGGTACCGTAGTCGGACCATGAGTGTATTAGCTGATGTAATGTTATTTATGTACTTTGTGTGACGTGGTGAGTGTAAGCCAACTATGTCCCTTTCCCCTTATTATCTATTTACATGGGTTGTTGTGAAGATTACCTTACTTGCGACATTGTTTTCAATGCGGGTATGCCTCTAAGTCGTGCTTCGACATGTAGGAGATATAGCCGCATCGAGGGCGTTACAGCTGGGTACCCGAGGATGGCATTGTACGGGAGGCCGATGCGGGTGATGTCGAAGTCGACCAGCTCGGTGCGGTAGTTGTCGCGTGTGCCGAAGGTGACGGGAAGGTGGATCAGCCCCAGTGGGCGGGCAGCACCGCCACCAACTCCTGAGAAAGGCTTGCTGAGGCTGAGCCGCTCGAGCGGCACGTGAAGATGGCTGAAGGCTTCCACGGAGCGCAAGTAGAGGCCACCGCCGCCGTCGATGAGGGTCTTGGTGATGGCCACGTTGTAGATGGTGGGCGTGTAGAGCATCGGAAGCATGCCCGAGCCGGTGCTGGTGATGGGGTGGTTTTCTGAGCTGAAGGTGACGTCGGTGTCGGTGTCAAAACTGGCGGATCTAGGGTAGGGGGTCCCGAACTGTGCGTCTAGGCCGGATGGTAACAGGAGGCAGGGGACACGATGTTTTACCCAGGTTCGGGCCCTGTTGATGGAGGTATAACCCTACGTCCTGCTTGATTAATATTGATGATATGGGTAGTACAAGAGTAGATCTACCACGAGATCGGAGAGGCTAAACCCTAGAAGCTAGCCTATGGTATGATTGTATGTTATGGTTGTTGTCCTACGGACTAAAACCCTTCGGTTTATATAGACACCGAGAGGGTTAGGGTTACATAAGGTCGGTTACAAAGGAGGAGATATCCATATCCGTATTGCCTATCTTGCCTTCCACGCCAAGTAGAGTCCCATCCGGACACGAGACGAAATCTTCAATCTTGTAACTTCATAGTCTAACAGTCTGGCTAATGGAGATAGTCCGGTTGTCCGGAGACCCCCTAATCTAGGACTCCCTCAGTAGCCCCTGAACCAGGCTTCAATGACGATGAGTCCGGCGCGCAGTATTGTCTTCGGCATTGCAAGGCGGGTTCCTTCTCCGAATACATCACAGAAGAATTTGAACACAAGGATAGTGTCCGACCCTGCAAAATAAGTTCCACATTCCACCATAGAGAGAATAATATTTTCGCAGATCTAATTTGCTGACTTGTCTTAACAGTATGACGTCATGCCATGGCCCGGTGATTATTCGAACCGTTCCCTTTAACCAGCCCTGTGCATAACGCGAGGCAGTTTTTCGACACGTCTTGTCAAAGAAGAGATCGTGTCCCCTTATTACGGGATTCCCATCAATACGGGTGTGGGTAACCCAACCGTGCCATCAATTGCGACGCTTGGGGGATAAGCGAGTTTTACCAGGCAAGTGGGGACGCTTAGCTCCGTCCTCCCATATAAAGGGATAAGGATTCACCTTTCTATCCACGCCCTCTTCCTCCTTTGCTCATCCGTTTTCGCACACTCGAGCTCTAGCGTCCAAGTCCACACTTCCCACCTCAACCTTCTCCAACCATGTCCGGAGCGGGAGGCAGGTGGATGGTCTCCTCCGTCATGGAGGGAGACATCAAGAAACTGAGGAGAGCCGGATACCTGCCCGACGACATCGCGCACCGGCTCCCAGATAAGGGGCAGCTCATCCCCACCCCCAGGCCCCATGAGAGGGTAGTATTCCTCACCCATTTCCTCCGCGGACTGGGATTCCCACTCCATCCATTCATCCGGGGGCTCATGTTCTATTATGGCCTAGATTTCCACGATCTGGCCCCGAACTTCATCCTCAACATCTCGGCGTTTATCGTCATGTGCGAGGCCTTCCTCCGCATCAAGCCCCACTTCGGCTTATGGCTGAAGACCTTCAATGTCAAGCCGAAGGTGGTGGGCGGCCGCCAGGCAGAGTGCGGAGGCGCCATGGTGGGCAAGATGCCCAACGTAACATGGCTCGAGCGCTCCTTGTGGAAACCATAAAGGGGTGGCAATCGGGGTGGTTCCACATCACCGAGCCGCGCGACCCTATATGGGCAGCAGCCCCCGAGTTTCGATCTGGCATCCCCACGCGGCTCACCTCTTGGAAAGAGAAGGGCCTGTCCTGGGGTAGTTCGAAAGAGCTGACCGTACTCCAAACATGTATTCAAAACATGGTGAACAAGAAGCTCAAGCTTGTTAACATAATCCAAGTTATGCTCATCCGCCGGATCCTCCCGTGCCAACAACGGGAGTTCAACTTGTGGGAGTTCGACCCGGCGCAACACCGAACTCTGAACAGGCTCCTCGACACGACTCATGAAGATGCCTGGAGGGTGCTGTTCAAAAGTGCCGAGGTCCCCCCTCCTATTACTGAGGATCGCGGATTCAGCGCGAAGCGCCAAGCCAGTGCGGTAAGCTGCTTTACCTTTCATAG
This sequence comes from Triticum urartu, assembly GCF_056163025.1. Classification (NCBI taxonomy): domain Eukaryota; kingdom Viridiplantae; phylum Streptophyta; class Magnoliopsida; order Poales; family Poaceae; genus Triticum; species Triticum urartu. Next base: position 609,065,259 of record NC_141875.1, on the reverse strand, counting down.
GATACTTATTTTTTTATAGATTGACTCTATGCGGGATCTAAACTCCCGTACTTTGACAGGACTGGCAAAAGTTGGCCGGACAGATCGACTGTCCGGCTCCTTTGCCCGAAGGCCCTGCAGATGCTCTTCTGGCGAAGATGTTGACTCCGGCCCCTTATACAGTGCCGGAGAAGACCAAGAAGGCCAAGGGAACCCGAAAGAGTTCCCGACGCCAGGCGTCGTCGGACTCACCATCCGATGACTCTGCGGCGCACTCTTCCCCCGAAGACGAGGAAGAAGAAGAAGAAGATGCCCCCCACCGACTGGGGGAGACAGGAAAAGGAAGGCCGCCCCAACTGGGGGGGGCGAAGGGTCCAAGAAGGGAAGGACTCTCCTTCCAGACAGCTCCACCGCCGCTGGCGAAGGCGAAGACGAGTGGTTGCCCAGGGCCAAGCCCCTGGGGAGATCGTAAGTATTCCGATACCTGAGTAACCCATAGGATTCCTTTGTCGCACTGCTTTCCCTAACACCGAACACAATTATGCTGGCCGCCACGAGCCAGTATCGATGTATCGTCGGACAGCTCCTTGGGCTTGTCGGACATGGATAGCGACAACGCCACCTCCCCTCATCCTGCCGACAACGCTGAGGTGTTGTCTCAAGAGGCACCGGATCAAGGGGAGACAGTCCCGGAGGCGCCTCAAGGTGACCTTCTATACTCCGGGAGCCGAGAGGACGGGGCCCTTGAGAGCTCCGAGTTCGGCCCTCAGTCGAACACCACGCCGGAACCTCCAGCGGTTCCAGGCTCGGGCAGGCGGCCTCCTTCTAAGAGGGGCAAGACGCGTGTGCCGGTGACCTCTGTCCATCTAGAGGCGCCGGACAATCTGCTGGAAGTGCTTCGCAGAGCTTCCATCGACGAGGAGCACCGCACTATCATGAGTGCGGTGATCCAGAAGGTTCAGTCCGCCAAGAGCGGATTGACTGAAGCCTGTGCTAGCCTTCTAACAAGCTTCGAGGTAAGTGTTTTAAAATGTAGTAGAAATATTACCGCATAGACAGTTTCCCCTGATGCTTTGTTCGATGTTCAAAAAGAAAAGCCAAACAAAGGATCAAATAATATCGTAGGAGTCTAATATAAGTGTGTCAATATGCATATGCAGGCTTCGCTACTGGCGTCCGCCGCACTGACTGCGGAGGTCACCGTACTGAAGCAGGACCTCGAGGGGTCCAGGAAAGAGCTCGGCCTTGCCAAGAGGCAGATCGAGGAGAACAAGGGTAAGTAATACCCTGTCTATAGATATGTATATATAAAAGAGGACACAATTGCAAAATGACAGGATCATCGTATGTTTGCCAGGGGCCACGACCGAGGTGGTGACCCTGAAGCAAGCGCTAACCAAGGCCGAAGATAAAGCGGCCAAGGAGCGCACCGAGCGAGAGAAGCACGAGGCTCGGGTGGGCGAGGTGCAGCAAGAGATCCAGGCTCTCGTGGCGAAGCACGAGGCATTGGAGCTTGACTCAAAGACGCGGGAGTCTGAGCTTGCCGCGGCCCTCGAGAGTGTAAAAAGTGCCAAGGCCGAAGCCCAAAAGGCCCTCCAAGAGATCGATGCGATGAAGAAGATAGCGATGGGTAAGGCTTTCTATATGCAAAGCAAGCGTGTAAAAGTAAATTAGCGATTACTTACCCAGATCAGGAGCTCTTCAGGAGCATTCGCAGATTTGCCCCATAGTGTGTCCGATGCCGCACAATTTTACCAGGCCGAGGACGGAAGCTCGACGGAGAAGCTGTTCTAGTCTCAGTATGCTGAGGCCGGACATCCGGTGCCAATGAGCGACCAGCTGAAGCAGATGGTCGAGCTACATAAGGCGGCCGATCAGGCCATGAAGAGCTTTATAGTCCGGCTGTGGCCTGGGACGCCCTTCCGAACAGCTTCTTCGGCCTGGTGACGCGGCTTGTAGACGCCTGCCCGTGGCTAGAGGTCGTCAAGCAATCTGTCTGCATTGAAGGTGCACGCCGGGCTTTCGCCCGAGTGAAATTGCAGTGGGTCAAGCTGGACGCCGTGAAGCTGATCAAGGAGGGGCCGCCAGAGGGCAAGGAGCACCGCCACCCCGAGATGTATTACGAGGGTGTTCTGCCGGGTGCCCGTCTCCTAGCGGACGAGTGTTCAAAAGATGTAATATTTGAATGAGACTTGCTCATTTTATCCTGTATGTATGAAAACTTGTTTCATATGCGCTATGCAACGCTTGTTGGAATTTAAAATATTACCTTCTGTTTGGCTGTTTATCCAATCTGAGAGATGGCTAGTCCTTGGCTTCTGCCCCCATGCCACGAGTGTTGGGGTGTTCGGGATAAACCTGAGCACTCTTGTTCCCATGTTTGGGTCCTTCGAGGGAGGTGCTCAGCACAGCGAACAAGGCAACCGGACTAATAATGCTTTATCACTCTCACTTAGCCATAGAATTCTATAATTTTAAATTTCGGCGAAGCCCCTGGTATTCGGAAGGCCGAATTCGGGGCACGATACACGCCTTTAAGCCGGACAGGGCCGTCCCCTCGCTCTAAGCGGCATAAGTCTTTAGGGACTTGAAAACCTCGCCGAACAGCGACCAGTCTCTCGCCTTATCATGACAGTCAGTTTTAGCTTTCTCTACTGAGGTGCTGAACCCAGGAGAACCGGGGCACAATCGCAGTAGTTCTCCTAGCGCTACCTTAGCTGATAGAGTGGAACGTAAGGTACCAAAACATAGGAGCCGGGCAAACCCAACATTTGACCAAAGACATGATTCGGAGCTGATGCATATAATGCTATAAGTGCGGGGTGCCGCACTTGTGAAAGTGTTCGGACTTTTCACACCGCATTGTGGGGTACGTAAGCCCCTGGTGTATTGGCCGTACCATAGTGTATGGTTGCAAGGCGTCATTAATGAACACATAGATATATATATATATATATATATATATATATAACAAGAATGCAATAATAGTCGTAATGTCATGCATTGTTTATTAAAAAATTGCGTTAAAGCAGAGTGATACAGATAGTGCGATAAGCAAAGAGTAGGACTATGTCCCTTCCATGGGCAAGCTGAGGAATGATATTAAATTGAATATTTCACTCGTTACTGTAATCAACCTGAGAATTCCGTGGTATAACGTAGCTGTCTGCCTCCTTGGTTGCTGCATCATGTGTTCGGCAATAGTGCTGCCGAACAGTGTTTCCAGAGATTAAGGTCCTGAAAGAAAAAGAAAAATAACCAAACGGGAAGCCCCTAGTGCGGTTTAGGCCGCGTCTTGGGGCGTGCCGCAGTTGTGCCCCCCTCCCCACCTGCGCCCATGGTATTTTTAATGCGTAATTATGTACACGCGGCATGAGTTTCGCCGCTGGGCTGGGATTGGGGTGGCCGCCGTATTTCTATGCGAGCTTAGATCGTGCCAGGTGGTCTATTTGCCGATTGCCCCGAGCGCGCTTGAAGGTGTCCGGGCTGTGAAGTGCCGAACTGGTTGATTGCCTTGAGAGGCTGCTTTGCATTTCTGCTGTGAGGGCTGCGGTGTGCTCCTCTGTTCGGAGAGAGCGCTCTGTGTTTCCATTGACTGTAATAACTCCGCGAGGTCCTGGCATCTTGAGCTTGAGGTATGCATAATGTGGTACAAAATTGAATCTAGCAAATGCGGTTCGCCCGAGCAGCGCGTGATAACCACTGCGGAACGGGACTATATCGAAGATTAACTCTTCGCTTCGGAAGTTATTCGGGGATCCAAAGACCACTTCTAGTGTAATTGAGCCTGTGCAATGGGCCCCTACACCTGGAATGACGCCCTTAAAGGTCGTTTTTGTGGGTTTGATCCTTGAGGGGTCTATACCCATTTTGCGCACTGTGTCCTGATAAAGCAGGTTCAGGCTGCTGCCGCCATCCATAAGGACTCGAGTGAGGTGAAATCCGTCAATGATTGGGTCTAGGACCAGTGCGACGAATACGCCATAACGGATACTAGTGGGGTGGTCCCTGTGATCGAAGGTGATCGGGCAGGAGGACCAAGGGTTAAACTTTGGGGCGACTGGCTCCAACGCATATACGTCCCTGAGCGCATGCTTCCGCTCCCTCTTGGGGATGTGGGTTGCGTATATCATGTTCACCGTCCGCACTTGCGGGGGAAACCTCTTCTGTCCTCCAGTGTGCGGCTGCCGGGGCTCCTCCTCGTCATCGCTATGCGGCCCCTTGTCCTTGTTTTCGGCAATTAACTTGTCGGCCTGCTTGAACACCCAACAATCCCTGTTGGTGTGATTGGCTGGCTTGTCTGGGGTGCCGTGTATTTGACACGAGCGATCGAGTATACGGTCCAAGCTGGACGGACCCGGCGTACTTTGTTTGAATGGCTTTTTCTGCTGACCGGGTTTAGAGCCTTTGAATCCGGCATTGACTGCCGTATCCTCAGTATTTTCGCTGTTAATGCGGCGCTTATGTTTGTTGCAACGTGACCTGCTATTGCCATCCTTGGTATCTGAGGTACCATGGTTCTTTGATATGTTATTACTGCGAGCCAGCCAGCTGTCTTCTCCTGCACAAAAGCAGGTCATGAGCGTCATGAGAGCTGCCATAGATTTCGGCTTTTCCTGACCAAGGTGCTGGGCTAGCCACTCGTCTCGGATGTTGTGTTTTAAAGCCGCTAAGGCCTCCGCATCCGAACAGTCGATGATTTGATTTTTCTTTGTAAGGAACCGAGTCCAGAATTGCCTGGCCGACTCTTCTGGCTGCTGAATTATGTGGCTCAAGTCATCGGCGTCTGGTGGTCGCACATAAGTGCCCTGAAAGTTGTCGAGGAATGCGGCTTCCAGATCTTCCCAACAGCTAATGGAGTCCGCTGGCAAGCTGTTAAGCCAATGCCGCGCTGGTCCTTTGAGCTTTAGTGGGAGGTATTTGATGGCGTGCAAGTCATCACCGCGGGCCATGTGGATGTGGAGGAGGAAATCCTCAATCCATACCGCGGGATCTGTTGTGCCGTCGTATGATTCAATATTTACAGGTTTGAAACCTTCTGGGAATTGATGTTCCATTACTTCGTATGTGAAGCATAAGGGGTGTGTGGCGCCTCTGTATTGGGCTATATCGCGATGCAGCTCGAATGGGTCTTGCCCGCTGTGTTCGGCCTGGCCAGATTTGCTTTTACTGTATCCGGCGTGACGTTTATCGTCTCGCAGAGTGGTGCGTCGTCGTGATCCGTAGATCGATCTTGCATGCTTTGCTTTGTACTCCAATATGTCTCGCAGGTCTGGCGTATCTCCCCATGCCTTTTTATTTGAATGGTGTCGAGGTGGAGGCTGAGCTTTTGGCTGGAATGCCTCTCTATCGCGGCCATGAGGTGGCCGATCAGCCGTGTCATACGCTTCTTCCTCCAGTCGGGGTAGTAGCCTGCACTTTGGGTAATTCTTGGAGGGGCGCTCGAGTTTATATTCCTCGGCCGCGAGGACTTCAGTCCATCTGTCAGCTAGCAGATCTTGATCAGCTTGAAGCTGATGCTGCTTTTTCTTCAGGCTATTTTCCGTGGCCATAAGCAGGCGCTTGAAGCGCTCTTATTCGACGGGATCCTCTAGTACAGCGAATTGACCATCGCCGAGGCTTGCCTCGTCTTCGGAGGGGGCATGTAATTGTCATCCTCCTCCTCTCCGTCTGCCGCTCTCTCAGGAGAGTTGGCTCCTCCATCCTCCTGCTCTAAATCATGCTGGAGGGGATTGTTCTTGTCTTCGGCACTACCCAGAGTGTTATTATCTCCTGTGCCGGTATCACCACTTTTGCTTTGGTGGGACTTAGAGCGGCGCCGCTGCCGTCGGCGCTTGGGTTGTTTCTTGGAGGGGTCATCCTCCGCTATCTCATCCCCATTGCCTTCTTTGGGTGTATCCACCATGTATATGTCATATGACGAGGTGGCTTTCTAGTGCCCTATAGGCGCTGGTTCATGTTCGTCTCCTACATCATCGTCCATACCGTCGATGTCTTCGGAGTCGAAGTCGAGAATGTCGGTTAAATCATCGACAGTGGCTACGAAGTGGGTGGTGGGTGGGCGTCGAATTTCTTTGTCGTCTGCATCCTAATCCTGTTGGCCATAATCCGGCCAGGGCTCTCCTGACAAAGAGAGAGACCTTAGTGAATTCAGAATGTCGCCGAAGGGCGAGTGCTGAAAGATATCCGCGTCAGTGAGTTCCATGATCGGCACCCAATCGGATTCGATTGGCAGGGGCGCGGGCGGTTCGGAGTCAGAAAAAGAGTCCAGCACCTTGGAGTCACGGGCTGCGCAGAGGATTAGGCTAGTGTTCGGCTCGATCATTGTTGAGATTGCAGCCCCTGAGGCGGTGTCTAACCACCCGTCCTCAATTGGCGCAGTTGGCTCCGAGCTAAGGGTCGGAGCTGATGCGGGCGTGGCCTCTGGGGTACTGTTCGGCGGCAGAGCTAGGTCATACCCATCGTGACAGTCCGGCGCGCCCGGCTGTGGCTCGAATCCGTCGAAGATCAAGTCTCCACGGATGTCGGCCGTGTAGTTCAAACTTCCAAGTCTGACCTGATGGCCAAGGGCGTAGCTTTCAATCTGCTCCAGATGGCCAAGCAAATCAGCCCGCAGTGCAAAGCCGCCGAATACGAAGATCTGTCCGGGGAGAAAAGCCTCGCCCTGGACCGCATCGCTATCGATGATAGTAGGAGACATCAAGCCTAATGGCGACGACACAGAGGAACTCTCAATGAAAGCACCAATGTCGGTGTCAAAACCGGTGGATCTCGGGTAGGGGGTCCCGAACTGTGTGTCTAGGCTGGATGGTAACAGGAGGCAGGGGACACGATGTTTTACCCAGGTTCGGGCCCTCTTGATGGAGGTAAAACCCTACGTCCTGCTTAATTAATATTGATGATATGGGTAGTACAAGAGTGGATCTACCACGAGATCGGAGAGGCTAAACCCTAAAAGCTAGCCTATGGTATGATTGTATGTTATGGTTGTTGTCCTACGGACTAAAACCCTTTGGTTTATATAGACACCGGAGAGGGTTAGGGTTACATAAGGTCGGTTACAAAGGAGGAGATATCCATATCCGTATTGCCTAGCTTTCATTCCACGCCAAGTAGAGTCCCATCCGGACACGAGACGAAGTCTTCAATCTTGTATCTTCATAGTCTAATAGTCCGACTAATGGAGATAGTCTGGCTGTCCAGAGACCCCCTAATCCAGGACTCCCTCAGTCGGCCTCAGGCGTAGCCCAGCCCGGTGGATCCCCCGAGCACTTGGAAGCGGCACCAATCTGGTGGAGGAACGACTTGATGTGGCGGTCTGAAGGCGGCGCCTGTGAGCCGCCTAGCAGGGCCCCGACCGCGTGGTGCGCCGGTGCCGCGTAGCACGCAGTGAAGAGGTCGCGCAGATCCTCCCAAGACGCCACCGTGGATCCGGGAAGGTTGACCAGCCAGGCGCGCGGCTCGCCGGCGAGGGCCATGGGAAGCCAGTTGGCCATGACCATGTCATCACCCCTGGCCTCGAGGACGGCCTCCTCGTATGCCAGCAGGAAAGCTGACGGGAGCAATGCGCCGTCATAGCGCAGCGGCATCTCCGGCTTGAACTTGGGTGGCCACCGCACCCGCCACAGGGCGGGGGCCAGGGCTCGGAGCCCTCTGGCCCCGTCGTCGATGTTGGCCGTCGGAGTCGATGGCAGGGCGCCTGCCATGTGGGTGAAGGGCGGTGGCGACGGAGCGCAGATCGACGGAAGAGAACCTACGGCGCACCCCCTACCTGGCACGCGAAATGTCGGATCACGGGTTCCAGCAAAACCCTTGAGGGTTGAACACTGGGATGCGAGCAAAGGTTTTCTCCCCGTCGATCGACGCCCTAGCTCGCTAAGATCTCGTGGATGAACTCGACGAACTCGCAAGACAAAGACACAAGATTTATACTGGTTCGGACCACCGTTTTGGTGTAATACCCTACTCTAGTGTGGTGGTGGTGGATTGCCTCTTGGGCTGATGATGAACAGTACAAGGGGAAGAACGGCCTCCTGAGGTTGAGGTGTTCTTGTGCTTGGCGAACTTGTGTGGGCGAGATGCCTCTGAATGAGTTCTCCTTCTCTTTCTCTCTTTTTCTTCGTCGTCTCTCGTCCCCCCTACTATGATGGCTAGTTCTACTTATATAGGCCTTGGTCCTCTCCCCAAATAGTGAGCGGGAAGGGAGCCAACAACAGCCAATTTGAAAGGGGACAGCTAGTACAGCTTATCCTGACAAAAGTAGTCTTCGCCTGCAAAAGGCTCTGGTCGTGACGCCGCCTTGGGCTCCATGGTGACCTCCGTCTTGATGTCCTGCTAGTCTTGGTCTCATTGCACCGATATGGAAACTTTTCCTTGATGCCTCGGTACTCCACGCATGCGCTTGCCCCTTGGCAACAAAGATGAAACAAGGACGCTGTGCGCGCTGGCGCCCGCCTGGCACCCGCCTGGTCTCGATCATCATGGCTCACGTCACGAGGACCTCGCGAGGTTTGCCTTGCCTTGATCTCTCCACCCCTCGTGAGCCTGCCTGGAGAGGCCGCTCCTGAGGAGGTCTTGCATCGTCCACCTCGCGAGGCTTGGCCCCTTGCGAGGGTCTTGAACACCTCGTCGATGAAGATGGGCCGTACATACCTGCTAGCTCAGCCACACCGTGGGCTGTAGGCAGGCAAGTCCGGGGACCCCCATTCCCAGAATGCCGAGAGAACTATGTAGACATGACCGAGACTCATCTCCAGTCAATAACCAATAGTGGAACCTAGATGCTCATATTGGCTCCTACATATTCTACGAAGATCTTTATCAGTCAAACCGCATAACAACATACGTTGTTACCTTTGTCATCGGTATGTTACTTGCCCGAGATTCGATCATCGCTATCTCAATACCTATTTCAGTCTCATTACCGGCTAGTCTGTTTACTCGTTCCATAATTCTACATCCCGTAACTAACTCATTAGTCACATTGCTTGCAAGGCTTATAGTGATGTGCATTACCGAGAGGGCCCAGAGATACCTCTCCGATACACGGAGTGACAAATCCTAATCTCGATCTATGCCAACTCAACAAACACCATCGGAGACACCTATAGAGCATCTTTATAGTCACCTAGTTACGTTGTGACGTTTGATAGCACACTAAGTGTTCCTCCGGTATTCGGGAGTTGCATAATCATAGAGTCAAAGGAACATGTATAAGTTATGAAGAAAGCAATAGCAACAAACTAAATGATCATCGTGCTAAGCTAACGGACGGGTCAAGTCAATCACATCATTCTCTAATGATGTGATCCCGTTAATCAAATGACAAGTCTTTTTCCATGGCTAGGAAACTTAACCATCTTTGATTAACGAGCTAGTCAAGTATGAGCATACTAGTGACACTCAGTTTGTCTATGTATTCACACATGTACTAAGTTTCCGGTTAATACAATTCTAGCATGAATAATAAACATTTATCATGATATAAGGAAATATAAATAACAACTTTATTATTGCCTCTAGGCCATATTTCCTTCAGCACGCACTGCAATATTTGTGTCACCTTATTTTTCGACCCCAACAAAGTTAACATTTCAAAATAATACAAAGAGACTTGATTAAAGAACAAATTCACCTATAACACATGGTTGGTGCAAACCCACCATGTACCATCATTGGACCTTCACATGCTACGTATCCCACTCCCCACGTCCACTAAAGGAATTCCACCTCTGATCATGAAAATAAACCACTACAAGCCTAATCTAAATAATAAGTGTTGAAAAGCAAGTAAACATTAAATCCATAATTGTATTGTACATTTTACATGATAAATAAATTCCATGTGAGCCAAGTTATAATGCGACCCTGGTCAAAACAAACAAGCATAATGGAAGGGGGAAACTACATCTAGCTCGCACTATGTGTCTTGTGACGCCACACCATCAACTGACTCATCGATAGTGCACGTGATGCATCTGTTCCTCTCACCATCGAAGGTGTCTTGTTCAGATTCCAATGCCCATGGTTGTAATCCTTCGAGGCCATGAAACCATATTTGGAGCTCCTAGTTGGGGAAGATGTCCCACTAAAAAAGGTGAAGAATATATTGGTTTGGTCGCCTTGGGCTCGTCGTCACCTCCTTGCCACAAAGCAAACTGATGCAGTGTGTCGTCGAAAGAAAAGACATTCATAGGATGCCATATCTTGGAGAAGCTTCACAATATCAAATTCAGAATTCAATCACTTCTTCATTTGTACATCTCATAACATAGAGAGCAAAACAAGATAAGAGTATCACTCTAGAATATAGCTTACCAACAAATACATCAAATGCACTTCTTTGCTAACCCCCCCCCCCCTGAGGGGGGGGGGGGTAAAAAGAACTGTCATCACAGCTTGATCATCTGCCTAGATCAAGAACATAATTACAAATGTTGAGTAATTTCTAAATGTAGATTTAAGCAAAGACTAACATATATACTTTGGACATAAGAGAATAGTACTTGCATAGTACTTATAATATGTAGGTTGAATTCTACTAAACATCCATTGAATAACTCAGTGGTGTGAATGTGTGTCTCATACAACCCCTGAGAAATACGACATAATGCAATGTATCTCAAGTTAAAATTCCCAAGTCATGTGATATGTCAAGATGCAAAACGGTATGGAGCCTTACACTAGTAGAAAATGGGCCTTTTGTCTGGAGTATTAGTCCCGATCTGGTTTTGACCTGGGACTAATGGGACCATTAGTCCCGGTTCCAACGAATAGGAGATGACGATGCCACAACTACCTTTAGTACTGGTTCATTTGTGACCTCTAGTCTTGGTTGGTAATACCAACCGGGACTAAAGGGGTAGTGGCAGATTAGTGTTGGGCTGGGGCCCCTGCGAGCCCCTTTAGTCCCGGTTGGCAACCGGGACTAGAGGTTGACCTTTAGTATCGGTTTGTATCACCAACCGGGACTAAAGATATCACTATATATAGTGCTTCGTACAGCCCGAGCCCAAACTCTCCTTTCTCTGTTTTCTTCTTTCTCTCCACTGTTCTCTTCCCCTTGCTCGAGCTCATCCTCCATTTTTGCCAAGATTTGTCAAGATTTGAGGCACTCCATCTATCCAAGTGTTCACAAAGGTTAGAAATGTTGTCCTTTCATATCTCATTGCTAGATTAGCTCGTGCAATTCTCTATAAGTATAGTGATTTGTGGGTTTTAGTTTGGGAGTAATTATGTGGGAGTTTATTTGATTTATATGCAATTTGAGCTCAAATTAACTGCTTAGTTTGCATATGTGTAGGTGTGGTTTACTTAGTGCCTTCCCGTCCCCGTCCTAACCACCGTCGATCGCCCGCACCGTCCCATCGCCGGCACCACCTTGGTGAGCCTCTTCTTCTTATATTTTTTATAAAAAATAAGAATCTTATTTGTATGATTTATATAGTTACTTGTATAATTTTCTTACTTGTATGATTGTTTGTTATACATAGTGTCATGGTTTTGATATCCGTCCTCGTCGGCCCTCGTCCGGTTTATGATGCATATGCGGTATATTCTCTTTTATGACTATTTGTTGCATTTCATGTTGATGACAATTAAGCCCATCAAGTTGACATAGATATTTTTATCTAGAAGATATGTGAACCAGAAATTGCAACCGACCCTCTTGTCGAGAAGTTAAATTTAGTTGAAAAAGAAAATGAGTATTTGAAAAAAAGAAAAGAATTGAATAAGAGAAGATGAAATTGGAGTTGTATGTTGCCAATGTCGTCGATGATCACAAGATCAAGATGGATGCAATGCGCTTGAAGATTAGAAAGATTAAAAAATATGCTGTTAATAAAGAGGCTTGGTATCATTATGATGTTGGATCAATTATTACCTTAATTGTGATCTTGATCTCATTTGTTGTTGCATTTAAATGCTTTAGCTAGATCGTTGTATGTTGTTTTATGAGAATAAGTGTGTATGAACTTTATGTATGAACTTTTATTAATTTGGTATTATCGGTATTGTGTAATCAAGATGAGCCGGCAATGGATGTACGATGACCGACACTCTCCCCAGTTCATTAATGGCGTGCATAGTTTTCTGCATGCAGCTGGGGCAAACTAGTGGGGTGGTTTTATGTGTTGTCCATGTGGTCTATGTAAGAATGATAGGAATTACTCTAGCTCAAAAGTCCTTCATGTCCACCTGTTTACGTCTGGTTTCATGTCCGGCTATAACTGTTGGACCAAGCATAGAGAAAAGGGGGTTCTAATGAAAGAGAATGAAGAAGAGGAGGATGACAAGTATCATGGGTTCCCTGAATACGATGGTAGTACAATGGGGGAATAAGTTGAAGAAGAGGCATCAGATGAGACCGCTGATGATCTTGGTTGGGCCATTGCTGATGCAAATAGAAACTGCGCAAGTGAAAAGGTGAAGTTGAAGTTGCAGCGCACGTTAGAGGATCACAAGAAATTGTTGTACTGAAATTGCGAAGATGACAAGAAAAAGCTGGGTACCACACTAGAATTGCTGCAATGGAAAGCAGAGAATGGTGTACATGACAAGGGATTTGAAAAGTTGTTGAAAATATTAAAGAAGATGCTTTCGAAGGACAACGAATTGCCCGACAGTGCGTACGAAGAAAATAAGTTTGTATGCCCTTTAGGATTAGAGGTGCAGAAGATACATGCATGCCCTAATGACTGCATTCTCTACCACGGTGAGGAGTATGAGAATTTGAATGCATGCCCGGTATGCGGTGCATTGCGCTATAAGACCTGTTGTGATGACCCTGGTGCGGTTGAGGGCGAGTGCCCCAGGAAGAGAATTCCTGCGAAGGTGATGTGGTATGCTCCTATAATACCATAGTTGAAATGTTCATTCCAAAACAAAGAGCATGCCAAGTTGTTTCGATGGCACAAAGAAGACCGTAAGAAAGACGGGAAGCTGAGAATACCCGCTGATGGTTCGCAGTGGAGAAAAATTGAGAGAAAGTGGCCAGAGTTTGTAGATGACACAAGGAACTTTTGGTTTGGTAAAAGTGCAGATGGCATTAATCCTTTTGGGGAGCAAAGTAGCAATCATAGCACCTATCCTGTGACTCTATGTATCTATAACCTTCCTCCTTGGTTGTGCATGAAGCGGAAGTTCATTATGATGCCAGTGCTCATCCAAGACCCTAAGCAACCCGGCCACGACATTGAAATGTACCTAAGGCCCTAAGCAACCCAGCAAGGTTTTCTATGTGAAGGACATGTCTACCAAACCAGGAAAAGGAAAATATAAGGAAGTGAATACATCATACGATGAGCCAAAGCGCCACATAGTTCTTTCAGGGTAAAGAAACATCATGTGAGTGGAGGACAAGACAGACATGTCAAAAGATTATGCAAAGTTTCATGAAATTCATCCCTTCACTATGAAGACTGACCCAAGCATCATCTTGAATGATGAAGATTGTCCATGGTTACGGCACAAAGGGACACACGCGACAAAAAGGTTTTGTACCCCAAGATCCCACTCTGGGATGTGACCGGCTTCACCATCATCACTTTCTTCTCTAGTGAGTTTCCGGACTTATAGCTGGAAAGTCCCACTTCAGACAAACTGGAGGGAATCTTTGTAAGAGCTAGGGTATATGTGTGTTTTAGCATTTTGGCATTTGAAACATGATTTTGAATAATTGTGTATTAAGTTATGAATTTTCAATTATTCCTGTCCTTTTAGTATTTAAACTATTCTTGTCCATGGAATTTATGGTGAATATTTCCTTTGTAAATATTTCAAAAGCCTGAAATATCTAGAAAGGGTAATGGAGGGTTTGGACCAATATTTTGAGCTATGTAAGAGAGAGATTTACCGGAGGTAATATGCCTAGGGTGAGCTCTGGTAAAAATTTGAGCTAAAGGAGAATCCATTTGGTAACCCAATCATTGACCACAAGATTTTGGCAGAATTGGTTTTGGCATACTTTGGCCAAGCTAATTTGTTCTCCTTGATGCACCACTTGGCCTAGATGAATATTTAGACCATTTTAGCAGGTGTACCGAGTTTGAGCTCATTTGGACATGTTTAGAAATGTAAAGTTGCTCAAGCTAGAAAATGGACAGAGATTGTTTTGAGGGAATTTGATGATGTTATCTTGTTCTCCAAGACATGAGACTTGGCAAGATCATCAAATATGGCATTTGTGACATGCTAGAATTTTCTTGTTCTCCAAACGCCGGGAAAACCCCTCCGGTTGTTTTCCCCCTTTGTGGGTATCGTGTAGTACTATGATAGGTCACCACTAGCACTGCCGGGAAGACCCCTTCGGATGTTTTCCCCCTTTGCTAGTATCGTGTAGAACTGCGATAGGTCACCACTAGCACTATCGGGAAGACATCTTCGGAGGTTTTCCCCCTTCGCCGGTATCGTGTAGTACTGCGATAGGTCACTGTCGGTGTCAAAACTGGCAGATCTCGGGTAGGGGTCCTGAACTATGCGTCTAAGGATCTAATGTAACAGGAGACAGGGACACAGTGTTTACCCCGGTTCGGGCCCTCTTGATGGAGGTAATACCCTAGTTCCTGCTTGATTGACTTTGATGAGTATATGGGTTACAAGAGTTGATCTACCACGAGATCGTAATGGCTAAACCCTAGATGTCTAGCATGTATGATTATGATTGCCTCTATGGACTAAACCCTCCAGTTTATATAGACACTGGAGGGGGCTAGGGTTGTACAAAGTCGGTTTAAAGAGAAAGGAATCTTCATATCCGAACGCCAAGCTTTCCATCCACGCAAAGGAGAGTCCCATCCAGACACGGGGGAAAGCCTTCTATCTTGTATCTTCGCGGCCCATTAGTCCGGCCCATGTTGCATAGCCTGGACGCCTAAGGACCCCCTTATCCAGGACTCCCTCAGTAGCCCCTGAGCCAGGCTTCAATGACGATGTGTCCAGCGCGCAGATTGTCTTCAGCATTTCTAGGCGGGTTCCTCCTCTGAATACTCCAAAGTAGTTGATCAACAAGAACTATGTCCGGATCTGTTTAACAGTCACAATATCACGACCACAAGGGCATAATACTTAATCAAAAAACACGATATGTCTTCGCTAACAATTTTTGCTGGCGAGACGTTACATCTGGCCTCTTTATTATTTCGAATCGCTTTTCAATCTCCTGTTTCACATTTCGAGACGCAGCCTTCGGTGACACATCTTGTCAAAACAGAGATCGTGTCCTCTTATCGTGGAATATTCATCAATACGGGTTTAGGTAATCCAACCGTGTCGTCCGCACGACCCCTTGGGAATAGGCGAGTTTTAAGGCTCTTGGGGGGACGCTCTATATTCACTGCCTTTATAAGGATATAAGAATCCACCTTTTCACCCCACGCCTCCTTCTTCCTCAGCCCATCCGCCCTCAAGCTTCAGAGCCCAAGCTTCGATCCCTTCCATCCCAAGAAAACATTCAAGCCATGTCAGATCTGGAGCGCATGGCAAGTGGATGGCCTCCTCCATCACGGAGAAGGACATCAAGGAGCTCCGGGAAGCAGGGTACTTGGCCAAGGAAATCACCCACCATACTTTCGTCCGCGGCCTTATGTTTTACTACGGGCTAGATTTCCATGATCTAGCTCTGAATTCCTTCCTCAACATTTCGACGTTCATCGTCATATGTGAGGCATTCCTTCGCATCCCTCCCCACTTCAGCCTATTGCTCAAGGTCTTCAATGTGAAGCCAAAAGTAGTGGACGGTCAACCCGCGGAGTATGGTGGCGCCATGCTGAGCAAGCTTCCCAATGTCACTTGGCCGAAAGGCACCTTTGTGGAGACCGTGAAGGGGTGGCAGCAGGGGTGGTTCTACATCCCGGAACCCCGTGACTCCACATGGGCCGCTCCTCCTGAGTTCAAGTCCGGGCATCCACTACGGCTGACATCCTGGCTCAACAAGGGCTTGGATGTTGGGGAACGCAGTAATTTCAAAAAAATTCCTAGGCACACGCAAGATCATGGTGATGCATAGCAACAAGAGGGGAAGAGTGTTGTCCATGTACCCTTGTAGACCGTAAGCGAAAGCATTATGACAATGTGGTTGATGTAGTCGTACGTCTTCACGATCGACCGATCCTAGTACCGAAAGTACGTCACCTCCATGATCTGCACACTTTCAGCTCGGTGACGTCCCACGAACTCTCGATCCAGCTGAGTGTCGAGGAAGATCTTCGTCAGCACGACGGCGTGATGACGGAGATGATGATTCTACCGTCGCAGGGCTTTGCCTAAGCACTACGATGATATGACCGAGATGGATTACGGTGGGGAAGGATCCGGGGGGGTCTGGGCGCCTCACTGGTGTGGCTGGAAGAGCCGGGGCATCGTGCTGGAGCAGGAGGTGGCGTCATCAGCCGTGCGCGTGCAGGCACGCAGCTGCTTCTCCTCCTGGCAGGAGGAAGAAGGTGGTGTTGCCCCTGTGGGCTGGGCCAAAACAGGAGTTGGGCCAGGCAAGTAAATCAGGTAAGTTACAGGTAAGCTCTCTTTTCCTTTTGTTTCAGTTTTCTATTTCTTTTATTCTGTTTTGAATTAGTAAAAATACTAATCCATTTTGTAAAATCCTAAAAATAATTGTGGGCATTGTTTGGATTATTTCCAACAACCCACAACTAGTTTCAGAATTATTAGAGCATTTAAAAATATTTATAGGATTTAAATGCTCCAATTCAAATACGATATGAGTTAGTTCAAAGATCCAGAATGTCCTAGAAATATATTCATCATTTTTTGCAGAGGTTTTCACCTTTATAAAAAATTATGAACATTTTCGAAGGGCATTTTGGGTTCTTTGAAAAATATTTTGGATTGAACCTAGTTGAGTTCCATTTGGTGCTACGGTTCAAACATCCCTAGTTCCGGTTTCAAATAAAAATAGACATGATGCAACAAACAAGTGCTAGCATAGTGCAAGTTAAAGCTAGGGATGTGACAACTCACCCCCACTAAACAGGAATCTCGTCCCGAGATTCAAGACATGAGGTAGGTAGAAAGAGGGGACACAAAGCCAACACGATTTCATGATCCACCTTCCCTTCTCAAAGATGTTGATTCATTGCTTCATATTGATCTTGACGTCTTTGCTTTCGAGATCTTCATCCAACACGATGACGACAAAAGGAAACTCTACAAGAAACGATCTCCTCAAAGATCGAGCACTCAAGATCAACTCATGGAGTGAGATGCTAGAACGTCTCTTGAGCTGAGACATGAAACACAGATCATGAGTGATGGAAAGAGGTAGATGACAAGGTTCCACTGGGTAGGCAAAAATTCCACGCTGAAAAGGATGGTGCATGATTTCAAGATAGCGATGAAATAATTGCCATGATTCCATAATGGGGCACCTTAGGGGAGGTGACTCGTAGAATTATTCCCTTAAGTGGCAAAAAGAATTACTTTTGATACAAAGATCATTGAAACTCTTTATACCAGCCTAAGGCAATTTACAAATGATCGTTTGAAAGAATTCGAAAGAATCGCATACTCAGTGTGGAAAGGAAACTATGGTTATAGAACAAACTCGGCAAATGGAAGGTACATTCCAGTTGATACCAAGGATATAACCTAGTGACTGAGCGTGCTTTCAAGAACTTGAGCATTTCCATATTCATCAAGGTTTTACCAACATCTGTGCCGAGGATCATGGCAACACATCATACTACCCTGATGAATCATGATGGAGGATGCAGATACAAAAGAGGACAACACTTTCTCAGATTTTTCCTTAGCAATGCCAAGGAACAAAACCTACATGATCGGCTGAGAGACATTTAACGCTCCGCTTCCAATGTTCTCCTTGATGTACTGTTTACCACGGTCATGCTCAAAAGCATCAACATAGCCAGCAAGTAAAGGTCGGACTTCGGAATACAAAGGATCCATAAGGAACAACTTCTATAATAAGTCACTCGAAATCCTCATGAAGACGGTCAACTTGCTCAATCAAGATGCTACAATGATAGATCTTCCGGCTAGGTGCGTCAGCCAGAACATCAACCTTGTCGGGACCTACATAATAGATCTTGGAAAAGTTCCAACCATCATATCTGCTTGAGATTCAGATCTGGTTGGTAACATGATATTCCAGACTCATCAAGTCTAGAAAGAAAAATGAAAGTTTGCAACACAAATCGACGAGATGGCGTTGCGAGATTCTCGGGGAATGAACTACGTGAACGAAATATGCCCTAGAGGCAATAATAAATTTATTATTTATTTCCTCATATCATGATAAATGTTTATTATTCATGCTAGAATTGTATTAACCAAAAACATAATACATGTGTGAATACATAGAGAAACATAGTGTCAATAGTATGCCTCTACTAGACTAGCTCATTGATCAAAGATGGTTGAGTTTCCTAGCCGTAGACATGAGTTGTCATTTGATCAACGGGATCACATCATTAGGAGAATGATGTGATTGACATGACCCATTCTGTACTTGATCATTTAGTTTATTGTTACTGCTTTCTTCATGACTTATACATGTTCCTATGACTATGAGATTATGCAACTCCCGATTACCGGAAGAACAATTTGTGTGCTACCAAACATCACAACGTAACTAGGTGATTATAAAGGTGCTCTACAGGTGTCTCCAATGGTGTTCGTTGAGATGGCATAGATCAAGAATAGGATTTGTCACTCCGATTGTCGGAGAGGTATCTCTGGGCCCTCTCGGCAATGAACATCACTATAAGCCTTCCAAGCAATGTGACTAATGAGTTAGTTATAGGATGATGCATTACAGAATTCGTAAAGAGACTTTACGGTAACGAGATTGAACTAGGTATTGAGATACCGACGATCGAATCTCGGGCAAGTAACATACCGATGACAAAGGGAACAACGTATGTTGTTATGCGGTTTGACCGATAAAGATATTCGTAGAATATGTAGGAACCAATATGAGCATCCAGGTTCCGCTATTGGTTATTGACCGGAGACATGTCTCGGTCATGTCTACATAGTTCTCGAACCCGTAGGGTCCGCACGCTTAAAGTTCTGTGACGATCGGTATTATGAGTTTTTGTGTTTTGATGTACCGAAGGTAGTTTGGAGTCCCGGATATGACCACGGACATGATGAGTAGTCTCGAAATGGTTGATACGTAAAGATCGATATATTGGACGACTATGTTCGGACACCGGAAGTGTTTCGGGAGGTTTCGGACATATACCGGAGTACCGGGGGGTTACCGGTGTTGGGGATCGTTGCAGAAATTAAAAAATTTATACGCATCACCAAGATCAATCTATGGAGTAACTAGCAAGGAGAGAGAGGGGAGTGCATCTTCATACCCTTGAAGATCACGAGTCAGAAGCATTGCAAGAACGCGGTTGGAGGAGTCGTACACGTAGCGATTCAGATCGCGGCTGAATCCGATCTAAGCACCGAACAACGGTGCCTCCGCGTTCAACACACGTGCAGCCCGGTGAAGTCTCCTACGCCTTGATCCAGCAAGGAGGAGGGAGAGGTTGAGGAAGAAGGCTCCAACAATAGCACGACGGCGTGGTGGTGATGGAGTGGCAGTTCTCCGGAAGGGCTTCGCCAAGCTCACGCGGAGGAGGAGAGGTGTTGGGGAGGGGAGGGGCTGTGCCTTGGATGTAGTGCTGCAGCCCTCCCCTCGCCCCTCTATTTATAGGGACAAGGGGGAAGGGGGCCGGCCCCTCCAGATGAGATCTAGAGGGGGGCGGCGGCCAAGGGGGAGGGGGCTTGCCCCCCAGGCAAGGGGGCTCCCCCTTTAGGGTTCCCCCAAACCCTAGGCACATGGGCCCTAGGGGGGATGGCGCCCAGCCCACTAGGGGCTAGTTCCCTTCCACCTACAGCACATAAGGCCCTCCGGGGCAGGTGGACCCCCGGAACCCCTCCGGTGGTCCGGTACAATACCGGTATACTCCCGAATATTTCCGGTGACCGTATGATGACTTCCCATATATAAATCTCCAGACTATTCCGGAACTCCTCGTGACGTCCGGGATCTCATCCAGGACTCCGAACAACATTCGGTAATCACATACAAATCTTCCTAATAACCCTAGCGTCATCGAACCTTAAGTGTGCAGACCCTACGGGTTCGGGAACCATGCAGACATGACCGAGACAACTCTCCGGCCAATAACCGACAGCGGGATCTGGATACCCATGTTGGCTCCCACATGTTCCACGATGATCTCATCGGATGAACCACGATGTCGAGGATTCAAGCAATTCCGTATACAATTCCCTTCGTCAATCGGTACGTTACTTGCCCGAGATTCGATCGCCGGTATCCCAACACCTCATCAATCTCATTACCAGCAAGTCACTTTACTCGTTCCGTAATGCATGATCCCATGACCAACTACTTAGTCATAATGAGCTCATGATGATGCATTACTGAGTGGGCCCAGAGATACCTCTCTGTCATACGGAGTGACAAACCCCAGTCTCGATTCGTGCCAACCCAACAGACACTTTCGGAGATACCTGTAGTGCACCTTTATAGCCACCCAGTTATGTTGTGACGTTTGGCACACCCAAAGCACTCCTACGGTATCCGGGAGTTGCAGAATCTCATGTTCCAAGGAAATGATACTGACATTAGAAAAGCTCTAGCAGACGAACTACACAATCTTGTGCTATGCTTAGGATTGGGTCTTGTCCATCACATCTTTCCCCAAATGATGTGATCCCGTTATCAATGACATCCAATGTCCATAGTCAGGAAACCATGACCATCTGTTGATCAACGAACTAGTCAACTAGAGGCTCACTAGGGACTTGTTGTGGTCTATGTATTCACATGTATCATGATTTCTGGATAATACAATTATAGCATGAACAATAGACAATTATCATGAACAAGGAAATATAATAATAACCATTTTATTATTGCCTCTAGGGCATATTTCCAATAGTCTCCCACTTGCACTAGAGTCAATAATCTAGTTACATTGTGATGAATCGAACACCCATAGAGTTCTGGTGTTGATCATGTTTTGCTAGAGGAAGAGGTTTAGTTAACGGATCTGTGACATTCAGGTCCGTATGCACTTTACAAATATCTATGTCTCCATTTTGAACATTTTCACGAATGGAGTTGAAGCGACGCTTGATATGCCTGGTCTTCCTGTGAAACCTGAGCTCCTTGGCAAGGGCACTAGCTCCAGTGTTGTCACAGAAGAGAGTCATCGGGCCCGACGCATTGGGAATAACTCCTAGGTCGGTAATGAACTCCTTCATCCAGATTGCTTCTTGTGCTGCCTCCGAGGCTGCCATGTACTCCGCTTCACATGTAGATCCCGCCACGACGCTTTGCTTGCAACTACACCAGCTGACTGCCACACCATTCAAAATATACATGTATCCGGTTTGTGACTGGGAGTCATCCAGATCTGTGTCGAAGCTAGCATCGATGTAACCCTTTACGACGAGCTCTTCGTCACCTCCATAAACGAGAAACATATCCTTAGTCCTTTTCAGGTACTTCGGGATAATCTTGAGCGCTGTCCAATGTTCCATGTCGGGATTACTTTGGTACCTTCCTACCAAACTTACGGCAAGGTGTACATCAGGTCTGGTACACAGCATGGCATACATAATAGACCCTATGGCCGAGCCATAGGGGATGACACTCGTCTTTTCTCTATCTTCTGCCGTGGTCGGGCATTGAGCCGTGCTCAATCTCATACCTTGCAATACAGGCAAGAACCCCTTCTTGGACTGATCCATATTGAACTTCTTCAATATCTTGTCAAGGTACGTACTTTGTGAAAGACCAATGAGGCCTCTCGATCTATCTCTGTAGGCCTTTATGCTTTCCAAGAATTCTATATCATTTCCCATCAATAGTATGTCATCCACATATAATATGAGAAATGCTATAGAGCTCCCACTCACTTTCTTGTAAACACAGGCTTCTCCATAAGTCTGCGTAAACCCAAACGCCTTGATCATCTCATCAAATTGAATGTTCCAACTCCGAGATGCTTGCACCAACCCATAGATTGAGGGTTGGAGCTTGCACACCTTGTCAGCATTCTTAGGATCGACAAAACCTTCTAGCTGCATCATATACAATTCTTCCTTAAGGAAACAATTAAGGAATGTCGTTTTGACGTCCATTTGCCATATCTTATAATCATAGAATGCGGCAATTGCTAACATGATTTAGACGGACTTCAGCTTCGCTACGGGTGAGAAAGTCTCATCATAGTCAACCCCTTGAACTTGTCGATAACCCTTAGCGACAAGCCGACCCTTATAGATGGTCACATTACCATCCGCGTCTTTCTTCTTCTTAAAGATCCATTCATTTTCTATGGCTCACCGATCATCGGGCAAGTCAGTCAAAGTCCATACTTCATTTTCATACATGGATCCTATCTCGGATTTCATGGCTTCCAGTCATTTGTCGGAATCTGGGCCCGCCATTGCTTCTTCATAGTTCGAAGGTTCACCATTGTCTGACAACATGATTTCCAGGACAGGGTTGCCGTACCACTCTGGTGCGGAACGTGTCCTTGTGGACCTACGAAGTTCAGTAGCAACCTGATCTGAAGTTTCATGATCATCATCATTAACTTCCTCTCTAGTCGGTGCAGGCACCTCAGAAACATTTTCTTGAGATGCGCCACTCTCCGGTTCAAGAGGCAATACTTCATCAAGTCATACTTTCCTCCCACATACTTCTTTTAAGAGAAACTCTTTCTTTAGAAAGGATCCATTCTTGGCAACAAAGATCTTGCCTTCGGATCTGAGGTTGAAGGTATACCCAATAGTTTCCTTAGGGTATCCTATGAAGACGCATTTTTCCGATTTGGGTTCGAGCTTTTCAGGTTGAAGTTTCTTGACATAAGCATCGCATCCCCAAACTTCCAGAAACGATAGCTTAGGTTTCTTACCAAACCACAATTCATACGGTGTCGTCTCAACGGATTTCGACAGAGCCCTATTTAACGTGAATGCGGCAGTCTCTATAGCATAACCCCAAAATGATAGCGGTAGATCGGTAAGAGACATCATAGATCATACCATATCTAATAGAGTGCGATTACGATGTTCGGACACACCATTACGCTGAGGTGTTCCAGGCGGCGTGAGTTGTGAAACAATTCCGCATTTCCTTAAGTGCGTGCCAAATTCGTGACTCAAATATTCTCCCCCATGATCTGATCGTAAGAACTTGATTTTCCTGTCATGTTGATTCTCAACCTCACTCTGAAATTCCTTGAACTTTTCAAAGGTCTCAGACTTGTGTTTCATTAAGTAGACATACCCATATCTACTCAAGTCATCAGTGAGGGTGAGAACATAACGATAGCCTCCGCGAGCCTCAACACTCATTGGACCACACACATCAGTATGTATGATTTCCAATAAGTTGTTTTCTCGTTGCATTGTTCCGGAGAACGGAGTCTTGGTCATTTTTCCCATGAGGCATGGTTCGCATGTGTCAAATGATTCATAATCAAGAGACTCCAAAAGTCCATCTGCATGGAGTTTCTTCATGCGTTTGACACCAATGTGACCAAGGCGGCAGTGCCACAAGTATGTGGGACTATCATTATCAACCTTACATCTTTTGGCATTCACACTATGAATATGTGTAACATCACGTTCGAGATTAAATAAGAATAAACCATTGACCAGCGGGGCATGACCATAAAACATGTCTCTCATATAAATAGAACAACCATTATTCTCAGATTTAAATGAGTAGCCATCTCGCATTAAACGGGATCCAGATACAATGTTCATGCTCAAAGCTGGTACTAAATAACAATTATTGAGGGTTAAAACTAATCCCATAGGTAAATGTAGAGGTAGCGTGCCGACAGCGATCACATCGACCTTGGAACCATTCCCGACGCGCATCATCACCTCATCCTTCGCCAGTCTCCGTTTATTCCGCAGCTCCTGTTTTGAGTTACAAATATGAGCAATCGCACCAGTATCAAATACCCAGGAGGTACTACGAGCGCTGGTTAGGTCCACATCAATAACATGTATATCACATATACCTTTGACATTGTCGGCCTTCTTATCCGCTAAGTACTTGGGGCAGTTCCGCTTCTAGTGACCGTTTCCCTTGCAATAAAAGCACTCAGTCTCAGGCTTGGGTCCATTCTTTGGCTTCTTCCCAGCAGCTTGCTTACCGGGCGCGGCCACTCCCTTGCCGTCCTTCTTGAAGTTCTTTTTACCCTTGCCTTTCTTGAACTTAGTGGTTTTATTCATCATCAACACTTGATGTTCCTTTTTGATTTCCACCTCCGCTGATTTCAGCATTGAATATACCTCACTAATGGTCTTTTCCATCCCTTGCATATTGAAGTTCATCACAAAGCTCTTGTAGCTAGGTGGGAGCGACTGAAGGATTCTGTCAATGACCGCATCATCCTGGAGGTTAACTCCCAGATGAGACAAGCGGTTGTGCAACCCAGACATTTTGAGCATGTGCTCGCTGACGGAACTATTCTCCTCCATCTTACAACTGTAGAACTTGTCGGAGACTTCATATCTCTCAACCCGGGCATGAGCTTGGAAAACCATTTTCAGCTCTTGGAACATCTCATATGCTCCATGTTGCTCAAAACGCTTTTGGAGCCCCGGTTCCAAGCTGAAAAGCATGCCGCACTGAACGAGGGAGTAATCATCACTGCGCGTTTGCCAGGCGTTCATAACGTCTTGATCTGCTAGGAAAATAGGTGCTTCACCTAGCGGTGCATCAAGGGCATATGCTTTCTTGGCAGCCATGATGATAATCCTCAGGTTACGGACCCAGTCCGTGTAGTTGCTGCCATCGTCTTTCAGCTTTGTTTTCTCTAGGAACGCATTGAAGTTGAGGGCAACATTAGTGTGGGCCATTTGATATACAAGACATATTGCAAAGTTTTAGACTATGTTCATGATAATTAAGTTCATCTAATCAAATTATTTAATGAACTCCCACTCAGATAGACATCCCTTCAGTCATCTAAGTGATACATGATCCGAGTCAACTAGGCCGTGTCCGATCATCATGTGAGACGGACTAGTCATCATCGGTGAACATATTCATGTTGATCGTATCTTCTATACGACTCATGTTCGACCTTTCGGTCTTCCATGTTCCGAGGCCATGTTTGTACATGCTAGGCTCGTCAAGTCAACCTAAGTGTATTGTGTGTGTGTAAATCTGGCTTACACCCGTTGTATGCGAACATTAGAACCTATCACACCCGATCATCACGTGGTGCTTCGGAATAACGGACCTTAGCAACGGTGCACAGTTAGGGGGAACACTTTCTTGAAATTATTGCGAGGGATCATCTTATTTATGCTACCGTTGTTCTAAGCAAATAAGATGTAAAAACATGATAAACATCACATGCAATCAAATAGTGACATGATATGGCCAATATCATTTTGCTCCTTTTGATCTCCATCTTCGGGGTGCCATGATCATCATCGTCACCGGCATGACACCATGATCTCCATCATCATGTCTTCATGAAGTTGTCCCGCCAATTATTACTTCTACTACTATGGCTAACGGTTAGCGATAAAGTAAAGTAATTACATGACGTTTATGTTGACACACAGGTCATAAATAAATTAAGACAACTCCTATGGCTCCTACCGGTTGTCATACTCATCGACATGCAAGTCGTGATTCCTATTACAAGAACATGATCAATCTCATACATCACATATATCATTCATCACATCCTTTTGGCCATATCACATCACACGGCATATACTGCAAAAACAAGTTAGACGTCCTCTAATTGTTGTTGCAAGGTGTTTTACGTGGCTGCTACCGGTTTCTAGCAAGAATGTTTCTTACCTACGCCAAAACCACAATGTGATATGCCAATTTCTATTTACCCTTCATAAGGACCCTTTTCATCGAATCTGATCCGACTAAAGTGGGACAGACAGACACCCGCTAGCCACCTTATGCAACTAGTGCATGTCAGTCGGTGGAACCAGTCTCACGTAAGCGTACGTGTATGGTCGGTCCGGGCCGCTTCATCCCATGATGCCGCCGAATCAAGATTAGAATAGTAACAGCAAGTAAAATGACAAAATCGACGCCCACAACAACTTGTGTTCTACTCGTGCATAGACCTAGCTCATGATGCCACTGTTGGGGATCATTGCAGAAATTAAAAAATTTCTACCATCACCAAGATGAATCTATGGAGTAACTAATAATGAGAGATAGGGGAGTGCATCTTCATACCCTTGAAGATCGCGAGTCGGAAGCGTTGCAAGAACGCGGTTGGAGGACTCGTACACGTAGCGATTCAGATCGCGGCCGAATCCGGTCTAAGCACCGAACAACGGTGCCTCCGCGTTCAACACACGTGCGTCCCGGTGACGTCTCCCGCACCTTGATCTACCAAGGAGGACGGAGAGGTTGAGGAAGAAGGCTCCAATAGCAGCACGACGGCGTGGTGGTGGAGTGGCAGTTCTTCGGCAGGGCTTCGCCAAGCTCACGCGGAGGAGGAGAGGTGTTGGGGAGGGGAGGGGTTGCGCCTTGGATGTGGTGCTGCAGCCCTCCCCTCGCCCCTCTATTTATAGGGACAAGGGGGAAGGGGGCCGGCCCCTCCAGATGAGATCTAGTGGGGGGCGGCGGCCAAGGGGGAGGGGGCTTGCCCCCCAGGCAAGGGGGCGCCCCCTTTAGGGTTCCCCCAAACCCTAGGCACATGGGCCCTAGGGGGGATGGCGCCCAGCCCACTAGGGGCTGGTTCCCTTCCACCTACAGCCCATAAGGCCCTCCGGGGCAGGTGGACCCTCCCGGTGGACCCCCAGAACCCCTTCGGTGGTCCCGGTACAATACAGGCATACTCCCGAATATTTCCGGTGACCATATGATGACTTCCCATATATAAATCTTCACCTACGGACTATTCTGGAACTCCTCGTGACGTCCGGGATCTCATCCGGGACTCCGAACAACATTCGGTAATCACATACAAATCTTCCTAATAACCCTAGCGTCATCGAACATTAAGTGTGCAGACCCTACGGGTTCGGGAACCATGCAGACATGACCGAGACAACTCTCTGGCCAATAACCAACAGCGGGATCTGGATACCCATGTTGGCTCCCACATGTTCCACGGTGATCTCATCGAATGAACCACAATGTCAAGGATTCAAGCAATCCCGTATACAATTCCCTTCGTCAATCGGTACATTACTTGCCCGAGATTCGATCGTCGGTATCCCAACACCTCATTCAATCTCGTTACCGGCAAGTCACTTTACTCATTCCGTAATGCATGATCCCGTGACCAACTACTTAGTCATAATGAGCTCATGATGATGCATTGCCGAGTGGGCCCAGAGATACCTCTCCGTCATACGGAGTGACAAATCCCAGTCTCGATTCATGCCAACCCAACAGACACTTTCGGAGATACCTGTAGTGCACCTTTATAGCCACCCAGTTATGTTGTGACGTTTGGTACACCCAAAGCACTCCTATGGTATCCGGGAGTTGCACAATCTCATGGTCTAAGGAAATGATACTAACATTAGAAAAGCTCTAGCAGACGAACTGCACGATATTGTGCTATGCTTAGGATTGGGTCTTGTCCATCACATCTTTCCCCTAATGATGTGATCTCGTTATCAATGACATCCAATGTCCATAGTCAGGAAACCATGAACATCTGTTGATCAACGAACTAGTCAACTAGAGGCTCACTAGGGACATGTTGTGGTCTATGTATTCACATGTATCACGATTTTCGGATAATACAATTAGCATGAACAATAGACAATTATCATGAACAAGGAAATATAATAATAACCATTTTATTATTTCCTCTAGGGCATATTTCCAACAACCGGACCCCCCCGGAGTATATTAGGCCTAATGGGCCTTAGTGGGAGAAGAGGAGGGCCGGCCAGGGCAGCCGCGCCCCCTCCCCCTTTAGTACAAATTGGACAAGGAGGGGGGCGCCCCCCTTTCCTTCTCTTATTCTCTCATTTCCTCTCCTTCTCCTACTCCTACTTGGAAGGGGGGAGTCCTGAGTAGGACTCCTCATGGGGCGCGCCATAGGAGGCTGGCCCCCTCCCCCTCCCCCTCCTCCACTCCTTTATATACGGGGAGGGGGCACCCCTTGGAGACACAACAATTGATCATTGATCTTTTAGCCGTGTGCAGTGCCCCCTCCACCATAATCCACCTCGGTCATATCGTAGCAGTGCTTAGGCGAATCCCTGTGTCGGTAGCTTCATCAACACCGTCACCACGCCGTCGTGCTGACGAAGCTCTTCCCGGAAGCTCTACTGGATCATGAGTTCGCAGGACGTCACCGAGCTGAATGTGTGCTGAACATAGGGATGTCATACGTTCGGTACTGAGGATCGGTCGATCATGAAGACGTGCGACTACATCAACCGCGTTGTCATAATGCTTCCGCTTACGGTCTATGAGGGTACGTAGACGACACTCTCCCCTCTCGTTGCTATGCATCACCATGATCTTGCGTGTGCGTAGGAATTTTTTTTGAAATTACTACATTCCCCAACACTACGATAGCAAGCTCCAAAGCATGAGCTGGTTCTGCTACACACATGTGAACATGTTGTCCAAGACAAGCTTGACCACGGAGTAGTCTTACAATAAAACACTACCGAGTTCAGGTGGGGAACCATCAAATAGGTTATCGAAGTCCTTACATAAGTCCGGATTAGCTTTCTTCTCCTTGAACAAATCAATCAGTGCTTTGGTATGCTACGGAATACATATGGGATGGAGGTAATTAATCTACCGAACCAAAGAATACTTCACACATGCATAACCAACTTGGGATGGTTCCAACGGAAGCAAAACAGCTTCTCGAACGGCAGCAACTTGCAGCAAATGCACGTGAACTTAAAGGAAGTCACTTCTTTCACCAAAACATATACCTCATGAACGGAACACGAAGGCAATGTTTAAAAAGTTTTTAACACTATTTAAGGTTCAACATGAATCATGGATGAGATAAGATGCTGCTGTTGGGCTCAACAACAAGTCATTGGGATTTCCATATAACCGGAATTCCACAATTATGTGAACAGGGTGATAGCGTTGGTCAGAAAAAAAGATGTAATGGTGTATGCTCGAGGGATCAACCATGAGTAAGACAACATTACGAACATAGTTGGTTCTGATTTGACTTGACGATAGCCCAAGTCAAAGTTTTGACAAGGCAATAGATCCAACAACTGATCACGAGGACCAATCAATGGAGATATCATCTTTCTTCAACACACACACACACAAAAGATATACCTTTGGAATTAACTAATTCAGATAAAGCTTTATCTTCCAACTCCCCATGTTTTTGTTTAGCTCAACCGACTAGTTCAGGGTATCCAACAAAGAATCTTGGAGAAAAGGTGGTTTGGAGGAAAACCAACATGATCACGAACTCAACATAGAGGTCAGGTGACAACCTAGTAATACTTCCGAGAAAATATTCGGAACATCATGAACCACCGATATGTCATTAAGCTCGATCTTGCTTCCGAGGCAAGAGGATATGATTGAGTAAGCAAGGGATTGACACAATCCTAACTCTTTGATCGAAGACTGCACCAGGGATATGAACTAGGTAGCACGATCAATCTTAGGATGATGATTCAATAACCAGCACACTAAGAATGAACTTATCTTCTATTAACTCCCAAGCAACAAGTTTGCTAGGAGTATTGATTTCACACATCACAATTCACTTGTCGGTATTCCGGTTACAATAACATGGAAACCAAGAAATGAACAATGATGGCAAAGAATATCACTAAATCAAGAATTCATAAGAGGTGGTGCAATTCTCATGACAATCCTGACATAAAGGGGGTTATACTCCATGGTAGAATAGAACAGAAGATGGATTGGCATTTTGATCTGTAGATCACAACTACTTTGACCCCATCCTGGATATGGATGAGGTACTGGAGTTTGTTTTCTCCTAGTCATTCCAGAATAGAATGGCTTGACGGACCATAAGGATAATAAGCATCGATGAACACGAATGCACACTGCTCCTGACTATGAATTGCTACACAATGGTCAGAATGAAATTGAAAAGGGACAGCTCAAAGGAACGTCTGATTTTCTGAGTTATGGATGCATAGATTAGTATGTCGAACCAAGTTCAACAGGTTTCTTCCGGATAATCCATGCGGAGAGGTAGAATTGGCAGAGTCACAATATAGAATGGAGAACTCATCAAGAGCACTCTTGTTGTAAATTTTTGGTTCAACGAGGAACTTCTACCATAAGCAGTTCCTGGTATTGGAGGAAGGAAATACCATGGACCTTGAGGACTATCGCAAAGGTTACTAATATCCTAAAGGAACTAGCAAACACTACCAACATGAAGTAAGTAGGGTGAATCTCGGGTTCAAGAACCTAGGAATAGAATGCCTACTACTAAATGGGATCACGGGGTGCTTTCGAGAAATGATGGCCAGAATCATCACACTGGGAACACAAAACATGGCTAGATTACTAGCTGACTCTCTAAGACACCTAGGGTTTGTAATAATAGCTCCAACATATATGTCGAGGCAATGAAGTACCTCACCACACTAGTTAGTGTGGTTGATCTGGCACAAAGAAACTTCGGAACGGTAAGGAGGGATTTACAAATGCATCAGACTATTTAGAAACCTGGGATGACTCGGACAGCATAACGGCTGTAAATGCTCAGAAAGATTTGAGACATCTTGAAAAATGGTGGCATAACCACTCAACATCACAATATCAAGGTTCTGAGGCCGGCTATGAACATACGGAAGTAGTGGGAACTGAACTGAGGCTTGAAACCAACAATCCTATAAGTCTACGGATTAGTAACACGTGATCATGATAGAAAGATGAGAAGCCAAGTTCTTAATCCCCATAGAAAATAAGAGGTTGACTCAGATCAGAAGGGCATGAGGTGAACGAGTAAAAAGAGCCTTACGTTCCCATCCACAATCAATTCCCTTATATAACTAAAGCATTTCTAGACACGACTTCAACCAGTTTGGCTTGGTAATCCTACAGGCAGTCAGGCTCTGATACCAAAGCTGTCAGGACCCCGATCCTAAGTCACACCGACCTAGCATGTAACACATCATATCACTTTGCGGCCTCACGCACGGTATTCCCACTGGTGCCACCTTACCTTGCCCGGGACCGTTTGCGCCTTTTGGCTCAAGTATATGATAGTGTCGCTAGCATCCATATGATAGAGAACCCAGGCCGACATGACTAGTTGTAAACCCAAGGTGGCACTAACCTACAGGGACAGGCATACATGATCCAGGAATGAACGTGTTGGTCATCAACGTATGAACCCAAGTCATAGCAAGCTACAAGGACTTAAAGGAACAACGCGTGACATTTCCCCAAAGGGACAGACACAGGAACAAAGAAGGACACATGCCGGCCATCCTAAGTCTTCCGGAGCAGTAGCAAGCTACCATGGCTCAGTGGAAGCACTAGGAGACATTTCTCGGTAAGAGAGGCTACCAAGAATAAACAACTAGGTTGTGGGATCCCACACATACCAAGCATTTCATTAACATACACACAATATGCTCGATATGTGCAAATACAACATGGCATCACAACAAAACTCCACGACTCAAAGTATCTATTCATTCGGCTCCGAGGAGCCAGATATTACAAACATGGGTCTGATGACCCAGCATTCAAGTCATACAAGCAATAAGCACATGCGGAAGCTTAACTTGTCTGAGTACAGACAACTATAAATGAAAAAGGTTGAGAAGCCTGACTATTTACAAGACCCTGCCGAGGGCACAAGATCATAGTTGAGGTAACAAGCTAAACGTCGAAGTTCACGCGGAACTACTAGTGAGACTAAAGTCTCTCTGCAAAAACATAAATTAAGCAAACATGAGTACAAATGTACTCAGCAAGACTTACATCAGAACTAGCTACATATGCATCAGTGTCAACAAAGGGGGTGGTGGAGTTTAACTGTAGCAAGACAGCTTTGACTCGGTGGCTATCCTGAACTACGACTGCAAGTAACTCTTTTGGGGTGGCGCACACGAGTCCACATATTCAGCAATCAATACACCACTATGGATCCACTCCCGTCTCTCTATGAGAATGCCATCCATAGCACTCACGCTTATCTTGAGCATTTTAGAGTATCCACTTTCACTGGTCTATGAACTGTATAGGCAACCCAGAAGTCCATTATCGTGGATGTGGCTATTCGAATAGATCATGTTAACCCTGCAGGGGTGTACTTCTTCACACACGCTCTCGCCACTCACCACCATGTACACATCGTGTATCTCGGGAACCTTCAAGCAGTAGCAGGCATGACAAACAAGCATGAATGAGTAGGCACATCAGGGCTCAAACAACTCCTACTCATGCTAATGGGTTCCATCTATTTACTGTGGCAATGATAGGTCATGCAGAGGAAAAGGGGTTCAACTACCACAACATGTAACAGTGTGTGATGCCCCGAGACCGTTGCGCCAGGTGTCTTCCAGTTATTCGTTGTCGTTGCCGTGTCTTTCGCTTGCATGTTCCATCTTGTCATGTCATCATGTGCATTGCATCATATTGTTTTCAAAACTTGCATCCATCCCGGTCTCCTCGTTCTCTCCGTTGTCCATTCTGAGCTCAGACACACTTGCACGCGCCCGTGGCATGTCCAAAATAGTATTTTATTAGTAGCCGGAAAATGTTCTCGGATTGGGCTGAAAGTTGGCGTGCGGTCTTATTATAGTGTAGGTAGGCTGCCTGCCAAGTTTCATCACATTCGGAGTTCGTTTGATAGCCCAAATGTTAAACTATAGCGGCAATATAGCCGGTCTATCGTCGGACATTTTCGGTCTCCGGAAACGGATGCCGGGTTGCATTCCTCCTCTCCCTTCTCAGTCTGACCACACACTAAACCTCATTCGCCTAACCCCTCTTTGCACATCGCGCGCGTCCGGAAGTTGTCCCGAACCCAACCCGGGCAGTCATCACCGTTGGGTCCGGATCATCCCCTAACATCTACAAAACGTCTCTGTTTTCTTATTTGATCTCCCTAGCCTATTTATCCGAGACCGTCTGATTAAGATCGGAGGTTCCAAATGCCCTAAACTTAGCCCTTTTGCTATTTATAGATCAACCAATAGCCTATTTTGGGCAAACCCTGAAATCTAGGGACTTGTCCTGCCGCCGCCGCACTCATCTCCGAAATCCCCATCGGGATCCACCCCGATCCACCAGCCAACCGAAGCCGCCTCCTCCTTCCTCGTTTTCCCCATCAGGCCAACCAACATCCCCTTCCTCGATCTCCTTCCCCGAGCTCCTCCTCATCGTCCCAGCAGCAGCACCAGAGCCACCTCACGTCTCCTCCCTCCCGTTCCTTCTTTCTTTCTTTCACCTGTTGCCGTGCTCATCTCATCTCTCTCTCTCTCGTACTGGACAGGAGAGCAGCCATGGCCGTCCGTCCATGGAGGTGAGCCGCGCCGCCCTGGTCACCTGTGACCTTGGGTTGCCTCCGTGTCGTCCTCACCGCCCGCTGGTGAGCTCTTTTGCACCGCCTCCGACCCCTTTCTTTTCCTCGCGTCACGCCTCTGCTAATTTCCCCGCCTCGCTGTCGTTTTGCTGCAGGAGCCGAGGCCGTCGCCTCCTAAGTTCATCACATCGCTACCGGGTTCACCGGATCCGCTGCCTCCCGGCACCCCTTATTCAACGGCGCCTGCAACCCCTACCTCCCTCGCGCGCCAAGTTCGCGTCGTCGCTCTCCCGAACCGCCACAACCTGCAGGAGCTTCAAGAGACGAACGCAGTCGCCAGGACCCGGCCAGATCCTGCCGTTCCCGCTCCTCCTCATGCGCCAAGTCTGCCCAGCCGCCCGCTGCGCCTGCTCGCAGCGCCAGACACCGCCCTCCGCTGCTGCTTTGCCGCCGTCTAGCCGTGCCGTCGTTCCCCTGTTTCCTCTGCTTCGTGAACGAGCGAGGAGAACGACTGCGCGTCGCCTGCGTGCGTTGACTACGCCCGCGTGGACTCGAGCGAGTCCAGCGCTTCGGCCCAGCTGCGCCGCTAATCCTGGCCCAACCGCAAGGCCTAGCCACTTCCTCCCCAGCCTGCCTCCTTCACCAACGGGCCGAAGCCCATGGTGAGCACCACCAAATCCCCTAGCCCTGTGTGCAGTGTTGGCCCGATCACAGATTCGGCCCGCTTCTATTTTTTCCCTGTTCTGTGATTTAGCTTTTTTTCCTGAGATAATTGTTTTGCAGTTTAGTCCCTAGAATCATGCATCTAATAACTTCTCACCCGTGCATCGGTTTAAAACAAACTTTATATGTAAAATGTCTAGAATTTTGTCTAGTTTATTAATAACCAACTTTCATCTATGTTTAAAATGTTTAAAATGATGTTTGCATAAATTTTTCCCCTATGTCATGTTAAAATGCTTTATTTTCATAACTAAATAACCGTAGCTCCAAACTTAACAAACTTTATATGTAAATGGGGTAGAATTTTGCCTAGTTTAACATGGTGCCATCATCTTGCATGTTTAATAACTATAAAATATGGTTTAGGGCAGAACAGTTCCAAAACCTAAATTATGCACATGAGGAGTTTCCGGAATTGTTGTTTGTTGTTTCGGCCTCATTTAAACTTGCCTAGTTAGGTAGTTTTCATTTGCTTCACCCTCTTGCCATGCTAACAACATTTAATCTTGTTGGGTACATAAACGAGAGAGAACTAAATAAGTCATGTGGTGTTTTCTTCAATATGTAACTCCGTTGCATGTTGAGCTCCACTTAATTTGTAGTATTGTTTGTGCATATTGCCATGCCATGCTTCATTAAACCGGACATGCATCATACTTGGTTGTGCATCATGCCATTTTTATATGGTGGATGTTTTACTATGTTGTTTGCTTCTTTCCGGTGTTGCTTCTTCGGGTTGGTTCCGATAACATCGTGTGTGTGAGGATCCGTTCGACTACGTCCGTTTGTCTTCTTCATGGACTCGTTCTTCTTCCTTGCGGGATTTCAGGCAAGATGACCATACCCTCGAAATCACTTCTATCTTTGCTTGCTAGTTGCTCGCTCTTTTGCTATGCCTATGCTGCGATACCTACCACTTTCTTATCATGCCTCCCATATTGTTGAACCAAGCCTCTAACCCACCTTGTCCTAGCAAACCGTTGTTTGGATACGTTACCGCTTTGCTCAGCCCCTCTTATAGTGGTGTTAGTTGCAGGTGAAGATTGAAGTTTGTTCCTTGTTGGAACATGGAGATGTTGTTCCTTGTTGGAACATGTTTACTGGTTGGGATATCACAATATATCTTATTTAATTAATGCATCTATATACTTGGTAAAGGGTGGAAGGCTCGGCCTTATGCCTGGTGTTTTGTTCCACTCTTGCCGCCCTAGTTTCCGTCATATCGGTGTTATGTTCCCGGATTTTGCGTTCCTTACGCGGTTGTGTTATAATGGGAACCCCTTGACAATTCGCCTTGAATAAAACTCCTCCAGCAATGCCCAACCTTGGTTTTACCATTTGCCTCACCACCACCTACTTTTCCCTTGGGAGTCGCTCTCTTGAGGGTTCATCTTTATTTTAACCCCCTCGGGCCAGTGCTCCTCTGAGTGTTGGTCCGAACTGAGCTGCCTGCGGGGCCACCTCGGGGAAACTTGAGGGTTGGTTTTACTCGTAGCTAGTCACATCTGAGTGTGCCCTGAGAACGAGATATGTGCAGCTCCTATCGGGATTTGTCGGCACATTCGGGCGGTGTTGCTGGACTTGTTTTACCATTGTCGAAATGTCTGGTAACCGGGATTCTGAGTCTGATCGGGTCTTCCCGCTAGAAGGAATATCCTTCGTTGACCGTGAGAGCTTGTGATGGGCTAAGTTGGGACACCCCTGCAGGGATTGAACTTCCGAAATCCATGCCCGCGGTTATGGGAAGATGGGAATTTGTTAATGTCCGGTTGTACAAAACCTAAAGTTGACCTTAATTAAAATACATCAACCGTGTGTGTAACCGTGATGGTCTCTTTCCGGTGGAGTCCGGGAAGTGAACACGGTGTTGGAGTTATGCTTGACGTAGGTTGTTCTAGGATCACTTCTTGATCATAGTTGTTCGACCGTGCTTTTGCCTTCTCTTCTCGCTCTCATTTGCGTATGTTAGCCACCATATATGCTAGTCGCTTGCTGCAGCTCCACCTCATACCTTTTACCTTACCTATGAGCTTAAATAGTCTTGATCGCGAGGGTGTGAGATTGCTGAGTCCCCGTGACGCACAGATACTTCCAAAACCAGCTTGCAGGTGCCGTTGAACCGTGCGGATGATGCAACCGAGCTCAAGGAGGAGCTCGATGAAGATCTTGTCCTTTATGTTGTTTCGTTCTAGTTGATCAGTAGTGGAGCCCAGTTGGGGTCGATCGGGGATCTGTGTAGCATTTCGGGTAGTCTTCTTGTATTTTGGTTCTGTAGTCGGACCTTGATTGTATCTGGTTGATGTAATGCTTTATTCATGTATTTGTGTGAAGTGGCGATTGTAAGCCAACTATGTATCTCTTTCCCTTATGTATTATATGGGTTTTGTGAAGATTGCCTCTCTTGCGACATTGCTTTCAATGCGGTTATGCCTCTAAGTCGTGCTTCGACACGTGGGAGATATAGCCGCATCGAGGGCGTGAAAAGTTGGTATATCTGAGCCTTCCCCGACCTTAGGAGCCCCCTGCTTGATCGAACCGCTGGCGTTAGTGAGTCTAGAAATGTTTTGAGTCATTTAGGATTATATATATCGGAGAGTTAGGATTTCTTTTTACTCCTCAGTCCCTTCGTCGCTCTGGTGAGGCATCCTGACATAGAGTTTTGACTCTTCTCTTCTCAAATTTCACTAAAAAAATTTAGGATCACGCGGGTATCTTGGAATCGTTCCGATAGTTTTGTGACGAGAACATTGTTCTTGGTGCCTCCTGACATTTAGGGGTTGTGGCAGTGTCCTGGGGAGTTGAGCTCTGAGGTGTTGTCATCACAATTTTATCGTTACAGTTCTGGAATACCTGAGTTTAGTTTTGCCGACATCGAAAATCTCTTTTATGCAGTTGTTGGTGAGATAACCTCGACGCCACCCAGTACCGGGGCGGGAGTTCGGGAGTATTGCCATAACTCGTATAACGGATGCTTTTCGAAGGTTGAGGTAAATGATTTCCGAAGGTTTCTTGGTTATGTGTTGAAGGATGGATACAGCTGGATATAGGATTTGCTCGTTTGGGTGAGATATTATGCTTCCCCTGTATCCCCAACACCTGATTGCATAACCGGAAAATTTTGGGAGTTTATAAGTGGGAATTCAAGTAGCTCTTAGGATATCTTTCTGGCGAATGTATGATATGAAATTGGGGTTCGACGTCTGGTGGTCCGCGTATCCACGGTTGGTTTTACAGTGGTCTCGTTGTGTCTTAAAGAGTCCTTGCCTATGCCGACTCGGGGACGCTTCGTATGTCATGTGCACTGCCTTGTACATGATGGTGCTGTACGATCGAGCCCGTGTAGGCCCCACCACGAAAACTTCGGGCGAAATCTCTATCTTATGTTTGTTCCGGCTTATTCTGCAAGCCAATCCTTTGTTTTGTTTTCAGTTGTGGTATTCGAGTTGCTTCAATGTCAAATGTTGATTCCATACCTTTCCTAAGTGGTGTTCTCACATTTCTATGTGAATGCAAATCCTTCATGACAATCGAGATTGTCATGTTATTTTTTTTTTCAACCGGTGTGTTTTCTCTTCAAGTGAAGCCGATCATTTCAACATCCGCAAGATCAAGTATCAGTTTCTTCTGAACGGTGTTTGTTTCATCCGTCTCCAAGTTGCCTTTGTTTTCCCTCCCTCCCACCCTTTTCTTCAAGGAACCAGATTTCTTATTCAAGTATCATTTTAATGTTGTGAAGTCTCTCCATTCTTTTACGTCAATGTTCTTATCCGTTGATTCTCAGGAAGATTCCAACGAAGCTTCAAGTTCGTCACTCTTCACTCGTTTTCTTCTCCGGTGGTCAAGCTTTGGTGTTGATCATATCCTTTTTCATCGTTTCAAATAACTTCTCATGCCGGTGCACCTCATAATCTTTCACCGCTCGCTATTCTATTGTTCCGGAGTGCTGAAGATACCTCAGAATATGTTGGAGTTTATTCTCATTCTTTCAAGATCTTTCGGGAATGCTATCTTATTCAAGCCATTTAATTCAACCGGTGCTTTCTCTCTTGTAAATCGTTTAACGGTGTTTTCTTTTGAGTGGGCCCTAACCCACAGGTCTTTTCCCAGGATCTTTCCTGACCCTTCTTATTTTTTCCGGAGTTACTCTCATATTCTTCTCCAAGTTTGACGTAAGATGATTCATCATCAGTCATATGTCTTCCTCCAAGATCTTTCAAATTCTTTTCATCGTTGGTTCAACTTTTCCATTCTTCTTTATTCTGGAGTATCTCAACAATTTGGTGGTGTTTCTCGTCGTAATTCTCAGATTTTGATGATCGAAGAAGAGTTTTCCTCAAAATCTTAACCATTCTCTCCGAGTTGCGTAGTTCAAGCTTGTTGCCATCCTCTCATAATTATTTTCGATTGTGAGATTTCTTTTCACGCATCCGGTGCAAATTCAGGAGTCTTTTCAGTTTGATTCTCCAGAGGCCATCATCTCATTATTATTCATTTCAGCTGGCAGCTCACATTCTCCAAATCTTACCGGTGCATCGTTCGAATATCCTCTAATCAGTTCATGATCTCTTCATTCTCATGGATCCAAACCCTCTTATGTATCTTCGTTCATTTGCTAATTCTTCCCGGTGTTTGGTTATCTTTTATTCGTTCATTTTCAATCCTTACGGTGGTTCGTTTAAGATTTCTCTCCCTTCTTTATCATAGCTATTCATTCGTTGTTTCGATCCTACCGGTGGATTCGTCGAAGACCTTCCCAAGTTTGCGCTATATCTCGCTTAATTCTTGCTACGAGAATAAGTAGTATGCCAAATCCGTTGTTGATCATCAATTTAATTGATCAAGGACAAGCATAATGTAATTCTTATTCTTGTTTCATCCATATGTTAATCTTTTCTTCCGGAGTTTGTTCACGATAATTAAATTCTTGGTTTCAAGTGCTCGTCTTTCTTTTCCGGAGTTCCAAGCCTTTCCCCTTTGTCTCGTCGCGAAGCTCCTTCTAAATCATTTCAAGGTTTCACTTTATGTTTTTCAACTTCTCTTTCCTTCCGTTTGATCATTCTTTTGTTTAACGGAGTTCTTGATTGAGGTTCTACATGATAGTTCATCAAGGATTTAATTCCTTCTTGAAGTGTTCATCAAGATTCTTTTCAGGGGAGCTCAAGTTTTTCTTCTTCTTGCAATCCGGAGTGCATTTCTTTCTACCGTATCATTGGAGGTGGTTTTACGTCATTCTTGATAATTTGAGTTCACGCTTCATGATCCACATGTTGATAAGAATGAGATATTTTAAATCCATCAACCTCTTCGCTGGGGTTATCTTGGGCTATATTTCACCTAAAGCTTTCCTTTAAGGATTGTTGCTCTTATGGTGTTTGTCAATGATCCAAGTTCTTCATTTATCTTCCCGGTGAAATATTTGCTCGTCTCCTTGTTCATACCAATCCAATTCTTTTTCCCGTGAATGGCAGGTTGTCATGTCATAATTTGAGATGTATTCCATAAGATCATATCAAGCTTATTCTTTTCGTTGTTGGTTTTCCAACAACTCTGTTCTAGCTTTTGTTGTAAGCGTGCTCCCTCGAGATCTCGTTTCCCTTCGTTCATCCCATTCCATTCTATTCTTTGGTTCCGGAGTCATTGTGATGTTGCTCTTTTCTCTCATCATCTTGGATCGTGTTCTTTTCGTGCCTATTCATTTAACCGGAGTGTCGTGCCCTCGGCTCAAGTTCTTTTCATCTTATCAAGCCTTGCATCCCTTCTCAACCGGAGTGCTGCCCAAAGTTGTTCTTCCTTGTTCCTCTTTGCTAACGGAGTGCTTTCAACTTCATGTATCTCCATTGTATTCTTTTCTCGAAATGGCTTAACCTTTGCAAGGTTCTTTGGTCTCACTCGTTTGTCAAAGAGGCAACTTAGTTTTACCTCTCCTCTTCCTCTTCCTTTTCCCTCCGGTGCCATCCTAGATCTCGGGACGAGATCCTCTCGTAGTGGTGGAGTGTTGTGACGCCCCGAGACCGTTGCGCCAGGTGTCTTCCAGTTATTCGTTGTCGTTGCCGTGTCTTTCGCTTGCGTGTTGCATCTTGTCATGTCATCATGTGCATTGCATCATCTTGTTTTCAAAACTTGCATCCGTCCCGGTCTCCTCGTTCTCTCCGTTGTCTGTTCTGAGCTCAGACACACTTGCACGCGCCCGTGGCATGTCCAAAATAGTATTTTATTAGTAGCCGGAAAATGTTCTCGGATTGGGTTGAAAGTTGGTGTGCGGTCTTATTATAGTGTAGGTAGGCCGCCTGCCAAGTTTCATCACATTCGGAGTTCGTTTGATAGCCCAAACGTTAAACTATAGCGGCAATATAGTCGGTTTATTGTCGGACGTTTTCGGTCTCCGGAAACGGATGCCGGGTTGCATTCCTCCTCTCTCTTCTCAGTCTGACCACACACTTAACCTCGTTCGCCTAACCCCTCTCTTCACATCGCGCGCGTCCGGAAGTTGTCCCGAACCCGACCCGGGCAGTCATCACCATTGGGTCCGGATCATCCCCTAACATCTACAAGACGTCTCTGTTTTCTTATTTGATCTCCCTAGCCTATTTATCCGAGACCGTTTGATTAAGATTGGAGGGTCCAAATGCCCTAAACTTAGCCCTTTTGCTATTTATAGATCAACCAATAGCCTATTTTGGGCAAAACCCTAAAATCTAGGGACTTGTCCCTGCCGCCGCCGCCGCACTCATCTCCCAAATCCCCATCGGGATCCACCCCGATCCACCAGCCAACCGAAGCCGCATCCTCCTTCCTCGTTTTCCCCATCGGGCCAACCAACATCCCCTTCCTCGATCTCCTTCCCCGAGCTCCTCCTCGTCGTCCCAGCAACAGCACCGGAGCCACCTCGCGTCTCCTCCCTCCCGTTCCTTCTTTCTTTCTTTCACCTATTGCCGTGCTCATCTCTCTCTCTCTCTCATACTGGACAGGAGAGCAGCCATGGCCGTCCGTCCATGGAGGTGAGCCGCGCCGCCCTGGTCACCTGCGACCTTGGGTTGCCTCCGTGTCGTCCTCACCGCCCGCTGGTGAGCTCTTTTGCACCGCCTCTGACCCCTTTCTTTTCCTCGCGTCGCGCCTGTGCTGATTTCCCCGCCTCGCCGTCGTTTTGCTGCAGGAGCTGAGGCCGTCGCCTCCTAAGTTCGTCGCGCCGCTACCGAGTTCGCCGGATCCGCTGCCTCCCGGCACCCCTTCCTCAACCGTCCCTGCAACCCCTGCCTCCCTCGCGTGCCAAGTTCGCGTCGTCGCTCTCCCGAACCGCCGCAACCTGCAGGAGCTTCAAGAGACGAACGCAGTCGCCAGGACCCGGCCAGACCCTGCCGTTCCCGCTCCTCCTCGTGCGCCAAGTCCGCCCAGCCGCCCGCTGCGCCCGCTCGCAGCGCCAGACGCCACCCTCCGCTGCTGCTTTGCCGCCGTCCAGCCGTGCCGCCGTTCCCCTGTTTCCTCTGCTTCGTGAACGAGCGAGGAGAACGACCGCGCGTCGCCTGCGTGCGTTGACTGCGCCCGCGTGCACTCGAGCGAGTCCAGCGCTTTGGCCCAGCTGCGCCGCTAATCCTGGCCCAACCGCAAGGCCCAGCCAGCCTCCTTCACCAACGGGCCGAAGCCCATGGTGAGCACCACCAAATCCCCTAGCCCTGTGTGCACTGTTGGCCCGATAGCAGATTCGGCCCGTTTCTATTTTTTTCCCTGTTCTGCGATTTAGCTTTTTTTCCTAAGATAACTGTTTTGCAGTTTAGTCCCTAGAATCATGCATCTAATAACTTCTCACCCGTGCATCGGTTTAAAACAAACTTTATATTTAAAATGTCTAGAATTTTGTCTAGTTTATTAATATCCAACTTTCATCTATGTTTAAAATGTTTAAAATGATGTTTACATAAATTTTGCCCCTATGTCATGTTAAAATGCTTTATTTTCATAACTAAATAACCGTAGCTCCAAACTTAACAAACTTTATATGTAAATGGGGTAGAATTTTGCCTAGTTTAACATGGTGCCATCATCTTGCATGTTTAATAACTATAAAATATGGTTTAGGGCAGAACAGTTCCAAAACCTAAATTATGCACATGAGGAGTTTCCGGACTTGTTGTTTATTGTTCCGGCCTCATTTAAACTTGCCTAGTTAGGTAGTTTTCATTTGCTTCACCCTCTTGCCATGCTAACAACATTTAATCTTGTTGGGTACATAAACGAGAGAGAACTAAATAAGTCATGTGGTGTTTTCTTCAATATGTAACTCCGTTGCATGTTGAGCTCCACTTAATTTGCAGTATTGTTTGTGCATATTGCCATGCCATGCTTCATTAAACCGGGCATGCATCATACTTGGTTGTGCATCATGCCATGTTTAGGTGGTGGATGTTTTACTATGTTGTTTGCTTCTTTTCGATGTTGCTTCTTCGGGTTGGTTCCGATAACGTCGTGTGTGTGAGGATCCGTTCGACTACGTCCGTTTGTCTTCTTCATGGACTCGTTCTTCTTTCTTGCGGGATTTCAGGCAAGATGACCATACCCTCGAAATCACTTCTATCTTTGCTTGCTAGTTGCTCGCTCTTTTGCTATGCCTATGCTGCAATACCTACCACTTGCTTATCATGCCTCCCATATTTTTGAACCAAGCCTCTAACCCACCTTGTCCTAGCAAACCGTTGTTTGGCTACGTTACCGCTTTGCTCAGCCCCTCTTATAGCGTTGTTAGTTGCAGGTGAAGATTGAAGTTTGTTCCTTGTTGGAACATGGAGATGTTGTTCCTTGTTGGAACATGTTTACTGGTTGGGATATCACAATATATCTTATTTAATTAATGCATCTATATACTTGGTAAAGGGTGGAAGGCTCGGCCTTATGCCTGGTGTTTTGTTCCACTCTTGCCGCCCTAGTTTCCGTCATATCGGTGTTATGTTCCTGGATTTTGCGTTCCTTACGCGGTTGTGTTATAATGGGAACCCCTTGACAGTTCGCCTTGAATAAAACTCCTCCAGCAATGCCCAACCTTGGTTTTACCATTTGCCTCACCACCACCTACTTTTCCCTTGGGAGTCGCTCTCTCGAGGGTCATCTTTATTTTAACCCCCTCGGGCCAGTGCTCCTCTGAGTGTTGGTCCGAACTGAGCTGCCTGCGGGGCCACCTCGGGGAAACTTGAGGGTTGGTTTTACTCGTAGCTAGTCTCATCTGAGTGTGCCCTGAGAACGAGATATGTGCAGCTCCTATCGGGATTTGTCGGCACATTTGGGCGGTGTTGCTGGACTTGTTTTACCATTGTCGAAATGTCTTGTAATCGGGATTCTGAGTCTGATCGGGTCTTCCCGCTAGAAGGAATATCCTTCGTTGACCGTGAGAGCTTGTGATGGGCTAAGTTGGGACACCCCTGTAGGGATTGAACTTCCGAAATCCGTGCCCGCGGTTATGGGTAGATGGGAATTTGTTAATGTCCGGTTGTAGAAAACCTGAAGTTGACCTTAATTAAAATACATCAACTGTGTGAGTAACCATGATGGTCTCTTTCCGGCAGAGTCTGGGAAGTGAACACGGTGTTGGAGTTATGCTTGACGTAGGTTGTTCTAGGATCACTTCTTGATCATAGTTGTTCGACCGTGCTTTTGCCTTCTCTTCTCG
The DNA here is from genome assembly GCF_056163025.1 of Triticum urartu. Taxonomy (NCBI): domain Eukaryota; kingdom Viridiplantae; phylum Streptophyta; class Magnoliopsida; order Poales; family Poaceae; genus Triticum; species Triticum urartu. Next base: position 609,021,411 of record NC_141875.1, on the reverse strand, counting down.
CTCTCATTTGCGTATGTTAGCCACCATATATGCTAGTCGCTTGCTGCAGCTCCACCTCATACCTTTTACCTTACCTATGAGCTTAAATAGTCTTGATCGCGAGGGTGTGAGATTGCTGAGTCCCCGTGACTCACAGATACTTCCCAAACCAGCTTGCAGGTGCCATTGAACCGTGCGGATGACGCAACCGAGCTCAAGGAGGAGCTTGATGAAGATCTTGTCCTTTATGATGTTTCGTTCTAGTTGATCAGTAGTGGAGCCCAGTTGGGGTCGATCGGGGATCTGTGTAGCAATTGGGGTAGTCTTCTTGTATTTTGGTTCCGTAGTCAGACCTTGATTGTATCTGGTTGATGTAATGCTTTATTCATGTATTTGTGTGAAGTGGCGATTGTAAGCCAACTATGTATCTCTTTCCCTTATGTATTATATGGGTTGTGTGAAGATTACCTCACTTGCGACATTGCTTTCCATGCGGTTATGCCTCTAAGTCGTGCTTCGACACATGGGAGATATAGCCGCATCGAGGGCGTGACACAGTGGAAGCGTTGTTGTCCTAATGCAGTAAAAGAGAGCAGAAGCGAGAGAGTGCGATTGTATCGGAATGAACAAGGGGGTTTTGCTTTCCTGGCACTTCTGAAGATAGTATAGCTCTTCATCGGTGTCATCAAACTCATCGTCGGAACATACATCTATCGAGGGGGAACAACCACTAGCAAAGAGAGAAAGGACAGAATCAATGCAATGCACAATATGATGCATGATCATGACATGGTAATATGTTGTGATTTGAGCTAATGCAACAGAAAGTCATTTTAATTGAAGTGGAATTCAAAACTATATCAAATTCCAACTCCAAACCTATTATGAAATTTGCCCTAATCATGTTTCATCCTAAACAATGAGGTTAACATGCTCAAACATGGATGAAAATAGTACAGATGGATAGATTGGATTTTTCTGATAATTTTTCATATATAAATTATTCCATTCTGAGTTACGGTTGATTTTCTATGAATTTTAGAAGTTTTGCTAATTTTCTGGAATTTCCAGAATATAAATAATCCAGAAAATATTTATTGCGTCAGCACTGCGTTAGCAGGTCAACCGGGCTGACCAGAGTCAAACCTGACAATGGGGTCCACCGGTCAGTGACTCTATTAATTAACAGTGTTAATTATCCAAAAACTAATCCTAAGCTATAGTTAGCAGGGGCTTGGCCCCACCTGTCATTGATCCACAGGGGTCAAAACAGGTCAATGGGGTCAAACCCGCCGGCGAAGTTAGGGGCGGCCAGGGGCTTCCGAAAACCGCTCCGGTGCACCATTCGGCGCGTGGTTGGGTTCTCCGGGACGCTGGCGAAGCGGCGCATCCAACGGTGATGCTCTCCGGGCCTGGGGTGGCCGGAAACGCCGACGACGAGCACCGCGGCGGCGGCCGGAGCTCGGGCAATGACGGGTTCGGCGTTGCGGTGCACTAGGGAATGCGCTGGTGTGTGCTACATGCTCTTGGTGAGGTATGGAGCATGGTTCCGCGCTCGGAAGTGAGCTGCGGTGGCCCTGGCCATGGCGATGAGGAGCCATGGTGGCGGGACCTCTCGGGTCTGGTGGGTAGGCTAGCTAAGGGATGACCGCAAGAGAGAGATGTGAGGCGGAAATAAGAGGGGCTCACGGCGAGGTTGATGGAGTGCTCAGCTAGCTTGAGGAAGCGGGGGATCCGGTGAATCGGCGACAGCGATCTTCGGACAGAGGCGAGGAAGAAGACGACGATGGAGGCTTCACAAGGCCTCCGGGCTAGTGGGTTCCAGCGTAGAGGTGCGCGACAGCGAGGCAGAGCTCGTGGAGTAGCTGGTTGATCGTGGGGAGACTGGTGGCCGCGGTGGTCGGTGATGGTGGCGACGACCGCGCTCGGGGGGTGAGGGAGAGGGGTCCAGGCAAGGGGAGAGAGAGCGCTGAGAGGGGGAGGATCCGGGGGGTCTGGGCGTCTCACTGGTGTGGCTGGAAGAGCCGGGGCATCGCGCTGGAGCAGGAGGTGGCATCATCAGCCGCGCGCGTGCAGGCACGTAGCTGCTTCTCCTCCTGGCAGGAGGAAGAAGACGGTGTTCCCCTGTGGGCTGGGCCAAAACACGAGTTGGGCCAGGCAGGTAAGTCAGGTAAGTTACACGTAAGCTCTCTTTTCCTTTTGTTTCAGTTTTCTATTTCTTTTATTCTGTTTTGAAAAATCCTGAAAATAATTGTGGGCAGTGTTTGGATTATTTCCAACAACCCACAACTAGTTTCAAAATTATTAGACCATTTAAAATATTGATAGGATTTAAATGCTCCAATTCAAATACGATATGAGTTAGTTGAAAGATCCAGAATGTCCTAGAAATATATTCATCATTTTTGGCAGAGGTTTTCACCTTTATCAGAAATCATGAACAATTTCAAAGGGCATTTTGGGTTCTTTGAAAAAGGTTTTGGATTGAACCTAGTTGAGTTCCATTTGGTGCTAGGGTTTAAACATCCCTATTTCTAGTTTAAAATAAAAATAGACATGATGCAACAAACAAGTGCTAGCCTAGTGCAAGGTAAAGCTAGGGATGTGACACCTTCCTTCTCTCCTAATACCAACAAAGGGAAGGGGGAATCCTACTCCCAATGGGAGTTGGACTCCTTGGGGGCGCCTAAAGAGGCCGGGCCCCTCCCCATCCTCCACTCCTTTATATATATACGGGGGAGGGGGGCACCCCATGGACACACAAGTTGATCATTGGTCTTTAGCCGTGTGCGGTGCCCCCCTCCACCATAATCCACCTCGGTAATATCGTAGTGGTGCTTAGGTGAAGCCCTGTTCCGGTAGCAACATCATCACCGTCATCACCCTATCGTGCTGACGAAGCTCTCCCTCGAAGCTCTACTGGATCGTGAGTTCGCAGGACGTCACCGAGCCAAACGTGTGCAGATCGTGGAGGTGTCGTATCTTTGGTACTAGGTCGATCGTGAAGACGTACGACTACATCAACTGTGTTGTCATAACGCTTCCGCTTACGGTCTACGAGGGTACGTAGACGATACTCTTCCCTCTCGTTGCTATGCATCACCATGATCTTGCGTGTGTGTAGGAATTTTTTTGAAATTACTGCGTTCGCCAACAGTGGCATCCGAGCCAGGTTTATGCGTAGATGTTATATGCACGAGTAGAACACAAAGGAGTTGTGGGCGTGGGTATATACATATTGCTTGTCGTCACTAGTTGATTCTTGATTCGGCGGCATTGTTGGATGATGCGGCTCAGACTAACATTACGCGTACGCTTACGCGAGACTGGTTCTACCGACGTACTTCGCACACAGGAGGCTAGTGGGTGTCTGTTTCTCCAACTTTAGTTGAATCGGATTCAATGAACAGGGTTCTTTCTAAATATCAAAAAGCAATCACTATACCATGTTGTGGTTTTGATGCGTAGGTAAGAACGGTTCTTGCTATAAGCCCGTAGCAGCCACGTAAAACTTGCAACAACAAAGTAGAGGACGTTTAACTTGTTTTTGCAGGGCATGTTGTGATGTGATATGGTCAAGATGTGATGAGATATAAATTGTTGTATGAGATGATCATGTTTTGTTAAACTTATCAGCAACTGGCAGGAGCCTTATGGTTGTCTCTTTATTGCATAAGATGCAAGCGCCACATAATTGCTTTACTTTATCGCTATGCGATAGCAATAGTTGCAAAAGCAATAGTTGGTGAGACAACCATGTGACGACACGTTGATAGAGCTCAAGATGATGGAGATCATGGTGTCATGTCAGTGACGATAGAGATCATGACGGTGTTTTGGAGATGGAGATCAAAGGCACAAGATGATGATGGCGATATCATTTCACATATTTTTGATTGCATGTGATGTTTATCCTTTATGTATCTTATTTTGCTTAGTTCGGCGGTAACATTATAAGATGATCTCTCACTAAATTTCAAGGTATAAGTGTTCTCCCTGAGTATGCACCGTTGTGACAGTTCGACGTGCCGAGACACCATGTGATGATCATTTGTGGCCCTGTCGTTTAGGTCATATTGGTGTAAAGCGCATGAAGAAACTCCATGCTGATGGACTTTTGGAATCACTTAATTATGAATCGCTTGATGCTTGCGAACCATGCCTCATGTGAAAGATGACTAAGACTCCGTTCTACGGAACAATGGAGTGAGCAACTGACTTATTGAAAATAATATATACTGATGTATGCGATCCGATAAGTGTTGAGGCTCACGGCGGGTATCGTTATTTTCTGACCTTCACAATTGATTTGAGCAGATATGGGTATATCTACTTAATGAAACATATGTATGAAACACTTGAAAAGTTCAAAGAATTTCAGAGTGAAGTGGAAAATCACCATAACAAGAAAATAAAGTTTCTACGGTATGATCGCGGAGGCGAATATTTGAGTTACGAGTTTGGTCTTCATTTGAAACAATGTGGAATAGTTTTGCAACTCACGCCACCTGGAACACCACAGCATAATGGTGTGTCCGAATGTTGTAATCATAATTTATTGGATATGGTGCGATCTATGATGTCTCTTACCAATTTACCACTATCATTTTGGAGTTATGCATTAGAGACAGCTGGATTCACGTTAAATAGGTGTAACGCCCCGAGACCCATGTGCCAGGTGTCTTCCAGTTTTTCGTTGTTATTGCTTTGTCATTTGCTTGCGTGTCGCATCTTGTCATGTCATCATGTGCATTGCATCATCATGTTTCCAAAACCTGCATCCGTCCGGGTTCCCCCAGTTCCGTCCGTTGTCCGTTCTGAGTCCAACTACACTTGCACGCGCCCGCGGCATGTCCGAAATATAATTTTATAAGTGGCTGGAGAATGTTCTCGGAATGGGGTGAGAGTTGACATGTGGTCTTATTATAGTGTAGATAGACCGCCTGTCAAGTTTCATCGCATTTGGAGTTCGTTTGACGCCCCAACGTTTAACTATAGCGGCATTATAGCCGGTCTAACGTCGGATGTTTTCGGTCTCCGGAAATAGTCGCCGGGCCTCTCCTCTTCTCTCTTCTCAGACTTCTGCCTTCTGCACTACCTCTCACCGCTAGGCCCTGCCTAACCTCTCTCGTCAGCCCGCAGACCTCCTCCCGCGCGCGTCCGAAATCTGTCGCAGACCCGACCCGGACAGTCGTCACCGTTGGATCCGGATCATCCCCAAACGTCTACAAAACATCACCATTTTCCTATTCGGACTCCCTAACTATTTTTTTACAACCGTCCGATTGCGATCGTAGGGACGTGATAGCCCCTACCCAATTCCTAGCTGCTATTTATAGCAGATGAAACCCTACCTAAACTAGTCCAACCCTAAATTCTAGCCCTCTTGTCCCATAGCGCCGCCACCTACCTTTCTTCCTCGGGATCCCCTCATTCCCCCGATCCAATCCCACCAACCAGCTCCACCCCTCAATTTCATCACCGAGCCAACCGGTGGCCTCCCTGCGTAGCCGCGCCCCTAGCCCCGATCGTGTCAACCGAGCCCAGCCTCCTCTTGCTCATGCGTGAGCACGCGCCCAGGAACTCGAGCGGGGGAAGCCCCGATCCCACAGCACCAGGCGCCCTAGCATCCTCATCGCCCCGCGGCTCTAGCGCGTCACCCCCTTCCCGTGGCCGCGTTGAGCTCCCTCTGCATCGCCCAGATCCGGCTGGGTCCATGCCTCCCCTGCAGCCCTGCACCGCCAAGCTCCTCCCGCGGCCGCGTCACCGTTCGTCGCTAGGCCAGACTCCCTCGCCCTTTCTCCTGCTCTCCTTCCCTTTCTTCCCCATCTCTCTCCTGTGATTCACCCTCTCTCTCTGTCTTGTTTGAAACAGAGAACTCCCGCAGGGTTCGTCGCCAACAGACGCCATGGTCGCCTGAGTTCTTCCACGCCGGCCTGCTACCTCGCCTCGCCGACTCGAACTGGCCCAGATCCGCGTCTCCGACCACCAAGCCAGCGCCGAGCCCCGCTCCCCTCCGTCCTCCACCTTCCCTCCATCACGCCACCCGTGGCCGAGCCTTGCCGCTGCGTGCTTTGCTTTCCCGGTTCGAGCAGCAGCAGCGAGCGCCGCCGCGCGTTGACCCGTGCCTGGACTGCGACCAACGTGTCCAGGGCCCAGCAAGCCTCCTCAGCCTGGCAGCGACTGGCCCAACCGCGTGACTCATCCAGCCCAGCACCAACCGGGCCAAGCCCGATGTGAGAAGCCCCCCTCCAGCCCCTGTGCTTTGTTGGGCCAACCAGTTTCAGCCCGTTGTGTATTTTTCTTTCCTGCTGCTGCTTTTAGCTAATTTCCAGGGAATTGCAAAATTACAGAAAACCCCCTAGCCCTCATGCATTTAATATCTCACAAACTAAGCATCACATGTAAAAACTTTGTATATGTAACTTGCTGAATTTTGTCTAGTTTCATAATATGTCTCTTTCATCCATGTTTAAAATATTTAAAATGATGTTTGGTTAAATTTGCTCCTATGCCATGTAAAAATGATTTAATTCATAACAAATTAACCGTAGCTCGATTTTAAACAAACTTTATATGTAAATGGGGTAGAAAAATGCCTAGTTTAACATGGTGGTACCAATTTGCATGTTTAACAACTCTAAAATTGTGTTTAAGGCAGAACAGAACCAAACCTAATATATGCATATGGGGATTTACCGAAATTGTTGTTCGTTGCTTCCGGCCTCATTTAACCTTGACTAGATAGGTAGTTTTACTTTGCTTCACCCTCTTTCCATGTTTAGCAACATTTAATATTGTTGGGTACATAAACGAGATCGAACTAAATAACTTGTCATGGTGTTTTGTCAATATGCAACTCGTTGCATATTGAGCTCCAATTAATTTGTAGGTTTGCTTGTGCACTTTGCCATGCCATGCTTCATTAAACCGGACATGCATCATACTTGGTTGTGCATCATGCCATGTTATGTGGTGGTTGTTTACTATGTTGTTTGCTCCTTTCCGGTGTTGCTTCTTCGGGTTGGTTCCGATAACGTCGCGTTTGTGAGAAACCGTTCGGCTACGTCCGTTTGTCTTCTTCATGGACTCGTTCTTCTTCCTTGCGGGATTTCAGGCAAGATGACCATACCCTCGAAATCACTTCTATCTTTGCTTGCTTAGTTGCTCGCTCTTTTGCTATGCCTATGCTGCGATACCTACCACTTGCTTATCATGCCTCCCATATTGTTGAACCAAGCCTCTAACCCACCTTGCCCTAGCAAACCGTTGTTTGGCTATGTTACCGCTTTGCTCAGCCCCTCTTATAGCATTGTTAGTTGCAGGTGAAGATCGAAGTTTGTTCCTTGTTGGAACATGGAGATGTTGTTCCTTGTTGGAACATGTTTACTTGTTGGGATATCACAATATATCTTATTTAGTTAATGCATCTATATACTTGGTAAAGGGTGGAAGGCTCGGCCTTATGCCTGGTGTTTTGTTCCACTCTTGCCGCCCTAGTTTCCGTCATATCGGTGTTATGTTCCCGGATTTTGTGTCCCTTACGCGGTTGGGCTATAATGGGAACCCCTTGACAGTTCGCTTTGAATAAAAATCCTCCAGCAAGGCCCAACCTTGGTCTTACCATTCGCCACCTAGCCTCTTTTTCCCTTGGGTTAGGCCAACCCAAGGGTCATCTTTATTTTTAAACCCCCCCCCCCCGGGCCAGTGCTTGTCTAAGTGTTGGTCTGAACTGAGTAGACTGCGGGGCCACCTCGGGGAACTTGAGGGTTGGTTTTACTCGTAGGATGTCTCATCCGGTGTTGCCCTGAGAACGAGATATGTGCAGCTCCCATCAGGATGTCGGCGCATCGGGCGGCTTTGCTGGACTTGTTTTACCATTGTCGAGGATGTCTTGAGGAACCGGGATACCGAGTCTGATCGGAATGTCTCGGGAGGAGGTCTATTCCTTCGTTGACCGTGAGAGCTTGTGATGGGCTAAGTTGGGACACCCCTGCAGGGATTTGAACTTTCGAAAGCCGTGCCCGCAGTTATGGGCAGATGGGAATTTGTTAATGTCTGGTTGTAGATAACTTGAACCTTAACTTAATTAAAATGAATCAACCGCGTGTGTAACCGTGATGGTCTCTTTCCGGCGGAGTCCGGGAAGTGAACACGGTTGTTGGAGTTATGCTTGACGTAGGTTGTTCTAGGATCACTTCTTGATCATAGTTTCTCGATCGTGCTTTGCCTTCTCTTCTCGCTCTCATTTGCGTATGTTAGCCACCATATATGCTAGTCGCTTGCTGCAGCTCCACCTCATACCTTTTACCCTTCCTATAAGCTTAAATAGTCTTGATCGCGAGGGTGCGAGATTGCTGAGTCCCCGTAACTCACAGATACTTCCAAAACCAGTTTGCAGGTGCCGTTGAACCGAGAAGGTGACGCAACCAAGCTCAGGAGGAGCTCGATGAAGTTCTTGTCCTTTGTGTTGTTTCGTTCTAGTTGATCAATAGTGGAGCCCAGTTGGGGTCGATCGGGGACCTTGTCGCATTTGGGGTTCTTCTTTTATTTTGGTTCCATAGTCGGACCCTGATTGTATCTGGTTGATGTAATGCTTTATTCATGTAATTGTGTGAAGTGGCGATTGTAAGCCAACTATGTATCTCTTTCCCTTATGTATTACATGGGTTGTGTGAAGATTACCTCACTTGCGACATTGCTTTCAATGCGGTTATGCCTCTAAGTCGTGCTTCGACACGTGGGAGATATAGCCGCATCGAGGGCGTTACAAGTTGGTATCAGAGCCTTCCCCGACCTTAGGAGCCCCCACTGCTTGATCGTTTTTAGAAGCCGTTGTTGAGTCTACAAAAAAATGTTTTGAGTCATTTAGGAATTATATATCGGAGAGTTTAGGAATTCTTTTTACTTCCCAGTCTCCTCATCGCTCTGGTAAGGCATCCTGACATAGAGTTTTGACTCTTCTCTTCTCAAATTTCACTAAAAAAAATTTAGGATCACGCGGGTATCTTGGAATCGTTCCGATGGTTTTGTGATGAGAACATTGTCTTGGTGCCTCCTGTCAGGGGTTTTGTGGAAGTGTCCCGGGGAGTTGAGCTCCGAGGTGTTGTCGTCATAATTTTATCGTTGCAGTTCTGGAATACCTGAGTTTAGTACGCCGACATCGAAAATCTCTTTTATGCAGTTCATTGGTGAGATAACCTCGACGCCACCCAGTACTGGGCGGGAGTTTGGGAGTATTGCCATAACTTGTATAACGGATGCTTTTCGAAGGTTGAGGTAAACGATTTCCGAAGGTTTCTTGGTTATGTGTTGAAGGATGGGTACAGCTAGATGTAGTATTTGCTAGTTTTGGGTGAGATATTATGCTTCCCCTGTATCCCCAACACCTGATTGCATAACCAGAAAGGTTCAGGAGTTTCATAGGTGGGAATTCAAGTAGCTCTTAGGATATCTTCCTGACAGATGTATGATATGAAATTGGGGTTCGACGTCTAGTGGTCTGCCTATTCACGGTCGGTTTTACAGTGGTCTCGTTGTGTCTTAAAGAGTCCTTGGCTATGCCGACTCGGGGACGCTTCGTATGTCATGTGCACTTCCTTGTACATGATGGTGCTGTACGATCGAGCCCGTGTAGGCCCCACCACGAAAACTTCGGACGAAATCTCTATCATATGTTTGTTCCGGCTTATTCCGTAAGCCAATCCTTTGTTTTGCTTTTAAGTTGTGGTATTCGAGTTGCTTCGAAGTCAAATGTTGATTCCATACCTTTTCCAACTGGTGTTCTCATATTCCTATGTGAATACTAATCCTTCTTGATCATCGAGTCTGTCTTGTCAATCCTTTTCAACCGGTTTGTCTCTCTTCAAGTGGATCCAATCTTGTCAACTTTCGCAAGATTCAATCCCAGTTCTTCTCAACGGTGTCTGTTTCATCCGTCTCCAAGTTGCCTTTGTTTTTCCCACCCTCCCACCCTTTTCCTTGAAGGACTCAGATTTCTTATTCAAGTATCCATCTTATTGATGTGAAGTCTCTCCATTCTTTTCTATCAATATTCTTATCCGGTGATTCTCATGAAGATTCTAACGGAGCTTCAAGTTCGTCTCTCATCACTCGTTTTCTTCTCCGGTGGATTCAATTCAAGCCTTGTTGATCATATCATTTCCTCATTTCAAATACATTCTCTTGCCGGTGCACCTTATGTTCAGTCATTTCTCGCTATTCAAGTGTTCCGGAGTGCTCAAGATATCTCAGAAGATTCGTTTCCATTCTCAATCCTTTCAAGATCTTTCGAGGTTGTTATCTCATTCAAGCCTTTTAATTGAACCGGTGCAATCTCTCTTTTCAAGTAATCATTTCAACGGTGTTTATTTTGAGTGGGCCCTAACCCACAGGTCTTTTCCCAGGATCTTACCTGACTCTTCTATTTTCCCGGAGATATCCTCAAATTTCTTGTCAAAGTTTGACGTAAGAATGAATTATCATCAGTCAAATGTATTTCTCCAAGATCTTTCAAATTCTTTTCATCGTTGGCTCAACCTCTTAGTTTTGATTCTTCCAGAGTGTCTAAATAATTCATGGTGGTGTTTCTCGTTGTCATTCTCAGATTTTGAAGACCGAAGAAGAGTTTCTTTTAAATCTTGCTCCATTCTCTTCAAGATTCGTGGTTCTAGTTCGAGACCATCCTCTCATAATCGTTTTCGAATGTGAGATTTCTTTTCACCTATCCGGAGCAATTCAGGAGTCTTTTCAATTTGATTCTCTGGAGGCCATCATATCAGAATTATTCATTCCAGCTTTCAGCTCTCATACTCCAAATCTTACTGGTGCATCATTCAAGTATTCTCTTATCAGCTCGTGACCGCTTCGTTCTCATGTATCTAAATTCTCTCAAGCTTCTTCATTCATTTGCTTATTCTTCCTGGTGTTTCTTCATGTTTTAATCGTTCTTTTTTTTCTTACGGTGGTTCGTTCAAGATTTTCTCTTCCGTATCAATTTATCCGTTGTCACAATCCTACCGGTGGTTCGTTGAAGACCTTCTCAAGTTTGTGCTATATCTATCTTAATCCTTTCTACGAGTATAAGTAGTGTGCCAAATCCATCGTTTGTCATCAATCTAATTGTGGAAGGATATGCATAACGTAATTCTTATTCTCGATTCACCCAAATGATTAATTCTTTGTTCCGGAGGCTCATAAAATTCTCGTTTTCATTTGTTTATTTTTTCCCGGAGTTCCAAGTTCTCTCAATTGCCTCGTCACGGAGATCCATCTAAATCATTACAAATTTTCACCTTGTGTTTTCAACTCCTTTTTTTCCTTCCCTTTGATCATTCTTTTGTTTAACGGAGTTCTTCATCAAGGTTCTACATGATGGTTCTTCAAGGATGTAATTTCCTTCTCAAAGTTTTTCATCGAGATTTTTTTCAAAGGAGCTCAAGCTTTCTTCATCTTGCAATCCGGAGTGCAATTTCTTTCTACCGTATCGTTGGAGGTGGTTTTATGTCTTTCTTGATAATTTCTTTCGTGTTTCATGATTCGCATGTTGTCATGAATGAGATATTTCAAATCCATCAATCTCGTCATTGGAATTATCTTGGGTTATATTTCACCAAAATCTTTCCCTAAGGAGTAATGCTATTAATGGTGATAATATATGATCCAAGATTTTCATTTATCCTCCTGGTGAAATAGTTTCTCGTCTCCTTGTTCTTATCAATCCAATTCTTTTTCCCGTGAGTGGCAGGTTGTCACCTCATAATTTGAGATGTACTCCATAAGACCATATCAATCTTATTCTTTTCGTTGTTCGTGTTCTAACAACTCCGTTCGACCCTTCTCCTAAGGATGCTTTTTTTCAAGCTCTTTTGTGGCAGAAACTGGCATTTTCTTATCCATTATTTCTTTCAATTATCTATCTTCTATTTCTTTCTTCTGGAGGCATTGTGATGTTGCTCTCTTCAACCCATCTTCTTGTTTAGTCAGGATCGTGATCTTTTCTTGGTTTATCCGTTTAACCGGAGTGTCGTGCCCCTTTTAAAGTTCTTTCTACTTATCTTTTATTGCATCTCTTTTCATTCGGAGTGCTGCTCAAAGTTGTTCTTTGTTCCTCTATGATAACGGAGTGTTTTCAACTTCGTTCATCTCAGTTGTATTTTTTTCTCGAAATTGTTCAACCTCGCAAGGTTCATTGGTCTCACTCATTTGTCAAAGGAGCAACTTAGTTTTACCTCTTCTCTTTCTCTTCCGTTTTCCCTCCGGTGCCATTCTAGATCTCGGGACGAGATCCTCTCGTAGTGGTGGAGTGTTGTAATGCCCCGAGACCCATGTGCCAGGTGTCTTCCAGTTTTTCACTGTTATTGCTTTGTCATTTGCTTGCGTGTCGCATCTTGTCATGTCATCATGTGCATTGCATCATCATGTTTTCAAAACCTGCATCCGTCCGGGTTCCCCCAGTTCCGTCCGTTGTCCGTTCTGAGTCCAACCACACTTGCACGCGCCCGCGGCATGTCCAAAATATTATTTTATAAGTGGCCAGAGAATGTTCTCGGAATGGGGTGAGAGTTGACGTGTGGTCTTATTATAGTGTAGATAGACCGCCTGTCAAGTTTCATCGCATTTGGAGTTCGTTTGATGCCCCAACGTTTAACTATAGCGGCATTATAGCCGGTCTAACGTCGGACGTTTTCGGTCTCCGGAAACAGTCGCCGGGCCTCTCCTCTTCTTTCTTCTCAGACTTTTGCCTTCTGCACTACCTCTCACCGCCAGGCCCTGCCTAACCTCTCTCGTCAGCCCGCATACCTGCTCCCGCGCGCGTCCGAAATTTGTCCCGGAACCGACCCAGACAGTCGTCACCGTTGGATCCGGATCATCCCCAAATGTCTACAAAACATCACCATTTTCCTATTCGGACTCCCTAACTATTTTTCTACGACCGTCCGATTGCAATTGTAGGGACGTGATAGCCCCTACCCAATTCCTAGCTGCTATTTATAGCAGATGAAACCCTACCTAAACTAGTCCAACCCTAAATTCTAGCCCTCTTGTCCCATAGCGCCGCCACCTACCTTTCTTCCTCGGGATCCCCTCATTCCCCCGATCCAATCCCACCAACCAGCTCCACCCCTCAATTTCATCATCGAGCCAACCGGTGGCCTCCCTGCGTAGCCGCACCCCTAGCCCCGATCCTGTCAACCGAGGCCCAGCCTCCTCTCGCTCGTGTGCGAGCACGCGCCCAGGAACTCGAGCGGGGGAAGCCCCGATCCCGCAGCACCAGGCGCCCTAGCATCCTCGTCGCCCCACGGCTCTAGCGTGTCGCCCCCTTCCCGTGGCCGCGTTGAGCTCCCTCTGCATCGCCCGGATCCGGCTGGGTCCATGCCTCCCCTGCAGCCCTGCGCCGCCAAGCTCCTCCCGCGGCCGCGTCACCGTTCGTCGCCAGGCCAGACTCCCTCGCCCTTTCTCCTGCTCTCCTTCCCTTTCTTCCCCATCTCTCTCCTATGATTCACCCTCTCTCTCTCTCTTGTTTGAAACAGAGAACTCCCGTAGGGTTCGTCGCCAACGGACGCCATGGTCGCCTGAGTTCTTCCACGACGGCCTGCTACCTCGCCTCGCCGACTCGAACTGGCCCAGATCCGCGTCTCCGACCACCAAGCCAGCGCCGAGCCCCGCTTCCCTCCGTCCTCCACCTTCCCTCCATCACGCCGCCCATGGCCGAGCCTTGCCGCTGCGTGCTTTGCTTTCCCGATTCGAGCAGTAGCAGCGAGCGCCGCCGCGCGTTGACCCGTGCCTGGATTGCGACCAACGCGTCCAGGGCCCAGCGAGCCTCCTCAGCCTGGCAGCGACCGGCCCAGTCGCGTGACTCATCCAGCCCAGCACCAACCGGGCCAAGCCCGATGTGAGAAGCCCCCCTCCAGCCCCTGTGCTTTGTTGGGCCAACCAGTTTCAGCCCGTTGCGTATTTTTTTTCCTGCTGCTGCTTTTAGCTAATTTCCAGGGAATTGCAAAATTACAGAAAACCCCCTAGCCTTCATGCATTTAATATCTCACAAACTAAGCATCACATGTAAAAACTTTGTATATGTAACTTGCTTAGAATTTTGTCTAGTTTCATAATATGTCTCTTTCATCCATGTTTAAAATATTTAAAATGATGTTTGGTTAAATTTGCTCCTATGCCATGTAAAAATGATTTAATTCATAACAAATTAACCGTAGCTCGGTTTTAAACAAACTTTATATGTAAATGGGGTAGAAAAATGCCTAGTTTAACATGGTGGTACCAATTTGCATGTTTAACAACTCTAAAATTGTGTTTAAGGCAGAACAGTACCAAACCTAATATATGCATATAGGGATTTACCGAAATTGTTGTTCGTTGCTTCCGATCTCATTTAACCTTGACTAGATAGGTAGTTTTACTTTGCTTCACCCTCTTTCCATGTTTAACAACATTTAATATTGTTGGGTACATAAACGAGATCGAACTAAATAACTTGTCATGGTGTTTCGTCAATATGCAACTCATTGCATATGGAGCTCCACTTAATTTGTAGGTTTGCTTGTGCACTTTGCCATGCCATGCTTCATTAAACCGGACATGCATCATACTTGGTTGTGCATCATGCCATGTTATGTGGTGGTTGTTTACTATGTTGTTTGCTCCTTTCCGGTGTTGCTTCTTCGGGTTGGTTCCGATAACGTCGCGTTTGTGAGAAACCGTTCGGCTACGTCCGTTTGTCTTCTTCATGGACTCGTTCTTCTTCCTTGCGGGATTTCAGGCAAGATGACCATACCCTAGAAATCACTTCTATCTTTGCTTGCTTAGTTGCTCGCTCTTTTGCTATGCCTATGCTGCGATACCTACCACGTGCTTATCATGCCTCCCATATTGTTGAACCAAGCCTCTAACCCACCTTGCCCTAGCAAACCGTTGTTTGGCTATGTTACCGCTTTGCTCAGCCCCTCTTATAGCGTTGTTAGTTGCATGTGAAGATCGAAGTTTGTTCCTTGTTGGAACATGGAGATGTTGTTCCTTGTTGGAACATGTTTACTTGTTGGGATATCACAATATATCTTATTTAATTAATGCATCTATATACTTGGTAAAGGGTGGAAGGCTCGGCCTTATGCCTGGTGTTTTGTTCCACTCTTGCTGCCCTAGTTTCCGTCATATCGGTGTTATGTTCCGGGATTTTGCGTCCCTTACGCGGTTGTGTTATAATGGGAACCCCTTGACAGTTCGCTTTGAATAAAACTCCTCCAGCAAGGCCCAACCTTGGTCTTACCATTCGCCACCTAGCCTCTTTTTCCCTTGGGTTAGGCCAGCCCAAGGGTCATCTTTATTTTTAAACCCCCCCGGGCCAGTGCTTGTCTAAGTGTTGGTCCGAACTGAGTAGACTACGGGGCCACCTCGGGGAAACTTGAGGGCTGGTTTTACTCGTAGGATGTCTCATCCGGTGTTGCCCTGAGAACGAGATATGTGCAGCTCCCATCAGGATGTCGGCGCATCGGGCGGCTTTGCTGGACTTGTTTTACCATTGTCGAGGATGTCTTGAGGAACCGGGATACCGAGTCTGATCGGAATGTCTCGGGAGGAGGTCTATTCCTTCATTGACCGTGAGAGCTTGTGATGGGCTAAGTTGGGACACCCCTGCGGGGATTTGAACTTTCGAAAGCCGTGGCCGCGGTTATGGGCAGATGGGAATTTGTTAATGTCCGGTTGTAGATAACTTGAACCTTAACTTAATTATAATGAATCAACCGCGTGTGTAACCGTGATGGTATCTTTCCGGCGGAGTCCGGGAAGTGAACACGGTTGTTGGAGTTATGCTTGACGTAGGTTGTTCTAGGATCACTTCTTGATCATAGTTTCTCGATCATGCTTTGCCTTCTCTTCTCGCTCTCATTTGCGTATGTTAGCCACCATATATGCTAGTCGCTTGCTGCAACTCCACCTCATACCTTTTACCCTTCCTATAAGCTTAAATAGTCTTGATCGCGAGGGTGCGAGATTGCTGAGTCCCCGTAACTCACAGATACTTCCAAAACCAGTTTGCAGGTGCCGTTGAACCGAGCAGGTGACGCAACCAAGCTCAGGAGGAGCTCGATGAAGTTCTTGTCCTTTGTGTTGTTTCGTTCTAGTTGATCAGTAGTGGAGCCCAGTTGGGGTCGATCGGGGACCTTGTCGCATTTGGGGTTCTTCTTTTATTTTGGTTCCATAGTCGGACCCTGATTGTATCTGGTTGATGTAATGCTTTATTCATGTAATTGTGTGAAGTGGCGATTGTAAGACAACTATGTATCTCTTTCCCTTATGTATTACATGGGTTGTGTGAAGATTACCTCACTTGCGACATTGCTTTCAATGCGGTTATGCCTCTAAGTCGTGCTTCGACACGTGGGAGATATAGCCGCATCGAGGGCGTTACAATAGGGCACCATCTAAATCTGTTGAGATGACACCATATGAACTATGGTTTGGCAAGAAACCAAAGCTGTCGTTTCTTAAAGTTTAGGGTTGCGGTGCTTATGTGAAAAAGTTTCAAACTGATAAGCTCGAACCCAAATCAGAGTAGTGCGTCTTCATAGGATACCCAAAAAGAAACTGTTGGGTACACCTTCTATCACAGATCCGAAGGCAAGATGTTTTGTTGCTAAGAATGGATCCTTTCTAGAGAAGGAGTTTCTCTCGAAAGAAGTGAGTGGGAGGAAAGTATAACTTGATGAGGTAGTTGTACCTTCTCCCGAATAGGAAAGTAGTTCATCACATAAATGAGTTCCAATGATTCCTTCACCAATTTGTGAGTAAGCTAATGATGATGATCATGAAACTTCAGATCAACTTAATACCGAACCTCGCAGGTCAACCAGAGTACGGTCCGCACTAGAGTGGTACGGTAATCCTATTCTAGAAGTCATGTTACTAGACCATGATGAACCTACAAACTATGAGCAAGCGATGATGAGTCCAGATTCCGCTGAATGGCTTGAGGCCATGAAATCTGAGATGGGATCCATGTATGAGAAAAAAGTATGGACATTGATTGACTTGCTCGATGATCAGTGAGTCATTGAGAATAAATGGATCTTCAAGAGGAAGACAGACGATGATAGTAGTGTTACTATCTACAAAGCTCGAATTGTCGCAAAAAAAATTTCAACAAGATCAAGGTGTTGACTATGATGAGATTTTCTCGCTCGTATCGATGCTTAAAAGTCTGTCCGAATCATGTTAGTGGTTGCCGCATTTATGAAATCTGGCAAATGGATGTCAAAACTGCATTCCTTAATGGATTTCTTAAAGAAGAGTTGTATATGATGCAACCAGAAGGTTTTTTCAAACCTAAAGGTGCTAACAAAGTAAGCACGCTCCAGCGATCCATCTATGGACTTGTGCAAGCATCTCGGAGTTGGAATATATGCTTTGATAAAGTGATCAAAGCATATGGTTTTATACAGACTTGCGGTATTTACAAGAAAGTATTTGTGAATGGCATATTGTTGATCGGAAATAATGTAGAATTTTCTGGAAAGCATAAAGGAGTGTTTGAAAGGAGTTTTTCAAAGAAAGACCTTGGTGAAGCTACTTACATATTGAGCATCAAGATCTATAGAGATAGATCAAGACGCTTGATAAGTTTTTTCAATAAGTACATACCTTGACAAGATTTTGTAGTAGTTCAAAATGGAACAATCAAAGAAGGAGTTCTTGCCTGTGTTGCAAGGTGTGAAGTTGAGTAAAGACTCAAAACCCGACCATAGCAGAAAATAGAAAAGAATGAAAAGTCACTCCATATGCCTCGGTCATAGGTTCTATAAAGTATGCTATGATGTGTACCAGCCTATTGTATACCTTAGCACGATTCTGGCAAGGGAGTACAATAGTGATCTAGGAGTAGATCACTGGACAGCGGTCAAAATTATCCTTAGAGGACTAAGGAAATATTTCTCGGTTATGGAGGTGATAAAAGAGTTCAGCGTAAAGAGTTACGTCGATGCAAGCTTTTTTACATCAATCTAGATGACTCTAAGTCTCAATTTGGATACATATTGAAAGTGGAGGCAATTAGCTAGAGTAGCTCCGTGCAAAGCATTGTAGACATAGAAAATTTGCAAAATACATACGGCTCTGAATGTGGCAGACCCGTTGACTAAATTTCTCTCACAAGCAAAAAATGGTCGCTCTTTTGGTGTTAATCACATAGCGATGTGAACTAGATTATTAAAGCTAGTAAACCCTTTGGGTGTTAGTCACATGGAAATGTGAACTAATCACATAAAGATGTGAACTATTGGTGTTAAATCACATGATGATGTGAACTAGATTATTGACTCTAGTGCAGGTGGGAGACTGAAGGAAATATGCCCTAGAGGCAATAATAAAGTTGTTATTTATATTTCCTTATATCATGATAAACATTTATTATTCATGCTAGAATTGTATTAACCGGAAACTTAGTACATGTGTGAATACATAGACAAACAAAGTGTCCCTAGTATGCCTCTATTTGACTAGCTCCTTAATCAAAGATGGTTAAGTTTCCTAGCCATGGACATGTGTTGTCATTTTATGAATGGGATCATAGCATTAGAGAATGATGTGATGGACAAGACCCATCCATTATCTTAGCATAATGATCGTTCAGCTTTATTGCTACTTCTTTCTTCATAACTTCTACATGTTCCTCTGACTATGAGATTATGCAACTCCCGAATACCGGAGGAACACCTTGTGTGCTATCAAACATCACAACGTAACTGGGTGATTATAAAGATGCTCTGCAAGTGTCTCCGATGGTGTTTGTTGAGTTGGCATAGATCGAGATTAGGATTTGTCACTCCGTGTATCGGAGAGGTATCTCTGGGCCCTCTCGGTAATGCACATCACTCTGAGCCTTGCAAGCATTGTGACTAATGAGTTAGTTTCGGGATGATGCATTATGGAATGAGTAAAGAGACTTGCCGTTAACGAGATTGAACTAGGTATGAGGATACCGACGGTCGAATCTTGGGAAAGTATCATACCGATGACAAAGGGAACAACGTATATCGTTATGCGGTTTCACCGACAAAGTTCTTCGTAGAATATGTAGGAACCAATATGAGCATACCGGTTCCGCTATTGGTTATTGGCTAGAGACATGTCTCGGTCATGTCTAAATAGTTCTCGAACCCGTAAGGTCTGCACGCTTAACGTTCAGTGATGATCGGTATTACGAGTTTATGTGTTTTGAGGTACCGAAGGTAGTTCGGAGTCCCGGATTTGATCACAGACATGACGAGGAGTCTCGAAATGGTCCAGACGTAAAGATCGATATATTGGAAGCCTATGTTTGGACATCGGAATGGTTCCGGGTAAAATCAGGAGTATACCGGAGTACTGGAGGTTACCGGGACTCCCCGAGAGGTAGATGGCCTTATTGGGCCTTAGTGGAACAGAGGGGAAAGAAGCAAAGGAGAGGGCCCCCCCAAGCCCAATCCGAATTGGGAAGGGGGGTCAGCCCCCCTTTCCTTCCTTCTTCCCTCTCCTTCCTTCTCTCCTAGCTAATACCTACAAAGGGAAGGGGGAATCCTACTCCCGGTGGGAGTAGGACTCCTTGGGGCGCGCCTAGAGAGGCCGGCCCCCTCCCCCTCCTCCACTCCTTTATATACGGGGGAGGGGGCACCCCATGGACACACAAGTTGATCATTGATCTTTAGCCGTGTGCGGTGCCCCCCTCCACCAAAATCCACCTCGGTAATATCATAGCGGTGCTTAGGCGAAGCCCTATTCTAGTGGCAACATCATCACCATTATCACGTCGTCGTGCTGGCGCAGCTCTCCCTCAAAGCTCTACTGGATCGTGAGTTCGCGGGACGTCACCGAGCCGAACGTGTGCAGATCACGGAGGTGCCGTATCTTCGGTACTAGATCGGTCGATCGTGAAGACGTACGACTACATCAACCGCGTTGTCATAACGCTTCCACTTACGGTCTACGAGGGTACGTAGACGATACTCTTCCCTCTCGTTGCTATGCATCACCATGATCTTGCGTGTGCGTAGGAATTTTTTTGAAATTATTGCGTTCCCCTACAATCCCTGCTACCGAAACATGGGGGAATCGACCCCCATGGAGACTGACGACGGGGGCCATGCCCGATTCGGCTCCCAACCGAATATTATTCCAGAGACCTATACGGATCCGGAATCAGGTGGGCAACCTCGTTCGAAAGAAGGGGTGTGCAAATTTGACCGACGACCTCTGTCAATCCGGAGGCGCCGGATACTCTGGTGAAAGCACTTCAGAGTGCCATCATTATAGAAGAACATCGTACCCTTATGGGTACGGTGGTTGAAAGGGTTCGGTCCGCCAAAAGCGGATTGAATGAGGCCTATACTAGCCTTTTGAGAGGCTTTGAGGTACGTAATATAATACCTTTTGGTTATATGAGAAAAAGTGTCTGTGTATAGATAGTAGCCCCTGAGACTTTGTTCGGTATTCACAAGGAAAAGCCAAACAGAGGATCGAATGACTCAATCAGGCTACGATGCAGGCATCAGCTACCCATGCCGCCGAAGCGTCTGAGTTGAGGCGGAAGTTAGCGGAAAAGCAAGGTATGTGATACCGAAAATGCTTCTGAAATAATATCAGCAATAATTTGCCATCTGAATGAGTCTTATAACTTTTCTGATAGCTGACACGTCTAAGGTCGATACCCTTAAGAGCGCGCTGGCCGAGGCCAAGGAAGAGGCGGAGGAGGAACGAGCCGCCCGCCTAAGACATGAGTCAAGGGTGGAGGAAATCTAGCAAGAGTTCAAGGATGCTATAAGCAAATGTGAGTCCTTAGACCATAAAATTTTAGATAAAAAATTTGAACTTGCAAATTGCGCCTGGTAAGGCCTTTAACATGCAGAGCAAATTTGTGAGGAAAAAATATATCTTACTGACCCGGATTTGGATTTCTCCAGGAGCGTTTGCGGACATGCCCCGGAGTGTTACCGATGCTGTGGAGTTCTTTCGAGCTGAAGAGGGGAGCTCGATGGAAAAGCTATTCTGGTCGCAGTACCTTACACCTGAGCATCCCGTGCCCCTCAGGGATCATCTGAAGCAGTTGGCCGCTACCTCTTGAGCACTGCATTGGTTTTCCCTTGAAGAGGAAAGGATGATGCAGCAAAGAAGCGTAAGTATTTCCCTCAGTTTTTGAGAACCAAGGTATCAATCCAGTAGGAGACTACACGCAAGTCCCTCATACCTACACAAACAAATAAGAACCTTGCAACCAATGTGATAAAGGAGTTGTCAATCCCTTCACGGCCACTTATGAGAGTGAGATCTGATAGAGATAATAAGATAAATATTTTTGGTATTTTTATGATATAGATTGAAAGTAAAGATTGCAAAGTAAAATAGATTGGAAACTTATATGATAAAAGATAGACCCGAGGGACATAGGTTTCACTAGTGGCTTCTCTCAAGATAGCATAAGTATTACCGTGGGTGAACAAATTACTGTCGAGCAATTGATAGAAAAGTGCATAATTATGAGAATATCTAGGCATGATCATGTATATAGGCATCACGTATGTGACAAGTAGACCGAAACGATTCTGCATCTACTACTATTACTCCACACATCGACCACTATCCAGCATGCATCTAGAGTATTAAGTTCATAAGAACAGAGTAATGCATTAGGCAAGATGACATGATGTAGAGGGATAAACTCAAGCAATATGATATAAACCCCATCTTTTTATCCTCGATGGGAACAATACATACGTGCCTTGCTGCCCCTACTATCATTGGGAAAGGACACCGCAAGATCGAACCCAAAGCTAAGCACTTCTCCCATTGCAAGAAAGATCACTCTAGTAGGCCAAACCAAACTGATAATTCGAAGAGACTTGCAAACATAACCAATCATACATAGAAGATTTCAGAGAAGAATCAAATATTGTTCATAGATAAACTTCATCATAAACCCACAATTCATCGGATCTCGACAAACACACCGCAAAAAGAGTTACATCAAATAGATCTCCAAGAAGATCGAGGAGAACATTGTATTGAGATCCAAAGAGAGAGAAGAAGCCATCTAGCTAATAACTATGGACCCGAAGGTTTGTGGTAAACTACTCACACATCATCGGAGAGGCTATGGTGTTGATGTAGAAGCCCTCCATGATCGATTCCCCCTCCGGCGGAGCTCCGGTAAAGGCCCCAAGATGGGATCTCTTGGGTACAGAAGGTTGCGGCGGTGGAAATAGGGTTTCGTGGTGCTCCTGGATGTTTTCGGGGTATATGGATATATATAGGAGGAAGAAGTAGGTCGGTGGAGTTGCGAGGGGCCCACGAGGGTGGGGGCGCGCCTCCCTGCCTCGTGTCCGCTTCGCTTCTTTCTTGACGTCTACTCCAAGTCCCCTGGATCACATTTGTTCCAAAAATAACTCTCCCGGAGGTTTCATTCCGTTTGGATTCCGTTTGATATTCCTTTTCTGCGAAACACTGAAATAGGCAAAAAAACAGCAATTTGCACTGGGCCTTGGGTTAGTAGGTTAGTCCCAAAAATAATATAAAAGTATATAATAAAGCCCATTAAACATCCAAAATAGATAATATAATAGCATGGAAAAATAAAAAATTATAGATACATTGGAGACGTATCAAGCATCCCCAAGCTAAATTCCTGCTCCTCCTCGAGTAGGTAAATGATAAAAACAGAATTTTTTATGTGGAATGATACCTAGCATAATTCTCAATGTAATTTTTTTATTGTGGCATGAATATTCAGATCCTAAAGATTCAAGAAAAAAATTTAATATTGACATAAAAATACTAATACTTCAAGCATACTAACTAAGCAATCATGTCTTCTCAAAATAACATGGCAAAAGAAAGTTCATCCCTAGAAAATCATATAGTTTGGTCATGCTCCATTTTCTTCACACGAGAATGCTCTCATCTTGCACAACCCCGATGACAAGCCAAGCAATTGTTTCATACATTAGTAATCTCAGACTTTTTTCAACTTTCACGCAATACATAAGCGTGAGCCATGGATATAGCACTATGGGTGGAATAGAATATAATGATGGGGGTTATGTGGAGAAGACAAAAAAGGACAAAGTCTCACATTGATGCGGCTAATCAATGGGCTAGGGAGATGCCCATTAATTTATGTCAATGCAAGGAGTAGGGATTGCCATGCAACGGTTGCACTAGAGCTATAAATGTATGAAAGCTCAACAAAAGAAACTAAGTGGGTCTGCATCCAACTTGCTTGCTCACAAAGACCTAGGGCATTTGAGGAAGCCCATTGTTGGAATATACAAGCCAAGTTCTATAATGAAAAATTCCCACTAGTATATGAAAGTGACAAAACAAGAGACTCTCTATCATAAAGATCATGGTGCTACTTTGAAGCACAAGTGTGGAAAAAGAGGATAGTAGCATTGTCCCTTTTTATTTATTTATTTATTTATTTATTTTCTTTAATTTTTATTTTTTTGGGCCTTTATTTTTTTATTTGGCCTTTATCTTTTTTTGGGACAATGCTCTATTAATGATGATCATCACACTTCTATTTATTTACAACTCAATGATTACAACTCGATACTAGAACAAAATATGACTCTATATGAATGCCTCTGGCGGTGTACCGGGAAGGGCAATGAATCAAGAGTGACATGTATGATAAATTATGCATGGTGGCTTTGCCACAAATATGATGTCAACTACATGATCATGCAAAGAAATATGACAATGATGAAGCGTGTCATAAATGAAACGCTGGAAAGTTGCATGACAATATATCTCGGATTGGCTATGGAAATGCCATAATAGGTAGGTATGGTGGCTGTTTTGAGGAAGATATAAGGAGGTTTATGTGTGATAGAGTGTATCATATCACGGGGTTTGGATGCACCGGCGAAGTATGCACCAACTCTTAAGGTGAGAAAGGGCAATGCACGGTACCGAAGAGGCTAGCAATGATGGAAAGGTGAGAGTGCATATAATCCATGGACTCAACATTAGTCATAAAGAACTCACATACTTATTGGAAAAATCTACAAGTCATAAAAAACCAATCATTACGCACATGCTCCTAGGGGGATAGATTAGTAGGAAAAGACCATCGCTCGTCCCCGACCGCCACTCATAAGGAAGACAATCAAAGAACACCTCATGTTTCAAATTTGTTACACAATGGTTACCATACGTGCATGCTACGGGACTTGCAATCTTCAACACAAGTATTTCTCAAATTCATAACTACTCAAATAGCACAACTCTAATATCACCATCCTCATATCTCAAAACAATTATCAAGTATCAAACTTCTCATAGTATTCAATGCACTTTTTATGATAGTTTTAATTATAGCCATCCTGGATGCCTATCATATTAGGACTAATTTTATAACAAAAGCAAACTGCCATGCTGTTCTAAAGGACTCTCAAAATAATATAAGTGAAGCATGAGAGATCAATAATTTCTATAAAATAAAACCACCACCGTGCTCTAAAAGATATAAGTGAAGAACTAGAGCAAAATTATCTAGCTCAAAAGATATAAGTGAAGCACATAGAGTTTTCTAATAAATTCCAATTCATATGTGTCTCTCCCAAAATGTGTGTACAGCAAGGATGGTTGTGGTAAACTAAAAATCAAAGACTCAAATCATACAAGACGCTCCAAGCAAAACACATATCATGTGGTGAATAAAAATATAGCCTCAAGTAAAGTTACTGATGGAAGAAGACGAAAGAGGGGATGCCTTCAGGGGCATCCCCAAGCTTGGGATTTTCGTTGTCCTTGAATTTTACCTTGGGGTGCCTTGGGAATCCCCAATATTAGGCTCTTGCCACTCCTTATTCCATAATCCATCAAATCTTTACCCAAAACTCGAAAACTTCACAACACAAAACTCAACAGAAAATCTAATGAGCTACGTTACTATAAGAAAACAAACCACTACTTGAGGTACTGTAATGAACTCATTATTTATTTATATTCGTGTTAAACCTACTGTATTCCAACTTCTCTATGGTTCATACTCTCCGATACTAGCCATAGATTCATCAAAATAAGCAAACAACACACGAAAAACAGAATATGTCAAAAACAGAACAGTATGTAGTAATCTGTAGGTTTCGAATACTTCTGTAACCCCAAAAATTCTGAAATAAATTGGTTGACGTGAGGAATTTTTCTATTAATCATCTTCAAAAAGAATCAACCTAATCGTACTCTCCAGTAAACAATAGCAGCAAATCTCGTGAGCGCTAAAGTTTCTGTTTTTTACAGCAAGATCGCTAAAACTTCCCCCAAGTCTTCCCAAAGGTTCTACTTGGCACAAACACTAATTAAAAGCATAAAACCACATCTAAACAGAGTCTAGATGAATTATTTATTACTAAACAGAACCAAAAAGCAAGAAACAAAAATAGAATTGGGTTGCCTCCCAACAAGCGCTATCGTTTAACGCCCCTAGCTAGGCATAAAAGCAAGAATAGATCTAGGTATTATCATCTTTAGTACTAGGAAAGAAAAGAGAAAATTTCCTATCTATAGCATTTATCTTTCTATTCTGAGAAAGTACTTGGCCATTAATGGTTGAAGAAAGATTGAGCACGCTACGGAAATTTGCATCTAAACTAGACTTCATCTCTTTGATAATTTCATTTCGGTAAAAGCACAAAAGAGAGGTGGATTCAACCTTCTCACTCATGGGGTGCCCAAATATAGTTTTCATATTTTCATAGGTATCTATGGGATCCCCCTCAAGAAAACCTTCTTCAAAAATAGAATCTAAAACTTGCTTGAATAAAGAGGGTAGGCCAACATAAAAGCTTTTCAGGTGTATTTCAATATGATATTGAGGCACATAGCTGACTCGGATCCTTAATAACCTATCCCAAGCATCTTTTAGAGATTCATCAAGTAAATAACGAAAAATTCCGGGATCATCTTCATCAAAATTATTCAAACCCTCATTGATAACCCCGGTAGGTCTTTCCATAGCATCATTGTTTATGAGCTTAGAAAGAACAGAGGGACTATCCAAAATACTAAATCTCGGGAGAGAACCCTTAGCCCTTTTTGATTCGGCCATGGCGAAATAGAAGAAGAAGGAAAAGAGGCGGACGGAAAAAGAGGGCGAATAAAACGGCAAGGGTGAAGTGGGGGAGAGGAAAATGAGAGGCAAATGGAAAATAATGTAATGCAAGGGATAAGAGTTTGTGATGGGTACTTGGTATGTCTTGACTTGTGCGTAGATCTCCCCAGCAACGGCGCCAGAAATGGCTTATTGACGGGAGATCAAATCTTGACTTGACTTGGTGCAACCTCCCCGACAACGGTGCCAGAAATCCTTCTTGCTACCTCTTGAGCACTGTGTTGATTTTCCCTTGAAGAGGAAAGGGTGATGCAACAAAGTAGCGTAAGTATTTCCCTTAGTTTTTGAGAACCAAGGTATCAATCCAGTAGGAGACTACACGCAAGTCCCTCGTACCTACACAAACAAATAAGAACCTCGCAATCAACGCGATAAAGGGGTTGTCAATCCCTTCACGGTCACTTACGAGAGTGAGATCTGATAGAGATAATAAGATAAATATTTTTGGTATTTTTATGATATAGATTGAAAGTAAAGATTCCAAAGTAAAGATTGCAAAGTAAAATAGACTGGAAACTTATATGATAAAAGATAGACCTGGGGCCATAGGTTTCACTAGTGGCTTCTCTCAAGATAGCATAAGTATTACGGCGGGTGACCAAATTATTGTCGAGCAATTGATAGAAAAGTGCATAATTATGAGAATATCTAGGCATGATCATGTATATAGGCATCACGTTCGCGACAAGTAGACTGAAACGATTCTGCATCTACTACTATTACTCCACACATCGACCGCTATCCAGCATGCATCTAGAGTATTAAGTTCATAAGAACAGAGTAATGCATTAGGCAAGATGACATGATGTAGATGGATAAACTCAAACAATATGATATAAACCCCATCTTTTTATCCTTGATGGCAACTGTCGGCGTTCTGGGAATGGGGGTCCCCAAACCTACCTGCCTGTGGCCCACGGCGTGGCTGAGCCAGCAGGCCGTATGGCCCATCTTCGTCAACAAGGCACCCAAGACCCTCGCGAGGGTCCAAGCCTCGCGAGGCGGACGACGCAAGACCTCCTCTGGAGCGGCCTGGTCAGGCAGGCTCACGAGGAACGGAGATATCAAGGCGGGGCGAACCTCACGAGATTCTCGTGACATGAGCCATGACACACAACACCAGGCGGGCGCCAGTGCGCTGCGTCCTCATTTCCTCTTTGGTGCTAAGGAGGCAAGCGCAGGAGAGGAGTACCGAGGCCCCAGGCAAAGGTTTCCATTTCGGTGCAATGAGACCAAGACCAGAAGGATAGCAAGACGGGGGTCATCGTGGAGCCCAACACGGCGTCACCACCAGAGCCTTTCGCAGGCGAAGACCGCTTTTGTCAGGATACACTACAAAAAAAATACACTTCCGTGATGATACGTGGTTGTCACAGTAGGTCGCATTTTCTGTCATGCATGTACATCCATGACGATTTTATGACAGAATCAAGATAGTCATACATGTGATATCGTAGAAGTGTTCCATGACATTACCAAAATTATCATCACGGAAGTGTCCACTTCCATGACGATAAATCCCGCATCACAGAAGTGCTTTCGTCAAGGGTGACCGACACGTGGCATCCACCGTAACGGAACGCCATTAAGCTATCGGGTCGGGTTTTGGATCCGATAACCCATTAACAGCCTCGACCAATGGGGATTTTCCACGTGTAAAATCATCATTAGCTGGAGGAAACACGTGTCGGCTCATCGTTGGGACAGATGTCATCCACTCATTGGATAGAAGGCGCCTATGATACGTCGACACATGGCACGGCCCAATAGAGGCCCATTCCTGTGAAAAGGCCGGCCTGTTTGACTTGGTCAAAAGGTGGCGGGCCGGCCCATGTAAAGCCTGTTAATGACACGTTTGCATATAGCCCATTTACAGCCCGCTCACCCAAGGCCTGTTACGCCTTATCCGAATTAGGCCCAGTAGCGTCATCTGGGCCACCCAATATGATTCCAACCCGTTTTCACTTCTGGCCCATGTATGGCCCATGACTCTTTTGGCCCATATGAGGCCCTATGTAACTCTTGGCCTATTAACGGCCCGTGGTGAAACTGGCCCGTAATGGACAGTGTATCACTTTACACCCATTAACGGCCCGTGGTGAAACTGGCCCGTAATGAACAGTGTATCACTTTATACCCATTAATGGCCCGTTATTCCGTTGGGCCGTTTCCAACCCATTATCTTTCGGCCTTCTCAGAGCCCATTTATTCTTGGGCTCATTTCCAGCATTCGTTTACTTACGGCCCGTTACTGTCATTTTCTACTTGTGGGCCAAATTCAGCTCGTGGTTACAGTCGGCCCGTTTGTGGTCCGTTAATACGTTGGGCCATTTTCATAGCGTCATCAAATATGGCCTATTAACAAAGGCCCGTTATGGTCGGCCCATGAACGGACGATTCCAACTCTAGCCCGTTTACGGCCATAATGCGGTCTGTTTGGCCCGTGTTTGGCCAATCGATCATACGGCCCGTATAAGGCCCATTGATGATATGGCCCGCAGAAGGCCCATTGTTTCTACGGCCCGTAGAAGGCCCATTGTTTCTATGGCCCGTAGAAGGCCCACTGTTTCTACGGCCAGTAGGAGGCCCATTGTCACTACAGTAGATATTAGCCCATGGTTATTGTGGCCTAGTTTTAAAAAATAGGTTATTGTAGCCACTAGCTAACCCCGGAAAAAGAACTACAATGACTACAAGCAACCAAATAAACAAGACAACAAGGAAATAAATAAGCAAGCAACAAACGCTAGGATATCACGGGTATTACACATATTACATCCACTGGGCATCAAAGTTCGCCACCAATGCAAGGGAACAAAGCAGCATATCATATACACTGGTTGTCAAAGTTGGCAAACCAGCGCAAATAAACGCCGCAACAAAACAAATCCAGAACTGAAACCATTCAGAAGATCTCAAGAAACAATATCCTGGGTACCCATTGTAACACCCTCGATGCGGCTATATCTCCCACATGTCGGAGCACGACTTAGAGGCATAACCGCATTGAAGGCAATGTCGCAAGGGGGGTAATCTTTACACATCCCATGTGCAGAATAAGAAAAGAGGTACATAGTTGGCTTACAATCGCCACGTCACACAAAAGCATAAATATATCATTACAATCATCCAGATACAATCAAGGTCCGACTACGGAACCAAAATAAAGACAACCCCAAATGCATAATGTCCCCGATCGCCCCAACTGGGATCCACTACTGATCGTCTGGAAAGGAAACGTAGTAACATCGTGAGTCCTCATCGAACTCCCACTTGAGCTCAGTCGCATCTTCTGGAATGGTATCATCGGTCCCTGCATCTGGTTTTGGAAGTAATCTGTGAGTCATGGGGACTCAGCAATCTCACACCCTGGCGATCAAGACTATTTAAGCTTATAGGTAGGGAAAGGTATGAGGTGGAGCTGCAACAAGCACTAGCATATATGGTGGCTAACATACACAAATGAGAGCGAGAAGAGAAGGCACAGCACGTTCGAGATTCTATGATCAAGAAGTGATCCAAGACTACTTACGTTCAAGCATAACACGAGACCGTGTTCTCTTCCCGGACTCCGCCGAAAAGAGACCATCACGGCCACACACTCTGTTGATTCATTTTAATTAAGTTAAGTTTCAGGTTTTCTACAACTGGACATTAACAAATTCCCATCTGCCCATAACCGCGAGCACGGCTTTCGGAAGTTCAAATCCCTGCAGGGGTGTCCCAACTTAGCCCATCACAAGCTCTCACGGTCAACGAAGGATATTCCTTCTCCCAGGACAATCCGATCAGACTCGGAATCCCGGTTACAAGACATCTTGACAATGGTAAAACTAAACCAGCAAAGCCACCCGAATGTGCCGACAAATCCCGATAGGAGCTGCACATATCTCGTTCTCAGGGCACACCGGATTGTCCAAACTTCCGGTAGGCCAGCCCAGAGTGGCCCCTGGTGGCCACCGGCGGCTGACAAGTTGGACCAACACTCAAAGGAGCACTGGTCCGAGGGTTTAAAATAAAGATGACCCTTGAGTCCGCGAAACCCAAGGGAAAAAGGCTATGTGGCAAATGTTAAAACCAAGGTTGGGCCTTGCAGGAGGAGTTTTATTCAAGGTGAACTGTCAAGGGGTTCCCATTATAACCCAACCGTGTAAGGAACGCAAAATCAAGGAACATAACACCGGTATGATGGAAACTAGGGCGGCAAGAGTGGAACAAAACACCAGGCATAAGGCCGAGCCTTCCACCCTTTACCAAGTGTATAGATGCATTAAAGTAAACAAGATATAATAATGATATCCCAACAATAAACATGTTCCAACAAGGAATAAACTCCAATCTTCACCTGCAACTAACAACGCTATAAGAGGGGCTGAGCAAAGCGGTAACATAGCCAAACAACGGTTTGACATGGCAATATGGGAGGCATGATAAGCAAGTGGTAGGTATCGTAGCATAGGCATAGCAAAAGAGCGAGCATCTAGCAAGCAAAGATAGAAGTGATTTCGAGGGTATGGTCATCTTGCCTGCAAAGTTCTCCGAGTTGACGTTAGCTTGATCCTCGTAAGTGTACTCAATGGGTTCCTTGTTCACGTACTCGTCTCTCGGATCTACCCAAAGCAAGAACACAAGCAAAGGGAGACACAATCAACCACGGTGCAATGCACAAGCAACATGATGCAAAACATGGCATGATATGCGGGATGTGATATGTGATGCATATGCATGTTTCAGAAGGAAAAGATTGAATCAGGCCTCAACTTGGACAACCAAGAGTGCCGTTGGAAAGATGAGTTGATTTCGGTCGAAATCGATATAAAGATCACCGGAATCGGATGCACGGTTTGCAAATGGCAAGCAAAACAAATATGGCACTGATCTGCGATTAACAGCACGAGGCCATCTAAATGCATCAAGAACAACAAGCTACTGCACTCTAACATAACAACGAAGCACATGGCAGTGATCCACTCAAGATGCTTGACAAAAGATGAACACTAAGCTACGGCTAAATCACTCAATAGCAGGTTCTAACAAGCATGGCAAAAGTGCAAAAGATATCAGGTTACAGACTTAGTGAAAATAACAACATGCCAGGATTTTAACATCAGGAAGCAATGTTTAGAGCAAGATAACAACATGCTACAGGACCATATCATGGCAAAGCAAGGCATAGCATGAAACTACACAAAGCATACAACAAAAGTCCCTTACTGACCATAAGCGAAAAGGGATCAGAAAATACTAAGGCAACCATGTGAACATAGCAAGTTTCGTTAAGAGATTCAGACTTAGCAGAAAACAGGAGTATGGCAAAACGGATGGAAAAACATATTCACGTAGGCATGTTTGCGAGCTCGATGCACTCACCACAAGGCATTGCATGACAAACTAAGCATACACCCAGCAAGTAGACATGGCATAGAAGCTAAACATGGCAAGAACAACCTCATAGCATGCATGGATCAACTACAAAAACCTAAAATTGCTTAACACGTAAACAATCTGTCAGGAACATTTTATAGCAAAAGTAGAACAAGATTGAGTCATGCTAGGGTGCTCCATAATTGCAAACAGACATGGATGGATAGAGCATAAAAATATCTCCAAAACATCCTTACTGAACATGCTCAAAAGAGGCATGGATCACTCTGTAGCAACAAGAATACATGGCATAAAAATATTATCAGGGAAAAGACTTGGACGATTTCTAAGTCCCTGAAATCAGCAACATCACGAGAGCTACTTTGCATGCTTGTGCTAGTCACCACAAAGATCACAAAAATACATGGCATACACCCCTGTAAAGATGGCATGGCATACTTCAAAACACATGTAGGGCTCAA
This sequence comes from Triticum urartu, assembly GCF_056163025.1. Taxonomy (NCBI): domain Eukaryota; kingdom Viridiplantae; phylum Streptophyta; class Magnoliopsida; order Poales; family Poaceae; genus Triticum; species Triticum urartu. Next base: position 608,989,428 of record NC_141875.1, on the reverse strand, counting down.
GTTCATAGGAGGCACACATTAAACATGGCAAAAATGACAAATGTCCAATTACTGATAAGAATCTGAAACTAACATTGCATAGCACTCTTGCAACAGCATTTAGGGCATCAAGATGAACTCAAATGAACATGGTGCAATGGAATGAAATGAAGTACTCATCGAGACGAACAATTTGATATGCTACACACCCAAAATGGAGCCACGGATGCAGAGTTATGGCATGATGAAAAATACTAAAAATTACTAGGACTTAGAGGAGAAACGAGGTCAACCTCTCCAGATCTAGGGTTTACTATAGCTGTCGGGCTCACGCGAACCGAGGCGGGCTTGATCTCGCCGGAGAAGGGTGGCGGCCGCCGGAGAAGAGGGGCCGGCGAGGGGGGACGGATCCGGTGGCAGCAGCCGGCGACGAGGGCAGGGCGGCGAGACGGTGGCCGAGGGGCGCGGCAGCGCGGCGACGTAGGGAAACGGCGGCCGGTGGCGACCGGGCGGCGGCGAACAGGGTCGCAGCGGAGCAGGCGAGCTCCGCGGCGAAGGGCGGCGACGGCGGCCGGGAGGGACGGCGGCGACCTCACGCGGTCTCCAGCGGGCGGCGGCGGCGGCGGAGAGGCGGGCCGCGGGGGCCGGCCTTGGGCCCGAGCGGGCCGGCAGCGGTGGGAGGAGGCCGGGCCACATGGCGCAACGCCAGTGGCTGCGGGGCGGCGTCGGCCGAACGTCCGGCGCGGCCGGATGTGTCCGGCGCGCGGATGGAGCGGGGCTAGGGTTAGGTTTGGAGTGGATCCGGGGATTTTGGGGGAGATGCCTTTTTATAGGTAGAGGGAGCTAGGAGGCTCCAAATTGAGCATGGTTTTCGGCCACGTGATCATGATCGAACGACCGAGATGATGGAGGGGTTTTAGGTGGGTTTTGGGCCACTTTGGAGAGGTGTTGGGCTGCAACACACACTAGGCCTTTACGGTCCCTCGGTTAACCGTTAGAGTACCAAACGAAGTCCAAATGGCACGAAACTTGACAGACGGTCTACCGATAGTAAACCAAGGCCGCATGACAAGTCTCGGTCCAATCCGAGAACGTTTAACACTCGCACACGAAAAGAGGTAAAAGGGGACACTGAAGGACATAGGAGCGCCGGAATGCAAAACGGACAACGGGGAAAGTGCTCGGATGCATGACACGAACACTTATGCAAATGCGATGCACATGATGACATGATATGATGCATGACAAAGACAAAAGAAACACAAAGATAAAAACCCGACAACGAGGAAATATCATAACTTAGTGCCGAAAATGGCAAGAGTTGGAATACAAATATGGATGGTTACATACGGGGCATTACAACACTCCACCACTACGGAAGGATCTCGTCCCGAGATCTTGGAATGGAAAAACTTCGGATATTCGGAACGGAGGTGGTCCTCACGTTCCCAGGTGGCTTCACGGTCGGAATGGTGTGACCACTTCACTTTCAGGAATTTGATAGACTTGTTGCGAGTCTTGCGCTCAGTTTCTTCAAGAATATCAATGTGGTGCTCATGATAAGACAGGTCTTCTTGGAGATCAATCTCTTCAAAGTTGATCGTGCGGTCAGGAGTCTTGAAACACTTGCGGAGTTGAGACATGTGAAACACGTCATGCACATTTGCAAAGTTGGATGGAAGCTCAAGTTGATAGGCGAGATCGCCTCTTTTGCCAATGATCTTGAAAGGACCCACGTATCTAGGGGCAAGCTTCCCTTTGATACTGAAGCGACGAGTACCTTTAATTACAGAGACGCGAAGGTAGACATGGTCTCCGATCTCGAAAGCCAAGTCACGATGCTTGCTATCATAGTAACTCTTCTGGCGCGATTGCGCGGCTTTGAGATTTTCACGAATGACTTTGCACATTTCTTCAGCCTCTGTGATCAAGTCATTGCCAAGAAGTTGGCGTTCACCAGTCTCTGACCAGTTAAGAGGAGTATGGCACTTCCTGCCATAGAGAATCTCGAATGGCGCCTTGCCCGAACTCGCTTGGAAGCTGTTGTTGTAGGAGAACTCAGCATAAGGAAGACAATCTTCCCACTTCATACCGAAAGAAATGACACAAGCCCTGAGCATATCTTCAAGAATTTGATTGACTCGCTCGACTGGCCACTAGTTTGAGGATGAAAAGTTGTGCTGAAGCGAATGTTGGTGCCCATGGCCTTCTGAAAAGAATCCCAGAACTTGGAGGTAAAGATGCTCCCACAATGTGAAGATATCAACTGTGGAATGCCGTGCAGAGAGACAATCCTGGAGGTATATAGCTCTGCCAACTGAGCTGATGTGATAGATTCTTTGATAGGAAGAAAATGAGCCACTTTGGTGAGTTTGTCGATGACAATGAAGATAGCATCATTGCCACGCTTGGACTTGGGAAATCCAGTCACAAAGTCCATCTCAATATGGTCAAACTTCCATTTTGGAATGGCAAGAGGTTGGAGGAGACTAGCTGGCCATTGGTGTTCTGCTTTCACTCTCCTGCAGACATCACATTCATTCACGAACTGAGCAATCTCGCGCTTCATTCGAGTCCACCAATACGACTGCTTGAGGTCATGGTACATCTTTGTACTTCCAGGGTGAATAGAGAGGAGTGAATTGTGAGCTTCGTTCATAATGACTTTACGAAGGTCACCTTTAGGAACAACAATGCGATCCTCGAAGAATAGAGTATCCTTGTCATCAAGGCGATAGCACTTGTACTTAGGTTGACTCTTGGCAATCCCAATCTTCACCTTCTTCACCATAGCATCAAGAAGTTGAGCCTCACAAATCTGATCTTCCAAAGTCGGAGAGACTTGGAGATTGGCAAGGAATCCTTGAGGAACAACTTGGAGATTAAGTTTGCGGAAAGCTTCACAAAGCTCTAGTTGATAGGGCTTGAGAATCAAACTATTGCAGTAAGCCTTCCTGCTCAATGCGTCAACAATGACATTGGCCTTGCCTGGAGTATATTCAATACTCGGATTATACTCTTGAATCATTTCGACCCAACGAGTCTGCCTGAGGTTGAGGTTTGGCTGAGTGAAGATGTACTTGAAACTCTTATGATCAGTGAAGATATCCACTTTTCTTCCCAATAAGAGATGTCTCCATGTTAAAAGAGCATGGACAACTGCCGCCAACTCGAGGTCGTGAGTGGGCTAGTTCTTTTCGTTGGGCTTCAACTGGCAAGAGGTATAGGCCACAACTTTATTCTCTTGCATCGAGACGTTGAAGGGAAGCATCACAGAAGTCCTTGAATGGTTTGGATTCATCAGGAGGAGTCAGAACTGGAGCAGTGACTAACTTCTCTTTGAGGGTGTTGAAAGCGATGTCACATTCAGGAGACCAGACATACTTCACATGCTTCTAGAGAAGGTTGGAAAGAGGCTTCACGATCTTAGAGAAGTTCTCAATGAACCTTCGACAATAGCTTGCGAGACCAAGGAAGCTGTGGAGTTGCTTCACATTCTGAGGCGGTTCCCAATTCACAATTGCAGACACCTTCTCAGGATTAACAGCTATGCCCTTGGCGAAGATGATATGCCCAAGGTAGAGAACCTCATCGAGCCAAAACTTGCACTTTGAAAACTTCGCATAGAACTGATGTTCTCTGAGCTTGTCCAGCACCAATCTCAAGTGCTTGGCATGATCCTCCTTGTTCTTGGAAAAGACCAAAATGCCATCGAGGTAGACCAAGATGATGTCATTTGTGTAGGCGTTGAAGATGAAGTTCATCATGCGAGAGAATGTTGGAGGATCATTGACAAGGCCGAAAGACATGACAGTGTATTCATATGAACCATAGCTTGTTCTGAATGCTGTCTTGGGGATATCTTCTTCACGAATGCGAATCTGATGATAGCCCATACGGAGGTCAAGCTTGGAGAATACTTGAGCACCTTTGAGTTGTTCGAAAAGCTCATTGATGTTGGGAAGTGGGTACTTGTTCTTTATGGTCTTCTTGTTCAATGGACGGTAATCGACACAAAGTCGGTCCGTTCCATCCTTCTTCTTGACGAAAAGAACACAACAACCCCATGAAGAAGAACTTGGTCGGATGAGACCCATACACTCTTGAATATCGAGTTGTTTCTTCAGCTCCTTCAACTCTTCAGGTCCAAGCTTGTAAGGACGTTTGCAAACAGGTTCTGTGCCAGGCTCAAGATTGAAGACGAATTCAACTAGCCGATGAGGAGGCATTCCTGGAAGCTCTCTTGGAAAGGCGTGTTGATATTCACAAACGACTGGAATCTGAGAGATGGCATCCAACTCGCCCTTCTCATTGAGAGAAAACAGTCGAATGGTATCATCACGAGCAGCAAAGACGATTACATCCTCAGACGAATGTGTCAATTGAATGTGCCTGGCAGCACAATCAAGCTAAGCCTTGTGCTTAGAAAGCCAGTCCATTCCGAGAATAATATCAATATCCGAGTTACCAAGGACCATTGGAGAAGACATAAACTTATAGTCGCCCAACATGATCGAAACATCTGGAACCACGTAGCTTGCGTGCAAGCATTTACCCGATGAGACCACTGCTAACGGACTATGCAAATCTTGGAAAGTCAACTCATGCTTAGATGCAAATGGTCTCGAGATGAAACAATGCGATGCACCAGTGTCAAAAAGAACTTTTGCAGGAATATCGTTAATAGGAAGGTTACCCATGATCACATCTGACGAGTCCTCTGCCTGAGCTGCGTTCATCATGTTGACCTTTGCAAACTTGGGATTATGCTTGACCACTGCGGTGCTGGCAGATCTCACAGGAGGAGGAGGAGGAGGAAGACGCCTCTGATTGAAGCATTTGTTGGCATAGTGACCCTTCTGCTGACACTTGTTGCACGTGACCTCCGAGAGCGGACGGTGATACGAAGCACTTGATCTTGGAGCATGAGACAAAGTCTTGTTCTGAAAGCCTGGGTTGGGTGGGTGGGAAGATCCATTGCCACCTTTGCTCTTCTGCTGATAAGGCTGACAGAACGGAGGAGGAGGCAACCAATACTTTTGCTGCTTAGTTGCCACTTGAGTTGAGGAAGAAGGAGTTGCATCCCTGACTCGCTTCTTGGAAGCATCACACTTGAGTTGAGCAGTCTCTTGTTTCAGTGCCATATTGTAGAACTCATCGTACTTCTTCGACTCAAAAAGCACAAGAGCTAGTTGGAGATCTTCTCTGAGGCCACCTCTGAACTGATAAATCATGCTCTTCTCGTCAGGGACGTCTTGCTTGGCGAAACGAGCGAGCTTCTGGAACATGATGTTATACTGGTAAACAGACAAGCTGCCTTGCTTCGGATTGTGGAACTCGTCACGCTTGCTCTCAACAACACTCTGAGGAATGTGGTGAGCTTTGAAGTCTTGACGGAATTCATCCCACATAATCACACGACCTCCTCTGGAATCTTTGTATTGCTGATACCACTCTACAGCTTGGTCTTTGAGTTGGAACGAAGCAAACTTGACAAAGTCCTCAGGCCTGACGTTGCTGCACTCGAAATGCTTGCAGATATCCACGAGCCAATCATCAGCGTCTGTTGCCTCGACACAGTTACAGAAGGTCTTTGGCTGGTTTGCGAGGAACTGGTTGAGTGTAGAAAACTGATTCTGATTGTTGCCATGGCCTTGACTTCCTTGGTTGCGCTCTTGCAAGAGTTGCATAAGCATCTGCATGTTGGCATTGGTAGCGGCCATCACAGCTTGCCATGCCTCCGGAGGGGGAGGTGGTGGCGGCGGTTCAGGATTCAGACGCGTTGGAGGAGCCATCCTGAAGAGGGTGACATCCGTTAGCATCTTGAAAGACATATATTCAAGCTGAATCAAATGGATCGAAATTGCAACATATAGTCTTAACATTCGAACAAGAATGAACGAATGCATTCCAAATTAAATGGTCACACTTCCATAAATTGAGAAGCCACTTAGATAGAGGTAGGAGAATAAAACAACAAGGTACGGACAAGAACAAATACTTGGTAAGCATCACCCAATCACAAACCAAATATCCGCGGAAGAAATACTAGAGCTACAAGAATTCCCACCTATGAAACTCCCGAACCTTTCGCGGTTATGCAATCAGGTGTTGGGGATACAGGGGAAGCATAATATCTCACCCAAAGCTAGCAAATCCTATATCCAGCTGTATCCATCCTTCAACACATAACCAAGAAACCTTCGGAAATCATTTACCTCAACCTTCGAAAAGCATCCGTTATACGAGTTATGGCAATACTCCCGAAATCCCACCCCAGTACTGGGTGGCGTCGAGGTTATCTCACCAACAACTGCATAAAAGAGATTTTCGATGTCGGCGAAACTCAGGTATTCCAGAATTGCAACGATAAAATTGTGACAACAACACCTCGGAGCTCAACTCCCCGGGACACTGCCACAACCCCTAAATGTCAGGAGGTACCAAGAACAATGTTCTCGTCACAAAATCATCGGAACGATTCCAAGATACCTGCGTGATCCTAAAATTTTGTTAGTGAAATTTGAGAAGAGAAGAGTCAAAAATCTACGTCAGGATGCCTCACCAGAGCGACGAAGGGACTGAGGAGTAAAAAGAATCCTACTCTCTGATATATATAAATCCTAAAAGACTCAAAACATTTTTCTAGACTCAACAACGCCAGCGATTTGGTCAAGCAGGGGGCTCCTAAGTCGGGGAAGGCTCTGATTACCAACTTGTAACACCCTCGATGCGGCTATATCTCCCACGTGTCGGAGCACGACTTAGAGGCATAACCTCATTGAAGGCAATGTCGCAAGAGGGGTAATCTTTACACATCCCATGTACTAAATAAGAAAAGAGGTACATAGTTGGCTTACAATCTCCACGTCACAAAAAAGCATAAATATATCATTACAATCATCCAGATACAATCAAGGTCCGACTACGGAACCAAAATAAAGACAACCCCAAATGCATAATGTCCCCGATCACCCCAACTGGGATCCACTACTGATCGTCCGGAAAGGAAACATAGTAACGTCGTGAGTCCTCATCGAACTCCCGCTTGAGCTCAGTCGCGTCTTCTGGAATGGTATCATCGGTCCCTGCATCTGGTTTTGGAAGTAATCTGTGAGTCACGAGGACTCAGCAATCTCACACCCTCGCGATCAAGACTATTTAAGCTTATAGGTAGGGTAAGGTATGAGGTAGAGCTGCAGCAAGCACTAGCATATATGGTGGCTAACATACGCAAATGAGAGCGAGAAGAGAAGGCAAAGCACGTTCGAGATTCTATGATCAAGAAGTGATCCAAGACTACTTACGTTCAAGCATAACACGAGACCGTGTTGTCTTCCCGGACTCAGCCGAAAAGAGACCATCACGGCCACACACTCTGTTGATTCATTTTAATTAAGTTAAGTTTCAGGTTTTCTACAACCGGACATTAACAAATTCCCATCTGCCCGTAGCCGCGGGCACGGCTTTCGAAAGTTCAAATCCCTGCACGGGTGTCCCAACTTAGCCCATCACAAGCTCTCACGGTCAATGAAGGATATTCCTTCTCCCAGGACAATCCGATCAGACTCGGAATCCCGGTTACAAGACATCTCGACAATGGTAAAACTAAACCAGCAAAGCCACCCGAATGTGCCGACAACTCCCGATAGGAGCTGCACATATCTCGTTCTCAGGGCACACCGGATTGTCCAAACTTTCGGTAGGCCAGCCCAGAGTTGCCCTTGGTGGCCATCGGCGGCTGACAAGTTGGACCAACACTCAGAGGAGCACTGGCCCAGGGGTTTAAAATAAAGATGACCCTTGAGTCCGCGAAACCCAATGGAAAAAGGCTAGGTGGAAAATGGTAAAACCAAGGTTGGGCCTTGCTGGAGGAGTTTTATTCAAGGCGAACTGTCAAGGGGTTCCCATTATAACCCAACCGTGTAAGGAACGCAAAATCAAGGAACATAACACCGGTATGACGGAAACTAGGGCGGCAAGAGTGGAACAAAACACCAGGCATAAGGCCGAGCCTTCCACCCTTTACCAAGTGTATAGATGCATTAAAGTAAACAAGATATAATAATGATATCCCAACAATAAACATGTTCCAACAAGGAACAAACTCCAATCTTCACCTGCAAGTAACAACGCTATAAGAGGGGCTGAGCAAAGCGGTAACATAGCCAAACAATGGTTTGCTAGGACAAGGTGGGTTACAGGTTTGACATGGCAATATGGGAGGCATGATAAGGAAGTGGTAGGTATCGTAGCATAGGCATAGCAAAAGAGCGAGCATCTAGCAAGCAAAGATAGAAGTGATTTCGAGGGTATGGTCATCTTGCTTGCAAAGTTCTTCGAGTTGACGTTAGCTTGATCCTCGTAAGCGTACTCAACGGGTTCCTCGTTCACGTACTCATATCCCGGCTCTACCCAAAGCAAGAACACAAGCAAAGGGAGACACAATCAACCACGGTGCAATGCACAAGCAACATGATACAAAACATGGCATGATATGCGGGATGTGATATGCGATGCATATGCATGTTTCGGAAGGAAAAGATTGAATCAGGCCTCAACTTGGACAACCAAGAGTCCCGCTGGAAAGATGAGTTGATTTTGGCTAAAATCGATATAAAGATCACCGGAATCGGATGCACGGTTTGCAAATGGCAAGCAAAACAAATATGGCACCGATCTACGATTAACAGCACGAGGCCATCTAAATGCATCAAGAACAACAAGCTACTGCACTCTAACATAACAACAAAGCACATGGCAGTGATCCACTCAAGATGCTTGACAAAAGATGAACACTGAGCTACGGCTAAATCACTCAATAGCAGGTTCAAACAAGCATGGAAAAAGTGCGAAAGATATCAGGTTATAGACTTAATGAAAATAACAACATGCCAGGATTTTAACATCAGGAAGCAATGTTTAGAGCAAGATAACAACATGCTACAGGACCATATCATGGCAAATCAAGGCATGGCATGAAACTACAGAAAGAATACAACAAAAGTCCCTTACTGACCATAAGCCAAAAGGGATCAGAAAATACAATGGCAACCATGTGAACATAGCAAGTTTCATTAACAGATTCAGACTTGGCAGAAAACTAGAACATGGCAAAATAGATTCACATAGGCATGTTTGCGAGCTCGATGCACTCACCACAAGGCATTTCATGACAAACTAAGTATACACCCAGCAAGTAGACATGGCATAGAAGCTAAACATGGCAATAACAACCTCATAGCATGCATGGATCAACTACAACAACCTCGGAAAAATTGCTTAACACGTAAACAATCTGCCAGGAACATTTTATAGCAAAAGTAGAGCAAGATTGAGTCATGCTAGGGTGCTCCATAATTGCAAACAAAGACATGGATGGATAGAGCATAACAATATCTCCAAAACATCCTTACTGAACATGCTCAAAAGAGGCATGGATCACTCTGTAGCAACAAGAATACATGGCATAAAAATATTATCATGGAAAAGACTTGGAAGATTTCTAAGTCCCCGAAATCAGCAACATCACGCGAGCTACTTTGCATGCTTGTGCTAGTCGCCACAAACATCACAAAAATACATGGCATACACCCCTGTAAAGATGGCATGGCATACTTCAAAACACATGTAGGGCTCAAGTTCATAGGAGGCACACATTAAACATGGCAAAAATGACAAATGTCCAATTACTGATAAGAATCTGAAACTAACATTGCATAGCACTCTTGCAACAGCATTTAGGGCATCAAGATGAACTCAAATGAACATGGTGCAATGGAATGAAATGAAGTACTCATCAGGACAAACAATTAGATATGCTACACGCCCAAAATGGAGCCACGGATGCAGAGTTATGGCATGATGAAAAATACTAAAAATTACTGGGACTTAGAGGAGAAACGAGGTCAACCTCTCCAGATCTAGGGTTTACTGTAGCTGTCGGGCTCACGTGAACCGAGGCAGGCTCGATCTCGCCGGAGAAGGGTGGCGGCCGCCAGAGAAGAGGGGCCGGCGAGGGGGGCAGCGGATCCGGTGGCGGCGGCCGGCGACGAGGGCGGGGCGGCGAGGTGGTGGCCGAGCGGCACGGCGGCGCGGTGACGCGGGGGAATGGAGGCCGGTGGTGACCGGGCGGCCGCGAACGGGGCCGCGGCGGAGCCGGCGAGCTCCGCGGCGAAGGGCGGTGACGGCGACCGGGCGGGACGGCGGCGACCTCACGCGGTCTCCCGCGGGCGGCGGCGGCGGAGAGGCGGGCCGCGGGGGCCGGCCTTGGGCCCGTGCAGGCCGGCTATGGTGGGAGGAGGCCGGGCCACGTGGCGCAACGCCAGTGGCTGTGGGGCGGCGGAACGTCCGGCGCGGCCCGGACGTGTCCGGCGCGCGGATGGAACGGGGGCTAGGGTTAGGGTTGGAGTGGATCCGGGATTTTTGGGGGAGATGCCTTTTTATAGGTAGAGGGAGCTAGGAGGCTCCAAATTGAGCACGGTTTTCGGCCACGCGATCGTGATCGAACGACCGAGATGATGGAGGGGTTTTAGTTGGGTTTTGGGCCACTGTGGAGAGGTGTTGGGCTGCAACACACACTAGGCCTTTACGGTCCCTCGGTTAACCGTTGGAGTATCAAACGAAGTCCAAATGGCACGAAACTTGACAGGCGGTCTACCGGTAGTAAACCAAGGCCGCATGAAAAGTGGCGGTCCAATCCGAGAATGTTTAACACTCGCACACGAAAAGAGGTAAAAGGGGACACCGGAGGACATAGGAGCGCCGAAATGCAAAACGGACAACGGGGAAAGTGCTCGGATGCATGAGGCGAACACATATGCAAATGCGATGCACATGATGACATGATATGATGCATGACAAAGAAAAAAGCAACACGAAGACAAAAACCCGACAACGAGGAAATATCATAACTTAGTGCCGAAAATGGCAAGAGTTGGAATACAAATATGGCAGGTTACATACGGGGCATTACACCCATAATGCTGGCAAGATGCTTAGCAAGCTTATTAACTTTCTCTTGTTTGGTGCTTAAATCCTCCAGCACTTGCTGTTGCACCAGAAAATATGCATCTGAATTCTGCAGGGACTTCCTCAGTCCTTCAGCTTCCTGTCGCAGCACATCTGATCGATGTCTTTTAACTTGAAGTTGAGACTCAAGAAGATGAACCGATTCAGGCAGCGAGTTCGAAGAGCTTGTGCCGGCAGTAGTGGCCAGTAACTCGAACACTACATCAAGACAGGACCTTTGGGTTCCCTCACTGTCATCAAGATAGTTTTTATCAGCTTTCTTGGAGACCAACAGGGATGTCTCACTATCTTGAACCTTATCTGCATTACTTCCTTTACCATTGGATAACGCGGTACTGTTCTCCAATATTTTGTGTGCATTCTAAAAGAGAAACAAGCAGACACATCACATATTTACCATGTTGTATATGAAACTCATTTTGGTAAATGAGTTCAGTAGTAAAGTGGACAGGATAACAGCATGAAACAAACATATATCTATGTACCATGGTCAATTTATGGTCTATATAATTCTAGTTTTTGTTGCCAAATCAAGATAGAGACACAGTTCAAATAATATTTGTTCAAGACAAAGCAGAATAGACAGAATATAAGTGTGGGTAACTATAGAGCAATAACAACACTTGTAATGTGCATGACATGAGAACATAACTGTTTATTCAATTGAAACTGAAATCAACATAGAGCAGGTTACAATAGCAAACCAGTTAAAGAAACAGGTTTAAAACATACCTGTTGCGCCATTGGAGTTTCAGTTCCATCCTTCAAATTTGAAAATAGTTGGTATGAGTAAATACAGTAATGCAAGAGCAAAGGAGTATGAACCATAGCTACAGAACCTGACCTGAGAACAAATCTTCTTCTCCTTTAAGCGTTGAGTTGGGATTCGGAGTGGTGGTCCTCGTGCTTTGGGCACTGCAGTTCCCTTACTAACTGCTCGTGTTTGGGTGCTCTGTGGTGGAGACGGTGCTGTGTCAACTGGAATTGGGTTACTATCTGCCGGGGTTGGGGTTAGAAGGGGTGTAGCTGATTCTAAGTCCAACTGGGTAGGGGTACAATCTGCGAGAGTCTGGGTTACGTGTGGTGGATCTGGTCCTTGGGCAAGTACAACCGTGGTTCTATCTACATCAACTGGTAGCACTATCTTTTCTGAAGACCGTGTTGTTACTCCCTTAGATATTGCCATCATGCTCTCCAATTCAAATGGCTGATAAACAAGAAAATTAATTGAAAGTATAGACATTGTATGATAGACAGGTGCAATGGATAGTGGGGAATAAAAGAGGGCATGAAATAATTCATATTTATGTTGTCTAACCAAACAGGATAGCATGACACAATTTCACATATATGATGGCTAACTAAACAGGATAGCATGACACAATTTCACATTATGATGGCTAACTAAAAAAGATGGAAAGACATAGTTCAAAATATGAGACTATGTAAACAGGATGACATGACATAACTATATAATGTGTTTATTAAATAGGTTGGCATGCCATAATTCACATAAATTCACGGATATAATGCCATAATTCAAAATATGATGACTGTAAACACTAAACAGGATGAGATGATATAACTATAGGATGTCTTTATTAAATGGGTTGCCATGCCATAATTCAGATAGATGATGTGTATGTACTATGTAAACATGATGGCATGATATAATTCAAATATATGATTTACATAGTAAGAAAGTAAGCAGATGGCAATCCATATATGATGTAAAAACTAAGCAATGCAAGATAACATGCATGACATGGGTAATATAACCCTGCCAAGTTTGAGCATAGACCTCAGGGGGGAAATAGGACTGGTCATCAGTCTCTGAATCCTCCTCTGAGGAACTCTCTGTAACCAGCAAGATATCTGCTTCAGCAGGTAGCACTGTCTGCTCTGAATACCTTGTTTTCACTCCAGATACTTCCATCACCGCTTCAAATGGCTAATGCATAGGAAGAGTAGTTGAATATACAAACGTTGTCGACAAATGGAACACGTAATACAAAAAATGATAGCATGATATAATTCACATACATGATGATTGGCTAAACAGCATGGCATTGCATAATTCACATATATAATGCCTTTGCAACAAGATAGCATAGTATAATTCACATATATAATGTCTTGCAACAAAATGGCAATGCATAATTCACATATATGGTAATTAGACACTAAACAGGTGGCATTCACACAAAGCATGTCTAAACTAATCAAATGACATAGCAATGCGAGACACCATACGCACGATATGAGCAACATAACCCTGCCAAGTTAGAGCATACACCTCGGGGGGGAATAGGACTGGTCATCTGTCTCTGGATCCTCCTCTGAGGAGCTATCTGTAACCAGTGAGATATGCACTTCGTCAGATAGCATAGTCTGCTCTGAAGACCTTGTTTTCACTCCAGAATTTGCCATCACCGTGTCAAATGGCTGATGCACACAAAGAGCAGTTGAATGTACTAACATTGTTGACAAATGTAATATGTAAAGAAAAAAAAAGATGGCCTGGTATAATTTACATATAAGATGACTGGCTAAGCAGGATGGCATTGTAAAATTCACATATATGATGCCTGGCTAAACAAGATGGCATTGCATAACTCACATAAACGATGAATAAACTAAACAGATGGCATTCACACAAAGGATGTCTAAACTAAGCAGATGACATATTTGATGTATAAAGTAAGCAATGCAAGACACCATATGCATGATATAACCAACATCAGCATGCCAAGTTAGAGAAAACACCTCAGGGGGTAAATAGGAGTTGTCTTCTCCTTATGAATCCCCCTCAGAACAAATATCTTCCTCTCAATTACAATCCGAAATGCGTGGAGGGGGGCTGACTTTACGCCTACCATGGTGCGACGTCTGCATGAAATTTTATTGCCACGCAAGGCTCGTCTCTTTTGATCTACATGTTCAGTTCCATTGTTTACAATAACTGTCGTGCATAGGAAGAAAACATAGTGAGATTATGTAAGGAGTGCATGCAGAAATCCAGAGTGATGGTAGCAACCTGTGAATAGACCCAAAACCAATAATAGCAGGCAGATAATGGCTTCCATTAAAAAATACAGATAATGGCTTCTTTACTGTTTGTTTCCCACCCAACATGAAACCCATAGTAGACACCGGAGATTAACCAGACAGTAGATAGATACTATTGATAGCGGCCCCGATATGTACCCCACAACCATTTAAAAACTCAAGTTTGACCATTAGTTTGGAGCTGACTCCGAGTCTAATCGGTGAATAGGACGATAAAGTAGCATGTAATATTAAGCGATGCATAACGTAAGCAGACATGAAAGAGTGCGACCTCTCTTTTGGACTCGTGTAGTCCTCGAGGTCATCTGCTTGGTTGATGATGGTAATGCAGTTTTCATGGATGCCAGCGGCAGGGAAGAAGATCTGAGGCGGCAAAAGACAGTCTAGAGGCCAGATCCCTGCTGTGCTGGACCCTTCTGTCGTTGGAGCAGCTGAGCTGGGGTGGACGACGGCGCAGCAGGAGCGGGACAAACCACGCAAGGTTTCCTTTGACAACTATTTGTAAGAGAAGTAATTATATAAGGGCTCGTTTGAATTGGAGGATTCCAACAATGCAGGGATAGGAAATAGACAGGAATAGGATAGGAATGCACGTGCAAAACAGAGAATTTAAAAACACAGGATTTCTGCCAATCTGGGTGTTTGATTTACAACAATTGGAAGATCACATGATGCAAAGAAGCATGGTGAGATTAAGTCAAACCACAAGAAAATGTACGGTTATAATGCTATTATGCTACTATCTCTTAGTCTTGTGCTTCATGAATAGGAATTTGAAAAGGAGGACAAGTGAAAATTAAAATTCCTACGGTTTTTCTTTCAAGGAGACACTAAAGGAACAAATCCGTGTGCTCAGTGGACAATATATATAACATGTAGAGTAAAAAAGAGATGCAACAAGTGTACAACCTCTTTGGCGAAGCCATGTCGATCTCAGCATGATTGGGTTGGCCGGTGAGGATGCTCTGGCTGACTTTGCTGTCGGAGGAGGGGAAGAAGATCTTAGGCGTCTGGAGATGGAGCCCGAGGTACTGCTCCGCTGTGATGGAGGGTTTCGTCGTTGGAGCAGCTCCGGTGAGTTGTACGACGCCAAGGCTGAAGCAGGACAAGAGAGGCAACGAACAACGTTAACCTGAGTGGAATTCTAATAGCATGCCCAATACATGACGTAAAATACATAACCACAAAGTGCTAGATGTAAAATACATCAGCCGCTCATCTCTGAACTTAACTGCCGAAACTGAACTTAACTGTCGAAACTGAATTTTGCTATCAAAATTGAATTTTGCTGTCGAAATTGAACGCACTAGCAAGGTGAGGCCACACGTCGGTCGACTGACTTTTTATCTCTGGTCAGTCAATTTTGCAGCCGTTGGATATGAAATCAAGGGCCTGCGGTTCATCTTCAACCTCCACCCCCCTGAGCCACCAGCCACCATCGGCCAAACAGCAGCCGCCCGCTGCCCGCAGCCGGCGGTGCGCCACCCCACCCGCCCCGAAAACACTCCCCACCACCGGTCCGCCACCGCCCCGGCCATCCCTCTAGCCCCCCTCCCCCCCCCTCCCATGCCGATCTTTTTCTCTGGCGATCCCCACGCCAACGCCCCGCCACCGCCGGCGACCACCGCCCCCATCCTAAACCCTAAGATAGATAGTGGGGTACCTCTCCGGCGAGCCCCCCTCCCCGCTACGGCTGGTTCTTCCTTCACCCCGGCGAGCCCCCCCCCCACCCCCTGAAAATCAACTGACCCAAAAGTCGATTCAGTCGACTGAAGTGTAGCTAAATCGGAGCAGCATCTCAAGCAAGAGCAAGAGCGAGAGCAGCAGCGCGAGCAAGAGCAATAGCAAGAGCAAACCAGGCAGGGGACCGAGAGTAAGAGTAGAGCAGCAGAGCGAGTGAGAGCTAAAGAAGCAGCAGCTCCTACTGATGTGGACGTCGCCGCCGAGGGAGCGACGTCGTGGAGGAAGTGGCCGGCGATGCCGCCGTGGATGGAGTCACGTCGTGTTGGCTCGGGACCGAGCGTCGGCAGCACCGTGAGATCGAATCAAGAAGAAAATGTGGCGATTAGTGTACAACCTCTTTGGTGGCGCCGATTAGGCCGCAGCTTCATCCGAGGAAACGGTGATTATGATGCTCTTCCAGTGGTGCAGGTGAAGACGGCGGTGTGGGAATGGAGGTGGCGCAAAAGATGAGGGGAACGTCGGGGCAGCTCCTTGGAGGTGGAGGACGGGGTGGCTGAACCGGCGGGATGATGAGATCAACGACGGATCCTCATCCGGTACGGTGGATGAGGGACGTCGAGGTGTTGTTGTGGACGACGTCGTCGAGGAAGAGGCTCCGACTGGGTGGCGGACGGAGCAGGGTGTGGGGTTTCGTCGCGGGTTTTCGCGGCCTCGGTGTATGAATGGGTGGGCGGATGGGATGGCAATGGGGAACCATGGGTTAGAGACGCGCTTGTCCGAAATGTGGGGTAAGTTACGAAAGTACCCCCACTGATTTGAGGCGGTTCTTTCGGTTCAGGGATACCACGGGCATTTCGCGTGTCGGGATTTCACGGGAGGTGGGAGTTTTCGCGCGCGTTGTAATTTCGGAATAGCAAAGCACGGGTTGAGATGGAGGGAGTTGTCGGAGCACAACGAGACAAAGTATATCTTAAATATTTCGGGCTAACAAGGCGCGGGTTTAAATTTCCGGACAAGCCTAACATGTATTGTACCAAATCAATGCGCACTACAAATGTCATTCAAAACTTTGAATTCATGTTATGTTCAATTAAAATATTTCGCTACGTGTATAATGCATGCAACCTACTACTCAAATGAACGTTTTAGTGCATTCCAAACGTATATACTACCGCTTCAATATGAACTAAATTTGAATTCGTTTCTCTATTTGAATAAGATCTACAGTAATGATTGTTGTGAAGTCAAAGCATTTGAATTCTTTTCTCTGTTTTAATAAGATCTACAATCATCATTATTGTCAAGTTAAACCATCGTTTGTGTATTATCTTCACAGCACACCGCATGATTAGTCTCGAGTTACATATGAACTATGTGTACTATATGAACTCGAACTAGATTTTTTGAATCCACTTTATTTTGATTTCAAATCACATTACATTTCTAGCTCTAGCTAGATCTTCATAATCTAAACCACGTCTCATATGTATAATGTGTTTATCACATTATGTATGGTGCCCCGCCCCCTATGCCTATAAGTATTTAGATGTGAGTTGCAAACACCACACATTACCACAAATTCAAATAAAATGTGAGAATGTTTGATATATAGTATTGTTTAGATTGTTCGATATTTAGTTGTAAGGTGCAAACGCCACACATTATCACAAATTCAAATAAAATGTGAGATTGTTTGATGTATAGTATGGTTTAGATTGTTCGACATTTAGCTGCGAGTTGCAAACGCCATGCATTATCACATTATGGTATAACATGTGCACAACACGTGTATCACCGCTATATTCATGCATGCAATGTTTTTGAAACACTATGATCTCCTATTAAAATATATGAATCCTCTTTCATATCAAATTATGATCTTTGTTAGTCTCTTACACCCACACAATCCTCTAACCTTTGTAGCTACCACTAACTTTCTCTCGTGCATGCACACGCCCTCCTCGCCCTCCCCCTCCCTCGGCATTCTATACACCGAGCACATTCATTTTTTTCTTTAGATCGTTCTCCCAGAGTCTCCACAACTCCTTTCCAACACACACCGATCAATAAACCTCTCCAGCGATGCCTGCCTACAACATACACACACACCTTTAATATCCTCCTTTATGTGTCCTTGCCTCGTGTCTCTCATACGGTCAGACACACGTGTAAACTCCCGCCCCTCTTTTCATCGATCTCACAACCGCACACTCCTCCCCCTATCTAGCTAGTAGTTGGGCCTCTCGCACCACCTCCTAGCTCCATTCTCTCTGTCTATCCATCTCGCTGGGCCTTATTTGCCTCTAACAAATGGACGTACACCGACCGATCTCTCGCTATACATATAGCTAGCTAGGTCCTTATAACTCGTTTTTACCCACACGTCAATCGATCTACCTCATTAGTTGTGTCTCTCCCTTCCTCCGACAAACAACAATTGATCTACCGATCTAGTTAGGTTTGCTTACCAAACACATGGTTCCCCTTCATCATCCATGGATGCGTCCCGACAGATCTATCACGCACAGGCACACACAGAAACACATCCGCACTCTTGTTGATAACATTGCAGTTCCACCCTCAGTTTGTCTAGTAGGCCTCTCCCACCATCTTTGAGAAGCAACTCCATCACCCATCCAGCACTCTGCCCCTCTCCCTCCCTCTCCCTCCCTCTCTCACTCCTCTCTCTCTCTCTCTGTCCCATCATATTTCCCGCCCTTCAGTTATGTATGGATGTCGACCGATCTCCCTCAGGACATAGCTGGGTCTCTCCTTCTCAACACATATATGAGTCGTTCTACCTCTATAGTTAGGCCTCTACCTACCCCTCCCCCCACCCCCCTCCCGCCCACACACATAGATACATTGAGCGCTCTAGTCATGTCTCCCTGCCACACACAAACTTGGCATGTGCCCTCTAACGTTCCGGTAGGCCAGTCGCCCAATATCTTTGACTTGCACACACACACAATTTAGATGGCTTTCTTCATCGATCTCGCACCCACCCACTTGATCCTCTCTTCGACTCTATCGATAGCTATGACCCCTCCCTCTCTTCTCGTGGATTGCCCGACCCTCTATGTATGATATGGATAGGCCTCCATTTCACGCACATTGCATGCAAAGTTTTGTTTGAGATGTCATCGACATATATTCCCACAAATAATCCACGAAATCAACCCCCCACCCCACCCCCACCCCCAAAACAAAAAACACTCACGAACGCGGTTTGTATCTCTCACACACACCCACGTAGGTGGGGGACATGCACGAAGAGAAGAGGTGCATGCACGGCGCATGTACTCCCGTCTCTTTCCCAACCACACCCGCGCGGGTACATGGTGGAGCTCATTTCTGTACGAAAAATGCAGCCCACGTGGTAATTTGGCATGTGTACTGGTTGTCCACTTGGTGGAGGGAGGATCGTCTACCACGGGTGAACAAACAAATTGCAACTTGACGTGTTATGTTAAAAAAGAGGCAAACCATGTGGGGCCTACCTTAGAGGCAAGGCTCTATACACTAGAGTACTTTTGATGTGTCCCGTCAACTCGCAGAATGAGAAGAAGCTTGCTTAGTACGTCGTCTCCCCTGTTCCTAAATATAAGTCTTTGTAGAGATTTCACCATGAACCACATGCGGATGTATATAGATGCATTTTAAGTGTAGATTCATTCATTTTGTTCCGTATGTAGTGGAATCTCTACAAAGACTTATCTACTAGTAATAGCTAGCCCCCACTACTAGGAATTCTCTATCATCTCCTTGAGCCACATCATCAAAATTGATGTAGATGTTAGCTGAAGTAAATCAGTCCATAATAGTCGTCTGATCTAGACATTGAGAGGCTCCACACCAAGCCACATGCAAGCATACAGAAATACCGTGGCACATGCATGTGAGTGGGTTTTAAATCACATCAACATGTCTGCATGCAAGCATGCACCGGTAGCATGCATGTAAGTGAGCTTTTAAGTCCCATTAACATGTCAAAAAGAAAAATATAATCCCATTATGCAGTAGGAGTTGGTTGATCTTTTTTCCTTACGTGGGATGATCTAAATGATGATGGGAGTTTATTTAGTTTGGCTACCACATTTGTCATGCGGTTATAGAGTTTTTTTAGTTATATGAAATCGATAATTTTGCACAGAGAGATATATCGCTGTTCCACGGCAACGCGTGGGGACTCATCTAGTAATATTTAGGAACGGAGGGAGTACTATGTAAAGAGTTAGGTGTAGCACGATGATAGTGTGACGTGGGCCATGTAATCACTGAGCCTGCGTGTTTTCACTGCTCTTGCACGCCTCCACTGTAAGAATGGAGAAAATTGCAATCTAGTAGTAGTACCTCCTTTCGCTGAAAGCGTGGGACATCCAGCAGTCCTACCACCTCAGTAATAAAGACCAATGAGTCGTCAAATCACATAGACCCAGAAGTAAGTTGGACGGACGAAGCAACCATCACTCTTGCGCTAGTGAGAGGTCACTTCCGCTATTCCCGGGCATGAATGCGGCACCGATTCTTTGGAGCGGCGCTGTCCATTTCGGGCGGGAAGTGCGCGCGGGCGATGGAGGGGCTTTGGGTGGGCCAGGCTGGTCAGGAGCGAGCGTGGCAGCTGTCTGCATGTCCCTACCGGACACGCCCGGAAACGAGAGGATGCACCGACTCTCGCGGCGAAAATCGTACGCTACACAACATCTCTCTGTAGGAGTAGGTCGATCTGTCGCTCTCTCTAACACACACATGTTGTTAAACATACACACACACACACACACGCACGCACATTGGTCTCATTGCACCTTCTAACGTGACTTATTACACCTAGACGGAGGGAGTAGTAAGTATACGAGATACGGTGGCACACTGACTTAAGTCGAATACAAGTGCCCAAAATTTGTGTGCATGTTATAATAAGGATTCACTTAAAATAGTACGTGAGCGAATAGAGGGGTCAATTGGATAGTGTTCCCGAGCAGTAGCGAGATGTGTGAGGTAAGAAACACCGCTGGCGCTTTTAATTTTTCTTATTAATTTGTTTGTTTCACCCTCTGACTGGTGGGACCCAACGTACTACGTGGAGAGAGGTAAGGTGACTAAGGCTGCATTATTTCTGCACCACTATGGATAGTCTTACCACCAAAGCCACATGACACGATTATGATTGAAATCCCAATGACTCCCACACAAAAAAACACGGCATGCTTGTCACACGAATGCAGGAATGTATAAAAGGTTATTTCCCTCTCGTTCAACATAACGGGAGGGTTGTGTAGCTGGTTAGCCTATTCGCTCATCAAACTTGAGGTCTTGGGTTCGATAACTACACTTGAGCATAATTTGTGCCAGGAGGATTCTTTGACTGGTCAAAATGTTTTCTAGGGTTTGCACGCTTCACACTCTCTCTCCAGTATATATATACACGATGGAGCCTCAGCGCTTGTACTTGCTCTCTTCACACTCTCTCGCCCTCTCCCGCTGGAGCCTTAGCGCTTGTAGTTGCTCTCTTCACACTCTCTCGCCCTCTCCAGATCTAAACAAGACTTCGTTGGCCTCTCTCTCCCCTCACTGTTGCTCAAAGAGCCGGCAGGATCCGTCCGTCGGGAAGGGAAGGAGGCTTAACTCTGTCACCGTCGGTGAGGGACTACCGGCGCAGCTGTTCACTTTCCACCCAGGGATGGCACGGGAGGGCCTCCGACCCCTTCTTCTTCGCCGTCGTCCCGTCGCCCACCGAACCACGCCCCAAGAACCTTAAGGTATAATTTACTTACTCCACATGCATTGCTCTAGCTGTATGTATACCGTGAATCTAGGATGTGGTTCAAAGATGAAAGGAGTGGGGGGAAGTAGTGGGAAAAGTTGTATATAGCATGAATCTAGGACGTGGTTCAAAGAGGAAATGAAGGGGGAAAGTTGTATAGCATGAATCTAGGACGTGGTTCAAATAGGAAAGGAATGGTGGAAAGTAGTGGGGAAAGTTGTATCACATAAATCTAGGACGTGGTTCAAAGAGGAAAGGAAGGGGCGAAAGTACTAGTTCAAAAAGGAAAGGAAGGGACAAGGCTGTAGAGTTTGAGCAGGACCAGATTTGTTGCGCTCACATAGGGAAAGGTGTCTAAAGATAACAAAACTGGGACCAACACAAATATGCTCCTTGGTTGTTTGTTCTTTGTTGCAACAGACTGTGCATGACCACAGTACATCGGTAGATGCACATGGTGCTGGTGCGTCCACTGTCCCGTGCAACTCATTAGCTGTTGTTAATCTAAGGCCCTGTTTGGTTAAAAACTCCCTAGTCCCTACCTGCTTGGTCCCAGGGACTAAACATGGACTAGAGGTTATTAAATGACATGCTAAAAGACCATGTTACCCCTAGTAATTAACTAATAGAGACAAGGTGCGATGCGTGGCAGGGGCAACTGTTGGAAAAAGTCCCAAAAAGACTCCCTCGGGGTCTTCTTTCTTTAGTCCCAAATGCCCACTTTTAGTCCCTAAAAGTCCCTCCTGTTTGGTTTAGATGGGACTGACTGTAACACCCTCGATGCGGCTATATCTCCCACGTGTCGAAGCACGACTTAGAGGCATAACAGCATTGAAAGCAATGTCGCAAGTGAGGTAATCTTCACAGAACACATGTAATACATAAGGGAAAGAGATACATAGTTGGCTTACAATCGCCACTTCACACAATTACATGAATAAAGCATTACATAATCCAGATACACACAAGGTCCGACTATGGAACCAAAATAAAAGAAGACTACCCCAAATGCTACACAGATCCCCGATCGACCCGACTGGGCTCCACTACTGATCAACTAGAACGAAACAACACAAAGGATAAGATCTTCAATGAGTTCCTCCTAGAGCTTGGTTGCGTCACCTGCTCGGTAACATCGGCACCTGCAAACTGGTTTTGGAAGTATCTGTGAGTCACGGGGACTCAGCAATCTCGCACCCTCGTGATCAAGACTATTTAAGCTTATATGTAAGGTAAAAGGTATGAGGTGGAGCTGCAGCAAGCGACTAGCATATATGGTGGCTAACATACGCAAATGAGAGCAAGAAGAGAAGGCAAAAGCACGGTCGAGAATCTATGATCAAGAAGTGATCCTAGAACAACCTACGTCAAGCATAACTCCACCACTGTGTTCACTTCCCGGACCCCGCCGAGAAGAGACCATCACGGTTACACACGCGGTTGATGTATTTTAATTAAGGTCAACTTCAGGTTTTCTACAACCGGACGTTAACAAATTCCCATCTTCCCATAACCATGGGCACGGCTTTCGAAAGTTCAAATCCCTGCAGGGGTGTCCCAACTTAGCCCATCACAAGCTCTCACGGTCAACGAAGGATATTCCTTCTAGCGGGAAGACCCGATCAGGCTCGGAATCCCGGTTACAAGACATTTCGACAATGGTAAAACAAGTCCAGCAAAGTCACCCGATGCACCGACAAATCCCGATAGGAGCTGCACATATCTCGTTCTCAGGGCACACCGGATAGGTCAAGCTACGAGTAAAACCAACCCTCGAGTTGCCCCGAGGTGGCCCCGCAGGCTGCCCATTTCGGAACAACACTCAGAGGAGCACTGGCCCGGGGGGGTTTAAAATAAAGATGACCCTTGAGTCCGTGAAACCCAAGGGAAAAGAGGCTAGGTGGTGAATGGTAAAACCAATGTTGGGCATTGCTGGAGGAGTTTTATTCAAGGCGAACTGTCAAGGGGTTCCCATTATAACCCAATCGCGTAAGGAACGCAAAATCCGGGAACATAACACCAATATGACGGAAACTAGGGCGGCGAGAGTGGAACAAAACACCAGGCATAAGGCCGAGCCTTCCACCCTTTACCAAGTATATAGATGCATTAATTAAATAAGAGATATTGTGATATCCCAACAAGTAAACATGTTCCAACAAGGAACAACATCTCCATGTTCCAACAAGGAACAGACTTCAATCTTCACCTGCAACTAACAATGCTATAAGAGGGGCTGAGCAAAGTGGTAACATAGCCAAACAACGGTTTGCTAGGACAAGGTGGGTTAGAGGCTTGGTTCAACAATATGGGAGGCATGATAATCAAGTGGTAGGTATCGTAGCATAGGCATAGCAAAAGAGCGAGCATCTAGCAAGCAAAGATAGAAGTGATTTCGAGAGTATGATCATCTTGCTTGAAATCCCGCAAGGAAGAAGAACGAGCCCATGAAGAAGACAAACGGACGTAGTCGAACGGTTCCTCAGAAACGCGACGTTATCGGAACCAACCCGAATAAGCAACACCAGAAAAGAGCAAACAACCTAGTAAACAACCACCACATAGAGGGCATGGCATGATGCGCAAACAAGTATGATGCATGTCCGGTTTAAAGAGGGCATGGCATGGCAAAGTGCACAAACAATCCTACAAATTAAGTGGAGCTCATTATGCAACGGAGTTGCATATTGAAGAAAACACCACATGACTTATTTAGTTCTCTCTCGTTTAGGTACTCAACAATATTAAATGTTGGTTAGCATGGCAAGAGGTGAAGCAAAAAAGAAAACTACCTATCTAGGCAAGTTTAAATGAGGCCGGAACAACAAACAACAAGTCCGGAAAAATCCCCATGTGCAATTTAAGGATTTGGTACTGTTCTGCCCTAAACCATGTTTTAGAGTTGATAAACATGCAAAGTGAGGCCACCATGTTAAACTAGGCATTTTTCTACCCCATTTACATATAAGGTTTATTAAAATCCGAGTTACGGTTATTTAGTTATGAATTAAACCATTTTAACATGGCAAAACAGCAAATTAAAGCAAACAGCAAGTTAAACATTTTAAACATGGATGGAAGTTGCATATTATTAAACTAGATGAAATTCTAGTCAAGTTTCATATATAAATTATTTACATCTGATGCACGGTTGGTGAATTATTAAATGCATGAATTTGCAAGGGTTTTCCTGCAAAATTGCAGTCTCGGGTTTAATTGCTAAAAACGTAGACAAGGGAAAAAATACATTGGGCCAAATCTATTCTTGGGCCAACAGAGAGGCGCTAGGAAGTAGCTCACCCCTTAGGCTTCGGCCCGGTCGCTGGAGAGGAGGAGGCTGGCAGGGGCGCGCTGGGCCGGCCTGCTTGGTTCGGTCGGGGAAAGGTCAACACGCTCGCTCGAATGACTCGGGGCAGATGCGGCGTCCTCCTCTTCTCGACAGGAAAAAGAGCAGCAGCGGCGTGGGACTTGGCGGCCGGTTCGGTGAAGCAAACAGCAGGCACGGCGGCGCTGAGGCCTCCGGCGAGCGGCGGGATGAGGAGGGGTCGGCGCGGGAGCTCGGTGGCGTCCGGATCCAAGCGCGAGAAGCCTTCGGGTCTCGTTTCCTGCCGGATCGAAGCGGAGGCAGCAGAGACCATGGGACCTGGCGACCATGGCGGAGGAGTTCCAAGGGCGGCGGCGCTGCACGGTTCCTGCAGGGAGGCGAGGTAAGAGATACAGGGAAAAGAAAGGGGAGGGGCATGAGGATTAAGAGGAGGTGGTAGGCGCGGCACAGGGACTTGGCGTCGGCCAGGCAAGCGAAGGCGGACTTGGACGGGAGCAGACCGGGGGGAGGTCCGGCGGGCGGCGAAACGGGTGGATCAGCTCGGCCATCACTGGATCCGGTCAAAGGCGACCGCGGACTAAGTTCGATGGCGGCGCTGTTCCAACTCCACGGCGAGCTCCTGCGAGAGGAAACGGGAGGGAGAGAGAGAGGGATGAGACATGGTAATAAGAAGGGAAAGAAGGAGGTAGCGCGAGGGGATTTGACTCGAGCGTCGGTGGTCTGCTCCAGCGAGCTGGCCGGTGCTCGGGCGGCTACAGGAGTGGAGCGACGGGCAGAGGATGCAGGACTTGGGCGGCGATGGTGGTTGGACAGGAGGGGACAATGAGGAGAAGGTGGAGGCTAGTTTTAGATCCCGATGGGGAGTGTGGCGGCGGCGTGGGGATGGATGGGACATCTCCCCTAGAAATTAGGGTTAAATCTGTTCTTATATGGTATATGGATCTTTGGGTAGGGGCTACCTCGTCCCTCCGATCGTAATCGGACGGTCGAGAAACAAATAGGTAGGAAGTCCAAAAAAGAAAACGGAGATGTTTTATAGACGTTTGGGGATGATCCGGATCCAACGGTGATGACGGTCCGGGTCGGGTCCGGGACAGTTTCGGACAGCAAGGCGAGGGGTCGATGCACTGAGCAAAGAGGGTTTCGGACCATGCGATCGCATCGGACAACTCCGGAAGTGAAGAGGGGAAGGAGGACGGACTAGATGGGCTGTGGCGAGACTGCGAGGGGGAGAAGAGAGAGAGAGGGCCCGGCATCTGTTTCCGGAGACTGAAAACGTCCGACGTTAGACCGGCTATATTGCCGCTATAGTTAACGGTTGGGCTATCAAACAAACTCCAAATGTGATGGAACTTTACAGGCGGTCTATCTACACTAATATAAGTCGGCACGCCAACTCTCATCCCATTCCGAGAACATTATCCGGCCACTTATAAAATAATATTCGGACGTGCCGCGGGCGTGTGCAAGTGTAGTTGAACTCAGAACGGACAACGGACGGAACTGGGGGAACCCGGACGGATGCAGGTTTCGAAAACATGATGATGCAATGCACATGATGGCATGATGAAAAGCAACACGCAAGCGAATGACATGGCAATGCCGGCGAATTACTGGAGGACACCTGGCACATCGGTCTCGGGGCGTCACACTGACACGGAGTTTTTTTAGTCCCTACACCAAAATGTCCCTGTAAACAAACACCCTCTAATAATGCTGCTGGAAAATTGATGCAATGCCACAGTTAAAAGCAAATTACATGTTTAACGAATTTTATTGTTAATATAATCTCTATGTTAATATTAATCAATGCCACAGTTTGAGAAATGCTACTGTCTTGCTTTCTTTCCCATTTAGATAAGGTAGATGCTTCTTTTTGTTGGCTTCTGTGTCATCCACCGTTATTGACCACTGATTGTTTCCTTTGCACCTCTGCGTAAACAGAGTTATCTACTTCACCTCGTTGCCATTGTGACCTTTTGTTGCACTGCACAAAACACTTTTGTTTTAAGAGTGTTTTGTGCAGTTCAACCAAAATGTCACACTGACAACGTTGCTTGATTGCTTGATCTTAGTGGAACTGCACAAGAGGTGATCTTACTTCCTATCCGTTAAGGCGAATTTGGTTAAGATCTTCTTCTTGTGAGTTGTTTGAATTCCGCATCATGAGAGGTCAGTACTAGCCTTCTTTCACATGATTCTGCAGTGTGCTTTCATATGTCGTGCTACTTGTACGATAATGTTGGTTGATTTTAGTGAACTGCACAAATGGAGACAAGACTTCCAATCTATATGTGCATCGTAATATCCCATTGAGGTAAGATAGGTATATTTCACAACTGTTGGCCTGTATTTTGCCACTTTCATCAGAAAATTAAGTTTAGTACTATACTTGTGCTCCCTAATTGACATGCCAAATCTTACATTGAAGGCGAAGCTTGTCTGTTATTGAACCAAGTGATGAAGGGGAAGAACAAGCGGAAGAAAAACAAAAATCAACTCCTGGTGCTGTAATGAAGCACTGGAACTGTGATGACACAAGTAATGATATAGTTTTGCATCTTAATTTATTGCTATGGCTGGAACGAGTAATTGTTTTGCCACTGATTTGATGCCACTCTTAATGTAATATGTAATTATCTCTACTTGTGCAAACAGGGATCTTCTTTCAAGATACCATATATTTTAGTGGAACTAGACGAGAAGATGTTGGAAACATTAAACTAATCGAGGAGTATATAGTAAGCATGGCCACCACCGTAGATAGCAACAGATGGTTCCGGAGAAGTGCTTCATCTGCATGCTCTACACAATAAGCCTCCTGACAAAGATTGGTACTCGCCCACTGATTTCATCCATATGATTGAGCTTTGTCATCTCTATTGGTGTTGTGCTACTGTTTAGATACTGTCATGAAAAAGTGGTATTGTCCTTGAGAAGTGCTTCATCTGTGTTGTTTTAAATATTTCCTTTTCTTTTTTCGAGCAAACAGGGATGCTAGCATTTAGTAGTCCTATTGTCTTTGCACAACAGGATCATCTTCCTCTGAAGAAGAATATGGAGTACGTGAAGTGACTAGTTTCGATTATGCCAGGATGAAGAAGCCATGTCTATCTTCTCATTAGAAGGAGCAGTTGAAGGATGGTTACATTACTCCCCACAAGACCAAACTAACTTCAGCTCAGAAGGACTGACAAATCTCCATTTTTTTGCTGTGATGCGCGAGTACAATGTTGTTCTAGGATTCTTTCTGGTGAGTTCCATTTTTCTAAAAGTGTGCTCTACATGGACCATGTATGTGCCTGTTGAAACTGTCAATTCATAGTACAGTTTGCTTTATACTTATCACTTTTTGTATTTGTGCAAACAGGGGTGCTCAGCTTGATTTCAATGGGAACTGCACAAAATGTTCATGAATACATCGAATCATTCATTTCCACCACAAGAAAGGAGGTGCCGATAAGTTCAAGGCATTGCAACATATAAGGGTGAAATCATACAAGCTACGCGTGAATTTGGTTGATTTTGGTGGAACTGCACAAAAAGAACAGCTGGTTTATTTAGCACGAGGTGCCATGTCAATGTCCGAACTGATGGCAAACCATGCCCATTCCACAATCGTAGGCATTTGATATTTTGGAATGGGACAACATTGTCAAATTTTGCTCATTGATTTTAGCAAGACATGCGTTTGATATTTTCGAATGGGACGCCCTTTGCTGGCAGCAGCGTCAATCAATTTTTTCTTTATTCTTAGTTGTGAAGTAAATATTGCCTCTGACATGTGAGTCGCTGAGATGCATAATCATCGATTGTTTTGAATGTTCTCTATGAATTGCCAGGCCTGTGTGTTTGATTGCAATGTACAGAAACGCTAAAAAGCTGCTCAAACTCTTTGTACTCCTTCTGTTCCTTTTTACTTTGCACATTGTGAAAGTGCATACTTTTTTGTATAAGATTGGTCAAAGTAGAGATACTTTGACTGCAGACAAAACTTGTATGCAGACTAGAAAGGACCGGAGGGAGTACATGTGAAACTGCTGCAAACGGGTGATCACCCTAGGAATAATGCTAGTACATATTGTTTTGCATGTTCATCCAATGCCAGTGATACAGGAATTCGAACTAATCGAAATAAATTCATTCATACACGGTCGGATTTCATATAAACATGCCGGATTTGATTACATTTCATACATTCTTCAACTAAAAAGGGGTGCGCTGGAGGTATAATTAATTAACCGAAGCTACCCACCTGTGTCCCGCTGAGCCGAACAGAAGCTTCGGTGACTTAACTGCAGGTGCAGTTGCATAACTGACATGTGGCCTATTGGGCCCACGTGTCGGTCAGCCAACTGCACCAGCAGTAAAGTAGAAGCAGCGTTCTTCTCCAGCGCAGCTCTCCGACTCCACGTCGCCGCCAAGAAGCTAACCGGCCGTCAATGGTCAACCCGCCTAGCTTGGCTTCAACCGGAGGGTAGCAGCGGTGGCCTGACTTGGACCCGAGCGACGGCGACCTACCGTGTTCTACTCTTCCTCGTTTTCTGTGTCGCGGCCTCGTTGGCAGCGGGGCGGGGCCTCGGCGGAGCCGGCAATGTCCTCTGTCTCGTTGCCGGCGGGCGGTGCCTCAGCAGAGCGGTGGAAATCCTCCCCCACATTGCCGGCAGGGTGGGGGCTCAGCTGAGCCGGCGATGTCCTCTGCCTTGTTGTTGGCGGGGCGGGGCCTCGGTGGAGCCGGCGGTGTCCTCTGCCTTGTTGTTGGCGCCGCGGGGCCTCGGCGGAGCAGGGCCTCGTCGATGCCAGCGGATCGGGGACTCATCGGAGCCGGCAGTGTCCTCTGCCTCGTTGTTGGCACCGCGGGGCCTCGGCGGAGAAGGGCCTCGTCGACGCCAGCGGAGCGGGGACTCGTGGAGCCGGCATTGTCCTCTGCCTCGTCCTCGGTCTCACCAAACAGCGCCTCGCCCGCTTCATCACCCTCTTTGCTAGCCTCTTTGTAGGCGGCCGCAACCTCCGCCACCTGCATGCGGTACCGCTAGTGCTCGAGGCGGCCCTTGCGGGCGGAGCGGTACGAGTCGAGCAGCGCCTCCTGCTCTGCTCGCTCTATGGCGATCTGCTCCTCTGCCTACAGGTGCTCCTGGAGGAGATGGTGGTTGTAGGAAGCGTCGGCCTGCGCCTCCCGGAACTGCTCCTCACGCATCTGCCTCACCATGTCCATATATTGGGCACGGGCCTCGCCGATGGTCATGGTGCAATGCACTGGCAAGGATGGGGCGGAGAAGGGGGTTGGCGCCGGATCATCGACTACCATGTTCTCCATTGGGACATCGTCGTCCTCCGGCTACCTGCCGGCCAGCCGGTCGGCAGCAATGGCTGCCATCTCCTTGTGGTCCGTCGTCCGCCCATCCCGAAGAGCGCTGGAGCGCGAGGAAGCCATGGTGGGCAGTAGTGGTGTGGACAGGAGAAAGGGAACAGATGCGGATGACTGCGGCTATGGCCGGTGCAGCAGTTTATATAGCAATGGTGGGCGGGCGGAGGGACGGACGTGTGGCGCCGGAGTAGCCGCCTCGGCAACCGCGTATCATTAATGTGGGTGGCAGATGGACGGACGGACGGCACTTGTGTCGTTTGAAGGCGGAGCAATCGCCTGCACCGGGAAGCGGGGCGGGCGGCGCTGACTGTTTTGGGCGGAAAGCACGCGCGGATGAGGAGATGACTTTACTTGGATAGGATGACAATGGGGACCCACCAGGTCCATAGCCTCACGTACGCAAGTGTCTCCTTATTTTATATATATATATAGCCCGTCTATTCTTATAGTATTATCAGAATAGTTATTCTGATAACACCTCCGCACTGCATGCTCAATGCGAGGGCAATGCACTTTCTTTAGCCAAAGCACTGCATTACAGACACTAGTGAACTTTATGTCGGAAAAAACTGCGCATAGTGTTTTTTCGGTACTGTTTTCGCTCTAATTTTTTTAACCCTTTATCGTAATGAGGCATGTAATATACCATTGGAAAGCTACAGATTAGGCACAACTTCGCCATGTTGAACACTTTTTGAGATTCCTCACGGTTTAAGAGCAGTTTCAAAAATGGTGCGGCCCACAAAGAGTGGCAGCGAGCGTTTTTTCACGTTTATTTCTAAACCGCTCATCGGAATGAGGCAAATGATACACCATTGGATAGATATCGTCGAGGCGCATACTTTTCATAACTATTGTTTTCTCTAATTCGTTATGGTTTAAGAGCAGTTTCAAATTTACTAAATCGCGGATTTCTGTTTTTCAAAAAAAATTCAAATTTTTGGTACTGTTTTCGCTCCAGTTTTTTAACCGTTTGTCGAAACGAGGCGTGTAATATACCGTTGAAAAGCTATGGACGAGGCGCAACTTTCATATGTTGAAAAACAATTTTGATTTCTTATGGTTTTATGTTAATTTTGAAAAATCGTGCAGGTGACGACTAGAGGCAGCGGCCGTTTTTCGCGAAATTTTTACAAACCGCTGGTCAGAATGATTCAAACGATACATCATTGGAAAGATATCGACGAGGCGCAACTTTTTCATGTAGAACACTCTCTCTAAATCTTTACGGTTTAAGAGGAATTTTGAATTTACCGAAATGCGGACACTCTATTTTTCGCAACACCCAAATCGACGTGCGTACTTCATCCGACTGAAAACCGCACTGCACCGGACGAAAAACCGCACTGCATTAGACGGGTAAGAGTACTGCATCATTTTTCTTGTATTCAAACGTAATTTTTTCAAGGACGAGAAAGTAGAGTGCACTTCATAGCGGGTGTAAATGAACCACAACACTATCAAGAAGTGAACCGCATTATTTTTTCACTTCCGTAACAAAAAATTTACACTTACGGGATGAACAACATCATACGGCCGACCGTACTGCTTCAGATGGAAAACCATGCTGCATTCGTCGTTGGCTATATGCACTAGGTTTTTTCAACCCGTGCACATCCTTGTAAGTGGGAGTGGATCACAGTGTCAAGAGTAGTGAACCACTCTGAAGACTAGTGTACTACATTGTTTTTTTTTCATTTTATAACATTTTTATTTTTAACGAGTCTGCACCGCGTGACGCAATCAAGAGAAGGGCTTCATTGTGGGTTCTCCTTTTCTTTTTTACATAGCTAACCACAAGTCTTCAGACAAATGAAATAATACATCAAATCTCCTCAATAATTACAAACTAAACCTTTAATTTTTGTAAACACCCCAAAAACAAAAAGAAAATATAGTGAGCTCCCCAAACGTGAGCAGTGAACTACAAAAGCGAAAAAAATGTATTAGCAGTTGAGACTAGTGCACTGCACCTTTATTCTAAAACCTAGATGTGCAATTCACCATTTGTAGGCTCAACAAATATGTGCAGTGCACTTTGTTTTTCGTCTTCCCCTGCAAAATAGAGTTAACTGAACCGCATTCCACTTAACTTTTTCCCAACAAAAAGCCGCACAACCCGTCGATGGACTAAGTGGACTGCTTTAAAAGGAAATATTTACAAATAACCGCGCTCACATTAGTGAATCGTATTCACTATTCCCTTTGTCCAGTCTAATCATTTTTCACACATACCCAGTACATAACTGCACTACACAATGCATAGCCATTTTTCTAAAAAATACAGATGAAAATGAGAGGCAATAGTCTCTGCACCTAAGCAATGCATGTGTTTCCTCAAAAGGAACTGCATGGGGCAGCAAGAGAACCTCCTCCCCAGACCAAGCAAAATGCATGGCGCGCGCATCCGCATTGCAGCGACGGACGGCCGAAACCTAACTCCCAAGCGCCAGGGAACTGCACGCTCGTCGACCTCTCACGTTCCAACCAAACTCTCACGCGCCAAGTAAATGCATGCCTATCATCCTCTCACGCCCCTGCGTACTGCGCCAATGACCCAACTGACCTACAACGAGAGCAAACTGCACTGCTCGCGCCCGGAGGTAGTGAACAGCAAGGCTCGGTGACGCTCTTTTCCTCTCCTGCAAAAAGATAGCAAACTAAGCCGCGAGACAGGGAATAGCAAACTTCATGGTGAGCTGCAATGAAACCGAATTGCAGTAGGGTCAACACGGGGATGGTGGGGTCCAGCGCGAGGGTGGCAGTTCGTCGGTGATTTTTACACTGAATTGCAGTGCACCCTCGGCTCCCAGCTCGGCGCCGTCATGGTCGCTTGCACTGCGCCATGGATGGGGAACGAGGACAGGGTTGGTGACCACGCTGGGAAGCCGCAGTGTGACAGGGACAGGGCGGAGGAGCGCACGGGGAGAAGAAAGGTCACCGCCAGCCCTCCTCCTTTTCCTCGGTAGCGCCTCCTCCAATTACCGCCACCCGAGGCTTGCCGTGGCCGAAGCCCTGCTGCATGTGCCGATGTGCGAACAGTAGGAGGACAAAAGAGGGGGTGGTGAAAGGATCTTCGCGGGACGGGGGTCGCTGTTTACCAGTAGATTGACGGGAGTTGGAGGAGCTGCCCGCCCGCCCGCCCGACGAAGGAGGATGGCGGATCCGGTAGTGGAGGGCCTGGTGGCGGGAGGAGGAGGAAGAGGGGCGGCTGGATCCGCGACGGCGCGGGCCGGCTGGGTGGCGCGGTTGCCGAATCCGGTGCTGGTTGATCCGCAATGGTGCGGGGCAGGTGCGAGCGGCGGTGCGAGGGGGGAAGTGGCGGGGTGGGAGGGGGCGGCCCGGCGGCGCGGGGAGGGAGGCGGCACGGGGCGGGAGGGGGGTGGCCCGGCGGCGCGGGGAGGGAGGCGGCGCTGCAGTGTGTGGAGGGAAGCGGCGTTGCGCGTGGAGGGAGGCGGCACGGTGACAGGGTGGGAGGTGGAGATCATGCGGGAGTGGGAGGTACAGGATAAGGTGGGTGGGTTTTTTTATCCAGGCAGTTCGGTCGGGTTAGTTTGTAGCTACGGGTGGGTGGGAGGTGTTATCAGAATAAGAAAAGTGTTATTAGAATAAGATCTTAAGGGGTGTTATTAGAATAGACCCACCCTATATATATAACTATAATTTATTTTGCTTCCTCCTAGTTTCCTGACATCACGGTCCCACACCATTGTCAACCTATGTAGTACTCCCTCCTTTCCAGTTTATAGGGCTTATCTCAAAATTTTAGTTTTTCCATTTTATAAGGCTCAATTTGGTTGATCCCCATCACATGTTCAGACTTCAAGGTGCATTAAATCATTGCATGCAAGTATTAAGAGAAAACTGACCGATGCATGCACTTTATGCAAGCATGCATTGCAATTAATGCATTCGTAAACATAATTTTTTGAGGAAAACAAGAGCATTAATTGGGTGCTTTTGCAAACTACAAAAAATATTCCACCACTCATCATCTACCTTGGTTGGTGAGATTTTTGAATTGAGCCTTATAAACCGGAAAGGAGAGAGTAGTCAATAAATGAGAGAATTGCACAAGAAGTGGCCGAGAGCTGGGACCAAGCAGCTCGAGCAGTATTTGTGTTTTTGAGGTGTGAGCACTGCAGAGTTTTTTGATGTTTAGCCCAGATTTTTCTCCTCTGAACAACAACGAAAATATCGCTACAGGTATTAACTCGGCGGGCTGTGGCTCGTCTAGCCCAGGCCAGATATTCAGCCCAGATATTAATTTTTTTCAAGCTGAAAATGGCTAGCCCAGCTATACTTTTTTTAGGAATACCCAGGCAAGGTCAAGTTGTTATTCTCCACCCTGCTGGGCTGCAAATCTTTCCTAGGAGGGATGCATTAGGCTTAACAAGAAAACGGGCTTTAAGAAATAATAAATGGGATGTAATTATAAAAACTGGGCAGTAACTATAAAAAATGCACCAAACACGTGATTAGTTTATAAAATATTATTTTTGGATATTGAAAATTTTAATTTCATTAATTGTTGCGAGCGCAATATTTCGTTGGATTTTTATGTAATATAAATTTATATTGAAACTGCATATAGTCTGACTAGAAATTTCAGGATAAAAATAATTCGGATCCCATCAAAATGTGGGAAATTTTATTGAATTCTATTTTGAACGGTTGGTTGAAATGGGTTGTACTTTTAACAAACTGTAAATGGGCTGTAGTAAATTTCATTAGAATTCAAAAATGGGCTACACATTCTTACAAATCTCGAATGGGCTATAAGTTCTCTACCACACACTTCTGGCCTTACTAAGTTGACGCGTCACCTAAAAAACAGAGTTGACGCGTATGCAAGGCTTTGTCAACTTATAGTCAACACACGGTTCTAGCAGCAGTGGCCGTTGGATGTCCATCCAACGGATGCCGTGCTTCTTCTTCAATCTCGGATATTCTAGCTTCACTCGCCCAAAATATCATTCCTCCCCCTGACATCTGGGGCGCGCTATTTCGGAAGCTGACATGTGGGCCTACTAAGTTGACGTACCAAGGGCTTTGTCAACTTAGTCAATATAAACAATTTTAGCTACAGTGACCGTACGATGTCCATCCAATGGTCGTCATGCTTCTTCAACCTCTAGTCTTCTTGCTCCAGCCGCCCAAAGAAGCGCCGGTCGTGCCGCCTGCTCCTGCCTCCCGTGGTCGGCTTTGCTGTCGCGGAGGCCTCACTGCCCCCTAATACTCCCACCGCTGGCCAAGCCATCCCTCCACTCACCCACACCCCTTGTTATTCTGCGGCGACGGCAGCGCAGCCAAACCAGTGAACCCTCGTACTCCTCTCCGCGTGTGCATCCACTGTCGCGTCTTCCTCGGCTCCGCATCGTCCCCTTCCTAGGCCTCGCCGTCGTCCACCGCCCTGGTGCTCTCAGCGCGGCGTGGTCAACGTGGTCAAGGAACGACTTCCATCGGACGTGGACTGTACATGGAGAGGCTGACATCTGGGTCCACGGCAGCCACAAGGAAGTGCCTCCTTATTACGTGCAAAATAATTATTCCTCCACCTGACAGCACGGACCCACCGGACGGGCCACCGTATTTCGTGAAAAAAATGATTCGCCCCCTGACTGCTGGGACCCACGAGCTACATCTTCGCACGCAAGGAAGTGCGTCCGAAAAAAAGATGATTCGCCCCCCTGACTGCTGGGACCCACCAGCTACATCTTCGCACGCAAGGAAGTGCGTCCGGAAAAAAAAACGATTCGCCCCCCAACTGCTGGGACCCAGCAGCTACACCTTCGCACGCAAGGAAGTGCGTCCGGGCAAAAAAACGATTCGCCCCCCTGACTGCTGGGACCTAGCAGCTACACTTTCGCACGCAAGGAAGTGCGTTCGGGCAAGAAAAAAACAAAACGATTCACCCCCCTGACTGCTGGGACCCACCAGCTACATCTTCGCAGGAAAGGAAGTGCCTGACAGTCGGGACCCACCTGGTCAAAGCATACGTAGCATTGTCATTCTGGTCACGAACTTGTACGTACATATTGGTCGATGTAGAGGCGCGCACGTGTCGTAGTAGAGGCGTGCACGTGTCGTAGTAGAGGCGCGCACGTAGCATGTACACGTACGTACAGCGGCCAGGGTGCAAGAAAGAAAATACGGCCACGTGGCAGGGTCTCGAACGCCTACTCATGCATACGTACGGCCAGGGCTCGTGTACATGGCTGGGTCGGAACGGAGAAACAGCATTGTCATCGTGTTCATGGGGAGGCAACGGAATGCATCGTGTTCATGGGGAGGCAACGGAATGCGTCTTGTTCATGGGGAGGCAACGGAATGCGTCATGTTCATCGGGAAGCAACGGAATGCATCGTGTTCATCAAGAGGCAATGGAACACGTGGGAGCCAACTGGCTGGGTCGGAACAGAATGCGTGGCCGTGTTCATCGGGAGGGCTTGGACGGAACAGGCGATGGAAACGAGGTCTGGCGTACCGCAGAACGTAGGAAACGGACCTCGTACGGTCGAAACAAGGGTCATGTTGATTGGGAGGGGTGTGGCGAACCGCAAAACGGAGGAAACGGGCCTCCTACGGTCGAAAAGGGGGTCTTGTTGATCGGGAGGGGTGTGGCGTACCGCAAAACGGACGAAACGGACCTCCTACGGTCGAAGCGGGGGTCCTGTTCATCGGGAGGGGTGTGGCATACCGCAAAAAGAGACTCCACGGGATACTGTTCATCTCCACTGTCGACCTCCTCCAGCCTCCACGGGCTACCGTCGACCTCCTCCAGCCTCCACGGGCTCCTGTTCATCCAGCCTCCACCGCGCGCTACTACACCGGCTACTGTTCAACCACCCCTCCACCGTCTACTGTTCATCCAGCCCTCCACACCACAGGGTCCTGTTCATCCACCCCTCCACGGGCACCCCTCCATCGTCTACTGTTCATCCAGCCCTCCACACCACGGGGTCCTGTTCATCTAGAGGCAACGCCACCGCTCACTGTTCATCCAACCCCCCTCCCCCCGCAATGCTCACTGTTCATCCAATCGATTGGCTTCAGTTAGCAGTAGTAGCGAAGGAATCGCTCGATCGGGTTCAGTTAACAGCCATCGATCGATCGCTCGGGTTCAGTAGTGCGTAGCCTGCAGTGCAATCGCTCGGGTTTAGTTAGAGCCCAACGCCTCGCTCGGGTTCAGTTAGAGCCAACGCCTCGCACAAATCCGCGTACGTGTATGAGAGAAACGCGCATCGCTCGGCCCCCGACCTCCCACCGTAACCGGGAACTCCCCAAAATTTTCCTCGCCCTCGCTTCTACCATGGTTTTTTTCGTCATGGACGGCCCAAAGAATGTCATGCAGCTGCGTCTCCGGCCCGCCCAGGACGAAAAGCCCATTTTCTATCAGGATTTTTTGTCATAGAAGTAGGAGCCCACCACATCTATGATGATACCGGGTTTTGTCACAATTATCGTCACAGAAGTGTCATATGTATGACAGAAAAAAAATCGTTCGGCCCAAAATGTCACATATGTGTCTTTTTTTTGTAGTGATAGCTTGTACTAGCTGTCCCCCTTCAAATTAGCCCGCCATTGTTGGCTCCCTTCCCGCTCAATATTTGGGAAGAGGACCAGGGCCTCTGTAAAGAGGACTAGCCACCACCATAGTAGGGGCATCTCATCTTAGCTAGAGGGAATCTACTCACCACAAGTTCATACGCACAAGAACACCTCAACCTCAGGAGGCTGTTCTTCCCCTTGTATTGTTCATCATCAGCCCAAGAGGCAATCCACCACCACCACACTGGAGTAGGGTATTACACCACAACGGTGGCCCGAACCAGTATAAACCCCGTCTTTTTTGTGTTGTGAGTTCGTTGAGTTCGTCCGCAAGATCTTAGCGAGCTAGAGCGTCGATTGGCAGGAGGGAAAGACTTCACGCGCACCCCAGTGTTCGAACCTTAAGGGTTTGCCGGAACCCCACATCCGACATTTGGCGCGCCAGGTAGGGGTGCGCCAGAGCTTCTTCTCCGCCAATCAGCTCTCCGACGTTCATCGGCTGCGATGTCTGGCGACCTAAGGGCCGGCTTCGACCGCTGGGTAGCCTGGCCAGCCTGGACAGCGCCGCCTGCCCATGAAGGTCTCGACCCCGCACCCCAAGCGGCATGGGTGCCACCAAGCTCCGCCGGGCGTGGACAGCGCGGCCAGGCGTCATCCACCCTCACCCCGCAGCAAGTACGAGCCGCGGCGAGAGCAGCGAGTCACGCCGCAGCAACAGCGACGCACTCACGGCGGGAGCAAGCGAACATGCGGGCGGCACTCATAGTGGCAAGGAAGCTGCTGCGATGTAGGCTGATGGAGAGCGGCCGGGACACGCTGCTTGAGCGTGTTGCTGAGCTGCTGGACGCAGCAGCGTCGAGAGCTCCACCCTTCTGCTATCGACTCCCCCTCCCCCCCAAGCCACTGAAGGTTGCACGGCGAGCCTCACCACATCTGTGCGCCATCGACTACACCCGGGGGCTTCGTTAACATCAGCACGGCCGGCAACGTAGGGGGCTCCAACCCCCCCCCCCCCCCATGCCGCCCTCGACAAGCACGAGCGCAAGCATCACCCCCCATGGTCCCGGCCGGATGCCATATTATCATCCCCAGGACGCCATCATGGGCGGAGCAACATGGAGCGTGGGGCACCACGGCGAGGTGTTCGGGGTGACGGCCCCGGAAGCCTACGTGCCCTGCATGACAGACCAAGGGTACGCACCAGAGGACGACATCGTCTCATTCGTTGGAGAAGATTGGGGAGAGGGGGCGCTGGGAGTTGAAGGCTGCCAAGAGCCAACGGAGAACCACAATGATCGCGCCAGCAGCGGCAACTACAGGGTACCGCTAACCTCTCACGAACAGGTTTATGCTAACCATGGGCTGCAGATGAATCAGGTTGCAGCATCGATCGACGACCCTGGCACGGCACCACCCGTTTCAACAAGGGAGACACGCTGGGGGCCGCCGGGAGGGAGCCAGGAGCAAGGCCCCTCCCCAAGGCACACGAAACCAGGGGACACCCGGAGGTAGGCTCTCTGCCGGGGTGGCTTCAACAACCCTTCCCCCGGCAGAGGACCCGTGGTCGCCGAGGGAACCGCTGGCGTCCTCTTTCCCTCCTTTGTGTCGTCCTGATCTCCGGTCGGCTCAAAGGAGGTCAAGGGTGGCGCAAGGCGGGGCCCTCGTCTGGCGATATGAAGCAAGGCCGGTACCTGTGAAGAAGGCCCAGTGCCTGTGAAGCTCGCCGCCCGTGACACTCTCACGTAATAATGAGTTGGGGATGTACACGCCCCGGAGTCTCAGGGGTGCCGGCCTCAGGCCCTGGGGCTCCCTCCCACGCCTAGTGGCAGTACTTAGCTCCGCGCTGGTGAGAAGACTTGAAGACCCAAAGACTAGACTAGGTGCCGGACGCGGCCTTTTGCTCTGGATCTCTCTTTCTGTGGCTTTGCTTTCTGGATCTGGATTTAAGTTGAAGCTGAATTTTTATCGCGCGCGCGGGGGGTGCCTTTTCTCGTTCAAGCCGTTTCTTGCCTTCTGGATCTCGTTTGGTTTGGGACTCGCGTCCATCGCCTTTCCCTCGCAAGCTCCTCACGAGCCGGATCGCGTAGAGCGCACGCTCGTCAAGCACACACTAACACTGCGCCTGGCGCTCACCTCTTATGGGGCCCCCTCGAACGGGACGACAAGCTCTGCAGGATCCTCAGGAACCCATCGCCTCACGACCCAGCCCTAAGCTGGCGCTGGTTAAGGTAAACCGCGTTGGGGAGCACACCCCCGGCTTCATGAGTTCACGAGGACACATACCCATGCCATGTAAGAAAGTAAAAACTACGATTTGCTTACACGAGGGGCTCCCCCTCTCAAAATGCTCTTACAAGTTTTCCAAGGGCCACGCCCGAGTTTTGCATGCAGAATAAAACAACAGGAGAATATGGGATCAACCAGAGATATCGCTCGCTGCATCGTCCATGGACGCGTCACTCGCATCGTCATCATCTTCGTCGGAATCGTCGCCGCCGTCGGCGACGCCCCCATCGCCGTCTTTGACCATGTCACCTTCGTCTGCGACGGCCACCACCCCATCATTCTCCGAGGTGAAGGCCCTGACCAACGCGTCGACATGGTCCTCTACCCAACGCGCCAGGTCGCCCAGGACGGCCATGGGTACAGGGGCAATGGCAGCATTGAAGTTGAAGTTGGGGTCGGCGATCAGAAGGTGGCTGAAGACACGGGAGAAGGCACGCTGAAGCAGGCCACGACCCCTCTCCTCCACAAGCTGCTGAGCTCTGGTAGATTGGGCCTCCAGGCGCATCACCACCTCGGTGAAGAAGGTCAGGTGGCTGGCATAGTCACTTGAGTGAGGGGTCGGGGCGTTCTCGTCGCAGATGTAACCCAGGGCGGTGTTGGCCTTGTTCCGAAGGTCTTGAAGCATAGGAGCGTGCTCGCGCTCCAGCGTCCGGCGTTGAAGCACTTCCTCCCTGTTTTGCCGTGCGATGGCCTCAGCATCATCAACTCGTTTCCGGAGGGAAGACAGCTCGGCGTGGGCGAAGGCCAAGTCCGCCTGCGCCGTAACCAGTGCGGCAGCTGTGGCCTCCGCGCGCCTCTCAGCCTCATCCAACCTGGGCCTGAGGGCGGCGGCCCTGCCCGCACCTCCCTGACCGGCGAGCTTCATCTTCAAGCCGTACCTGCCCTACAGATCTGCATGAACCTCGGCCACCCGGCGATTGATCTCCTCCTCGACTCTGGCCTCACAGGCCCCGACGACATCTTCAGGTTGAGCAACTTGACGCTCCCTCGTCTCCAGTCGCTCGAGCTCGAGGTTGCGCTCCACGGCTTCCAGGGCCAGCGTCTCCTCGCGCTGCCGGACCTCCTCTTCCTCCACAGGCGTCCCCCTCATCGACGCAAGGGCGGCCCCGCGTGCCTCGACCTGTTGCTCAAGGGACGCGCTCCAAGCCCGGAGCTCCCACGCGCGCTCCTCCGCAGCCTCAATATTTGGGAAGAGGACCAGGGCCTCTATAAACAGGACTAGCCACCACCATAGTAGGGGCATCTCATCTTAGCTTGAGGGAATCTGCTCACCACAAGTTCATATGCACAAGAACACCTCAACCTCAGGAGGCTGTTCTTCCCCTTGTATTGTTCATCATCAGCCCAAGAGGTAATCCACCACCACCACACTAGAGTAGGGTATTACACCACAACGGTGGCCCGAACCAGTACAAACCCCGTGTCTTTCTGTGTTGTGAGTTTGTCGAGTTCGTCCTCAAGATCTTAGCGAGCTAGAGCATCGATCGGTGGGAGGGAAAGACTTCGCGCGCACCCCAGTGTTCGAACCTTAAGGGTTTGCCAGAACCCCACATCCAACAGCAACAATACAATACGTGCTCTGTTGCCCCTGCTATCACTGGGAAAGGACACCGCAAGATTGAACCCAAAGCTAAGCACTTCTCCTATTGCAAGAAAGATCAATCTAGTACGCCAAACCAAACTGATAATTCGAAGAGACTTGCAAAGATAACCAATCATACATAAAAGATTTCAGAGAAGAATCAAATATTGTTCATAGATAAACTTGATCATAAACCCACAATTCATCGGATCTCGACAAACACATCGCAAAAAGAGTTACATCAAATAGATCTCCAAGAAGATCGAGGAGAACATTGTATTGAGATCCAAAGAGAGAGAAGAAGCCATCTAGCTAATAACTATGGACCCAAAGGTCTGTGGTAAACTACTCACACGTCATCGGAGAGGCTATGGCGTTGATGTAGAAGCCCTCCGTGATCGATTCCCCCTCCAACGGAGCTCCGGAAAAGGCCCCAATATGGGATCTCTTGGGTACAGAAGGTTGCGGCGGTGGAAATAGGGTTTCGTGGTGCTCCTGGGTGTTTTCGGGGTATATGGATATATATACATATAGGAGGAAGAAGTAGGTCGGTGGAGCTGCGAGGGGGCCACCAGGGTGGGGGCGCGCCCAGGGGGGCAGGCGTGCCTCCCTGCCTCGTGGCCGCCTCGCTTCTTTCTTGATGTCTGCTCCAAGTCCCCTGGATCACGTTTGTTCCAAAAATAACTCTCCCGAAGGTTTCATTCCGTTTGATTCCTTTTGATATTCCTTTTCTACGAAACACTGAAATAGGCAAAAAAACAGCAATTTGCACTGGGCCTTGGGTTAGTAGGTTAGTCCCAAAAATAATATAAAAGTGTACAATAAAGCCCATTAAACATCCAAAATAGATAATATAATAGCATGGAACAATCAAAAATTATAGATACGTTGGAGACGTATCATTGGCCGAAATGCATAGGGTGGCCAGATTTGCCATGAGGGATTTTATAATCTGCCTGTGGCCTGCCGAACCCATACCCAGCAGCTACTTCCGGCTCATGAAGCGGCTGGTCGGTGCCTGCCCCTGGCTTGATGCCGTGAAGCGGTCAGTCTGCATCGGAGGTGCGCGGATGGCCTTCGCCCGTGTCAAAGTGCAGTGGGTGAAGATGGACGCCGTCAAGCTCGCAACCGAGGGGCCGCCTATAGGCAAAGAGCACCACACGCCGGAGCGGTATTTCGATGATGTTCTGGAAGGATCCCCAGTGTTCGAAGGACATCATGTTTGAATAAATGTATCCTATGTTGTCCAATCCTGTATTATGAAACAAGGCTTATGTATGATATATTGCTTGCTTTATTTTAA
The DNA here is from genome assembly GCF_056163025.1 of Triticum urartu. NCBI lineage: Eukaryota > Viridiplantae > Streptophyta > Magnoliopsida > Poales > Poaceae > Triticum > Triticum urartu. Next base: position 608,946,487 of record NC_141875.1, on the reverse strand, counting down.
AATAGTTTCCTCCTGTGCGGTCGTTTACGACATCTGAGAGTTGGCCAGTCATCGGCTTTAGCCCCCACGTAGGTAGTACGGGGGTGTTCGGGATAGCACCTAAACACACTTGACCCAGTGACTTGGTTCGTGGAGGAGGTGTTAGTGCAGCGAACCAGGCAATCGGGCTATATGGCTTTATAGCTCTCACTTAGCCATAGGAGTTTTATAATGGGAGTATAGGCACGACCCCTAGTATTGTTCGGTTATCTGAACTTGGGTGTTGTGGATGCCCGGCCGGGTGAAGGCCGGCCTGTCGCATAATGCGGAAAAAATCACAAGAGATTTATACTTAGTCACCGAATAGCTAACCAGCTCTCGCCGCATCATGACTGTCAGTTTTCGGCTTTCTCTACTGAGGTGTTTGTCCGGATAAACTGGAAACATAATCGCAGTAGTTCTCCCTTTACTACCTAAGCCGAACAAGCGGAACATAAGGTAGTAACCACAGGAGCCTGGCAACCCAACTATTGACCAAAGACATGATTAGGAGCCGATGCATATAATGCTATATTCGGGACGCCGAATTGCACTGTGAAAATGTTCGGACTTTGTTTAGTTTTTGAAAAAATGTACGTGGCCCACTAGAGCCCCTGGCGATTTAAGTCGTACCAAGGTGTACATGACAATCGGACAAAACAGGGAGACACAGATTAAGAGATAGGCCAATACCGCATAGGTTGGGCTAGAAACTGTTTCCATTATAGTCTGATTGATATGTCAAAATGTATTGGTACAAATAGTGCAATAAGCAACGAGGCTATTTTACATGCCGAGCACAGGGGAAAGTTGTGTATGTGTCCTGAAAACGGACGAGGTGATCTTTAAAGACCCTGTAGGTACTCTGCCATGTGTCTACGCTGCTTTTTCCCCTTGGTGTATTGTCCTTCGAGAGGATCATCGATCGGTGTTTTCATGATAAGCCTCGAAAAGAGGCCTTGGTACCATTGAAAAGGTGACGTGGGTTGTAAGGAACCTGAAAACATAAAAACAAAAAGGAAATATGAGTGTCCAGATAGGGTCTAGCCGTATTGTGGACTTTATCTCTCCCTAATAATAAAGCACGGATTGACTTTGTCGGGTTCACCGTCACAATACGCTTTCTTCTCATGTCATAATACGTTTTTACAATTTGTATAGACCAAATCTTAATATGAACGAGGTGGTACTAATTTGGGGTACGCATTAAAGATTTTCGTCAAAATTCCTTATTACAACGTTCTTTCGCTCACGGGCTTGGTTTACGTTATTCCGTTAACGCTTGGGCCGTTACTTTCTATTGGGCCTGGGTAAAAGGGAAAATAGACGAGCAAGCCTCAACGCACAAGATAAGGAGGTGAGCGCTCTGCGCGGCAGAGTCGCTCCCGTGTCGTGAGGGGGCGCAGGAAGGAGGCCCCACGGCGGCGGTGAGCCGCGGAGGAGAAGAAGGAGCGTCGGGGATGGGGATGCTCCCGTGCTCCCATTCTCCCCCGTCTCGCTCTGCCAAGGAAGGAAGGGTGTGGCCCTGCGAGTGGCCGTGACGAGGCTCGCGTCCTCTAGCCTCCGCCGCCGCCACGGCCACCACCTGCCGGCAGCCGCCACTGCTAGCCATGCGACCCCTTCATCCTCTGTTCGCAGGAAGACGGCACACCGCCGCTGCCGCTCCTCACCTCAATGCTAAATCAGAATCCAGAATTGAGATCTACAGGCCATAGGCGAGCCCTGGTGGAGATGTCAGGCCGTTACCTTAGGCGGACGAGCCCCCTGCAGGGGATCCGCGTCCGGTGGCTGTGGACGAGCGTTGCCAGGTATGCTGAAAAGATACGTAGTTCACCAGATGTGATCTCAGTTGCCACGAGACGGTGCAGGGGTGGCGCACCAATGACGCGGCTGTCGGTGGCGGGTGCGGCAGATTGGCCTGAGGTCATGAGGCGGCAGTGCCTATCCCCATCCCCTGCCGCATGCGTTCTGCTCACAGTTGTCTGAAGATATTGGAGTGAAGGTCTGTAACTAATCCTCACCTTAATTTCTTCAGACATCTCACCTTTTCCCAATCTCTTAGTCGGTTCCCATCCGTAGGAAGAGCTGGATTGATGCTCCTCTATCTTGCTCACAGTTTCCCTTTCTTGAGTTGCAAAATTAATGTTTGGCCTCAACGCTTGAGCCCAAAATTCTGCTTCAAACGATTCTCTCAGGTCCTATGGAGCGTGTTTCCAAACTTGGTGCGTGATATTTGTGCAATTTTGGTTGTTCTTTTGTACAAATTTCTATATGATGTTCTGCACATTGATGTGTGTGTATTTGTGTTCTTGTGCAGCCAGATTGTTCATGTCCAAGAGGTTGTTGACTGCATCTTCCTCTGCCATGATCAATGGCCTGGGACCAGGGGCATCTTATAGGTTGCAAGCAAAGATGATGAAACACCTGAACCGTCTTGTACATGATAAGAAAAATGATGTATTCATCAATCAATGGTGGGTAGTAAGTAGCTCGAAGTAGACAACAACTTTAGACACTTTTTCCTGTTTCCACTACCTGTTAATGTATCAGTATGCGTCGGTTAACCTACATGGACTAATTGTACTCAAGAAATAGTTAACCTTTTTTAGACGCTCGCTGTAATTAACCTTGGCTTCAAGCTTGATATGATACTCCATTTGAGATGCATTGCATATCGATGTGGATATTCTTATTGTCACGCAATATGATGCTCATTTTAGGTTTAAACAAAATTAAAATACGATGCTCGCTATGATTTATTTTGCGGGTGAAATTTCATTCATGTGGGAAGGATAGACAAGGCAAGAAACTGAGAAAGAGGGTGAGAGCCCACAAAGGGACGTCATGTTTGATGCACATGTTGATGATGTGGAATAATTTGTTATTCCACAGTATCCCATGTGTATTGGACATCATAAAACAATATGTATCACGTTTCAATACACTGTTAAAATTTCATAGTGGCTCTAATGATTCTGGTTTGTCTCAAGGTGCTAGCTCATGGTAAACCTCATCGGTGACAACTGGTAAAAGTTGAAAACCGCATCCATTTATAATATGGTCTGCTGAATAATATAACAAATTATCTATCTCTTGTAGGGAGGTTTGCTAACTTATTTGGCACAACATTTCAAACCACATTAATTATGCTCTTTGACAAATCCCAAATAGCCAGATATACATGTATATTTTGATTAGGCTGCCTAATCAAGAGAGCAAACTTTCGTAATATACTTGCAGTTCTCTCAAGTATGAACTAATCAGAGTTATATGTCTTTGGGGAAGCTTTATCTATCTATTTCGGTGTATACATATATGACAGGTCTAGACTGTACGGAGGGGGTAATTGATGTTGTCGTGGATGTTAAGTTGTGCTTAACAAATGTTATTCTGCTTGGGAACATAGAATTGGCCTGCTGGGACTTGCTTCTAATGGTAACACCTTAGATCATGAAAAGGTAAAGTACCACACGGCTATAACAGAAAATTGATGGAAGTCAGTTTCTTCTGTATGTTACAGATCATCAATTATGTATATGAAACTGTAGTCTGCCTTGAACATCATACTGTAAAGAAGATTGGGATGATTTTCAAAATATACAACGATATAGCAGCTGTGTAGGATTAGAAATAGACTATGAATTGGTTCTACACCATTGTCCCTTGGATATTTTGACTCCCTTCCTAAGTTAAGGCAACAAATGCATGCATTCTTTCTCTTTTTCCTCTTGTCCATTTTTATTTATTAAAAAACAGTAGAAGAAACAATATTGTCAATGATTCGGTATAAAAAACATAAGGTCATCAACCCCATTTGAGTATAATTGTCTTGGCTAAAGATTAAGATGATTCGGCAATGCTTCTACTCTGCTAAAAACATTCCTTGCTTCCTTTAAGTGTTGGTGGAGGAAAAACAATATTTGTGTTCTATCGAAGATATGGTGAGTAGAGCAAGGGGTGATGAACAGATAGAGAAAGGGAGGGCGATGAAGATTTGTATAATGAAGTGGAGCAGAGTCGAAAACAGACCCATGTATAGATGAACAACATAAGATGGAAACTTATGCCTTATTACGTTCGGTAATTGTAAGCTTTAGTTGAGATGAGCATCATTTATTTTCCATGGAAGGGGTGTGTAGGTTTGTTTCTCCCATTGCAACGCACGAGCATTTTTCCTAGTCTTTATTATGCCTCCATCCTTTCCCATGGTATCTTTAGTGCGTGGTACATGTGCCACAATTTGGTAGGGGCTGAGATGGAGGCCGAATTGCTAATCAAGCTCCTGACGAGCTGGACTGTCATACTGTGGGGTAGTCCGGACTCATTTGACAGTGTCCGGGGACTTGGCTACCGATGTAATAGTCGGCTTGATAAGGCCGCCCTGTACTTCCGCTGCCAGGGCCGCGGTGTGCTCCTCAGTACGGAGGGAGCATTCCATGTTTCCATTGACCGTTATAACGCCGCGTGGTCCGGGCATCTTGAGTTTGAGATAGGCATAGTGTGGGACCGCATTGAAGCGAGCGAACGCGGTTCGTACGAGCAGTGCATGGTAGCCAGTGCAGAAGGGGACGATGTCGAAGATCAAGTCTTCGCTTCGGAAGTTGTCCGGCGAACCGAAGACAACCTCCAATGTGATTGAGCCCGTGCAGCGGGCCTCTACACCAGGTATTACTCCTTTAAAGGTAGTTTTGGTAGGCTTGATTCTTGACGGATCAATACCCATCTTGTGGACCGTGTCCTGATAGAGCAGGTTAAGGCTGCTGCCGCCGTCCATGAGGACTCACGTAAGGTAGAATCCGTCAATGATTGGGTCGAGGACCAGTGCGGCTAAACCTCCATGACGGATACTGGTCGGATGGTCCCTGCGATCGAAGGTGATCGGACAGGCCGACCATGGGTTGAATTTTGGGGCGACTGGCTCTATTGCATAGACGTCCCTTAGCATGCGCTTGCGCTCCCTCTTGGGGATATGACTGACGTATATCATATTTACAGTTTTGACTTCGGGGGGAAATTTATTCTTTCCCCCTGTGTTCGGTGGACGAGGCTCCTCGTCATCGTCCTCGTTGGGCGACCCTTTCTCCTTATGTTCGTTGTTTAACTTGCTGGCCTGTTTAAAGACCCAACAACTTCGGCTGGTATGATTGGCAGGCTTGTCGGGGGTGCCATAAATTTGGCAGGGCCGATCGAGTATTCGGTCCAAGATGGATGAGCCCTCTCTGTTTCTTTTGAATGGCTTCTTCCACTAACCGAACATGGAGCCGCTGAATTCGGCGTTGACCTTCGTGTCTTCGGTAGTGTCAATATTGCTGTGGCGCTTGTGTTTGTTGCGTCGGGGCCTACCGTTGTTATTCTTAGCTTTGGAAGTGCCAGGTTCGCTTGTACTATTACTACTACGGGCTAGCCAGCTATCTTCACCCGCAAAAGCGGGTCATGAGTGTCGTGAGGGCTGCCATGGACTTCGGCTTCTCTTGGACGAGGTGTCGGGCGAGCCATTCTTCGCGAATGCTATGTTTAAAGGACGCTAGGGCTTCGGCGTCTGGACAATCGACAATCTAGTTCTTTTTAATGAGGAACCTAGTCCAGAATTTTCGGGCGGACTCTCCGGGTTGCTGGACAATATGACTGAGGTCATCAGCATCTGGAGGCCGGATGTAGGTGCCTTGGAAGTTGTCTCTAAAGGCATCCTCCAGGTCTTCCCAGCTTCTGATATAGTTTTCTGGGAGGCTGTTTAACCAATGCCAAGCTAGCCCCTTAAGTTTTAGGGGGAGGTATTTGATGGTGTGTAGATCGTCATCGCGAGCCATGTGAATGTGGAGAAGAAAATCTTCAATCCATTCTGCGGGATCTGTTGTGCCGTTGTATGATTCAATGTTCATGGGTTTAAACCCTTCTGGGAACTGGTGCTCCATTACCTCATCGGTGAAGCATAGGGGGTGTGTAGCACCTCTATATCGGGCCATGTCACGACGCAGTTTGTATGAAGTCCGTATGCGGTTTTCGGCCTGGGAGTGGTTGTGCTTGTCACACCAGGATTGATAACCGTCCTCTCGCGTCGGGGCACGCCCCCGCGATCCATAGATTGATCTGGTCTGACCTGCTCTATTTTCCAGGTCCTGTCGTAGGTCATATGTGTATCCTCGAGCTGTTTTTTCTCTGCTTTTACGGCGAGGTGGTGCGGGCTGGTGTTTGGCTTGAGTTGTCGTTCTGTCCCGGTCACGTGGTGGTCGGTCGGGTCTGTCAGCCGCGTTACGCGCGGGTCGTATGGGCTCCAACACCTCATCGTCGAATTGGGGTAGTAGCTTATGCTTCGGGTAACTCTTTGTTGGGCATTCGATGTCGTATTCTTCGGCTGCCAGGACATTAGTCCATCTATCGTTGAGCAGATCTTGGTCAGCTTGGAGCTTCTGCTGCTTCTTTTTTAGGCTTCTTGCCGTGGCTATTAGCCGGCGCTTAAAGCGCTCTTGTTCGAGGGGTTCTTTTGGCACGATAATTTTTTTGTTGTCGAGGCCCATGTCGTCCTCGGAGAGTGGTAGATAGTTGCTATCCTCCGAGTCTTCATTCCCTGCTTGCTCGTCAGGGTCGACTTGCCCGTCCTCCCGATCATCCTGTTTGGATGTTGGTTCGATGGGGTCCTTTTGGTCTTCAGCATTCTCCGGAGTATCATTGTTTCCGGTGCCGATATTGCTGTCTTTTCCGTGACGCGATTTAGAGTGGCGCCGCTGATGTCGATGTTTCGGTGGTATCTCAAGAGGTTCATCCTCGACTGGGTCCTTCTCATCATCATCGTCGCCTTTTTTAGGTGTGTCCACCATGTACTCGTTGTATGAGGAAAAGGCCGTCCAGCGTCCTGTGAACGGTGGGTTTTGGGCCTGCTCCTCTCCGGCATCGTCGTCCATACCATCGATGTCTTCGGATATGTAGTCGAGCATGTCAGTTAGATCCTCGACAGTGGCTATAAAGTGGGTGGTGGGTGGGAAGTAAAATTCCCTATTTTCAGCCCCTAGTCCGGGCTGGGCGCAATTCGGAAGCAGTTCCTCTGCGATGGCAAGTGCTACCTCTTGAGCACTATGTTGGTTTTCCCTTGAAGAGGAAAGGGTGATGCAGCAAAGTAGCGTAAGTATTTCCCTCAGTTTTTGAGAACCAAGGTATCAATCCAGTAGGAGGCCACGCACGAGTCCCTCGCACCTACACAAACAAATAAAATCCTCGCAACCAACGCAATAAAGGGGTTGTCAATCCCTTCACGGTCACTTACGAAAGTGAGATCTGATAGATATGATAAGATAATATGTTTGGTATTTTATGATAAAGATGCAAAGTAAATAAAGCAAAATAAAAATGGTGCAAGAAATAGCTTGTTGACGGAAGATTAATATGATAGAAAATAGACCCGGGGGCCATAGGTTTCACTAGTGGCTTCTCTCGAGAGCATAAGTATTACGGTGGGTAAACAAATTACTGTTGAGCAATTGACAGAATTGAGCATAGTTATGAGAATATCTAGGTATGATCATGTATATAGGCATCATGTCTGAGACAAGTAGACCGACTCCTGCCTGCATCTACTACTATTACTCCACACATCGACCGCTATCCAGCATGCATCTAGAGTATTAAGTTCAAAAGAATAGAGTAACACTTTAAGTAAGATGACATGATGTAGAGGGATAAACTCATGCAATATGATATAAACCCCATCTTGTTATCCTCGATGGCAACAATACAATACGTGCCTTGCTGCCCCTACTGTCACTGGGAAAGGACACCGCAAGATTAAACCCAAAGCTAAGCACTTCTCCCATTGCAAGAAAGATCAATCTAGTAGGCCAAACCAAACTGATAATTCGAAGAGACTTGCTAATATAACCAATCATACATAAAATAATTCAGAGAAGATTCAAATATTGTTCATAGATAAACTTGATCATAAACCCACAATTCATCGGTCTCAACAAACACACCGCAAAAGAAGATTACATCGAAGAGATCTCCACAAGAGAGGGGAGAACACTGTATTGAGATCCAAAAAGAGAGAAGAAGCCATCTAGCTAATAACTATGGACCCGAAGGTCTGAGGTAAACTACTCACACATCATCGGAGAGGCTATGGTGTTGATGTAGAAGCCCTCCGTGATCGATGCCCCCTCCGGCGTAGCTCCGGAAAAGGCCCCAAGATGGGATCTCACGGGTACAGAAGGTTGCGGCGGTGGAATTAGGTTTTTGGCTCCGTATCTGGTAGTTTGGGGGTACGTAGGTATATATAGGAGGAAGAAGTACGTTGGTGGAGCAACGTGGGCCCCACGAGGGTGGAGGGCACTCCTGGGGGGGTAGGCGCGCCCCCCTACCTCGTGCCTTCCTGGTTGCTTTCTTGACGTAGGGTCCAAGTCCTCTAGGTCACGTTCGTTCCAAAAATCATGTTCCCGAAGGTTTCATTCCGTTTGGACTCCATTTGATATTCTTTTTCGGCGAAACTCTGAAATAGGCAAAAAAACAGCAATTCTGGGATGGGCCTTCGGTTAATAGGTTAGTCCCAAAAATAATATAAAAGTGTATAATAAAGCCCAACAATGTCCAAAACAGAATATAATATAGCATGGAACAATCAAAAATTATAGATACGTTGGAGACGTATCAAGCATAACCAAGCTTAATTCCTGCTCGTCCTCGAGTAGGTAAATGATAAAAACAGAATTTTTAATGTGGAATGCTAGTTGGCATAATTTCAATGTAATTCTCTTAATTGTGGTATGAATATTCAGATCTGAAAGATTCAAGACAAAAGTTCAATATTGGCATAGAAATAATAATACTTCAAGCATACTAACTAAGCAATTATGTCTTCTCAAAATAACATGGCCAAAGAAAGTTATCCCTACAAAATCATATAGTCTGGCTATGCTCTATCTTCACCACACAAAGTATTTAAATCATTCACAACCCCGATGACAAGCCAAGCAATTGTTTCATACTTTTGGTGTTCTCAAACTTTTTCAATCTTCACACAATACATGAGCGTGAGCCATGGACATAGCACTATATGTGGAATAGAATGGTGGTTGTTGAGAAGACAAAAAAGGGAGAAGATAATCTCACATCAACTAGGCGTATCAACGGGCTATGGAGATGTCCATTAATAGATATCAATGTGAGTGAGTAGGGATTGCCATGCAACGGATGCACTAGAGCTATAAGTATATGAAAGCTCAACAAAAGGAACTAAGTGGGTGTGCATGCAAGCGCTTGCTCACGAATACCTAGGGCATTTTGAGGAAGCCCATCATTGGAATATACAAGCCAAGTTCTATAATGAAAATTTCCCACTAGTATATGAAAGTGATATCATAGGAGACTCTCTATCATGAAGATCATGGTGCTACTTTGAAGCACAAGTGTGGTAAAAGGATAGTAGCATTGTCCCTTCTCTCTTTTTCACTCATTTTTTTATTTGGGCCTTTTCTCTCTTTTTTATGGCCTCTTTTTTTTAGTCCGGAGTCTCATCCCGACTTGTGGGGGAATCATAGTCTCCATCATCCTTTCGTCACTTGGGACAATGCTCTAAAAATGATATTCATCACACTTTTATTTACTTACAACTCAACAATTACAACTCAATACTTAGAACAAAATATGACTCTATGTGAATGCCTACGGCGGTGTACCGGGATGTGCAATGAATCAAGAGTGACATGTATCAAAGAATTATGAATGGTGGCTTTGCCACAAATACAATGTCAACTACATGATCATGCAAAGCAATATGACAATGATGGAGCGTGTCATAGTAAACGGAACGGTGGAAAGTTGCATGGCAATATATCTCGGAATGACTATGGAAATGCCATGATAGGTAGGTATGGTGGCTGTTTTGAGGAAGGTATATGGTGGGTGTATGATACCGGCGAAAAGTGTGCGGTATTAGAGAGGCTAGCAATGGTGGAAGGGTGAGAGTGCGTATAATCCATGGACTCAACATTAGTCATAAAGAACTCACATGCTTATTGCAGAACTCTATTAGTTATCGAAAAAAAGTATTACGCGCATGCTCCTAGGGGGGTAGATTGGTAGGAAAAGACCATCGCTCGTCCCCGACCGCCACTCATAAGGAAGACAATCAATAAATAAATCATGCTCTGACTTCATCACATAACGGTTCACCATACGTGCATGCTACGGGAATCACAAACTTCAACACAAGTATTTCTCAAATTCACAACTACTCAACTAGCATGACTCTAATATCACCATCTCCATATCTCAAAACAATTATCAAGTATCAAACTTCTCATAGTATTCAACACACTCATAAGAAAAAAAACTAATCTTGAATGCCTAGCATATTAGGATTAATTTCCCAATTTAAGCAAATTACCATGCTGTTTAAGACTCTCAAAATAATATAAGTGAAGCATGAGAGAACAATTGTTTCTATAAAAAAATCCACCATCGTGCTCTAAAAGATATAAGTGAAGCACTAGAGCAAAAACTATATAGCTCAAAAGATATACGTGAAGCACAAAGAGTATTCTAATAATTCTCAAATCATGTGTGTTTCTCTCAAAAGGTGTGTAAAGAAAATATGATTGTGGAAAACTAACAAATAAATACTCAAATAATACAAGACGCTCCAAGCAAAACACATATCATGTGGTGAATAAAAATATAGCTCCAAGTAAAGTTACCGATGGAAGTAGACGAAAGAGAGGATGCCTTCCGGGACATCCCCAAGCGTTGGATTTTAGGTGTCCTTAGATTATATTGGGTTGCCATGGGCATCCCCTAGCTTACGCTCTTGCCACTCCTTGTTCCATAATCCATCAAATCTTTTACCCAAAACTTGAAAACTTCACAACACAAAACTCAAAATAGAAAATCTTATGAGCTCCGTTAGCAAAAGAAAAAAAACACCACTTCAAGGTACTGTAACGAACTCATTCTTTATTTATATTGGTGTTAAACCTACTTTATTCCAACTTTTCTATGGTTTATAAACTATTTTACTAGCGATAGATTCATCAAAATAAGCAAACAACACACGAAAAACAGAATCTGTCAAAAACAGAACAGTCTGTAGTAATCTGTAGCTAACGCAAGTTCTTGAACCCCAAAAATTCTAAAATAAATTTCTGGACGTGAGGAATTTATCTATTAATCATCTGCAAAAATAATTAACTAAATATCACTTTTCAAATAAAAATGGAAGCACTTCTCGTGTGCGCTAAAGTTTCTGTTTTTTACAGCAAGATCAAAAAGACTTTCCCCAAGTCTTCCCAACGGTTCTACTTGGCACAAACACTAATTAAATACAAAAACACAAACAAAGCAGAGGCTAGATAAATTATTTATTAATAAACAGGAGCAAAAATCAAGGAATAAAAATAAAATTGGGTTGCCTCCCAACAAGCGCTATCGTTTAACACCCCTAGCCAGGCATAAAAGCGAAGATAGATCTAGGTATTGCCATCTTTGGTAGGCAATCCATAAGTGACTCTCATAATAGATTCATATGGTAATTTAATTTTTTTTCTAGGGAAGTTCCATGCCTTTCCTTAACGGAAATTGGAATCTAATATTCCCTTCCTTCATATCAATAATTGCACCAATCGTTCTAAGGAAAGGTCTACCAAGAATAATAGGACATGAAGGATTGCGATCTATGTCAAGAACAATAAAATCTAAAGGCACAAAATTCTTATTTGCAACAATAAGAACATCATTAATTCTTCCCATAGGTTTCTTAATAGTGGAATCCGCAAGGTGCAAGTTTAAAGAGCAATCATCAAAATCACGAAAACCTAGCAAATCACACAAAGGAATTGTGGAAACACTAGCACCCAAATCACACAAAGCATAGCATTCATGATCTTTAATTTTAATTTCAATAGTAGGTTCCCACTCATCATAAAGTTTTCTAGGGATAGAAACTTCCAACTCAAGTTTTTCTTCATAAGATTGCATCAAAGCATCAATGATATGTTTAGTAAAAGCTTTATTTTTACTATAAGCATGTGGAGAATTTAGCACGGATTTTAACAAGGAAATACAATCTATCAAAGAGAAATTATCATAATTAAATTCCTTCAAATCCGAAATAGTGGGTTCATTGATATTTAAAGTTTTGATCTCTTCAATCCCACTTTTAACAATTTTAGCATCAAGATCTAAAGACTCTGAATTTTTGGAACGCCTTCTAGGTAAAGATGGATCATATTCATTCCCATCATTATCAAGATTTTTTCAAAACAAAGATTTAATAGGGGACACATCAATAACGTTTAGATCTTCATCTTTATTTTCATAGAAACTAGAAGAACACGCTTTCACAAAACAATCTTTCTTAGCATGCATCCTAGCGGTTCTTTCTTTGCACTCATCAATGGAAATTCTCATGGCTTTGAGAGACTCATTGATATCATGCTTAGGTGGAATAGATCTATGTTTCAAAGAATCAACATCAAGAGAAATTCTCTCAACGTTCCTAGCCAATTCATCAACTTTATGCAATTTTTCTTCAAGCAAAGCATTGAAATTCTTTTGCGAATTCATAAACTCCTTAACACTAGTCTCAAATTAAGAGGGCATCTTATTAAAATTTCCATAAGAATTGTTGTAGTAATTACCATAATTATTAGAGTAATTACTAGGATACGGCCTAGGATTAAAGTTTCCTCTATACGCGTTGTTACCAAAATTATTCCTACCAACAAAATTCACATCCATAGATTCATTATTATTCTCAATCAAAGTAGACAAGGCATATCATTAGGGTCAGAAGAAACACTTTTATTAGCAAATAATTTCATAAGTTCATCCATCTTTCCACTCAAAACATTAATTTCTTCTATCACATGCACTTTCTTATTAGTAGATCTGTCAGTGTGCCATTGAGAATAATTAACCATAATATTATCTAAGAGTTTAGTAGCTTCTCCTAAAGTGGTTTCCATAAAAGTGCCTCCCGCGGCCGAATCTAAAAGATTTCTAGAAGCAAAATTCAATCTGGCATAAAAATTTTGTATAATCATCCACAAATTCAAACCATGTGTAGGGCAATTACGTATCATTAATTTCATCCTCTCCCAAGCTTGTGCAACATGTTCATGATCAAGTTGCTTAAAATTCATAATATCGTTTCTAAGAGAGATGATCTTAGCGGGAGGAAAATACTTAGAGATAAAAGCATCTTTGCACTTATTCCATGAATCAATACTATTTTTAGGCAAAGACGAAAACCAAGCTTTAGCACGATCTCTAAGAGAAAAAGGAAATAGCTTCAATTTAACAATACCATTGTCCACATCTTTCTTCTTTTGCATATCACACAAATCAACAAAGTTGTTCAGATGGGTAGCGGCATCTTCACTAGGAAGGCCGGAAAACAGATCTTTCATGACAAGATTCAGCAAAGCAGCATTAATTTCACAAGATTCAGCATCGGTAAGAGGAGCAATCGGAGTGCTAATAAAATCATTGTTGTTGGTATTAGTAAAGTCACACAATCTGGTATTATCTTGAGCCATCGTGACAGGCAAGCAATCCAACACACAAGCAAACAAGAAATGGGCAAAAGGCGGCAAATAGGGAAAGAGAATGAGGACGGACAGAGAGGGCAAATAAAACGGCAAGGGTGAAGTGGGGGAGAGGAAAACGAGAGGCAAATGGCAAATAATGTAATGCGGGAGATAAGGGTTTGTGATGGGTACTTTTGGTATGTTGACTTTTGCGTAGACTCCCCGGCAACGGCGCCAGAAATCTTTCTTGCTACCTCTTGAGCACTGTGTTGGTATCTATTATATACTTAAGACAGAAGTCAAACAAGCCATCACGTTAATCCACATAGATTAAATTATCTTGACCGTAAATTTTAGAGATTAACGGTTGAGATTTAAAAGATGTAGCGTTACATACAAATATTACCATGAATAAATAGTTTGACATGTCACGTACAACACATCAGTTTTTTTTGAACCAACACATCTGATTTTTTAGAACTAACACGTCTTTGGTTTACTCATATATGTTTCTACTAAAAGGTCAAAATGAAAAAAAATAGATGCTCATATATTTGTGCCGATTTGGACAAGCACGGAGGACACAAGGGGCATGACATAGAGTCCAGGCCATCTACGTATGCTCTTTATTTTGAACTCGGCAACATGTAATTAAAGCTCTATACTATTATTTTTATTTCCTAATAGGGATCCGAATAGGCCTGAAAGCTACGTCGTCAGATCACGTAAAAAGAAAAGCCAACTGGAATGCTCCCGTGAAAAAGGCAATCAGAATTCACAAAAAAATGTGGTTCCCTTTTTTGGATGAGGAAAAATAGGCGTGTAACAGTCCTAAGCGGACCTACCAAAATAAATCTAGCCTCTAATTTGGGCATGTTATAGGTGGCATATACGGACACCAGTAGATGGACAAAAACAGAATCATGCGGCAAGGCTGTGTTGGGCAACAAAATATGCTATGGGCTAACTACTGGTGCGTTCATTTGGGCACTTGAATTTACGCGGCATAGTGCAAATGAAGCAAACAAAATTCTAAAAAATACAATTGAAAATATGAAGAATCTCTAAATGCGATTATTATCAAATAAAAAATTCTTTTAAAAAAGTTAACATGTAATGCTCACATAGGAAAAAACCATGTAAATGTGCATGCCACACACATCTTTGGCTATTATTAGTGGTAGGTATATATATAAATTGTTAGACTGGTCAGGTCAAAATAATATAATTTGTTTCACCGAAAACTACTATCTTTTTTGTGGGGGATTGAACTTTTACTATCATTTATAGTTTTATGTACAAACACATATCTATTAGATCAAATCCAAAGTTATGCATCAAGATAGTGTCAAAATCTAAAACAAAAGATGTTATAATAGAGAGGAAACCTAGACTTGAAGTTATGTGAATAAAGATAATTTTTTCCACTCTACTGAGGCACAAGTATGCATCCGCATACATGTTAGTTACCTAATATAGTAGCTTAGATTTAATAATATGAAATAAGACAGTATGCTCCAGCATCCAGTATTAAGGACAACAAACTAATTCAAAGTATAGTTAGAAAAGCACTGGAAAGTGCAAAGTTGGACGTACATGTCACTTTAACTTTCAGTTTTTCTAATTCAAAGTATAGTACTATAAAAAAAGTGGACTGATTTATCAGATGAAAGATGTTTTTTACACAAATATGCATTCATACCATTTGTGGCATGTAATTTTTCATGACAAAAATATGTTAGTGGTAGTTAGTTCATATTCTTTTTAAAGTTGATACAAAACAACAAAGACACGATCAACACGAATAAGCTTGAGAGAAAATCCTTAAGCAGAAAATACCAGTATATACTGATAACCGGTCATATTAAGATGATTTTGCATTGATTTATATGTAGGTAGAAAGATATCTATTATATACTTAAGACAAAAGTCAAAAAGCCTTCACATTAGTCCACATAGATTAAATTATCTTGACCATAAATTTTAGAGATTAACGGTTGAGATTAAAAAGATGTAGCGTTATATTATCATGCGTTATATAGAGTCAATCTAGTCGCGCAATTGCGCGAGGCACAACACTAGTTCCCTTGAAGAGGAAAGGGCGATGCAGCAAAGTAGCGTAAGTATTTTCCTAGGTTTTTGAGAACCAAGGTATCAATCCAGTAGGAGGCCACGCACGAGTCCCTCGCACCTACACAACAAATAAAATCCTCGCAACCAACGCAATAAAGGGGTTGTCAATCCCTTCATGGTCACTTACGAAAGTGAGATCTGATAGATATGATAAGATAATATTTTTGGTATTTTTATGATAAAGATGCAAAGTAAATAAAGCGAAATAAAAGCGGTGCAAGAAATAGCTTGTTGGCGGAAGATTAATATGATAGAAAATAGACACGGGGGCCATAGGTTTCACTAGTGGCTTCTCTCAAGAGCATAAGTATTACGGTGGGTAAACAAATTACTATTGAACAATTGACAGAATTGAGCATAGTTGTGAGAATATCTAGGTATGATCATGTATATAGGCATCACTTCCGAGACAAATAGACCGACTCCTGCCTGCATCTACTACTATTACTCCACACATCGACCGCTATCCAGCATGCATCTAGAGTATTAAGTTCAAAAGAACAGAGTAACGCTTTAAGTAAGATGACATGATGTAGAGGGATAAACTCATGCAATATGATATAAACCCCATCTTGTTATCCTCAATGGCAACAATACAATACGTGCCTTGCTGCCCCTACTGTCACTGGGAAAGGACACCGCAAGATTGAACCCAAAGCTAAGCACTTCTCCCATTGCAAGAAATATCAATCTAGTAGGCCAAACCAAACTGATAATTCGAAGGTATTTGCAAAGATAACCAATCATACATAAAAGAATTCAGAGAAGATTCAAATATTGTTCATAGATAAACTTGATCATAAACCCACAATTCATCAGTCTCAACAAACACACCGCAAAATAAGATTACATCGAATAGATCTCCACAAGAGAGGGGGAGAACATTGTATTGAGATCCAAAAAGAGAGAAGAAGCCATCTAGCTAATAACTATGGACCCAAAGGTTTGAGGTAAACTACTCACACATCATCGGAGAGGCTATGGTGTTGATGTAGAAGCCCTTCATGATTGATGCCCCCTTCGGTGGAGCTCTGGAAAAGGCCCCAAGATGGGATCTCACGGGTATAGAAGGTTGCAGCGGTGGAATTAGGTTTTTGGCTCCGTATCTGGTAGTTTGGGGTACGTAGGTATATATAGGAGGAAGAAGTACGTCGATGGAGCAACGTGGGCCCCACAAGGGTGGAGGGCGCGCCCCCCTACCTCGTGCCTTCCTGGTTGCTTTCTTGACGTAGGGTCCAATTCATCTAGATCATGTTCGTTCCAAAAATCACGTTCCCGAAGGTTTCATTCCGTTTGGACTCCGTTTGATATTCTTTTTCTGCGAAACTCTGAAATAGGCAAAAAAACAGCAATTCTGGGTTGGTCCTCCGGTTAATAGGTTAGTCCAAAAATATTATAAAAGTGTATAATAAATCCCAATAATGTCCAAAACAGAATATAATATAGCATGGAACAATCAAAAATTATAGATACGTTGGAGACGTATCAGCGAGGGATCGCATTAAGTCTAGAGCCTCGTTTAAGGGCGAGGTTTAGACGGGGACCGAAGTTCCCTAGCCGAGCTTGCATGACGCAAACTTCAAGGGTTCGGAGCTAGTGTCTAGAGAAGAGCCCGGCTTTGTGATGACTGTCGGTGGCGCTATCCTCTCCGGTTCTCCAGTGTTGAGCTCTATAGCCGCAGAGAGTCCGGCGGGCTCTAGACTCCCGTCTTCGGACCTAGTGACGCGCTCCGGATCTAAGGCCGGAGCGGTGGTTGGAGCCACGAACCCTTGGAAGATCAAATCTCCTCGGATATCAGCAACATAGTTCAGATTTCCAAAAATGATCTGGTGACCAGGGGCGTAGCTGTCGATCTGCTCCAGGTGGCCAACTGAGTTGGCATGCAGTGCGAAGCCACCAATTACGAAGATCTGGCCGGGGAGAAAAATCTCCTTCCCGGCAGCATTGTTGTAGATGATCGATGGAGCCATCGAGCCTTTTGATGATGGTACAGTGGAACTCTCAATGAAAGCACTAATGTCGGTGTCAAAACCGGCAGATCTCGGGTAGGGGGTCCTGAACTGTGCGTCTAAGGATCGAAGGTAACAGGAGACAGGGACACGGTGTTTACCCAGGTTCGGGCCCTCTTGATGGAGGTAATACCCTAGGTCCTGCTTGATTGACTTTGATGAGTATAGGGGTTACAAGAGTTGATCTACCACGAGATCGTGATGGCTAAACCCTAGATTTCTAGCCTGTATGGTTATGATTGCCTCTATGAACTAAACCCTCCGGTTTATATAGACACCGCAGGGGGCTAGGATTGTACAAAGTCGGTTTATAGAGAAAGGAATCTTCATATCCGAACGCCAAGCTTGCCATCCACGCAAAGGAGAGTCCCATCCGGACACGGGGGAAAGCCTTCTATCTTGTATCTTCGCGGCCCATTAGTCCGGCCCATGTTGCATAGCCCGGACGCCCGAGGACCCTCTTATCCAGGACTCCCTCAGTCACCACTAGCATTGCCGGGAAGACCCCTCCGAATGTTTCCCCCCTCGCTGGTATCGTGTAGCTAGTACCGCGATAGGTCACCACTAGCACTACAGGGAAGACCTCTTCGGATGTTTCCCCCCTTCTGATTTACACTTGATGAAATCTTCTAAGTCTGAAACTGCCTCAATTAAAACTTGACATGCGAAAGAACATGCGGTGCCTCCATGTTTGGTTTTGCTAATTGATGACAATCTCTATGGACTAATGGTTTCCTTGAGTTATATTTGAAGGTTTTGTCCATAGGCTTTTCTTGGAGTACATGTGCTGGTTTCAAGGAGAGTTTGTGTCGACCAAGGTGCTACTCAAGGAATTATCCAAAGATTTGTCATGTGAGTGTTGAGCTTATTGCAAGCTTGTCTTGAAGAAGAAGATTGTGTGATCATTCATGTCTACCTTGAATACATCATCCAAATGAAGGGAATTGGAAAGATTCAAGGTTGATCAAGATTAAGTCAAGATTGAATCAAGTTGATCAACACACAAAGCATACAAGATGTACTGAGGGATCAAGTGATCCCATGGTATGGTAAGCATTGTCCATTACGCTCTGTTTGCTAACCCATGGTTTTCGTGAGAGTTCTTTGTGGGGTTAGGTTGCGATGTGCAAGTTCAAGTGGAGCATCATGAAGAGATCAAATGCTTGAAGCTTGCCATCCATTATGGTAACAATGGATTTATGAAGATACGCCGGAGAGTGGCTCACCCATAGTGGAGTATGGGGGAGAAATCAACTAGTTTTTATCGAGCCAACACAATCAAGAAAGGTGGTCCAACTTGAGGAAGTCAAGATCGTCATCATCTAGCTCAAGTGGACTATGTGCAAGACAAAGTTTTGCCCCTAATAGGTTTTCTATTTTACCGGTCTCATAGTGGTAGTTGGGAGACTGGGTTATAGGATCGATTGTTGTACTATCAAGGGGGCTTCCCGATGAGTAGCTTGATCGTATCGTTCGTAGAGAGCTCAAACCATTGCATCCTTGCATCATCTTTCTTGGTTCTTGTTTGGTTCTCTTTCTGACTCTTAGAGCTTATGGTCATCTTGATGACAATCTTGAGTTCATCGAAAACGGAGTTCACTCGCATCTTCTATGATGTTTTTGACATTGGAGGTTATGTTGGTTCTTCTCTGTTGGAGGTTTCACTCCTCTATTTGTTAGGCATACCTCCTGTTGGAAATATGCCCTAGAGGCAATAATAAAATGGTTATTATTATATTTCTTTGTTCATAGTAATTGTCTATTGTTCATGCTATAATTGTGTTATCCGGAAATCGCAATACATGTGTGAATACATAGACCACAACACGTCCCTAGTGAGCCTCTAGTTGACTAGCTCGTTGATCAAAGGATAGTCATGGTTTCCTGACTATGGAAATTAGATGTCATTGATAACGGGATAACATCATTAGGAGAATGATGTGATGGACAAGACCCAATCCTAAGCTTAGCTCAAAGATCGTGTAGTTCGTTTGCTGTAGCTTTTCTGAATGTCAAGTATCATTTCCTTAGACCATGAGATTGTGCAACTCCCGGATACTGTAGGAGTACCTTGGGTGTACCAAACGTCACAACGTAACTGGGTGACTATAAAGGTACATTACAAGTATCTCTGAAAGTGTCTGTTGGGTTGGCACGAATCGAGACTGGGATTTGCCACTTCGTATGACGGAGAGGTATCTCTAGGCCCACTCGGTAATGCATCATCATAATGAGCTCAATGTGATCAAGTAGTTGATCACGGGATCATGCATTACGGTATGAGTAAAGTGACTTGCCGGTAACTAGACTGAAAAAAGTATTGGGATACCGACGATCGAGTCTCGGACAAGTAACGTACCGATTGACAAAGGGAATTGTATATGGATTGATTGAATCCTCGACATCGTGGTTCATCCGATGAGATCATCGTGGAGCATGTGGGAGCCAACATGGGTATCTAGATCCCGCTGTTGGTTATTGACCGGAGAGGCTTCTCGGTCATGTCTGCATGTCTCCCGAACCCATAGGGTCTACACACTTAAGGTTCGGTGACGCTAGGGTTGTAGAGATATTAGCACACGGTAACCCGAAAGTTGTTCGGAGTCCCGGATGAGATCCCGGACGTCACGAGGAGTTCCGGAATGGTCCGAAGGTAAAGATTCATATATAGGAAGTCCAGTTTCGGCCATCGGGAAGGTTTCGGGGGTCACCGGTATTGTACCGGGACCACCGGAAGGGTCCCGGGGGTCCACCGGGTGGGGTCACCTATCCCGGAGGGCCCCATGGGCTGAAGTGGGAGGGGAACCAGCCCCTAGTGGGCTGGTGCGCCCCCCTTGGGCCTCCCCCTGCGCCTAGGCACCCCCTTTGGCCGCCCCCCCCTAGGAGATTGGATCTACTAGGGCCGGCGCCCCCCCCCCTAGGCACCCTATATATAGTGGGGGGGAGGGAGGGCTACGTGTTGGAAATATGCCCTAGAGGCAATAATAAAATGGTTATTATTATATTTCTTTGTTCATGATAATTGTCTATTGTTCATGCTATAATTGTGTTATCCGGGAAATCGTAATACATGTGTGAATACATAGACTACAACACGTCCCTAGTGAGCCTCTAGTTGACTAGCTCGTTGATCAAAAGATAGTCATGGTTTCCTGACTATGGACATTAGATATCATTGATAAGGGGATGACATCATTAGGAGAATGATGTGATGGACAAGACCCAATCCTAAGCTTAGCTCAAAGATCGTGTAGTTCGTTTGCTATAGCTTTTCTGAATGTCAAGTATCATTTCCTTAGACCATGAGATTGTGCAACTCCCGAATACCGTAGGAGTACCTTGGGTGTGCCAAACGTCACAACGTAACTGGGTGACTATAAAGGTACATTGCAGGTATCTCCGAAAGTGTCTGTTGTGTTGGCATGAATCGAGACTGGGATTTGTCACTCCGTATGACAGAGAGGTATCTCTGGGCCCACTCGGTAATGCATCATCATAATGAGCTCAATGTGATCAAGTGGTTGACCGCGGGATCATGCATTATGGTATGAGTAAAGTGACTTGCCAGTAACGAGACTGAACATGGTATTGGGATACCGACGATCGAGTCTCGGACAAGTAACGTACCGATTGACAAAGGGAATTGTATACGGGATTGATTAAGTCCTCGACATCGTGGTTCATCCGATGAGATCATCGAGGAGCATGTGGGAGCCAACATGGGTATCCAGATCCTGCTGTTGGTTATTGACCGGAGAGGCGTCTCGGTCATGTCTGCGTGTCTCACGAACCCGTAGGGTCTACACACTTAAGGTTCGATGACGCTAGGGTTGTAGAGATATTAGTATGCAGTAACCCGAAAGTTGTTCGGAGTCCCGGATGAGATCCCGGACGTCACGAGGAGTTCCGGAATGGTCCGGAGGTAAAGATTTATATACAGGAAGTCCAGTTTCGGCCAGCGGGAAGGTTCCGGGGGTTACCGGTATTGTACCGGGACCACCGGAAGGGTCCCGGGGGTCCACCAGATGGGGCCACCTATCCCGGAGGGCCCCATGGGCTGAAATGGCGTGGGAACCAGCCCCTGATGGGCTGGTGCGCCCCACCCAAGGGCCCAAGGTGCCTAGGGTTGGAAACCCTAGGGGGCGTTGCCCCCCCCCCGAGGGGGCATGCGCCCCCTGGTTGGAAACCCTAAGGGGGTCGTTGCCCCCAGGGGCCGCCCCCCCTTTTAGATGGGATCTCCAAGGGGGCATGCGCCCCCCTAGCCCCTATATATAGTGGAAGGGAGGGAGGGCAGCCGCACCTTGCTCTTGGCGCCTCCCTCTCCCTCCGTAACACCTCTCCTCCCCGCTTGTGCTTGGCGAAGCCCTGCCTGGATCCTGCTGCATCCACCACCACGCCGTCGTGCTGCTGGATCTTCATCAGCCTATCCTTCCCCCTTGCTGGATCAAGAAGGAGGAGACGTCTTCCCAACCGTACGTGTGTTGAACGCGGAGGTGCTGTCCGTTCGGCACTTGGTCATCGGTGATTTGGATCACGGCGAGTACGACTCCATCATCCCCGTTCACTTGAACACTTCCGCTCGTGATCTACAAGGGTATGTAGATGCACTCCTATTCCCCTCGTTGCTAGAATACTCCATAGATTGATCTTGGTGATGTGTAGAAATTTTTTAATTTCTACTACGATCCCCAACAGTGGTATCAGAGCTAGGTCTATGCGTAGTTACTATGCACGAGTAGAACACAAAGTAGTTGTGGGCGTCGATATTGTCAATTTGCTTGCCGTTACTAGTCTTATCTTGATTCGGCGGCATCGTGGGATGAAGCGGCCCGGACCAACCTTACATGTACGCTTACGTGAGACCGGTTCCACCGACTGACATGCACTAGTTGCATAAGGTGGCTGGCGGGTGTCTGTCTCTCCCACTTTAGTCGGATCGGATTCGATGAACAGGGTCCTTATGAAGGGTAAATAGAAATTGGCAATTCACTTGTAGTTTTGGCGTAGGTAAGAAACGTTCTTGCTAGAAACCTATAGCAGCCACGTAAAAAAAACTTGCAACAACAATTAGAGGACGTCTAACTTGTTTTTGCAGCAAGTGTTTTGTGATGTGATATGGCCAAAGGTTGTGATGAATGATGAATGATATATGTGATGTATGAGATTGATCATGTTCTTGTAATAGGAATCACGACTTGCATGTCGATGAGTATGACAACCGGCAGGAGCCATAGGAGTTGTCTTTATTTATTTATGACCTGCGTGTCAACATAAACATCATGTAATTACTTTACTTTATTGCTAAAGCGTTAGCCATAGTAGTAGAAGTAATAGATGATGAGACAACTTCAGGAAGACACGATGATGGAGATCATGATGATGGTGATCATGGTGTCATGCTGGTGACAACGATGATCATGGAGCCCCGAAGATGGAGATCAAAGGAGAAAATGATATCGGCCATATCATGTCACTATTTGATTGCATGTGATGTTTATCATGTTTTACATCTTATTTGCTTAGAACGACGGTAGCTTAAATAAGATGATCCCTTGTAATAATTTCAAGAAAGTGTTCCCCCTAAGTGTGCACCGTTGCGAAGGTTCGTTGTTTCGAAGCACCACGTGATGATCGGGTGTGATAGATTCTAACGTTCGAATACAACGGGTGTAAGACAGATTTACACACGCAATACACTTAGGTTGACTTGACGAGCCTAGCATGTACAGACATGGCCTCGGAACACAGAAGACTGAAAGGTCGAGCATGAGTCGTATAGAAGATACGATCAACATGAAGATGTTCACCGATGTTGACTAGTCCGTCTCACGTGATGATCGGACACGGCCTAGTAAACTCGGATCATGTTATACTTAGATGACTGGAGGGATGTCTATCTGAGTGGGAGTTCATTTAATAATTTGATTAGATGAACTTAATTATCATGAACTTAGTCTAAAATCTTTACAATATGTCTTGTAGATCAAATGGCCCACGTTGTCCTCAACTTCAACGCGTTCCTAGAGAAAACCAAGCTGAAAGACGATGGCAGCAACTATACGGACTGGGTCCGGAACCTGAGGATCATCCTCATAGCTGCCAAGAAAGATTATGTCCTAGGAGCACCGCTAGGTGATGCACCCGTCCCACAGAACCAAGACGTTATGAACGCTTGGCAGACACGTGCTGATGATTACTCCCTCGTTCAGTGCGGCATGCTTTACAGCTTAGAACCGGGGCTCCAAAAGCTTTTTGAGAGACACGAAGCATATGAGATGTTCGAAGAGCTGAAAATGGTTTTTCAAGCTCATGCCCGGGTCGAGAGATATGAAGTCTCCGACAAGTTCTTCAGCTGTAAGATGGAGGAAAATAGTTCTGTCAGTGAGCACATACTCAAAATGTCTGGGTTGCATAACCGCTTGACTCAGCTGGGAGTTAATCTCCCGGATGATGCGGTCATTGACAGAATCCTTTAGTCGCTTCCACCGAGCTACAAGAGCTTTGTGATGAACTTCAATATGCAGGGGATGGAAAAGACCCTTCCTGAAGTATTTGCAATGCTGAAATCAGCAGAGGTAAAAGTCAAAAAGGAACATCAAGTGTTGATGGTGAATAAAACCACTAACTTCAAGAAAGGCAAGGGTAAGAAGAACTTCAAGAAGGACGGCAAGGGAGTTGCCGCGCCCGGTAAGCAAGCTGCCGGGAAGAAGCCAAAGAATGGACCCAAGCCCGAGACTAAGTGTTTTTATTGCAAGGGAAGTGGTCACTGGAAGCGGAACTGCCCCAAATACTTAGCGGACAAGAAGGCCGGCATCACGAAAGGAGCTGCGGAATAAATGGAGACTGGCGAAGGACGAGGTGACGATGCGCGTCGGGAATGGTTCCAAGGTCGATGTGATCGCCGTCGGCACGCTACCTCTACATTTACCTACGGGATTAGTTTTAAACCTCAATAATTGTTATTTAGTGACAGCTTTGAGCATGAACATTGTATCAGGATCTCGTTTATTCTTAATGAATCTCGAGCGTAATGCTACACATATTCATAGTGTGAATACCAAAAGATGTAAGGTTCATAATGATAGTCCCACATACTTGTGGCACTGCCGCCTTGGTCACATAGGTGTCAAACGCATGAAGAAGCTCCATGCAGATGGACTTTTAGAGTCTCTTGATTACGAATCATTTGACATGTGCGAACCATGCCTCATGGGTAAAATGACCAAGACTCCGTTCTCAGGAACAATGGAGCGAGCAACCAACTTATTGGAAATCATACATACTGATGTGTGCGGTCCAATGAGTGTTGAGGCTCGCGGTGGCTATCGTTATGTTCTCACCCTCACCGATGACTTGAGTAGATATGGGTATGTATACTTAATGAAACACAAGTCTGAGACCTTTGAAAAGTTCAAGGAATTTCAGAGTGAGGTTGAGAATCAACATGACAGGAAAATCAAGTTCTTGCGATCAGATCGTGGGGGAGAATACTTGAGTCATGAATTTGGCACACTCTTAAGAAAATGTGGAACAGTTTCACAACTAAAGCCGCCTGGAACACCTCAGCGTAATGGTGTGTCCGAACATCATAATCGCACTCTATTAGATATGGTGCGATCTATGATGTCTCTTACCGATTTACCGCTATCATTTTGGGGCTATGCTTTAGAGACTGCCGCATTCACTTTAAATAGGGCTCCGTCGAAATCCGTTGAGACGACACCGTATGAATTATGGTTTGGGAAGAAACCTAAGATGTCGTTTCTAAAAGTTTGGGGATGCGATGCTTATGTCAAGAAACTTCAACCTGAAAAGCTTGAACCCAAGTCGGAAAAATGCGTCTTCATAGGATACCCTAAAGAAACTGTTGGGTATACCTTCTACCTCAGATCCGAAGGCAAGATCTTTGTTGCCAAGAATAGGTCCTTTCTAGAGAAAGAGTTTCTCTCGAAAGAAATAAGTGGGAGGAAGGTAGAACTTGATGAAGTATTACCTCTTGAACTGGTAAGTGGCGCAGCTCATGAAAATGTTCCTGAGGTGCCTGCACCAACTAGAGAGGAAGTTGATGATGATCATGAAACTTCAGATCAAGTTGCTACTGAACTTCGTAGGTCTACAAGGACACGTTCCGCACCAGAGTGGTACGGCAACCCTGTCTTGGAAATCATGTTGTTAGACAGCGGTGAACCTTCGAACTATGAAGAAGCAATGGCGGGCCCGGATTCCGACAAATGGCTAGAAGCCATGAAATCCGAGATAGGATCTATGTATGAAAACAAAGTATGGACTTTGACTGACTTGCCCGTTGATCGGCGAGCCATAGAAAATAAATGGATCTTTAAGAAGAAGACAGACGTGGATGGTAATGTGACCATCTATAAAGCTCGGCTTGTCGCTAAGGGTTATCGACAAGTTCAAGGGGTTGACTACGATGAGACTTTCTCACCCGTAGCGAAGCTCAAGTCCGTCTGAATCATGTTAGCAATTGCCGCATTCTATGATTATGAGATATGGCAAATGGACGTCAAAACGGCATTCCTTAATGGTTTCCTTAAGGAAGAATTGTATATGATGCAGCCGGAAGGTTTTGTCGATCCTAAGAATGTTGACAAGGTGTGCAAGCTCCAACGCTCAATTTATGGGCTGGTGCAAGCATCTCGGAGTTGGAACATTCGCTTTGATGAGATGATCAAAGCGTTTGGGTTTATGCAGACTTATGGAGAAGCCTGCATTTACAAGAAAGTGAGTGGGAGCTCTGTAGCATTTCTCATATTGTATGTGGATGACATACTGTTGATGGGAAATGATATAGAATTCTTGGAAAGCATAAAGGCCTACTTGAACAAGTGTTTTTCAATGAAGGACCTTGGAGAAGCTGCTTATATATTAGGCATCAAGATCTATAGAGATAGATCGAGACGCCTCATCGGTCTTTCACAAAGTACGTACCTTGACAAGATATTGAAGAAGTTCAATATGGATCAGTCCAAGAAGGGGTTCTTGCCTGTATTGCAAGGTGTGCGATTGATCCTTGGCAGAAGATAGAGAAAAGATGAGTGTCGTCCCCTATGCCTCGGCCATAGGGTCTATCATGTATGATATGCTGTGTACCACACCTGATGTAAACCTTGCCGTAAGTTTGGTAGGAAGGTACCAAAGTAATCCCGGCATGGAACACTGGACAGCGGTCAAGAATATCCTGAAGTACCTGAAAAGGACTAAGAAAATGTTTCTCGTTTATGGAGGTGACGAAGAGCTCGTCGTAAAGGGTTACGTCGATGCTAGCTTCGACACAGATCTAGATGACTCTAAGTCACAAACCGGATACGTGTATATTTTGAATGGTGGGGCAGTAAGCTGGTGCAGTTGCAAGCAAAGTGTTGTGGCGGGATATACATGTGAAGTGGAGTACATGGCAGCCTCGGAGGCAGCACAAGAAGCAATCTGGGTGAAGGAGTTCATCACCGACCTAGGAGTCATACCCAATGCGTCGGGCCCGATGACTCTCTTCTGTGACAACACTGGAGCTATTGCCCTTGCCAAGGAGCCCAGGTTTCACAGGAAGACCAGGCATATCAAGCGTCGCTTCAACTCCATTCGTGAAAGTGTTCAAAATGGAGACATAGAAATTTGTAAAGTACATACGGACCTGAATGTAGCAGATCCGTTGACTAAACCTCTCCCTAGAGCAAAACATGATCAACACCAGAACTGCATGGGTGTTCGATTCATCACAATGTAACTAGAATATTGACTCTAGTGCAAGTCTGAGACTGTTGGAAATATGCCCTAGAGGCAATAATAAAATGGTTATTATTATATTTGTTTATTCATGATAATTGTCTATTGTTCATGCTATAATTGTGTTATCCGAAAATCGTAATACATGTGTGAATACATAGACCACAACACGTCCCTAGTGAGCCTCTAGTTGACTAGCTCGTTGATCAAAGGATAGTCATGGTTTCCTGACTATGGACATTAGATGTCATTGATAACGGGATCACATCATTAGGAGAATGATGTGATGGACAAGACCCAATCCTAAGCTTAGCTCAAAGATCGTGTAGTTCGTTTGCTGTAGCTTTTCTGAATGTCAAGTATCATTTCCTTAGACCATGAGATTGTGCAACTCCCGGATACCGTAGGAGTACCTTGGGTGTGCAAAACGTCACAACGTAACTGGGTGACTATAAAGGTACAGTACAGGTATCTCCGAAAGTGTCTGTTGGGTTGGCACGAATTGAGACTGGGATTTGTCACTCCGTATGACGAAGAGGTATCTCTGGGCCCACTCAGTAATGCATCATCATAATGAGCTCAATGTGATCAAGTGGTTGATCACGGGATCATGCATTACGGTACGAGTAAAGTGACTTGCCGGTAACGAGACTGAACAAAGTATTGGGACACCGACGATCGAGTCTCGGACAAGTAACGTACCGATTGACAAAGGGAATTGTATACGGATTGATTGAATCCTCGACATCGTGGTTCATCCGATGAGATCATCATGGAGCATGTGGGAGCCAACATGGGTATCCAGATCCTGCTGTTGGTTATTGACCGGAGAGGCTTCTCGGTCATGTGTGCATGTCTCCCGAACCCGTAGGGTCTACACACTTAAGGTTCGGTGACGCTAGGGTTGTAGAGATATTAGCACACGGTAACCCGAAAGTTGTTCGGAGTCCCGGATGAGATCCCGGACGTCACGAGGAGTTCTGGAATGGTCCGGAGTTAAAGATTCATATATAGGAAGTCCAGTTTCGGCCATCGGGAAGGTTTCGGGTGTCACCGGTATTGTACCGGGACCACCGGGTGGGGCCACCTATCCCGGAGGGCCCCATGGGCTGAAGTGGGAGGGGAACCAGCCCCTAGTGGGCTGGTGCGCCCCCCTTGGGCCTCCCCCTGCGCCTAGGGTTGGAAACCCTAGGGGTGGGGGGCCACCCTTGCCTTGGGGGGCAAGGCACCCCCTTTGGCCGCCGCCCCCCCTAGGAGATTGGATCTCCTAGGGCTGGCGCCCCCCCCCTAGGCACCCTATATATAGTAGGGGGGAGGGAGGGCTGCGAACCCAAGCCCCTGGCCTCTCCCTCTCCCTCCCGTGACACTCCTCCGTCTCCCAGCGCTTGGCGAAGCCCTGCCGAGATCACCGTTGCTTCCACCACCACGCCGTCGTGCTGCTGGATCTTCATCAACCTCTCCTTCCCCCTTGCTGGATCAAGTTGGAGGAGACGTCTTCCAACCATACGTGTGTTGAACGCGGAGGTGCCCTCCGTTCGGCACTAGGTCATCGGTGATTTGAATCACGTCGAGTACGACTCCATCAACCCCGTTCTCTTGAACGCTTGCGCTCGTGATCGACAAGGGTATGTAGATGCACTCCTCTCTCCCTCGTTGCTAGATGACTCCATAGATTAATCTTGGTGATGCGTAGAAAATTTTAAAATTCTGCTACGTTCCCCAACACCTCCCCTGCCTCTTCTTACTATATCCAATCGTTGTTTTGATGCTACTCGTCGTCTTGTATCCAACAAGCTTGAGTTTGCTCAATTCGGAGCTCTTTTGTAGAAGTTATGGCAGTTCTGGTTTTATGGGATCTGTTTCGGAAATGTATGAGTGGTTTCTTTCATTCACATCCCTTTGCACCCTCTGAGCTTTTCCACTTCGTTGAAGGCTCCCTTGCGGCCTTCTCCATGAGATGTGGTCCCACGGTAGTACCGCGAACCCAAGCAGTAGTACCGCTTGGAGCTCTCAGGCGTAGTACCGCTGCGGTTCCACGCTGGTACCGCCTCGACTCGAGACGTGGTTTTCTCGTGTCGGCTTCAGCGGCAGTAGAAGCGGTAGTGCCGCTCGTGTGCGGTAGTACTATGGCTACCGCCGCCCCTAGTGTCGCTCAATGGCCCTCCTCTTTGTGCGGGGTCCCATTGGTAGTACCGCTGGGCCAAGCGGCAGTACCGCCTCTGCCAATGGTAGTACCGCTGGCCCCAGCAGTAGTGCCGCTCATTCGGCTCTGCCTCGCCCTTTGCTTTGCTCTGCTCTCTGTGTTCTACCACCCGGGCGGTAGTACCGCTCCCCTGAGCGGTAGTACCGCTCATGTGCGGACTGAGCACATACCGGTTGGATTTGGGAGCTCCTATAAAAGGGGGTATTCTTCCCCATTGAGCCTTATATTTTTAGCTTGTGTTCTTCCTCCATTGTCGACCTTCTTCAAGCTTGCTAACTCTCAATCCCTCCATGGATTCTTGCTAGTTTTGAGGGAAAAGAGAGAGGAGATCTAGATCCACATTTCCACCAATCACTTTCTCCTCTATGTGAGGGGAACCACTTGGATCTAGATCTTGGAGTTCTTGGTGTTCTCCTTCTTGTTCTTCCTCTCATTTTCCTCCCTAGCATTAGTTGCTTTGGTGGGATTTGGGAGAGAAGGACTTGAGCACTCCGTGTGCCCTTGCCATTGCATTTGGTGCTTCGGTTTGAGTTCTCCACGGTGATACGTGGAAGTTACAAGTTGAGAAGCTTATTACTCTTGGGTGCTTGGTACCCTTGAGCTTGTTCCTCTTGGGTGCCTGGGCGCCCTAGACGATTGGTGGTGTTCGGAGCTCAATCATTGTGGTGTAAAGCTTCGGGCAAGCGTCGGGGTCTCCAATTAGGTTGTGGAGATCGCCCTGAGCAATTTGACGGGTTTCGGTGACCGCCCCCAAGGGTTGCCAAAGTGTATGGGTTCGGTGACCGCCCCCAAGGGTTTCCATTTGTACGGGTTCGGTGACCGCCCTCAAGGGTCCCTTAGTGGAATCACGTAATCTTGCATTGTGCGAGGGAGTGAGGAGATTATGGTGGCCCTAGTGGCTTCTTTGGGAGCATTGTGCCTCCACACTGCTCCAAACGGAGATTAGCATCTGCAAGGGTGTGAACTTCGGGATACATCATCGTCTCCGCGTGCCTCGGTTATCTCTTACCCGAGCTCTTTATTTATGCACTTTACTTTGTGTTAGCCATATTGTTTCTTGTCATATATCTTGCTATCACCTAGTAGTTTATCTTGCTTAGCATAAGTTGTTGGTGCACATAGGTGAGCCTAGTTGTTGTAGGCTTTGTGCTTGACAAATTAACCGCTAGGTTTATTCCGCATTTGTTCAAGCCTAAACCGTAATTGTTTTAAAACGCATATTCACCCCCCCCCCTCTAGGCGACATCCACGATCTTTCAATTTGTTTACAGGATGTTAGTTGCACAAGCTCAATCCACATCATATCTTCATGTCATGATCATGCATATCATATTGTTGCATTGTGTGTATTGATTTCATCTCCGGTATTGTTCTTCTCGATACTATGATTCACTTTTTGTTTATTCAATGCATT
Source organism: Triticum urartu (assembly GCF_056163025.1). NCBI lineage: Eukaryota > Viridiplantae > Streptophyta > Magnoliopsida > Poales > Poaceae > Triticum > Triticum urartu. Next base: position 608,915,458 of record NC_141875.1, on the reverse strand, counting down.
CTAATTGTTTTATCTTTCTTCTGGATTAGTTAAGCTATGGACGATAGCGCCGGACACAACCATGATCAAGAGGAGATCATGTTTGACATGATACGCTCCCAAAACCCAGAGATTGAACAAGATGACGGCTCACAATATTTGAACGATTCCGGTGAGGGAATTGAGCAAGAACCAAGATACGAAGGGCACACAAACAATGATGGCGAAGGAAATGTTCTTTAATTAACAAAGTCCGGCGAGGTATTATATATATATACATAAACACTATTCTGATCATGGGATCAGAATAATATTCTGATCACAACCTGACCTGCCCCGCTAGTAGTACGTTGAACTTCCCTGTGAACTAGGTTGAACTTCTGCCAACATTGCCCAAATGGGGCTTGCCATATACGGTTGGAAAGCTATGGACATCAGTATCATGACCCAACTTAAATTTTTGACAAAATATAAGCGGTTTAAGAGCAGTTTTGAAAACCATTTTTTCTTCGCACAAAAAACGTGAATCGTATTTTTGATCGCATTTCTAAACCGTTTATCGGAATGAGGCATATAATATGGCGTTGGAAAGCTGCTACAAAACCGCTCCTTCCACATGTTGAAAGTTTTCTCTAATTTCCTATGGTTAAAGAGTAATTTGAAGAAACATAAATTTTCGTAAACCAAACAGCTGAGTTCATTTTTTCAATGTCATTTCTAAACGGCTAATCCAATGGAGGCATATGATACGGCGTTGTCAAGCTTATGAAAATGCGCTACTTTTTCATCTTGTAAGTTTTTTTCTAATTTTGAATGGTTTAAGAGTAATTTAGAAAATGGTCCAAGTCCTACCGAGTTTGTATTTTCGAGCTAATTTTTTAACCGTGCGTCCAAATGCAGTAAATGATATGGCATTGGAAAGCTTGAACAAATGCGAAACTTTTTGGTATGTATTGTTTCTCCTAATTCATTACGGTTTTATGTCAGTTTTGAAAATGGCTAAAAACGTATTTTTGTCGTAATTTCTACAAACTTTACCAGAATGGGGCAAATAATATACCGATGAAAAGCTACGGAAAATTCGAAACTTTTTCATGTTGATGGTTTTCTCTGATTCCTAGCTGTTTTCAAGTAATTTCGACAACTGTGGGATCATGCGTTCTGCCTTTATCGCGAAACAGATTCTTCGAAAATGCACCGCGTGAAGAACCTGAACTTCTCGGCGCGTGTACCTGAACTTCACTCTGTTTTTCACGTGATTTTTTTGGTCGTAGATCTTCATCCACTGCTCGTAGCTCTCCATCGCACTCACGGGAATTGAGTGGGTGATATACCGATGGAAAACTGCTGTAAACACACAACTTTCCCGTGCTGATCATTTTTTCATACTCGCGGCGATTTTGAAAGTTTTTCATCTAAAATTCATTCAGTGTAGTAGGTGAACTTCCTGTTGTTTTCACGTTGAACTTCTGTGACGTATTTTCGTTTGCAGTAGTTGAACTTCTGCGTTGTTTTCACCTCTATCACAAGAATTTTTGAACTTTCTCCGGCCGAGCACTTGAACTTCTAGCAAGAAAACTTTAGGCTTTGCATTTTCATTCTTTTTTAATACAAAATGCACATCGTGTACTACGTGAACTTCTGGCAGTTATCGATCTGAACTTCTGAGATCACGCGTTCTGCCTTCATCGAAATAACAGAGTCTCTGAGAAAGCACTTCGTGAAGAGATTGAACTTCTGGATCAGTTCTTTTTGAACTTCACTCTATTTTTCACGTGTTATTTTTTACCCGTAACTCCCCAACCACTTACCAGAATTGAGCAAATGATATATCAATGAAAAGCTGTTGAAAACACGCAACTTTCCCGCGTTTATCATTTTTTCATACTTGTGACGGTTCAAAATAACTTTTTCATTACACAAAAATGTGTTTTAATTGGTATACATGAAACTTTTAAACTGTACATCGGAATGTAACATATAATATACCGTTGGAAAGCTTATGAATAGGAGCATCTTTTTCATATAGACAGACGTTACAATTTTTTGTCGTTTGAGAGTAGTTTTAAAAATGGAAAAAACAACGTCGTTTTTTGCCTGTTTTTTACATGTAATTGAAGGTTGGACGTCCCGCACTAGAGATCTTGAACTTCACCATGAGGAGCACGTGAACTTCTTGCAACAAACTTTCTAAGCTTTTTATTTTCTATTCTTATATTCCTATCTAAAACGCATTTCCTGTACTAGTTGAACTTCCCGCTGTTTTCACCTTGAACTGCTTAGTTTTCTAAATCTGAACTTCTTAGAGTCCCTTTTTTAAGAAACAACTAAAGTTACTAAAAAAGAATTCTCTACTTTCTAAGAACTTAATATATTGTATATTATTGTGACTTTTTTATTTTTCGTGTGACACTTTTTATACATTTTTTGTTCTCGGTGAAATGGCCTAGGCAATTCTTTTTTTTGGACGAAATTCATCTATATGTTATACCTTCGAACTTCGAATTTTCTTGAAACATGAACTTCACATGCTTTTGAAAAGAAAAAATTACACACAAGAATACACGTACACAGTACACCAATTCGTAGTATGCACAACACTCTAGTACACACATTACGCTGGTGGGGGCGCTTAGGAGCAGTGCAGACGGAGTTGTGGGTGTGAGTCACGTCCCATCGGCGTAGGGAGGTTAATTAATTTTTGTACATGAACTTCTACACGGTTTTTTCTTCAAAATTCTAATGCCGGTGCTGTGAAATGTCAAAATACATACAGGTAGTAATATATGAACTTTTGGGGAAATAATAAATGAACTTCTAAAACACAAATTTTGTTTTCTCACATAAACAAAATAAGAAACACAAGTCAGGGTAAAACTAGTGTCAATTTCTACACCCAAAATTTTCCCTTTTTGTGTGGGCAACCTCTCATCTGAACATATGCAAACCTCTGGTCAAATTACAGTGTAGAAAATCCCAAAGAAATCACGAAGCTTTGAACATTACAAGGAGCAACAGGATCAATTTTTCTGGAAAAAAAATTGACCATCAGACGAGATGGGAGGAGGAAGTGGGGAGAATAGAGAAGGAGGAAGATGGAGTGAGTAGGCAGGAGGAAGTTGTTCGGAGGAGGGAGGGTGGGGATGGAGCTGTGGAGGAGGAGTAGGAGGGCGACGCCAGACCAAAGGGCAGGCCGCACCGGAAGGAGGGAAGGTCGCGGCGGCGTAGCAGGAAGTTCACGCCAGACGCACGCCTGGGAAGGAGAGCACGCTACAGGGGGAGGCAGATAGGGGGATTGGGAGGGTGGGGCTCGCCGGCCGTGGGCGGATCCGCACCCGTGGACGGCCTTGGTTACCGGATCCGCGTCCATGGAGGGCGGCGGCGGTGCGGGATCCTGGACCGCACCGGTTGTTCGGGTGGTGGTGTTGGGGAGCCGCGGCGAAGACGGGGATCCATGGCGGCGGCAGTGGACGGAGGCGACGGGTAACTGCGTCGGCGGCGGGTGGAGGTCCTGGGGAGGCGCGGTGGCCGTGGAAGATGGTGGGAGGCTGCGCTGGTGGGAGAAGGTGGCTGGAGCGCGGCGGCTAGCGAAGGTGCGTGGTGGCCGTGGCGGAGGACATCCGTGGGGGCTTGCCGGCGGCGGAGGACAGCCGTGGGGGCCGGGGTGGCCGCGCGCCGGAGCCAGGGGCGGCGGCGGTTGCCCCGGGGGGGTGGGGGGAGGCGCTGGATCGGGGAGGGGAAGTGGTGGGCATGGGGCATTGCTTTTTTTTATCTGCAAGTTCAGGAAGTTCGGGAGGGAGCTGTTGGGCCCTTATAGGGCTGGATGTGATCCAAATAACTATTCTAATCCTGGGATTAGAATAGTGTTGTCCTATATATATATAAAGGAATCTTTCTTCTTTTATCCCCCCGGATCGAGCAAATCTTCTACAAGGAAAAGAGGCCCGACCAAAAAGTTGTCTGCTGGCATAAAGTACAGCATCAATGAAATCAAAGCAGATGGCGAACTGATTGTCCCTGCAAACAATGCTAGCAAATTTGTGCGTCAATGCGAAGTTATTGTTAGGGACCAAATCCCGATCACCATTCAAGAATGGAAAAAGGCAAAGAAATATCAAGGAGTTAGTTTTGTCGATGAAAGATCAAAAAATCTACTTTGGGATACGCTCATGTCACATTTCAACCTACCATAGGGTTTCACAGATCGCGAGCGAAAGAAAGCCAAGAAATGTGCTCTTAAGAAGATGGCCACACAATTCCAGACTTGGAAGAAAAAATTATGGGTCAACTACATCAACACAGAAAAGAAGACTCCAGAATTCACTGGAGCACTAGAGGAGGTAAAAGACCACTGGGACTTATTTGTGCTATTCAAGGAATCGAAAAGCAGCTAAAGAACGGTCAAGAATAAATAAGATAAATTCTGCCAAAAAAAGTTTCACCATGTTCTTGATGGGGAACGTAGTAATTTCAAAAAAATTCCTACGCACACGCAAGATCATGGTGATGCATAGCAACGAGAGGGGAGAGTGTGATCTACGTACCCTTGTAGATCGACAACGGAAGCGTTAACTTGGTTGATGTAGTCGTACGTCTTCACGGCCCGACCGATCAAGCACCGAAACTACGGCACCTCCGAGTTCTAGCACATGTTCAGCTCGATGACGATCCCCGGACTCCGATCCAGCAAAGTGTCGGGGAAGAGTTCCGTCAGCACGACGGCGTGGTGACGATCTTGATGTACTACTGTCGCAGGGCTTCGCCTAAGCACCTCTACAATATTATCGAGGACTATGGTGGAAGGGGCACCGCACACGGCTAAGAATATGATCACGTGGATCAACTTGTGTCCTTAGGGGTGCCTCTTGCCTCCGTATATAAAGGTTCAAAGGGGGGGCGGCCGGCCAAGAGGAGGCGCGCCAGGAGGAGTCCTACTCCCTCCGGGAGTAGGACTCCCCCCTTTCCTAGTTGGAATAGGATTCGCGGAGGGGGGGAAGAGGAGAGAGAGGAGGAAGGGGGGCCGGCCCCCTCTCCTTGTCCTATTCGGACCAAGGGGGGGAGGGGCGCGCGGCCCATCTCTGGCCACCTCTCCTCTCTTCCACTAAGGCCCACTAAGGCCCATATACCTCCCGGGGGGTTCCGGTAACCTCCCGGTAATCCGGTAAAATCCCGATTTCACCCGGAACACTTCCGATATCCAAACATAGGCTTCCAATATATCAATCTTTATGTCTCGACCATTTCAAGACTCCTCGTCATGTCCGTGATCCCATCCGGGACTCCAAACAACCTTCGGTACATCAACACGCATAAACTCATAATATAACTGTCATCGAGACCTTAAGCGTGCGGACCCTACGGGTTCGAGAACAATGTAGACATGACCGAGACACGTCTCCGGTCAATAACCAATAGCGGGACCTGGATGCCCATATTGGTTCCTACATATTCTACGAAGATCTTTTATCGGTCAGACCGCATAACAACATACGTTGTTCCCTTTGTCATCGGTATGTTACTTGCCCGAGATTCGATCGTCGGTATCCTATACCTAGTTCAATCTCGTTACCGGCAAGTCTCTTTACTCGTTCTGTAATACATCATCCCGCAACTAACTCATTAGTTGCAATGCTTGCAAGGCTTAAGTGCTGTGCATTACCGAGAGGGCCCAGAGATACCTCTCCGACAATCGGAGTGACAAATCCTAATCTCGAAATACGCCAACCCAACATGTACCTTTTGGAGACACCTGTAGAGCTCCTTTATAATCACCCAGTTACGTTGTGACGTTTGGTAGCACACAAAGTGTTCCTCTGGCAAACGGGAGTTGCATAATCTCATAGTCATAGGAACATGTATAAGTCATGAAGAAAGCAATAGCAACATACTAAACGATCGGGTGCTAAGCTAATGGAATGGGTCATGTCAATCAGATCATTCAACTAATGATGTGATCCCGTTAATCAAATAACAACGCTTTGTCCATGGTTAGGAAACATAACCATCTTTGATTAACGAGCTAGTCAAGTAGAGGCATACTAGTGACACTCTGTTTGTCTATGTATTCACACATGTATTATGTTTCCGGCTAATACAATTCTAGCATGAATAATAAACTTTTATCATGATATAAGGAAATAAATAATAACTTTATTATTGCCTCTAGGGCATATTTCCTTCAGTCTCCCACTTGCACTAGAGTCAATAATCTAGATTACACAGTAATGATTCTAACACCCATGGAGCCTTGGTGCTGATCATGTTTTGCTCGTGGAAGAGGCTTAGTCAACGGGTCTGCAACATTTAGATCCGTATGTATCTTGCAAATCTCTATGTCTCCCACCTGGACTAGATCCCGGATGGAATTGAAGCGTCTCTTGATGTGCTTGGTTCTCTTGTGAAATCTGGATTCCTTCGCCAAGGCAATTGCACCAGTATTGTCACAAAAGATTTTCATTGGACCCGATGCACTAGGTATGACACATAGATCGGATATGAACTCCTTCATCCAGACTCCTTCATTCGCTGCTTCCAAAGCAGCTATGTATTCCGCTTCACACGTAGATCCCGCCACGACGCTCTGTTTAGAACTGCACCAACTGACAGCTCCACCATTTAATGTAAACACATATCCGGTTTGCGATTTAGAATCGTCCGGATCAGTGTCAAAGCTTGCATCAACGTAACCGTTTACGATGAGCTCTTTGTCACCTCCATATACGAGAAACGTATCCTTAGTCCTTTTCAGGTACTTCAGGATGTTCTTGACCGCTGTCCAGTGATCCACTCCTGGATTACTTTGGTACCTCCCTGCTAGACTTATAGCAAGGCACACATCAGGTCTGGTACATAGCATTGCATACATGATAGAGCCTATGGCTGAAGCATAGGGAACATCTTTCATTTTCTCTCTATCTTCTGCAGTGGTCGGACATTGAGTCATACTCAACTTCACACCTTGTAACACAGGCAAGAACCCTTTCTTAGCTTGATCCATTTTGAACTTCTTCAAAACTTTATCAAGGTATGTGCTTTGTGAAAGTCCAATTAAGCGTCTTGACCTATCTCTATAAATCTTGATGCCTAATATATAAGCAGCTTCACCGAGGTCTTTCATTGAAAAACCCTTATTCAAGTATCCTTTTATGCTATCCATAAATTCTATATCATTTCCAATCAATAATATGTCATCCACATATAATATTAGAAATGCTACAGAGCTCCCACTCACTTTCTTATAAATACAGGCTTATCCAAAAGTTTGTATAAAACCATATGCTTTGATCACACTATCAAAACATTTATTCCAACTCCAAGAGGCTTGCACCAGTCCATAAGTGGATCACTGGAGCTTGCACACTTTGTTAGCTCCCTTTGGATCGACAAAACCTTCCGGTTGCATCATATACAACTCTTCTTCCAGAAATCCATGCAGGAATGCAGTTTTGACATCCATCTGCCAAATTTCATAATCATAAAATGCGGCAATTGCTAACATGATTCGGACAGACTTAAGCATCGCTACGGGTGAGAAGGTCTCATCGTAGTCAACCCCTTGAACTTGCCGAAACCCTTTTGCGACAAGTCGAGCTTTGTAGACAGTAATATTACCATCGGCGTCAGTCTTCTTCTTAAAGATCCATTTATTCTCAATTGCTTGCCGATCATTGGGCAAGTCAACCAAAGTCCACACTTTGTTCTCATACATGGATCCCATCTCAGATTTCATGGCTTCAAGCCATTTTGCGGAATCTGGGCTTACCATCGCTTCTTCATAGTTCGTAGGTTCATCATGATCTAGTAGCATGACTTCCAGAACTGGATTACCGTACCACTCTGGCGCGGATCTCACTCTAGTTGATCTACGAGGTTCAGTAGTATCTTGTTCTGAAGTTTCATGATCATTATCATTAGCTTCCTCACTAATTGGTGTAGGTGTCACAAAAACGGTTTTCTGTGATGCACTACTTTCCAATAAGGGAGCAGGTACAGTTACCTCGTCAAGTTCTACTTTCCTCCCACTCACTTCTTTCGAGAGAAACTCCTTCTCCAGAAAGTTTCCGAACTTAGCAACAAAAGTCTTGCCTTCGGATCTATGATAGAAGGTGTATCCAATAGTCTCCTTTGGATATCCTATGAAGACACATTTCTCCGATTTGGGTTTGAGCTTATCAGGTTGAAGCTTTTTCACATAAGCATCGCAGCCCCAAACTTTCAGAAACGACAACTTCGGTTTCTTGCCAAACCATAGTTCATAAGGCGTCGTCGCAAAGGATTTTGATGGTTCCCTATTTAACGTGAATGCGGCCGTCTCCAAAGCATAACCCCAAAACGATAGCGGTAAATCAGTAAGAGACATCATAGATCGCACCATATCTAGTAAAGTACGATTACGACGTTCGGACACACCATTACGCTGTGGTGTTCCGGGTGGCGTGAGTCGCGAAACTATTCCGCATTGTTTCAAGTGTACACCAAACTCGTAACTCAAATATTCTCCTCCACGATCAGATCGTAGAAACTTTATTTTCTTGTTACGATGATTTTCAACTTCACTCTGAAATTCTTTGAACTTTTCAAACGTTTCAGACATATGTTTCATTAAGTAGATATATCCATATCTGCTTAAGTCATCTGTGAAGGTGAGAAAATAACGATATCCGCCACGAGGCTCAATATTCATCGGGCCACATACATCAGTATGTATGATTTCCAACAAATCTGTTGCTCTCTCCATAGTACCGGAGAACGGTGTTTTAGTCATCTTGCCCATGAGGCACGGTTCGCAAGTACCAAGTGATTCATAATCAAGTGGTTCCAAAAGTCCATCAGTATGGAGTTTCTTCATGCGCTTTACACCGATATGACCTAAACGGCAGTGCCATAAATAAGTTGCACTATCTTTATCAACTCTGCATCTTTTGGCTTCAACATTATGAATATGTGTGTTACTACTATCGAGATTCAATAAGAATAGACCACTCTTCAAGGGTGCATGACCATAAAAGACATTACTCATATAAATAGAACAACCATTATTCTCTGATTTAAATGAATAACCGTCTCGCATCAAACAAGATCCAGATATAATGTTCATGCTTAACGCTGGCACCAAATAACAATTATTTAGGTCTAATATTAATCCCGAAGGTAGATGTAGAGGTAGCGTGCCGACCGCGATCACATCGACTTTGGAACCGTTTCCCACGCGCATCGTCACCTCGTCCTTAGCCAATCTTCGCTTAATTCGTAGTCCCTGTTTCGAGTTGCAAATATTAGCAACAGAACCAGTATCAAATACCCAGGTGCTACTGCGAGCATTAGTAAGGTACACATCAATAACATGTATATCACATATACCTTTGTTCACCTTGCCATCCTTCTTATCCGCCAAATACTTGGGGCAGTTCCGCTTCCAGTGACCAGTCTGCTTGCAGTAGAAGCACTCAGTTTCAGGCTTAGGTCCAGACTTGGGTTTCTTCTCTTGAGCAGCAACTTGCTTGCTGTTCTTCTTGAAGTTCCCCTTCTTCTTCCCTTTGCCCTTTTTCTTGAAACTAGTGGTCTTGTTGACCATCAACACTTGATGCTCCTTTTTGATTTCTACCTCCGCAGCTTTCAGCATTGCAAAGAGCTCGGGAATAGTCTTATTCATCCCTTGCATATTATAGTTCATCACGAAGCTCTTGTAGCTTGGTGGCAGTGATTGGAGAATTCTGTCAATGATGCAATCATCTGGAAGATTAACTCCCATTTGAATCAAGTGATTATTATACCCAGACATTTTGAGTATATGCTCACTGACAGAACTGTTCTCCTCCATCTTGCAGCTATAGAACTTATTGGAGACTTCATATCTCTCAATCCGGGCATTTGCTTGAAATATTAACATCAACTCCTGGAACATCTCATATGCTCCATGACGTTCAAAACGTCGTTGAAGTCCCGGTTCTAAGCCGTAAAGCATGGCACACTAAACTATCGAGTAGTCATCAGCTTTGCTCTGCCAGACGTTCACAACAACTGGTGTTGCTCCTGCAGCAGGCCTGGCACCCAGCGGTGCTTCCAGGACGTAATTCTTCTGTGCAGCAATGAGGATAAACCTCAAGTTACGGACCCAGTCCGTGTAATTGCTACCATCATCTTTCAACTTTGCTTTCTCAAGGAACCATTAAAATTCAACGGAACAACAGCACGGGCCATTTATCTACAATCATACATAAACAAGCAAGATACTATCAGGTACTAAGTTCATGATAAATTTAGGTTCAATTAATCATATTACTTAAAGAACTCCCACTTAGATAGACATCCCTCTAATCCTCTAAGTGATTATGTGATCCAAATCAACTAAACCATGTCCGATCATCATGTGAGATGGAGTAGTTTCATTGGTGAACATCACTATGTTGATCATATCTACTATATGATTCACGCTCGACCTTTCGGTCTCCGTGTTCCGAGGCCATATATGTATATGCTTGGCTCGTCAAGTATAACCTGAGTATTCCGCGTGTGCAACTATTTTGCAACCGTTGTATTTGAACGTAGAGCCTATCACACCCGATCATCACGTGGTGTCTCAGCACGAAGAACTTTCGCAATAGTGCATACTCGGGGGGAACTGTCGGAGTAAATAGCCATGGGTAGCCTAGCCGGCTTCCCCTGGCCCTCCTGAAAAAATTACGAGCCCGCCCGGCTCTCGAAAATCCAAGACATGGGGCCGCCTTCCCCTCGCTGGCTGCCACCCAGGCCGGCTTTCGGAAGGCGGTCTGACTTTAGCCTTCATGAGAAGGCCGACTCCAAGAAGCCGACCATGAGAAGGCCGACTCCAAGAAGCTGGCTTCCCATAAAGCGGTCAAGACCGTACCCACAAAGTTTGCACCCACCTAGCGGCGGTGCGACGGGGCGTGGCTACAGTGAAGCCTTCCACCCCGAATCCCGGAGCACGCCTGGCATAGTGCGCCGTACGGGGTAGGCATGACCCGTCCGGCACGGCACTGTTGCCATGATTGACCCTGGCATCACCCACGACGGGCCGCCAGCGTGGCCCATAGACGGTGGGCCCCTTTGAGCAGAGAGACGCCCGAAGGCGGCCACGCCTCCCACCAGTTGGCCCAAGACAGAGCCGGCTCCCTATGGCCGGCTTGCCGCCTCCCTCAAAGAAGACGCCCCATTAAGGAGACAAGACGCGGTGAGGCTACAGTGATCGCCTGACAGGCGGCAGTACTGTAGTCGCGCTTACCACGACGAAGCCCATGTCAACAAGATGGAGCCACAGTAACCAGCCGCCGACCAGGCCCTGGACAGTGGGGCCAGCCTGTCGACCAAGGGGCCGGCAGCCGGCGGGACCCACCAGTCGGCGGGCCCCAGCAACCGGCGCAGAAGCCGGCGAGCGCGGTCACAGACGGCTGGGCCCCGCGCCCAATCGGATTACCATTGTATCCCCGGGGGTAGGCCTATATAAACCCCCCGGTGCACCCATGCAAAGGGTTCGACCCCTTGCTAGTTCTAGATTCCACACAAGGAGAAGAAGCAGGCTAGCCGTGCCCTTCTTCCTCCTCCCCCCAAACAGCTCAAGGAGCTTTGTGCAGCTACTTGATTCATCTAGTGAACATGCGGAGACCCCGCAGAGCAGCAGTAGGGGTGTTATCTCCACGGAGAGCCCCGAAGCTGGGTAAGATCCGCCGGCGTGCATGTCTTCGCCTTATCCCGTTTCCAGGCACCGGCGATGTCTTACTGGCTCCCACAATGATAAGCCACCCGTTGGCATATGTCGCACCTACCACCCGACATTTGGCGCCCACCGTGGGGCCAGGTGCACCGTCGTCCGGAGAGCTGTTCTAGACGGGAACCCTCTTACTCCCCAGCGAGCGTAGCCAGCCCGGCACGCCCGATGGCGCTTGCCACGACACGCTGCAAGGCGTCACCATCATCTGCACGGCGAGCAGCCTCGCCGATCTCCTCGACGAAACTCTCATCTCCGACGAGCTCACCTCCGATGCGGACACCGACCACGTCGCCAACCTTCCTGGCCAGCTCCATGTCTCCAGCGAGCCCGCTGCGGACCTGGAGTCGGTTGGCTCCACTGACCCGATGCCTGTCGACTCTGACACGGCCTCCTACGACACCTTCCCCACCAACGTCATGATCTACAACGACCCGCTTCCTCGAGCCGACGGCTGCGATGCTGTCACCACCGAAGTGATGGTTGTCGGCCACGGCGGCCCGGCCGACGAAAGTGCCCGCGACGCCTCGCACGCGGCGGCCCATGACTTGTCCGCTCCCCTCCCGGCTAATGCCGACGACGAAGCGCTGGAGGCGCGCCGCCTCGCCCTCCTCGCAGAGGGCCGGAGGCTGGCTTCCGTAAGATGCCTCACTGAGGCCTATCAGCGCGAAGCTGACCGCGCCGCCTTCGGCACGCCGGCCCCGGGCGGGCCAAGCCGGGCCGGCCTTGTCAAGCAACGCGGCGCCGTCATAGCCGACACGCTGGGAGTCGACCGCCCGGTCTACGCCACTCCGCTCGAGAACTTGCGTGCCGCCCAGGCGGCCGTAGACGAGTTGGACGGCTTGGAGGCCGAAGACCTCCCCCACCCGACCCGGTGCATCCAGCAATTGATCGACGCAGCCGCGCAGCGACACGAAGCCGACGCCCGCGCGGAAAGCCCTCCCCCGCGCCGAGAGCACGGCGCGACGTCCCGGACGCCGACTACGAGCAACACCCGCGCGCGACGCGAGAAGGAGTCGGCTGCCAGCCGCAGCCGGACCCGGATCTCCATCGAGTGAGACGCGGACGGTCATCCCCGAGCCATGGAATGGCGGGGCGACCTGCCTCCGCCTCCGCCCCGTGGAGAGAGATATCCTGCCCCGCCGCCAGTGGTGCACCCGACTCTCAGCGGCCGGCTAGGCCGCCGCGAAGGAATCGGCGAGAACGACGCCCGCCATCGGATCGACCGCCTGGCGCGATCCCTGGCGTTGGAAGAAGAAGACGATGTCGGCCCGCCTTGTTTCGGCCCCCGCATCCGCGACGAGCCCTTTCCCAAAGGGTTCTCGCTCCCAAGAGACACGCCCAAGTACAACAGCTCCGTGAAACCGGAAGATTGGTTGATCGACTACTCCACGGCGGTTAGCATAGCCAACGGCAACCGGCGCGTTGCCGTGAAGTACGTGCCCCTCATGCTGCAATGCACGGCACGGACCTGGCTCAACAGCCTCAAGCCGCGTAGCATCAACAGCTGGCTAGATTTCACAGAAGCCTTCATCCGCAACTTCACCAGCACCTACAAGCGGGCTCCCAAACCCAGACTGCTCTCCTTGTGCGTACAAGGCCCCGCCGAGTCCACTCGCGATTACCTCACGCGTTGGGCCGAGCTCCGCAACTCCTCTGAAGGGGTGCACGAGGTGCAAGCCATAGAATACTTCACAGCCGGATGCCGAGAAGGCACCCTCCTCAAGCACAAGCTCCTCTGCGACGAGCCGGCTACCCTCGACGAGCTTCTGGACATAGCGGACAAGTACGCCACCGCCGACTCCTCGATGAAGACCGAGCTTTGGCTAGACGCGTCCGGAAAGGTACTCAACCCGGCGCCCAAGACGCCGGCTGGGGATTCCGGCCGACTCCCCCACTCGAACGACCACAAGCGCAAGGGCCCCGCGCCGCCTCCCGCCAGTCGGCAGGTGGCCACAGTCAAAGATGCGCCGCCTGAAGAACGACCGGCGCCCAAGAAGCCCAAGGGCGGCAGGCCAGCTTGGCAGCCCGCCTTCTCCTACGAGCAAACCCTCGACGCCCCTTGCAAGTTCCACAGCGGCGCGAAGCCGTCCAACCACACGACCCGGAAGTGCCATTGGCTCACCCGAATCTCTAAGGGCGAGGGGCTCGTGCCGCCTCCGCCTGCCGGCCCGCCGCCTCCGCCGCCTCTGGCCGCTCAGCCCGCAGTCGGAGCCGTGCATGACGAGTTCCCTGACGAGCAAGCAACCTACATCGTCTTTACAAGCCAGCCCGAAGACCGGCGCAGCAAACGCCAAGAGCGCCAGGAAGTTGGCGTGGTCGCTGCCAGCCCCGCCGGACACATGCATTGGTCAGAAAAGCCCATCGGCTGGAGCCGGGCCGACCATCCGGAGGTGATGCCGTCTCTCGGCTCTTATGCTTTGGTCTTGGAAGCCACCCTCGCAACGGACAGACGCGCCTCCCGCTTCTCCCGTGTGTTGATAGACGGCGGGAGCAACATCAACATCCTGTACCGTGACACCCTGGAGAAGCTAAATGTCAAGACGAAGCAGCTCATGCCTACTCGGACAATGTTCCACGGCATCGTACCCGGCCTATCCTGCACCCCCATTGGCAAGATCAAGATTGATGTACTTTTTGGGGACAAGGAGCATTTCCGCCGGGAAGCGATCTGGTTTGAAGTGGTGGACCTGGAAAGCCCTTACCATGCGTTGCTTGGCCAACCTGCCTTGGCCAAATTCATGGCAGTTCCCCACTATGCATACCTCAAGATGAAAATACCAAGCACCAAAGGCGTCATCACCGTAGCCGGCGATTACAAGAAGTCCTCTGAGTGCGCAGCAGCCAGCAGCCGGCTGGCCGAGTCCCTTGTGATTGCCGAAGAGAAGAAGATGTTGGACCGAGTCGTGGCCATAGCCGGCAAACAGTCGGCCGTGTCCCCCGACCCCAAGGAGCATGACGCTCAAGGATCTTTCCAGCCGGCCAAGGAGACGAAGAAGATACCTCTTGACCCCGAGCATCCAGAGAGGTTTGCCGTCATCGGGGCAAACCTGAACAGCAAATAGGAAGGCGAGCTCGCCGATTTCCTCCATGAGAATCGGGACATCTTTGCATGGTCCCCCAAGGATATGCCAGGTGTTCTGAGGAAATTCACCGAGCACAAACTACACGTTCGAGAAGACGCAAAGCCAGTCAGACAACCCCTTCGCCGACTGTCGGAGGAGAAACACAGGATTGTAGGGGAGGAGATAGCCCGGCTTTTGGCAGCCGGCTTCATTATGGAAGTTTTCTTTCCAGAGTGGCTCGCCAACCCGGTCCTTGTGCTAAAGAAGAACAACAAGTGGCGCATGTGTGTAGACTAAACGAGCCTCAACAAGGCCTGCCCCAAAGATCCCTTTGCCCTGCCAAGGATAGACCAAGTGATAGACTCGACAGCCGGATGCGAGCTGTTGATTTTCTTGGATGCTTACTCCGGATATCACCAGATAAAGCTGGATCCGGATGACCGCTTGAAGACCGCCTTCATCACGCCATTTGGAGCCTTCTGCTACCTGACTATGACATTCGGTTTGAGAAATGCCGGTGCCACCTTTCAGCGTTGCATGCAGAAGTGCCTCCTCAAGCAACTCGGCAGAAACGCTCACGTTTATGTGGACGACATCGTGGTAAAGACGGAGAAGCGTGGCACCTTCTTGGGAGACCTCAAGGAAACGTTTGAGAACTTACGCCGGTTCCAAATCAAGCTTAACCCCGAGAAATGCGTGTTCGGAGTGCCAGCCGGCCAGCTCCTAGGCTTCCTGGTCTCCGAACGCGGCATCGAATGCAACCCGGTGAAGATCAAGGCCATCGAGAGAATGGCGATCCCCTCCAAGCTTCGAGACATTCAGAAGTTCACCGGGTGCTTGGCCTCCTTGAACCGCTTCATCAGCCGGCTCGGAGAGAAAGCTCTTCCCCTCTACCGCCTCATGAAGAAGAGCACTCACTTTGAGTGGAACGACCAGGCCGACCAAGCTTTTCACGAGCTGAAGAAGATGCTGGCCACGCCGCCTGTCCTCGCAGCGCCGACTGAGAAAGAGCCCATGCTCCTCTACATCGCCGCAACCAGCCGGGTGGTTAGCACCGTCATCGTAGTCCAGCGCCCAGAAGAAGGCCGAGCCCAGCCGGTCCAGAGGCTGGTGTACTATTTGAGCGAGGTGCTGTCCGCCTCAAAGCAGAACTACCCGCACTACCAGAAGATGTGTTACGGCGTGTACTTCACTGCCAAGAAGCTGAAGCCCTACTTTCAAGAGCATCCCGTCACGGTCGTATGCACCGCCCCGCTAGCCGAGATCATAGGCAGCCGGGACGCATCCAGCCAGGTGGCGAAATGGGCCATCGAGCTGGCCCCCTACACGATCTTCTACCAGCCGCGCACTGCCATCAAGTCCCAAGCACTGGCCGACTTTCTCGTCGACTGGGCCGAGACCCAGTACCTGCCGCCGGCTCCCGACTCCACCCATTGGCGCATGCACTTCGACGGGTCCAAGATGCGCACCGGCTTGGGAGCCGGCGTCATCCTTACCTCTCCCAAAGGCGACAAGCTCAGATACACGCTACAGATCCACTTTGCCGCCTCCAACAATGTGGCCGAGTACGAGGCGCTCATACACGGGCTCCGGCTTGCCAAAGAACTTGGCATTCGCCGGATCCTATGTTATGGCAACTCGGACCTGGTGGTCCAGCAATCATCCGGCGACTGGGACGCCAAGGACGCGAATATGGCGAGCTACCGCTTCCTGGTCCAACAACTCAGCGGATACTTTGAAGGATGCGAGTTCCTCCACGTACCACGAGCCGACAATGAGCCAGCCGATGCCCTGGCTCGAATAGGCTCCACTCGGCAAGCAATTCCAACCGGCGTCGCTCTACAACGCCTCCTCAAGCCGTCCATCAAGCCGTCTCCAGAGTCCGATTCCATCTTCGTGCCGCCTGACCCCAATGCGGCCGGGTCCGGCTCGAAGAACCGAGTAGGCGACCCCAAGACCCCCGT
The DNA here is from genome assembly GCF_056163025.1 of Triticum urartu. NCBI lineage: Eukaryota > Viridiplantae > Streptophyta > Magnoliopsida > Poales > Poaceae > Triticum > Triticum urartu. The sequence continues at coordinate 608,898,725 of NC_141875.1, read as the reverse complement.
AGCCGGCCCGGCGACTTCGGCAGCCGGCTCGGGGACTTCAGCAACCGGCTCGGGGACTGCCACAACCGGCTCAGGGACTGCGGTAGCTGGCCCGGGGACTGCACCAGCACTACAGCCGGCGGCCGACTCCAGCACCTCACCGCCCAGCCCGCCCACCCTGGTGGCAGTAGCCACTTTGGCAGTAGAAGAAGTCGCGGCTCCATCATGGGCTCAGTCCATCCTCAACTTCCTAGTAAACCAAGACCTGTCGGCTGACGAAATAGAAGCAAGACAAGTCCAGCGTCGAGCCGGAGCGTACACAATCGTCAACAGAGAACTACTCAAGCGCAGTGTCACTGGAATCCTCCAACGGTGCGTCGAGCAAGAGAAGGGCATTGCAATCCTCACAGACATTCACCAAGGAGAATGCGGCCACCATGCGACCTCAAGATCACTTGTCGCCAAAGCCTTCCGCCATGGTTTCTTCTGGCCGACTGCTTTGGATGACGCCAAAGAATTAGTCAAACATTGCAAGGGATGCCAACTCTTCAGCTCCAAGCAACACGTGCCGGCTTCGGCACTCAAGACCATTCCCCTCACTTGGCCCTTTGCCGTTTGGGGACTGGACATGGTGGGCCCATTCAAGACGGCGCGCGGCGGCATGACGCATTTGCTCGTCGCCGTGGACAAATTCACCAAGTGGATTGAGGCAAAGCCGATCAAGAAGCTGAATGGGCCGACTGCTGTGACATTCATTGCAGACATAACAACTCGGTACGGCGTGCCGCACAGCATCATCACCGACAATGGCACGAATTTTGCCAAAGGAGCCTTGGCACGTTTCTGCGCAGCCCAAGGTATCCGGTTGGACTTAGCATCCGTCACCCACCCGCAGTCAAACGGCCAGGTCGAGCGAGCCAACGGCCTCATCCTCTCCGGTATCAAGCCTCGACTGGTCGTACCTCTGGAGCGCTCAGCCGGCTGTTGGCTCAATGAGCTGCCGGCTGTCCTCTGGAGTCTGCGCACTACACCAAACAAGTCAACCGGCTTCACCCCTTTCTTCCTTGTGTATGGTGCCGAGGCGGTCATCCCAACTGACATCGAGTTCGACTCGCCTCGAGTAACCATGTACACGGAAGCGGAGGCCAAGGAAGCACGAGAAGACGGCATCGACCTGCTGGAAGAAAGCCGGCTGTTAGCCCTCAGCCGGTCTGCCATCTACCAGCAGGGTTTGCGCCGCTACCACAGCCGGAAGGTCAGGCCAAGATCTTTCCAAGAGGGCGATCTTGTGCTCCGGCTGATCCAGCGAACAGCCGGCCAGCACAAGCTCTCAGCCCCTTGGGAAGGCCCCTTCGTCATCAGCAGAGCTCTAGGCAACGACTCCTACTACCTGATCGACGCATAGAAGCCGAAGGCGCGCAAGAGAGACGACTCCGGCAAGGAGTCGGAACGACCATGGAACGCCAACCTCCTCCGAAGATTTTATAGTTGAAATGTAGTATGTACCGCGCTAACTTTTGTATTAAGTACAAGACAATAGGCTCCCCGAGGGGGGCTCGGGGACTGCCATCCCTTATTTATGAATGAACAGTATCATGCTTATGACCTTGTTGTGTCATTTACTTATTCCGTCCGGCACCAAGTTCGACTAAGTCGGCTCGGGGACTGGCCGACTGGAGTTATGTTAGAAGTCCTACCCGCAGTCAGACAAGTAGTGTGCCGGCTCCCAAGCCTTCTCTTGCCAAAAGTCGCAGTTCGAAGAACCGGCTGTCCGGCTGGCAAGAGTTAAAGGCAGGAACGGGCGCCCACACGAAAAATGGCTAGGGACTAACGGACTAATATAACAAAAGCCGGTTTTTCTCCCACCGCCGAATGGCTACCAGAGTAGCCGGCCGGCCAGTTTCCATTCACTTCACTTCAATCCAAGAAAGCTCAAGTACTTGCCTCCCCAAAAAGGGAAGGCGGCAAAGGAAAAAGCCTAAGTATAAAAAGCATACGCGAATGGAAACCAAACATGCACATAATAATATTTACATAAAAAGACCTCCGAGAGGCCAGCATTCAACATAGTTTGGATACACCCCCAGTGGGTGGAACTGCGAAAACTTAACAAAGATTGTTCAAAAGACAACAAGGCAGGAAAGATAAAGACGGCAGGTCAAGCTGGCGGAGCGGCCGACGAGCCAGACTGGTTGGCGAAGACGGTCGTGCCGGCTGAAGGAGCGGTCGGCTGGCGAACTTCGGCTTTGTCGCCGCCTCCCGCAGAGGGCGCGCTTCCACGTGCCTCGTTGCTGGAGGCACGGTCGGCCTGAGGTCGGCCGGTTGTTCCACCAACCGGCTCGACGTCTTCGCCGTCCTCCTCTTCGTCATCCTCGCCTTCGTCGCTGGAGGCAATCTCCTCCGCCGAGTCCTCGCCCACCGCCGGGTTCAGCCCGAACCACTCCTCCGGCTGAGCAACACCATCATCATCGATTTCGGGTGCGAAAATGCTGATGTCGGTGCACTCGGCGATCGTCGAAGCTCGCTGGGCGATAGCCGGCCTCACCTCCTCCAGCTCCGCGTCGGCCTCCATCCGCCAAGTGCGCAGATGGTCCAGGCTCAGCCCTGGGTACCAAGCCCGAACGGACTCCAACGCCCGCCCGGCTCCGAGGCGGGCCGCCGATGCCTTCCAAGCCTCAAAGCGACCAACTGCGACCTCCAGCCAGTCGGCAGTTCAGCTTGGGGTGCGGGGGATCGTCTCGCCGGGCCAGAGGGCGGCCAACACTTGCGCCCCGGCACGTTGGAGCCGGCGAAGCATCCGATGAGCCGGCTGCAACCGCGCCTGGACAGCCAGGAGCTACTCCTCAAGTGTCCGGTTCGCATCCGGCACGATGTTGGCCCCCGCCTGACGACGCGCCTCGCGATGGGCCTCAATGCTTTGGGCGGCGAAGGCGGAGTAGCCAGGGAAGTAGTCTGCACCAAAAAACGAGCAGCAGCTCAAGATAAGCCAAAAACCCAGGCGGCAAGGGGCAGGGGAGGGCCGAGGAAGGCAGCTTACCATCGATCAAATCCTCGATCCGGCCGAAGCCTTCATCCAGGGCTCGCCGGGTCTCAAACCAGTTCGCCGCCTCGGTCTCATACTCCGCCCTCAAGGCGGCTTCGCTATCCTGCGCCGCCTGCAGGGCCGCCTTGTGGCTCTCCTCTTGGTCAGCTAGCTTCTTGGCTAGGCGATCCCGTTCCTGGACCAAGGCGGCGTACTCAGCCTCCTTGGTATGGAGGGCGGCCTTCGCTTCGCCAAGCTCCTTCCTCAAGTCGGCGTTGGCCCTTGAAGACAAAGAAAAAGAAAAACAATAAAGAAAGAGTCGTCAAGAAAGATCTGACCCGACTGCACAGCAGTCGGCCCGAATCTCGGGGACTACACCCAGTGGGTGCGCTGACGCGCCCCCATAGGAGACAGACAAGATTGAGTACTTACTTCGGCTGTCGGCCAGGTCGGCGGTCCTCCGGCTCAGCTCCCGAGCCTGGGAGTTGAAGGCGGCAGCACGAAGGTTGTGATATTCCTGAAGGTTCAGAAAAGAGCAAAGTAAGGTAGCCGTCGAGAAAGATCCGACCCGGCTGCGCAGCAGTCGGCCCGAATCTCGGGGACTACACCCAGTGGGTGCGCTGACGCGCCCCCACGGAAGAAATTAAGAAAGCAAAGCGGCCAAGAATGAAGGACTCACCCGGATAGTGGCTCGCGTTGACAAGAACTCCTGGGTGAACTGTTGCAGCAGGGCGGCCTGAGCTTGCAGCCAGCTCCGGACCCCTTGAGCCGCCACATTCAGCTCGCCAGTTCCCCCGCTGGGAGTCCACTCGGACGTGGCGGTGCTGGCCGCCTCCAGATCTTCCGCCGACTGGCCTGCGCCCGCGACTTGGCGCAACTCCGGCGGAGCGGCGCCTCCCCCTGCGCGCCGACCCGTCGCCGGCTGCACCTCGAGGCCGGCTCTGTTCTCTGGCTCACCTCCGGTCGGCCCCTCTGGTGCCGCTGACAATTGGCCGCCTTGGCCCGCTCCGGTTGGCGCTGCTGGCGGCACTCTCTTCGCAAAGGCCACGGGGTCCTCCCCCCTCTCCATCAGCGGCGGGTCTTGAACGATCTCCTCTGCCAAGGGCAATGGGGTGTCGGGGGCTACGGCTCGGAGAGGAATGGCGAGCAGCGGGGGCGGGTTGCGCGAGCTTTCCGCCTCCGTCTCCGCGGTAGCCGCCTCCGTATGGGCCTTGGCTACCGCATTGACCTGCTCCCTCGCCGCCTGGGCGGCCGCCTTCTCCGCCGCCTCGCGCTCCTCCTGCGCTTCGCGGGCGTTCCGCTCTGTGGCCTCCCTGAGATCGGCGCGAGGGTCCACGCGGCGGGAGCTCGAAGACCCTCCGGCCGGCCCCACGACGGAGCCGCCCGGGCCCCGCTCAAAGGAAAGCGGCGCCCTGTCCAGCAAGCGAGAAAAAGTTAAGAAGAATATTCGAAGAGAAAGAGAATGATGACAAGCATGCGGCAAGGCAATTGAAGACTTACGCCGAGACCGCCTGAGGCTGCTTCACCGCCTTGCGGAAGTGGGCCGCCTTCGCGGCCGCCTCGTCTCGTTTTGTCGCCACGGTGGAGGGCTTGGACTTCTTTGGCCGACTGCCGAAGAGGCCTAAAGCGGCCCGGCGCTTCTGCGCGCCGCCGGCAGCCGGCGCGATAGACGAGCCCGCGCCCTGATGGTCAGCCGCCGGCTGGCGCCGCGGGGCGACTTCGGCTTCGAAATCATCCGGCCAGTCCTCGAAGCTCGCGGTGAACCTTGAGCCTCCGGGCTCGGCACTGTCCCCCACGACGGCGTCTTCCATGGCGGTCGCCCCCAAGTCCGGGTCGTCAACGTCATCCACCGTGCGGTCGGGGGCATACTGGCGTTCAATCCCTGCCGCCCCGGCCGGCGGCGCAAGAAGAGGGTTCTGCTCAAAAGAACCGACTGGTCAGAGGCCGGCCGTCATGAAGCCGGCTGACGACAAAAAGAAGATAAAGAGAGAAACTTACCACGGGCGGAGGATTGGCGCGAGAATACGGCGCCTTGCCGTATTGCCAGTCCCCGGCGAGCTTGCAGTTGGCGATGTAATTAACCATGAGCGCCACCTCCGCGTGGGGCATTTCCCATGTGCTCAGCCGGCTTGGGTCGAAGCGGCCGCTCATCTGACACATCATATGGGGCCGGCTTTGGAGAGGGAGAATCCAGCGCTCCACGAAGGCGGCCACCAAGTCGGCCCCGCGCAGGCCTTCCGACTGAATCATCACCCGAAGCCGGGAGATGGCGCCGTTCCCGGCCGGAGACAGTGACCGGGATCGGAAACTCCACGAGGGCTGCCTCCCAGCCGGCGGGCTGGCTACGTAAGCCGGCAGGTTGATGTAGTCTCCTTGCTCGGCGACGTTCTTCATGTAGAAGTATGATTTTTGCCAGACCTTCACCGACTGGATTAGGGGGATGGACGGGAACGGATTGTTCTCGCTCGCCCTCCTCATGGCGATGAAGGCCCCGCAGGGTGCGGGCACGCCGGCGACGATGGTGCCGAGTTTGCTCTGGAAGAACTCTCCCCAGAGCTCCAGCGTGGGGAGCAGCCCCAAGAAGCCTTCGCAGGGGAGACGAAGGCCGACAGCAGCATCACCGCATTGGGCGTGAGGTGATGCGGCTGGAGGTTGTAGAACTCGAGGAAGGAGCACAGAAATTCGCTCGCCGGAAGGCCGAAGCCACGCAGGCAGTGCGAGCGGAAGACGACCCGCTCGCCCTCCTCCGGCGCCGGCGAGATCTCCGTCGCCGGCGCCAGGCGGACCTACACGAGGTCGGCGCCGGGCAGGCGCCGAGTCTGGCAGAGGAACTCCACATGGTCGTCATGGACGTTGGAGCCGTCCCACGAGCTTGACAACGCCATGGGAGCGAGGCGATGTAGAGACGCGGCGGCGCTGAGACGGGAGGCTGCGGCGGCAACAAGAGGAAGAAGCAAGGATTAGGAGGGGCAGAGCGAGAGAGAGCGTGCGAACCTCTGTCGCTCTCCCTCCTCCCCCTACTTATAGGCTCACGTGGCGGAGCCGAGGAGGCGCGGCGTGGGGAAGCGTGGGGATCGATCGTGCCCACTCCCCACGTCCCACGATTATTGAGCCTTAACGGCGAAACAAAACTGCCTCGGGAAGGCGAGCGTCCCCTGTGGGCCATGGAAGATCCGCGCCCGGACCAAGGCTCGCGAGTGGCGGGCCCGGGCCTGCGGCGGCGTCCCGTCGCGCGCATGCGCTCGCAGGATCTCGCTGCCATGTGGCCGCGGGAGGGCCCGTGGTCAGCACGCAGGTCCCCCCCTCCTCCCGCCTACAAGACGCGGGGCTCTCTGAAGTCGGCATACGCCCGCTAAGCCGGCTCTCCAGGATGGGAAGCTGACCAAGCTTCTCGTCCCCCTGCTCGCCTCGGAGCTCGATCAGCTTCGGGGACTACTGTCGGAGTAAATAGCCATGGGTAGCCTAGCCGGCTTCCCCTGGCCCTCCTGAAAAAATTACGAGCCCGCTCGGCTCTCGAAAATCCAAGACATGGGGCCGCCTTCCCCTCGCTGGCTGCCACCCAGGCCGGCTTTCGGAAGGCGGTCCGACTTTAGCCTTCATGAGAAGGCCGACTCCAAGAAGCCGACCATGAGAAGGCCGACTCCAAGAAGCCGGCTTCCCATAAAGCGGTCAAGACCGTACCCACAAAGTTTGCACCCACCTAGCGGTGGTGCGACGGGGCGTGGCTACAGTGAAGCCTGCCACCCCGAATCCCGGAGCACGCATGGCACAGTGCGCTGTACGGGGTAGGCATGACCCGTCCGGCGCGGTACTGTTGCCATGATTGACCCTGGCATCACCCACGACGGGCCGCCAGCGTGGCCCACAGACGGTGGGCCCCTTTGAGCAGAGAGACGCCCGAAGGCGGCCACGCCTCCCACCAGTTGGCCCAAGACAGAGCCGGCTCCCTGCGGCCGGCTTGCTGCCTCCCTCAAAGAAGATGCCCCATTAAGGAGACAAGACGCGGTGAGGCTACAGTGATCGCCTGACAGGCGGCGGTACTGTAGCCGCGCTTACCACGACGAAGCCCACGTCAACAAGATGGAGCCACAGTAACCAGCCGCCGACCAGGCCCTGGACAGTGGGGCCGGCCTGTCGACCAAGGGGCCGGCAGCCGGCGGGACCCACCAGTCGGCGGGCCCCAGCAGCCGGCGCAGAAGCTGACGAGCGCGGTCACAGACGGTTGGGCCCCGCGCCCAGTCGGATTACCATTGTATCCCTGGGGGGTAGGCCTATATAAACCCCCCGGTGCACCCATGCAAAGGGTTCGACCCCTTGCTAGTTCTAGATTCCACACAAGGAGAAGAAGCAGGCTAGCCGTGCCCTTCTACCTCCTCCCCCCAAACAGCTCAAGGAGCTTTGTGCAGCTACTTGATTCATCTAGTGAACATGCGGAGACCCCGCAGAGCAGCAGTAGGGGTGTTATCTCCACGGAGAGCCCCGAAGCTGGGTAAGATCCGCCGGCGTGCATGTCTTCGCCTTATCCCGTTTCCAGGCACCGGCGATGTCTTACTGGCTCCCACAATGATAAGCCACCCGTTGGCATATGTCGCACCTACCACCCGATAGGAACACTTCTTGATAATTAGTGAGAGATCATCTTATAATGCTACCGTCAATCAAGGCAAGATAAGATGCATAAAAGATAAACATCACATGCAATCAATATACGTGATATGATATGGCCATCATCATCTTGTGCTTGTGATCTCCATATCCGAAGCACCGTCATGATCACCATCATCACCGGCGCGACACCTTGATCTCCATCGTAGCATCGTTGTCGTCTCGCCAATCTTATGCTTCCACGACTATCGCTACCGCTTAGTGATAAAGTAAAGCATTACAGCGCGATTGCATTGCATACAATAAAGCGACAACCATATGGCTCCTGCCAGTTGCCGATAACTCGGTTACAAAACATGATCATCTCATACAATAAAATTTAGCATCATGTCTTGACCATATCACATCACAACATGCCCTGCAAAAACACGTTAGACGTCCTCTACTTTGTTGTTGCATGTTTTACGTGGCTGCTACGGGCTTAAGCAAGAACCAATCTTACCTACGCATCAAAACGACAACGATAGTTTGTCAAGTTGGTGCTGTTTTAACCTTCACAAGGACCGGGCGTAGCCACACTCGGTTCAACTAAAGTTGGAGAAACTGTCACCCGCAAGCCACCTATGTGCAAAGCACGTCGGGAGAACCGGTCTCGCGTAAGCGTACGCGTAATGTCGGCCCGGGCAGCTTCATCCAACAATACCGCTGAACCAAAGTATGACATGTTGGTAAGCAGTATGACTTATATCGCCCACAACTCACTTGTGTTCTACTCGTGCATATAACATCAACATATAAAACCTAGGCTCTGATACCACTGATGGGGAACGTAGTAATTTCAAAAAAATTCCTACGCACACGCAAGATCATGGTGATGCATAGCAACGAGAGGGGAGAGTGTGATCTACGTACCCTTGTAGATCGACAACGGAAGCGTTAACTTGGTTGATATAGTCGTACGTCTTCACGGCCCGACCGATCAAGCACCGAAACTACGGCACCTCCGAGTTCTAGCACACGTTCAGCTCGATGACGATCCACGGACTTCGATCCAGCAAAGTGTCGGGGAAGAGTTCCGTCAGCACGACGGCGTGGTGACGATCTTGATGTACTACTGTCGCAGGGCTTCGCCTAAGCACCGCTACAATATTATCGAGGACTATGGTGGAAGGGGGCACCGCACACGGCTAAGAATATGATCACGTGGATCAACTTGTGTCCTTAGGGGTGCCTCTTGCCTCCGTATATAAAGGTTCAAAGGGGGGGCCGGCCGGCCAAGAGGAGGCGCGCCAGGAGGAGTCCTACTCCCTCCGGGAGTAGGACTCCCCACCTTTCCTAGTTGGAATAGGATTCGCGGAGGGGGGGAAAGAGGAGAGAGAGGAGGAAGGGGGGCCGGCCCCCTCTCCTTGTCCTATTCGGACCAAGGGGGGGAGGGGCGCGCGACCCATCTCTGGCCACCTCTCCTCTCTTCCACTAAGGCCCATATACCTCCCGGGGGGGTTCCGGTAACCTCCCGGTAATCCGGTAAAATCCCGATTTCACCCGGAACACTTCCGATATCCAAACATAGGCTTCCAATATATCAATCTTTATGTCTCGGCCATTTCGAGACTCCTCGTCATGTCCGTGATCACATCCGGGACTCCGAACAACCTTCGGTACATCAAAACGCATAAACTCATAATATAACTGTCATCGAAACCTTAAGCGTGCGGACCCTACGGGTTCGAGAACAATGTAGACATGACCGAGACACGTCTCCGGTCAATAACCAATAGCGGGACCTGGATGCCCATATTGGTTCCTACATATTCTATGAAGATCTTTTATCGGTCAGACCGCATAACAACATACGTTGTTCCCTTTGTCATCTGTATGTTACTTGCCCGAGATTCGATCGTCGGTATCCTATACCTAGTTCAATCTCGTTACCGGCAAGTCTCTTTACTCGTTCTGTAATACATCATCCCGCAACTAACTCATTAGTTGCAATGCTTGCAAGGCTTAAGTGATGTGCATTATCGAGAGGGCCCAGAGATACCTCTCCGACAATCGGAGTGACAAATCCTAATCTCGAAATTCGCCAACCCAACATGTACCTTTGGAGACACCTGTAGAGCTCCTTTATAATCACCCAGTTACGTTGTGACGTTTGGTAGCACACAAAGTGTTCCTCTAGCAAACGGGAGTTGCATAATCTCATAGTCATAGGAACATGTATAAGTCATGAAGAAAGCAATAGCAACATACTAAACGATCGGGTGCTAAGCTAATGGAATGGGTCATGTCAATTAGATCATTCAACTAATGATGTGATCCCGTTAATCAAATAACAACTCTTTGTCCATGGTTAGGAAACATAACCATCTTTGATTAACGAGCTAGTCAAGTAGAGGCATACTAGTGACACTCTGTTTGTCTATGTATTCACACATGTATTATGTTTCCGGTTAATACAATTCTAGCATGAATAATAAACTTTTATCATGATATAAGGAAATAAATAATAACTTTATTATTGCCTCTAGGGCATATTTCCTTCAGTTCTGGGGTCAAGTGGCTACAAGACTGGCATGCCTAAGTGAAAAGAATTTGAGGCCAAGTTGATTGCTGTAGGGGTCACTTGAAAAACGGTGGGTTGACCCGACAGGTGTAGGACTTGGTTTTATGCGCATGGGGGAAATTTGGACCCAAAGACAACGAAGATTATTGAAAAGGCAAGTCTTAAAGAAGCCTCACACGCTTTAATTCAAGCAATAGAAGAGGCTCGAATGGGGGCGTTCCAGCCCGAGAGAGAGAACGACGAGCTTACACGCGCCCTCAAGAATCCTGAACACCCGGTACAAACACGAGGCAGAGGCGTTGTTCCGTGGGTTGAGGGGTTTGCACTAGAATCACCTTTGCAATCATTATGTTCACTTTCATATTTCGCATATTGTCTAAAATTGTTAAGTAGTAATTAAATTTTGTAATTGTACCTATTCAACCCCTCCCCCTCTCTCTAGGTATCTATCTCGATCCTTTCAGCTGCACATCAGATCCGGATCTGAAATAGAGCTCACTGCTATCCAGGAGCATGCACCAATGCTCTCTTATCCGGTGACCTAGCCACGTCAGGCTGTTGTTGAAGATCGGCGCGCAGGATCCCTTCAGCCGGATACACCAACAATTTTAAATGTTACTAACATGCATGAACCTGACATAAACAAAAATAATGCATTTTCTAAAAAAGGGAAATGTTAATTAACACGCGGCTGTTTAGAGGATGACATTTTTGTCTTTAGTTTTTTCAGAGTTTGGACCATTGGACTTATCTAGATAAGACATTTTTCTGTTTGAAGTTTCCATCGGACCAATTCTATTTGTTTTACAAATTAACAACAATTTTATTCTTTGTATGTTTTTTTACTATTTTATGTATCATTGGTTAACGACAATTTTTCTTGAAAAATGAGCTAATTGGGCCTATCTTATTTTTCAAATGCGCTTCATGGGCCAGTGGAGGAACCCAATGGTTCGCTGGAATAAGGGCTATAGCGAACGGCGAAAAAGAACACAATGTTCGCTCGATCGATGCTCCCCGGCGAACCAATTCTGCAATTTGTTTGACCGAAGCCTCCTCCCGCCACCTATTGGCATTCAAAAAAGAAATTTGATATATTATTCAAAAATTTCATGTGGTTGATTTGCTATGATTTTTGAATTTTAGTGATTATCAATTTGCATTTGCTGAACGCCATGCTTTTCAAATTACTTTTGCTAAATCTCAGCCGACTTATACTTCGTTATGCCTCAGTCGATGTTGTATTTCTTTGATCTTGCATGAAGATCCGTACAAAAAATCTCTTTTCAGTTTTTTTTTTCTTCTTATATACTATATCACTTGACTGAGACTTAGTCAAGTCTCAGTCCACTGAGACCTAGACACACCCTTTTTCAAATACTGTGAGGTTGCTTCGACTTGCGAAGATTTCGCCTTCTCTACCTTTTTTTTTGCGGGTGCCTTCTCTACCTTTTTGAAAAAGATATAGTGCTCAAATGCGAGGAGCTAGTCTTTGATTTTGCAAAGATATCAAATGTTCACTGTCTCTAGGAAGCAAATGAAGTTGTCGATGTGTTAGCGAAGAATTCTTTTAACGAAAAATGTTCTTTGTTATTGGACTCTATGATCTCTGATTTTATTTCTCAAACTCTTGCAAATGACCTATCGATCATCTGAGAAATGAAGTCTATGCGTTCTCTACCTTTTTCACCGGAGGTTTGGAGAGAACTCGGGATGTTTGTATGAGAAAACCGCGTGCTAGATGACGTCGTCGTCCAAAAAGAGGAACGAAAATGTTAACGCCCACACGTGTGGGCGTTTGCACATCGCCTATACGTCTCCATCACCACTCATTTTGCCACGTATGAATAGATGACATCAGCAGAAGTTTTTTTGGTTTTCGGTTTAAAAATGGTGTATCTCCTAAATAAAAAAGCGAACTAAAAATCCGTTTTCACCATTAAATCCGTCTCGATGAGATCTTCAAAACTAGACCTCATGTTGATATGTTTCGACGAATTTTTTTTTGTCCAAAAGTTGCCATGATGTTTACACTGCAGTTGCCATAGGGCTTAAACTAAAGTTGCCATGTGGCAATTTTAGTTTGTAGATCATGGCAATTTTAGTATTTTGATGATGGCAACTCCAGTACTTTGACCATGAAAATTATATTTTTTTATGAACCATGGCAATTTTACGTGCATGTATCATGGCAATATTGGTTTATGGTTCATGGCAAGTCTAGTTTCTTAATTCCCTGTTTTATAAATGTCAAAAATTACTTTTAAATGTAGAAGAAAATAGCTGAAACATATCATGGTAACTTCAGTATAAACATCATGACAATTCATATGCAATAGACATGACAACTTTTAATTCAAAAAAAATTCATCAAAACATATCAATATGGGATCTAATTTCGAAGATTTCATCACGAGGGATTTAATGGTGAAAACGGATTTTCAATCGGATTTTTCGTTTAAGAGATAAAACATTTTAAAAACTGAAAATCCAAAAAGATTCCTACATGCATGCATGCGATGACGTGACAATCTGTTTACATTAGAGACGTGTGGTGCGTCTTCCTTCCTGCCACACGTGTGGCAGTTAGCGGCGTCCGAAGAGGAAATCGTATGTGTTTTAATTTGTTCAATCTGATGCAACGTGCTTAACTAATGTAAACTACATAGGGGAAATAAGGCCGAGGGGGCAATGTGCACTTCTGTCGGGAGAAAACAAGAAAACGGACAAGGGTGGGAGGAAATCTCCTGCCGGACGGAAGAGGGTGTGAAAGTGTGATGGCCTCCCCGTACAATCCCCACCGGCGGCAGCTGGGCGGGGGGCAGTCCGCCTGGCCGGATCTCCCGCCGGAGCTCCTGGAGAGCGTCCTAGGGCGGCTCGCCCCGCTCGACCGTGTCGCCGTCCGCCTCGTCTGCTCCTCTTGGCGCTCGTGCGCGCGAGCTTCGATCTCGACTGACCTCCCCTTCGAGGCCCCGCGCCTCCTGCTCCGGCGCCCCGGCTCCTGCGGCGGCCTCGCCTTCTTCAGCCTCCACCGCCGCGAGATCCTGCCTTTCGCCCTCCCCGACCGCCTCAGCTCCGGCCGGTGCTGCGGCCAGATCGGCGGCTGGCTCGCGATGGCCTTCGACGAGGAGCGGGCGATCGAGCTCCGCAACCTCTTCTCCGGCCAATCCGTGCCCATGCCGCGGTCCCCCGTGTTCCCGGTGGCCAAGATCGTGCTGTCCGCGCCGCCCACCTCGCTCGGCTGGGTGGCCGCCGTGCTGGGCCGCGCCGGCACGGTGGCGCTGCTCCAGCCGGACGTGTCCGGCGGCGCCTGGATCACGATCGCCGCCGGGGGGCCGCACGGAGGGTTCCGGGACGTGGCGTTGTGGCGGGGGCGGCTGTGCGTGCTGGGCGACGACGGCACGGTCCTGGCGTACCGTGTCGACCTCCGCGCGCGCGTGGCGGCCGTGTCGGAGCTGCGCGGGAAGGACGCCAACTCTCTGAACCGGCTGGAGCGGCGGGTGCGGTACCTGCTGGAGTCGGACGGGGAGCTCCTGCTGGTGAAGAAGCTGTACAGCGTGGTGCGGGACTCGGCGGACGTGGAGGTGGAGGTGAGCCGGTTCCGGCCGGAGGGGTGCAAGTGGGAGCCGGTGACGGAGCTCCCCGGGAGGGCGGTGTTCCTGGGGTCGGTGGCGTCGGCGGCGGCGCCGGCGACGGCGGGGGTCCGGGAGAACTGCGTCTACTTCGCGCGGCGGGACGTGGAGCTGATGGTGCCGCACGCCATCGGCGTGTACTCGCTGGGCGACCGGGAGACGGCGGTGGTGGCCATCGCGGGCGGGCACTCCGTGGAGGTGGAGCCCGTGTGGATCCTCCCCTCGGTCGCCTGATTGACCGACCCCACGCACCCACCGGCGTGCAAGAACAAATAAACCGAGCCCATGAGTTTTAGAACGCTTTATTCGGATGTTTCGGAACTGTGGATTGCTGTGCGTGTTGTTTTCTCTGCTTTATTCATGGGGTTAATTGGCGATTTGGGTTTCTACTAGAGAGGCAAAGACCGATCTGTCTGAATTGCTGTGCATGTTCTTCTCTTTGCCTTGTTCAGTTCATCAGAAGTTCAGAAAGTGCCGGTATCTGCAGTTCATGAGATTTTACCTGTTTTTTTTCCGAGAAAACTTTCGATCAATTCATCAATTATCAACATAGTACAAAGAACACTAGAAGTAAAATTTACATTCAGGTCCATAGACCACGGAGCGACGACTACAATCACTGTAGCGAGCTGAAGGCACGCCGTCGTTATCGCCCCTCCCTCGCCAAAGCCGGGTAAACATTGTTGTACTTCCTCCTTTCCGGTTTATAAGGCTCAATTCAAAAATCTCACCAACCAAGGGAGATGGTGAGTGGTGGAATACTTTTTGTAGTTTGCAAAAGCACCCAATTAATGTTCTTGTTTTCCTCAAAAAAGTATGTTTACCAATGCATTAATTGCAATGCATGCATACATAAATTACATGCATTGGTTAATTTTCTCTTAATACTTGCATGCAATGATTTAATGCACCTTGGAATCTGAACATGTGATGAAAAACAACCAAATTGAGCCTTATAAAATAGAAAAACTAAAATTTTGATATAAGCCCTATAAACCGAAAAGGAGGGAGTAGCAGAAAGTCGGATTTTTTAGGGCAGATGATCGTGGTCCGGCTTATGCAGTACGCAGACAAAACAGAATCAAACATCATTTTTTTGGCATGGCAATCGAACTTCTAAGATGGCAAATTATGTTGTGGCTAGGATGGCAATTTTCTTTAGCAAGCATGACTAATCCTCGCCATGTTCAGTTTTTTTTTGCTAGAAGTTGTCATGCTTACGACAACATAATTTGTCATAAAAAACGTTTGATTTGCCATGCTTATAAATCTGACGTGAGATTTTCAGCATTTCCCAGAAAGAAAGGCGACGATAGCCGGCTCCGGCGATGGCCGTTGTCAGATGAAAGCCTCCACTGGCGCGAAGTGCCCCCTTTGCGCACGGTCCACGCGCGCGTCTTACCAGCGGGAAAGCGATAAGCAGTGTCCGCATCCGCCGCGTACCGATGCAGACTGCCGCTTCCGCTTCCACTTCCACGGGCTGAACTGAAGAAGGCAGCACGCCATCCGGAGTTCCCTTCTCGCGCGGCTCTCTTGTCCCAAATCCGCGGTGACCACGTTCGCCTTTCGGCCGAAAGTTCGCACTGATGGCACCATCAATCCCGTTCAAAAAAAAAATGGCACCATCAATCCAAATGCCAGGAAATGTAGTAGCCCGGCACATGATTTCCTCGCGACCACATGCAAACAAATCCGTTTTGGCTCCTGGTAATAAGGTTGGTGTGCAACGCTAGGACACGGCCAGAACAGGCATCACTAACTACAATATAAAATGCCAGGCCACAACACAGATATGACAGAAGTTAGACAATACCAGCACGAAACAAAAGCAAACAACAACAAAACTTTTCAGTCACATACAGCCCAAGTAACACACCACCACCAACAACAAAATCTTCCAGTCCCAAACAAGTTGGGGAAAAATAGTTTAACAATAAAAACGGGCATATCACCATAAGCAGATTCCAAGGGCAACCAGATGAATTATCTAGTTGCCTTAGAATTTTTTTCTTGACATTTAATTCCCTCCAACATCATATATCAGCAGTTGAAGAAGTCGGAAAGTTTGATATAGTCAATTACGTGGTCCAAAGCACGAGATGCCCTTTACAACAGTAGACCAACATATATAATTTTTGACTAATTTTACAGCCTTATGTCTCTTGCTCATGTGAAGGCCAGGTTCTCAACAGAACAATCCAAAAGGGCTCCATAGGGGGGACAGAGTATATTCAAGCCTGTATACGTTCCGCCGGTACAACGGGGAAAATTTCAACATTTCAGATGTCACTACATTGCTCACCCCAGGGGCTAATCTATGGCAATTATGAGGAACCCCACCGAGATGTACATGAGGAATACGGGATATATGGCCAGAGCCTTTCTCCTTGGGTTCACAGCAGCGCTCATGAATGGGTAGGCAGCCCAGGAGCTCCACGCCAGTGTGACTGTCACCACGATGATCTTTAGTATGACATTGTCCTTCAGCAAGCAAATTAGGGCTCCAACATCCAGAGGAAACAAACAATAGCCAAGGAGACTGAGACTTTGGAAGAAGATGATGTGCCCACCCTGCAGGGAGACAGCAACAACTCGTTACAAAATTCCACAGCAGGTATAGTTTGGATCAAACAAGTGTTCTTTGTGTGTGAGAGGCATTGCTTACCAGAAGCAGAACATTTAGTGTTAAGATTATAGCCCCAGCTGCCAGCACAGCAAACGCGACAGCAAATACTTCAGACTACAAACACAAACGTCATAGAAATCAGCATTTTGCATGGAAGGAAACAAAGAAGAACTTGTAAACTACAAAGAGAGAGGACAGCTATAAGCAACACATACAAGTATATTGGCCACTGGAAGAAAATAACATAACAATGCTAATATGCCAACATAGAGAAATCAAAATCAGAAAAGGTTCAAAAGTGAATATTCCATATATCTGTAGCCATAATGTTCAATGTAACAGAGAAATATACGAGGAAATAACTGAAACGCCATGCTTTCTTCATATCATGTAATCACCATACCCACAACATTAGATGACATGCCTTGCATATTTACATTTGAACATGGTAAAAACAGCAGAGAAATATAATTGTGTTTTGGCATACTTTCTCCTCAGTCAGGAAAACCACCTAACCTGCTACTCCCAAATGCAATTACATTTCTTTCAAGCAAAAGCAGCATAGCACTCTTCTGCAAGAGAAAATATTGACAAAACATTTGGTTTCTTCTAGGTGTCAATGCGACAAAAATTTACTGCAAGTTCAAAAGTACATTATGTACTTGGCTATACAGAATTAGAGGGGTCTTTCAGATTATTAGCAATCGAGATCATATTTTGCACAAGGGCAGTTTTAGTAATTTGTTTTGTCACTAAACAGCACTCCATAATACAGACACTCTCCAGGTTCCAGAAGCAATCCAGTAAGGCTACGCCACATTGTTGCACAGTAAGAACCAATCTTAGAAGTGACCCTACACATTCGGATTCGCATTGACATTCACAGGTTCTAAGAGAACGTGATTTTTTTAGGCGCAGAATCCAGTACAGCTATACCATATTCTGTAATAAAATAACTAGTATTGCCACCTAGTTTGTCGAAATATCACCTACAAACCTTGCAGCTCAGGACAAGTCCATAACTAGTCCACTAGATAATTTTAGAACATAAAAAATGGACCAAAGGTTGTGAGATTAAATATGAAATTATGTTGGCTCATCATTCACCACTAGTACACATGGACATCAAGTTTCAGCATTGTGATGCCCCCAAACCAATTTAGAACCAAGAACATAGTGCATTCCCTAATATCGAGCACAAGAGATACCTGAATAGCTAATACTCCCTCCGTCTCAAAATAAGTAAAGTTAGTACAAAGTTGAGTCACCTATGTTGGGACGGACGGAGTATAAAGTTGAGTCACCTATTTTGGGACGGAGGGAGTATAAGATAGAAACCTCAACACTTATAGCAGAGTTCACCTTTGATGATGATTGTAATTATCGAAGTGTGAAAATGAGCTAAAATGGGCACATGAAAACCCACAGCAGAATAAGCACATGTTTCATACCTCGTCTAGATTTAGTCATAGAAATAACAGAATGGAATTAATTGGATACAGCACTATGATTGATGGTTCTAATCCCATCCCCGCAGACCTAGTATACAGTCGTACAACACCAGATTCAGTTATCCCCTAGGCAACATCGAGCTTGCAAGGGAATAATAACTGTGACGCTTGCCTCCAAGTACTAACCATGAATGGCAACATACAATTCAATAATGTATAATCTGATCTACCTATAGAGAATTAGAGATATCACGAAGTCGAAGACTAACTAAGCAAGAGCTAAATCTCACAAATCGATGCAAAAGCTACCACGAGATCTGGCTGTGGAAGGGGTAGCAGGTACCTTCTTAACAGAGGCGGACCAGGACAGCGTGAGGCCGAGGAAGACGATGAAGAAGAAGGGGCCCCAGAGGTCCCAGTCCCTGAGCGCCTTGCCGGGGTCCTCGCGGTTGGGGTTGGGGAAGACGACGAGCTTGAGGTTGCTGACGATGCGTGCGAGGTCGCGCTTGACGGTGTCCCAGACGGGCTCGGTGAGCGTGTTGGGCGGGGGCCCGAAGCCTTCCGAGCCGATGGCAACGGAGACGGACGCGGGCGGGGCGGGGGTCGGCCCCTGGGGCACGAAGATGGGGACGGAGGAGGCGGGGAGGGGCGGCTTGGAGGACGGCGGGGGAGGCGAGGTGGAGATGGGGATGGAGGCGCGCGGCGGGGAGGGCGGCCGCGCGGGGAGGACGGTGGCGGAGGGTGCGTCGTACATGAGGCTCTCAATCTCGTCCATGTCGGACTGCGCCGACGACGGGTGGAGCGGGATCGTGTCCCCGTAGTTGTGCGACATGGCGGCGTCGGCGGCGGCGGCGGCGAGGGAGGCGGGCGGTGTCGGCGGGGCGGATCTGAGGGGGAGGGGGAGAGAGATCTCGCGCCCTCGCGGGAGTGGGGGTTGGGGAGGTGAGGACTTGCGGGTGCGTGCCGGCCTGCTTTGCTTGCTGCGGAGGGAGTAGAGGGAGGGAGACGCGGGATGGCACGTGACTATCGTGCTGCCTTCGGATGCAAGGCCGGCGACGACCGGCTGCAGGCTTGACGCGTCGCCGGTTCGGGGAATGGACGGTCTAGATCGAGTGGAGGATAAGCAGAAGACAAGGCAGAGCTGAACTGCATTTGGCACGGTCGAGCAACCTTTGATATTTTTTTCACGAATCGCAAAGCTTTGTGTGTCTTCCGGTTGTTCGAAGGAAAGTGAAAAATACAGTGGGTGATGCATCATGAGACATATACGCTTGATGAACAGAGCAGGAAGACCAGAGTTGCTCAGCCCCAACTTACAAAAAACTACGTCTCCGGGAGGAGGCTGGTCATTCCTTTGGTGTCGGCCTTGGCTCATAGGTGTGCCTCGTCCTGGATATCATGCACGAGATGCGAGACGAAGGGTTGCTGCCCGTCGAAGATGTTGCGATATCTCTGAATGGACCAGGCCGTGAGCATGATGACGGATGATCGATCTTGGCGGTGCATGATGGGGGCATGCGAGCAGGAAGACACCCACCACTCAAAGAAGCACATCACCGGGCAAGGCAGTGTCGGCGTGGATCGACACCAGGAAAGCACTTCGTGCCATACCCGATGCGAGAAAGAACAACTCGTGAGGAGTCGCTCCATGTCCTTAGGGACTTGGTTGCAGAGAACACACCGCTTCTCATAGGGAAGCCCATGACGAGCAAGACGGTCCGTCATCCAACAACGGTTTTGGAGGGCTAGCCAGCTGAACACTTCGATGTGGAGTGGAGCCCAGGTCTTCAAAAGAGAGTTGCCAGTGGGGGTCCGAGATCGAGCCTTGAAAGAGGGTAAGGTAGCATGACTTGGCAGTGTAAATTCTGGGTTTCGTACAACTCCATGTAAGCACGTACGGCCCGTCGTTCAGTGGTATGTGGCGAAGACGTCACTAGATCTCAGTGTATTGCACCAAGGCGGTGGGCCCGAGTGTACCATGGATATCCTGCACCAAAGCACGATCTGACAGTCCCTAGCACACAGTGTGGTCTCAGCGCATCCACTTGCAAACATGGGTGTAGATCAGCGGAGAGAGCTCCGCAACGGACCTCCCATCACCCAAGGTTCATTTCAGAAGGGGTAGGTGTTGTCGTCCCGCAACCACGAAGTCGAGACCCTGAAGATTTGCAGTTCGAGTCTAACGACCCACCTTCATCGCTGGCCTCATCATCCAAGATTGGTATTGTTGGGGATATTACTGCTAGGCGTAAACTGGCCAGGAGTAGCCGGATTAACTTTATGAAGGTTAGAAGCCCATGAAGACGTAAGAATGATGGCGCTTTATGAAGGCCCAAGGCCCAAAGACGAGTTAAGGCCTGTAGATGTAAATCGACCTTATTATGTAACTTGCATTGTAAGATAGGAAGTATAGAGACTGAACCGGACACGTTTATGATCCGGTTTCGGGACTCTGTAAACCGGCGGGCGTCAACCTATGTATATAAAGGGACGACCCGGCAGCAGTCTAGGGACGAGAGACAACAACTCGAGAGCCAGTCAAAGCGGATTCGCTCCCTGGTCATCGAAACCCTAGCAATACCAATCACAACTAGACGTAGGCTTTACCTTCATTGAAGGGGCCGAACTAGTATAAAACTCCCCGTGTCCCCTTGTCCGGTTTAACCCCTTTAAGCTAACCCGTTGCGATGGCTCCACGATTAAGTCCTTTCACAAGGACATCTGCCGTGACAAACCCACAACAGTTGGTGCCCACTGTGGGGCTATCGCACGATGGTTTCGAGTTCTTAAAGGATAGCTTTGATGGACTCAAGCTACGCTGTGGGCCGGATGACGATGAGTCGTCGCAGCAAGCTCTACATCAACAACGCAGGATGGGGCCCCGAGGCCGATTCAATCGAATACGGGTACCAGGTCCCCTTTGGTGGGATTCACGTCTTCATCGGCAAGATTGGCGAACCGGGCCCTGAGCCAGACAGCTGCACCGACATCATCGAGACGGCTCAGTGTGCAAGCCCTTCCCCGGTTTAGCCCATGGAAAAGCATGTTTTTGTAGGTGTCATTCATGGAGCAGAATATGAGGACGGACCGGCATCCGATGGAGAAACCGTAGTCCGCTCTGATGACGAATCTTCTGGAGAAACCGAATCACTCTATCAGTTGCAGGATGGCCGGATTAGTGGAGGCTCCGAGGGCAACAGTATTCCGGACTCCCCTGATCTGCCAAAACGGGCCGCTATCTTCATGGCCGGTACACAGTCAGCGCCCCACTCATCAACCGCCGCAGCATTGCTCTCCGGTTCAGCAACAGCCACGCCGACGGGGGCAGGGAGCTCTGCGCCACCCCCGGCTCAAGTTCTGTCTGACTTGTTCGACGCTTTGGCAACATTGATGGCCGTAGTAGCCCGAGATCAGCACAACGTGGAGATCGCAAAGGTGAAAGATCAGATAACTCAGGCTAAAGCGGACCTAGCGGCAGAGAATGTTAGGATGGCTACAGAACGGGCCGAGTTGCAAGCTCAGGCCTACCGGCTTAGGCTGGATCAGAATGCTTCAGAGAAAGTCATGAGAAGAAGATACCGATCGCATCTCCCGCCGAGCTATGAGCCAAGAAATCTCTTCAATACGCCCGGAGCAGGAACTAGTAACCAGCCAATATTAAACCGGACGGAGGCACCAGGGACAGGAGCGTCGGTTCAGCCACGCACGATGGACACGCCTCGTCAGAACAACATCGTGCCACAGTATGTTCCAACACCTCCCGGGCATTACTCCAACCCGTTGGACAACATTGTGGCCGCTGCTTCACGATTGGCAGCCCTCCCAACCGACGGCGAGTCACCAGTAGTGGTTGAGGCACGACGGGCCAGAGATCTCCTTCAAACAGCTCTAAACCAGCAGCAGGCTTATTCGCACATTCGTGAGAGGATTCATTCCACCCCCCGTCCAAGCCAGAGCTACAGCGGGCACGTTGAGGATGAACCGACCGTGTCAAGCAGTGCACGTCGCCGTAACTCACCGCGAGGGCACAACCCGACCGAGGAGGTGCTAATGCGTAGGATGTGGTGGATCATGGTCGCGCACGTCGAGAGGCCGAGTTAGCAGCTCTGCACGGAGCCCGTCAAACCACGCCGGTTCACCCTACCGCTTCAGTAGAGCCAGGTGTGGTATTCAGTTCCTTAGGGGTGTCGTGTCTCACCCCCGCTTTGCGTAATGTGCGACTGCCCAAGGATTTCAAAGGACCTCGTAAGATACCCAATTACACCGCCGATCTGCAACCAGAGGCATGGGTAGAAAGTTACGAGATGTCAATGGAGATGTTAGATGTGGATGAAGCGGTATGTGCTAAATACTTCACCATGATGTTGGAAGGAACAGCTCGTACTTGGCTGAAGAGCTTACCAACTAACTCTGTCGGATCATGGGCCGAATTGAAGCACCGGTGAAAGTGCGTTATATCGACTAGAGGGGGGGTGAATAGGCGATTTTTATGAAAGTCTTCAAAACGTGGAAGTTATGAAGACAAACGATAGAAATAAACCTATTACCATGCAACGGAAGGTAGACTACACTAGACAAGCCATAGTCAAGTATTCAATGAAGTGAAAGCACAATGACTTAATAGCAGCAATGTAGTAAGGATCAGGTAGGAAGATATTATGAAGCCATACAGAACATGCAGTCACTCAGTGAAGACAAAAGATAGTGCAAACATACAATGACTTCACAAGGAGCAACAGTAAGTAAAGGGAAGGGAAGATGAAACCAGTGACTCGTTGAAGACAATGATTTGTTGGACCAGTTCCAGTTGCTGTGACAACTGTACGTATGGTTGGGGCGGCTAGGTATTCAAACCTTAGGACACACAGTCCCGGACACCCAATCCTGAACACGCAGCTCAGGACACCCAGTCCTCACCGTATTCCCCTTGAGCTAAGGTCACATAGACCTCGCTCAATCACTCTGGTAAGTCTTCAAGGTAGACTCCCAAACCTTCATAGACTTCGTTCACCGGCAATCCACAATGTCTCTTGGATGCTCAGAACACGACGCCTAACCGGCTGTAGGATGCACAGTCCTCAAGTGTAATAAGTCTTCAGATCACACAGACAAGAAGACTTAAGTGATGCCCAATTCTCTCTGGCTCTGGGTGGTTAGGGCTTTATCCCCGCAAGGAATTCTCTCTCAAAGGCTTCGAGGTGGGTTGCTCTCAAACGACAAAAGCCGTACTCTCAATCTGAGCAGCCAACCGTTTATAGTTGTGGGGGGTGGGCTATTTATAGCCACTTGGCAACCCGACCTGATTTGTCCGAAATGACCCTGGGTCACTAAGGAACTGACACGTGTTCCAACGGTCAGATTTCAAACTCACACGACAACTTTACTTGGGCTACAAGCAAAGCTGACTTGTCCGACTCTGGACAAGATTCGCTCTCATAGTCTTCACTCGAAGACATAGGTTTTTGGTTAGGCATCACTTCAGTCAGTCTGACTGGTTCTCTTGGATCCCACTTAACAGTACGGTGGTTCCTATGACTCAATACAAAAGAAAAAGAACTACGAAAGATCTAAGTCTTCGAGCTCCATAGGCTTCATGTGGTGTCTTCTCTTGTCATAGTCTTCAATGTGAATATCTTCATATACCACCATTGACTTCAATGTCTTCATACATTTTTAGGGGTCATCTCTGGTAGGAAAACCGAATCAATGAGGGACTTCTACCTGTGTTATCCTGCAATTCTCACAAACACATTAGTCCCTCAACTAGGTTTGTCGTCAATACTCTAAAACCAACTAGGGGTGGCACTAGATGCACTTACAATCTCCCCCTTTTTGGTGATTGATGACAAACTAGTTGAAGTTTTCAACGGGGAATATAATCTGTGAAATTGTAAAGGATAAGGAATTGTCTTCATAAGTTGCAAGGGCTCCCCCTGAAGATGTGCATATAGGTAATTTGCTTTGGGAATGCAAATGCACATGGAAGGTTGTACTTGTGGAGATCCACTTCAACTTATGATGACAATCCACTATGCATGTGAAAGTATATGAAGATAATGACATGCATAATGGAAAATGGACGTCTGTAGAATGATCTAAGTGCGGAATTTATCGTCGCACATGCGGAATTTATCATCGCAAAACAAAGTGGCAGATAAGTAGCAGACGACCATCGAGTTTAAGTGTTACAACTCAAAGAACCAAATGTAGCAAAACGAGAGTTGTAAGCACGAAGCAAAATATAAAGCACCCGCCCATATGGACCCGCTTGAAGACTATCAACCTCATATGCTTGTCCCCCTTTTGTCAGTAAGGACCAAAAAGGTTTGAAGACATAGAGCATCTACTCGTTCCCATGCGGAGTAGGTGAAGTAGCAGGGCCTTGGTGGTGTTTGGCGGTGCTGAAGAGCTTGGAGCAGAGTTGACGCATGCTGAAGGAGGTGGTGGTGAAGTAGCATCATCTTCATCCTCGATAACTCTGGCAGTCACTGTTGCAGCAGATGAAGAGAACTCAGAGTCTTCAAGGGGTGGAGTTCCTAGCAGCACAACTCTTCGAGGAGGTGTGGAGTCAAACTTGAATCGCTCAGTGAAGCCATCCTCTTGGAGATCATCTTCAGAACACATCATCGTTAGCCCTTTCCATGTACGGCGACATGTTTCATGGGCAACGAAAGCATTCTTGGTGGCAAGATTGCGAATGCGATTAACTTCCACCAAGAGGCTTTTCATCTGACGCTTCATCCAGTCATGATGCCTATCCTGTTTTTGATGAAGAGCCACAAGAAGCTCTCGGTCGTTGAGAACACGAGTGTGCTTCTTGGGTCTTGGAGCAGTTGTACTATCAGTGGCTTCAGTAGATGCAGGGTGTGGTGCACGTGTAGTGCCAGCCAAAGGATACACCCGAGTGACTGCTTCAACTCCTTCAATGTTCTGGGAGAAACTCTGATGCTCTACATTCTGAACACTTAGAGGTTCCTTTGCAGGCTCAGGATAGATGGCTTCAGTAGAGATATCCACATCAGGCAGAAAAATCCTATGATTGCGAGCAGATGGCTGATATGAGATATCGGAGTGAAGTTTAATTAGCCGCATTACCCATGGGGCGTAGAACTTCAAGCCAAACAGATCAGAGCCCGATGTAGCAAGTTGGCGGATGAATAAGTCCTGTGCATTGAAGCATTTTCCATGAAGAATATAGAAGACCAAAGTCTTCATTGCACCCTCAAGCTTGGCATTTGGAGAGTGCCCTTTGATGGGCCAGAGAGCTCGCCTGATGATGTGATAGATGGTTCGTGGCAGATACTCAAGGTCTTCAACGAAGAACTCTGTTGGATAAGCAGCATCTTGGGGCAATGGCTTCATCATGCTGAGCATCTGACTCATATCAGGTTTCGGCCTCTTAAAGATGCTCTCAATAGCTTCACTATGCAGCTGACAGCCATGCTCGTAGAGATCGCCAGGAGTGGGCAAACCAGTGAGCTCAATGATGTCAAATGCATTGGTTTCGTGCTGAACATTTCCGGTCATCCACTCCAGGACCCAAGTCTTCGGATCTCTGTTGTACCCGCGGATGTGAAGTGTGGCATAGAATTGGAGCAGCAGCTCTTCATTCCAATGCTCTTGGTCAGTAACGAACGGCAGCAGTCCAACTTCCTTGAAGCAATCCAAAGCTTCTTCCAGACAAGGCAGACCAGCTATGGCTTCAATGTCAAGGCGCTTGTGTGGGAAGATGCGACCTTGGTTGTAAAGAATGCATGAGTAATAGCTTCGCTGAGGATAGCTCCAGAACCGATCAGATGATATCCTTTCCCTTGAGTAGGGGTTCCTAGAGCTATCGAAGAATGTGTTGTCTGCCCTGAAGCCATTGATATTGAAGGAGCCAGGTGCTGATGCAGGACCTGGGAACCTTGGCAATCTTGGGATTGGCTTCTGTACCTGAGGCCTGTGCTCAACATGATAGTCGAACTGTGGACCGACAGCAGACTCAGGAATAGAAGTGACGGGATCAGTGGCTTTGCTGTCTTCTTTTTTCCGTTGGGGAGGGCTCCACATTATCTTCATTGGTGGTTGTGGCAGCCGCAAGATTTTCAAGCACGTTCTCCTTGAGAACTGCTTCTTGGTAGGACAGTGGAGTGGCAACTTGTGGGACTTCATCTTCCGCGGCTGATGCAGCCGGATTGTCTTCAGCAGAGACTTGAGGCCTTGGACCTTTGCGAAGCCTGTGCAACGCGGGCGACGCCTGTGGAGTTGGAGTGGGTTGGGCCTCATAGTCTTCTTCCTCTTGTGGGCGATCTGCCCATGAAGCATCCTGTGCAATTGGCGTCAGTGGACGACCAATGCTGATGAGTTCGCTGTTCTGAGGAAGGACTGCACCATCTTCTACATTGTCATGTTGACCAATGTCTTCAGCAGCGATGGGATCAGCTGCTGGAAAGTCTTCAGCTTCATGAGCCTCTGTGGAAGCAGGCTCATGGATAGTCAGTTGGCGTTCATGGCGTTCAGCTTCAGGATAGACCATAGAAATGGGTTCAACTATCAAGAGCTCTGTGGGAGCTGCCCGATCTTTCTTGGTCTTCCTCTTCTTCTTGGAGGGGGCAGTTGGAGAGGCTTCAGAATGTTTTCTCTTTCTGGCTTCAGCCTCAGCAGTCCTTGTCTTCTTGAGCTCTGAAGCTGTTGACCGGCTTTTTGGCTTCGAGCCAGTCATTTTAGTTGTGAAGACAATAGGAACTGCTTCCTGCCTTGGTGCGTCAGGTTCAGCCGTAGCAGGCTTCTTCTTCTTCTTTGCGTCCATCCTGGGGTCGATGCCAGGATGCCCAAGGGCCTTGCGCTTCTCAGCCTCATTGTAGGCTTGCACACATCTGTTAGCCAGAGTCTTCATGCGCTCACGCGAACCCTGAGCTTCTGCATGTTTCTTTACAAAGGCTTCCTTGAGCTCGTGCATCATACTCTTGAAGTTCTTCACTTCCTGCACGCTGAGCTTGGCCATATGCTTCTTGAACTGAGCCTTTTCATAGTCAATCTTTTGCTTCAGTTCAACAATGCGCTGGGTAATAGCGAGTTCTGAAGCAATGGCGCCTTGGAAGGCGACACTGAGGCCAATTGGTAGCTGCAGATCTTCAAAGCTGATGTTTGGCGTGTCAAACCACTCGTCAATGAAGTTGTGGATGATGGTCACATCAAAGAGAGGCAGATCATTGAAGATTTCTGCTTCTTCTTTGCTCTTGATGAGTTGCTCAAGAGCGTCATCTGCTAGATCTTCATCACTTGACAGATCAATGTCGTCATTGCGCAGAATGGCAGCAGCAGTTAGCTCTTGTCCGGTGTGAGGCAGAGGCATCTTGACTTTCTGGGGCTTGGAGACGCGAGATAAGTCTTCGGACTGCACACTGTCTTCAGGAGGTGCAGTTGCCAGTGGCTTCGCCCTTGAGATTTTTGGTGAGGGGGCAGGCTTTGAAGCTTTAGGCTTCTTCATCTTCTTTGTCTTCGACGCTGCAGGAGCTTCTTCTGATTCAGCGTCAGCTGCAGACTCATTCACTGCAGTCCCTTGAACTAAGATGCGGGTGATGAGGCCTTCAAGGTTGGAGAAAGGACCGATGACATTGGGTTCTGCATCTTGTGTGCCATCTGCCCTTGGTGCTGAGGGACCAGGGTTGAAGTCTAACCCCAAAGTCTTCTTGTTCTGCTTCGCTGAGTTCTGGGCAAACTGGAAGTTGCGCTTGAACAGATTGTCGTCACAACACCATAGTAGTGACGATGGGTGTGCATCAGCTGGCTGTGGCCCACGGACCATGCAGGGATAGAAGCCTTGAGCAATGGCTTCATCTCTGGACCTGGGTAGAAGATTCTTGTATTGGATGTCTCCCCACGGTCTCTTGATGGCATTTTTCTCAGCATATTCTTGGGTTACAAATCGGTATTTGAACCATTGTTCTACCCAATATCTTCGAATCCATTGGATTCGGGTCTTGCGCTGATTGTAATCCTCTTCAGGATCTGTCTTGTACAGTTCTGAGAGTTCATCTGGCAGATCTCTGGATGTTTCTCCACAACGCTTTCTGCCACCCTTCCTTGCTGCTTTCTCTGAAGCCATAAATTTTAACTTGAAAGGCTTCAACACGTTCAAAGGCTTCAAAGGTTTTCGCTTGCTGGACCAACAGGAACTGGCTTCGGGAGAATTAATGTGATGCTGTAAGAATTCTGCAAATGAATGCAGACTATGAGAACCAAAGGATTCTCCCACGGACATGTACCTATGACAGCATTAAGGTGCGAGGGAAGGGGAAGAGGTCATATGCATTCTCAGAAGATTTTGAAGATAAATCAGTTTAGAAGACATTGACCTCATTTTGCGAAGACATTCACTCATAGATAAGGAGTTGGTTCCAGATTTGTACGAATCCACAGATCAATACAAGTGAGGAATCTAACTACTTTGTGAAGCATAAGTGAATATACTAGGCATGTTATGAGATGCAGTATGAGAGAGATCTAACTTGTGTGAATAGAAACCGCTTGTGGTAGAAAGTGACAAATTCATAGGATCAGCGGTGCTGTAAAAAGGAAGTTTTATTTACCACACTAAGAACTGCTAGACGAAGTGGAAGATGAGGCCGAGCAGTTCGATCTTCCGTGCCCTAACTTGGCGACGGAGGACACCTACGGCGACGGCGGAGAGGACGATGTCCGCGGTCGGCGTGAAGGCGGCGTTGGAGAGGTTGCGGCAGCGAAGCGCTTCGTCGCCGGTGTCGTCGAGGGCTAGCGGTGGCGCTAGGGTTCGTGCGAGAGTGGAAGAAGAGATAATGACCGCTGTGAAGTGTGTATTTATAGGTACATGGGCGGCACTGCGCTATTACACAGGTGCCCCTGCCGATTCGCATCTGAGGAACACGTGGCCATTATGCGGAATTTTGGGGTTTGTTCCACGTCCCACGCACACCTTGATTGTCGGGTGGTCGTTCCTACTTCATGTGGAGGAATGAGCATTGAAAACGGACTTAATGGTTGTCTCTGTATCTTCTGCTGACAAGGACGCAGAGAAGACATTCGACAGTTTCAATAGAATGCATATGATTTGGAGAGATAGAATTTGAGATAGAAAGCATAGAGAGGTTAGGGTCCGATCACATTCACTTAGTTCAAAAGATTCAACAATGAAGACATAGCTATAAGTGAATGCTGTAGAGGACAAAACACTAATATATATATATAATCAACATAGTGAAGATAATCATGAAGATATGTTGAGATCGAAGCCAAACCAAATGTGAAGACATTGCAAGGTAACGCCATGAGTGAAACACTTCAAAATAGAACATTTGGTGGTGGCGTTACCCACCATATAGGAAGTATTAGACCCAGACACGGCACACAATTATCGTGGCGCTCCGAAGTCAAATTCCACATTAATGTATTCACACTTAGAATATATGTCTTCATAGATTGAAGATATACTTTACTTCGTGTGTTGCACATCTAAGTCATCAATATGCATAAGGGTTAGGATGTGTGCCTGATCACAGGACATTTGAGGATTCCAGGATATTTAGCTCACACCGTAACTTGCAAAATCTCTTCTCATCCAAGGGCTTGGTGAAGATATCTGCCAATTGCTCTTCAGTGTTGACGTGTATGATATCAATATCTTCCTTCACAACATGATCTCTGAGAAAGTGATGACGAATTTCAATGTGCTTTGTCTTCGAGTGCTGAACTGAGTTGTTGGCGATCTTGATGGCGCTTTCGTTGTCGCAGTAAAGTGGCACTTGCTTCAGATGAATGCCATAGTCCTTGAGTGTTTGCTTCATCCACAGAAGCTGAGCGCAGCAAGATCCAGCAGCAATGTATTCAGATTCAGCAGTGGAGAGAGATACATAGTTCTGCTTCTTTGAAGACCAACATACAAGTGATCGTCCCAGAAAGTGACATGTGCCTGATGTAGACTTTCGATCAACTTTGTCACCAGCATAATCAGCATGCGAGAATCCAACCAGATCAAACTCTGAGCCCTTTGGATACCATAATCCTAGAGTTGAGGTGTAAGCCAAATGTCGAAGAATTCGCTTCACAGCTAAGTGATGCGACTCCTTTGGTGCCGCTTGAAATCGAGCACACATGCAAACACTAAGCATAATATCTGGCCTAGATGCACATAGATAAAGTAAAGAACCAATCATGGAGCGGTATACCTTTTGATCGAACTCTTTACCATTGTCGGCGGGACCCAGATGATGTTTGGCTGGCATTGGTGTTGTGAAGCCTTTGCAGTCTTGCATACCGAACTTCTTCAGGCGATCTTTGAGATATTTCTCTTGAGATATGAAGATGCCGTTGCGTTGTTGTCGTATTTGAAGACCGAGGAAGAACTTCATCTCTCCCATCATGGACATCTGATATTGCTCTTGCATCATATATCCAAACTCTTCACTGTACTTCTGATTGGTGCAGCCGAACATAATGTCATCCACATATATTTGGCACACAAAAAGTTCACCATCATATGTCTTCGTGAAGAGAGTGGGGTCTAGGGAACCAGGTATGAAGCCTTTGCTCTTAAGGAAGTATTTGAGTGTGTCATACCAGGCCCGAGGGGCTTGTTTGAGGCCATACAGTGCCTTGTTGAGCTTGTATACCATGTCAGGATGTTTTGGATCTTCAAAGCTAGGCGGTTGTGCAACATACACTTCTTCTTCAACCTTGCCATTGAGAAAAGCACTCTTCACATCCATTTGATATAGAAGTATGTTGTGATGATTTGCATAGGCCAGCAGTATGCGTATGGCTTTAAGTCTAGCCACAGGAGCAAATGTTTCATCGAAGTCAATGCCTTCCACTTGAGTATATCCTTGAGCAACGAGACGAGCTTTGTTTCTGACAACTTGACCATGCTCATCTTGCTTGTTGCGGTATATCCATTTGGTGCCTATTATATTGTGCTTCCGTGGATCAGGACGCTTAACTAGTTCCCATACATTATTCAGCTCAAACTGTTGAAGCTCTTCTTGCATAGCTTGAATCCATTCAGGTTCCATGAAGGCTTCTTCAAATTTCTTGGGTTCTGTTATTGAGACGAATGCGAAGTGCCCACAGAAATTTGCTAGCTGAGTTGCCCTTGAACGAGTGAGTGGACCGGGTGCATTGATGCTATCAATTATTCTTTCAATCTGCACTTCATTGGCAACGCGAGGATGTACAGGGCGAAGATTTTGCTCTTGCTGATCATTGTCGTTGTTAGAAGGAATGTCTTCAGGCTAAGCATTGTCTTCATGTTGATCAGGTGCTGAGATGATAAGTTCTTCTTCAGGATGAGCTTCAGAAGGTATAATTTCTCCAGTTCCCATTAGCTTGATTGATTCACTGGATGGAACTTCATCTAGCACATTTGGCAGTTGCTCTCTTTGTGAACCATTGGTCTCATCGAACCGCACATCCACTGTTTCAACCACTTTGTAATGAAAAAGATTGAGGACTCTGTAGGAGTGCGAATCCTTTCCATATCCAAGCATAAACCCTCATGTGCTTTTGGTGCAAACTTTGAGGTGTGATGTGGGTCCTTGATCCAGCACCTTGCGCCAAATACTCTGAAGTAACTGACATTTGGCTTCTTGCCAGTAAGGAGCTCATAAGATGTCTTGTTCAGAAGCTTGTGAAGATAAACACAATTGATTGTATGGCATGCAGTATCAATGGCTTCAGGCCAGAATTTTCTTGGGGTCTTGTATTCATCTAGCATCATTCTGGCCATCTCAATGAGTGTTCTGTTCTTGCGTTCGACGACGCCATTCTGCTGTGGCGTGTACGGGGCTGAGAATTCATGTGTGATGCCCAAGGTATCAAGATATGTATCAAGGCCAGTGTTCTTGAATTCAGTGCCATTGTCACTTCTGATGTGCTTTATCTTGGCGCCATAATTGTTCATAGCTCGATTTGCGAAGCATCTGAAGACATCCTGCACTTCAGTCTTGTAGAGGATTATGTGCACCCAAGTGTATCTAGAGTAATCATCAACAATAACGAAGCCATAGAGGCATGCGGTAGTAGTAAGAGTTGAGTAATGAGTGGGACCGAAAAGATCCATGTGAAGCAGTTCGAAGGGTCGAGTAGTGGTCATGATTGTCTTCGAAGGATGTTTGGCCCTTGTCATCTTCCCTGCTTCACAGGCACCGCATAAGTGGTCTTTCTTGAACTTGACGCCCTCGATGCCTATGACATGCTTCTTCTTCACAAGGGTGTGGAGGTTCCTCATGCCAGCATGCCCAAGCCTGATGTTTGGCCCTCGTCATCTTCCCTGCTTCACAGGCACCGCATAAGTGGTCTTTCTTGAACTTGACGCCCTCGATGCCTATGACATGCTTCTTCTTCGCAAGGGTGTGGAGGTTCCTCATACCAGCACGCCCAAGCCTCCGATGCCAGAGCCAGCATTCTGAAGCTTTTGCTAGAAGACATACGGCAAGCTGTGGTCCTACTGAGAAATCTACCACGTACAAATCATCTTTTCGATACCCTTCAAACACTAGAGACTTGTCAGATTCCATTAGTACAAGGCAACGATATTTTCCAAATATTACAATCATGTTCAAATCGCAAAGCATTGAGACAGACATTAAGTTGAAGCCAAGGGATTCAACAAGCATGACTTTGTCCATGTGTTGATCCCTTGAGATTGCAACTCTACCTAGACCCAATACCTTACTTTTACCAGTGTCAGCAAATGTGATGTGGCTCTTGTCGGATGGACGTAAGGTTGAGTCCATAAGAAGACTTCTTTTGCCAGTCATGTGATTTGTACACCCACTATCAATAATCCATTCTGAAGACGCTGGTGTCGTACCCTACAGTCCAGTTAGGGGTATAGGCTTCACCAAGAGCATTGTGAAGCAAAAACATTTGACGAACCAATGAGTTATGAAAGCTTAGATCCAGATTAGGACTAATAGGGAGAGTAGCAAGCGATTCAGGAACGAAGTATATAGTAAGACCATTCGGGCATTTGATCTTGCACCCTACAAGATGTTTAAGGTCCCCAGCAATGGCGTCAGACGATTTTGGTTTTCTGCTGGAGACCTTTCCCTGCAAAAGAGAGTTAAGCTTTCTTAGCCACCCACATCTTCAAGGGTGGCTGAGAAGCAATGAGTCTAAGTGCAGCATATGATAATTTTGGCTTTGGAGCCCTAGCAAACAGTCTTGCAGGCGGACAATAGTACTCATAAGAATAAGCAGAATAGTTCTTGGTCTTATGAACATGGCGGTTTGATGAACCGCTCTCATATTCATATGCCTGAGTATGGTTTCCCTGCAAAACATTTGTGTTAGTGTGACTCAGGTGAGTCCTCTGTCTGTATGAAGCCTTTGGACCGTATGAAGCCTTTGGTCTGAGGTTTGTCTTCTTCACATGAGGTGTCATGATGACATTCATAGGAAGATTCTCCAGACACCTTTTCGGAACCCAGATCTTCTTCATAGGCGGTCCATTCCTGCAGTTAGTACCAATGTACCTGGCAAACACTTCACCATTCTGATTCTTAAACAGTATATAGTTTGCATCGAAGGATTCATCAATGATAATGGGGTTAGCACAGGTGAAGCCAGATAGATTGGATGGGTCTGCTGAAGGTTCCTTTGCAGCAACCCACATGGTTTTGGGGTACTGCTCAGGTTTCCAGTAAGAGCCATCAGCATTCATTTTCCTTACGAACCCAACACCCTCTTTCCTCGGGTTTCGGTTCAGAATCTGCTTTTTGAGGACATCACATAGTGTCTGATGCCCTTTAAGACTTTTGTACATCCCTGTTTCAAGCAATGTCTTCAACCTAGCATTCTCATCAGCAATAGCAGTGGTATCCTCAGCAGAGGGGTTAGTTACCACATCAACAGTTGAAGATATTGCAACAGTAGTAGCAGTAGAACATTCAGCAACATAAGTAGCATTATCACGCTCAATGCATTTAAGACATGGTGGTTCAAATCCTTCCTGAACGGGACTGATCTGTTTGGAGTGAAGTGACTCGTTTTCCTTTTGAATATCTTCATGAACCGCTCTCAATTTCTCAAGATCTTGCTTCCTTTGAAGATAATCATAGGAAAGCTTTTCATGAGTTGTTGAGAGAGTTTCATGACGACTTTCAAGTTCCTGATACTTAACGTGAAGATTTTTTATGTCTTCAATTAAGGATTCAGATCGAGTCATTTCAGCACCTAACAGATCATCGCTTCTGTCTAACAGTTTTTGAATATGTTCCATAGCTTTCTGCTGTTCAGTTGCAATTTTAGCAAGTGTTTTGTAGCTGGGTTTTGAATCACAATCAGAGTCATCGTCACTAGATGTTTGATAGTGAGTAGTGCGTGTGTTTACCTTGGCACCGCGTGCCATGAAGCAGTAGGTAGAAGCGGAGTAGTCCTTGTCATTTGCATCGGTGTCGGTGACGAGGTCATTGTCTTCAATATTGAAGATGGACTTGGCAACGTATGCTGTAGCCAGACTTGCGATGCCTGAATCGGGCTCCTCCTCAGACTCCACCTCTGCCTCCTCAAAAGCGGACTCCTCCTCTGAATCCATTTCCTTGCCAACAAACGCACGTGCCTTGCCAGATGAGCTCTTCTTGTGTGATGAAGACTTTGAGGAAGACTTGGACGAAGACTTTGAGTATTTCTTCTTCTTCTTGTCGTCAGAGTCATATTCCTTGCTCTTCTTCTTCTTTTTGTTCTCATTGTCCCACTGTGGACACTCAGAGATGAAGTGGCCAGGTTTCTTGCACTTGTGACATGTTTTCTTCTTGTAGTTGTGAGCAGAAGCTTCATCATTCCTTGAGCTTGATCGAGAAGACTTTCTGAAGCCTTTCTTCTTGGTGAATTTTTGGAACTTCTTCACAAGCATAGCAAGTTCCCTTCCAATGTCTTCAGGATCATCAGAACTGCTATCAGATTCTTCTTCAGATGAGGAAACAGCTTTTGCCTTCAAGGCACGAGTTCGCCCATAGTTTGGACCGTAGATATCTCTTTTCTCAGAAAGCTGAAACTCATGTGTATTGAGCCTCTCAAGTATGTCAGATGGATCGAGTGTCTTGAAATCAGGACGTTCTTGAATCATCAGGGCTAGGATGTCAAACGAATTATCAAGTGATCTCAGTAGTGTCTTGACGACTTCATGTTTGGTGATCTCAGTAGCACCGAGGGCTTGAAGCTCATTTGTGATGTCAGTGAGTCGGTCAAATGTGTGCTGGACATTCTAATTGTCATTTTGCTTGAAGCGGTTGAAGAGGTTGCGAAGGACACTGATTCTCTGATCTCTCTGGGTTGAGATGCCTTCATTGACCTTGGAGAGCCAGTCCCAGACCAGCTTAGATGTCTTCAAAGCACTCACACGGCCATACTGTCCTTTGGTCAGATGACCACAGATGATATTTTTGGCAGTAGAGTCCAGTTGAACGAATTTCTTGACATCAGCAGCAGTGACACCTTCTCCAGCCTTGGGAACGCCGTTCTCGACGACATACCATAGGTCGACGTCAATGGCTTCAAGATGCATGCGCATCTTATTCTTCCACTAGGGATATTCAGTTCCATCGAAGACGGGGCACGCAGCGGAGACTTTAATTATCCCTGCAGTCGACATAGCTAAAGCTTCAGGTGGTTAAACCGAATCACACAAAACAAGGGAGCACCTTGCTCTGATACCAATTGAAAGTGCGTTATATCGACTAGAGGGGGGTGAATAGGCAATTTTTATGAAAGTCTTCAAAACATGGAAGTTATGAAGACAAACGATAGAAATAAACCTATTACCATGCAGCGGAAGGTAGACTACACTAGACAAGCCATAGTCAAGTATTCAATGAAGTGAAAGCACAATGACTTAATAGCAGTAATGTAGTAAGGATCAGGTAGGAAGATATTATGAAGCCATACAGAACATGCAGTCACTCAGTGAAGACAAAAGATAGTGCAAACATACAATGACTTCACAAGGAGCAACAGTAAGTAAAGGGAAGGGAAGATGAAACCAGTGACTCGTTGAAGACAATGATTTGTTGGACCAGTTCCAGTTGCTGTGACAACTGTACGTCTGGTTGGGGCGGCTAGGTATTCAAACCTTAGGACACACAGTCCCAGACACCCAGTCCTGAACACGCAGCTCAGGACACCCAGTCCTCACCGTATTCCCCTTGAGCTAAGGTCACACAGACCTCGCCCAATCACTCTGGTAAGTCTTCAAGGTAGACTCTCAAACCTTCACAGACTTCGTTCACCGGCAATCCACAATGTCTCTTGGATGCTCAAAACGCGACGCCTAACCGACTGGAGGATGCACAGTCCTCAAGTGTAATAAGTCTTCAGATCACACAGACAAGAAGACTTAAGTGATGCCCAATTCTCTCTGACTCTGGGTGGTTAGGGCTTTATCCTCGCAAGGAATTCTCTCTCAAAGGCTTCGAGGTGGGTTGCTCTCAAACGACAAAAGCCGTACTCTCAATCTGAGCAGCCAACCGTTTATGGTTGTGGGGGGTGGGCTATTTATAGCCACTTGGCAACCCGACCTGATTTGTCCGAAATGACTGTGGGTCACTAAGGAACTGACACGTGTTCCAACGGTCAGATTTCAAACTCACACGGCAACTTTACTTGGGCTACAAGCAAAGCTGACTTGTCCTTCTCTGGACAAGATTCGCTCTCATAGTCTTCACTCGAAGACATAGGTTTTTGGTTAGGCATCACTTCAATCAGTCTGACTGGTTCTCTTGGACCCCACTTAACAGTATGGTGGTTCCTATGACTCAACACAAAAGAAAAAGAACTACGAAAGATCTAAGTCTTCGAGCTCCATAGGCTTCATGTGGTGTCTTCTCTTGTCATAGTCTTCAATGTGAATATCTTCATATACCACCTTTGACTTCAATGTCTTCATACGTTTTTAGGGGTCATCTCTGGTAGGAAAACCGAATCAATGAGGGACTTCTACCTGTGTTATCCTGCAATTCTCACAAACACATTAGTCCCTCAACTAGGTTTGTCGTCAATACTCCAAAACCAACTAGGGGTGGCACTAGATGCACTTACAACCGATTTATCCAGAACTTCAAAGATACTTGTAAGCAGCCCATGTCAATTGTGGATTTGGCCACTTGTGTCCAAGAGGATGGGGAGTCCACGACCCATTGGGTAAAGCGGGTCTCAGCTATTTTGCATTCATCGGATCGCATCAATGCTGATACCGCAGTGCTAACGTTGGAGGGCAATTGCCGTTTTCTGCCGCTTAAACAGAAGTTAGGAAGGCTCAAACGTCATTGCAATGATATGTCAACGCTTATGGCCACTTTGGTTAAATACGCCGATTCAGATAATACCAAGGACCCTGACTCAGAGGAGGACAACCGGGGAAAGGGAAAAAGAACGGCAACACCAAGGGTCAGCAGCATAATTCGGCAGGCCATGGGAACAATGGTAAGCGCAAGGCCGACAATACTTTGGACTTTGTGGCTAACACCAATGCTCAGGAGAATGGTCAGCGCCGTAAGGGCAAGTAGCCCTAGAGGGGCGGAGGTTCAGGCCCCAATTTGGAGCGCCTGTTAAATCAACCCTGTCCAAAGCATGGATCAAAGGAGAAGCCAGCATCGCATCTTTGGAAGGATTGTTATATCATGCGAGATTTCAAGAACTCCAATATGTTTCAGAACGATAATGGCCCGCCCGGCGGTTCAGGAGGTGGTTTCCACGGGCTGGGTTACGGAGGCGGCAGCTCCGGTTCAGGATTTCAGGGCAATCAAACCGGACACAGCAATCAAGGGAACCAAGGCAACCAGGGAGGTTACAACCATCAGGGGAACTAGCAGCAGCAGCAGCAGTCGGGTTATCAGAGCAATCCTAAGCAGTTAAATAGTGGGCAATATCATGTCTTCACCATTAGCTTGTGTAAGCGTGATCAGAAGCTTCACAAGAGGGCAGTGAACTCTGTTGAACCAGCGGTGCCTCAGTATTTGTGCTGGTCTGAGCAACCCATTTTATGGAGTAGAGAGGATCACCCGCCCCGGGTTGACAATCCGGGTCATCTGGCCTTAGTGGTGGCCCCTCAAGTTAGGGGATATAAGTTCACTAAGGTACTCATGGATGGGGGGAGTAGCATCAACATTTTATATTATGATACCTTCCGTCGTATGGGGTTGACAGATAAGAATCTTAAACCGTCAAACACCGTTTTTCATGGTGTGGTGCCTGGTAAGTCTGCATATCCAGTGGGCAAGATAGCCTTAGAGGTGGCTTTTGGAGATGATCATGATTCAAGATCAGAAACATTGACTTTTGAGGTAGTGAAAATCAAAAGTCCGTATCACGCTTTGTTTGGGCGACCGGCTTACGCTAAGTTCATGGCGAGGCCGTGTTATGTTTATCTACAGCTTAAGATGCCAGGTCATAAGGGGACCATCACAGTACACGGAAGCAGGAAGATCGCTTTGGAATGTGAGGAAGGTGATGCGGCTTATGCTGAGTCGGTTTGTGCCACGGAGGAGCTGAAGTTTTATAAAGACCAAGTTGATCCGGCAGATATGACTTTTTGAAACAGCCAACTACGGAACACGATCCGGCGTTGAATTTAAATCGGCCACAGATACTAAGATGATTGATTTTGTTCCTGGTGATTCATCCAAGCAGTTCAGCATCAGCGCTAACCTGGATCCCAAATAGGAAAGCGCGCTCATTGAGTTCATCAGTGAGAACCGGGACATCTTTGCATGGAAACCTTCTGACATGCCAGGTGTACCGAGGGAACTCGCTGAGCACACACTTAACATTGATCCTAAGTTTAAACCAGTCCGGCAGTTTCTCCGCTGCTTCAATGAAGAAAGGCGCAAGGCTATTGGTGAAGAGGTAGCTCGGTTGTTGGCCGCAGGGTTTATCATGGAGGTCTTTCACCCGGAGTGGTTGGCTAATCCGGTGCTGGTTCTTAAGAAAAATGGCACTTGGCGTATGTGTGTAGATTACACAGACTTGAACAAGGCTTGCCCTGCAGATCCCTTTGCCCTCCCCCGTATTGATCAGATTATTGATGCTACGGTGGGTTGTGACCGTTTGTGTTTTCTAGACGCTTATTCTGGTTATCATCAAATCAAAA
The DNA here is from genome assembly GCF_056163025.1 of Triticum urartu. Taxonomy (NCBI): domain Eukaryota; kingdom Viridiplantae; phylum Streptophyta; class Magnoliopsida; order Poales; family Poaceae; genus Triticum; species Triticum urartu. Next base: position 608,859,747 of record NC_141875.1, on the reverse strand, counting down.
TGGCAGTTAAGGACCAGGAGAAGATGACTTTTATAATTCCTTTTGGAGCCTTCTGCTATGTTTCTATGCCTTTTGGGCTCAAGAGTGCCCAGGCGACTTATCAACGCTGTGTTCAGAATTGTCTTCATAAGCAGATTGGGCGCAATGTTCATGCGTATGTAGATGATATTGTGATAAAGTCCAGGAAGGAGGAAACATTGATAGATGATTTGAGAGAAACCTTTGACAACCTCCGGGTTTACAAGATGATGCTCAATCCGGAGAAGTGTGTCTTTGGTGTCCCGACAGGCAAACTCTTGGGTTTTCTGGTGTCAAACAGAGGCATTGAGGGTAATCCGGAAAAGATCACAGCAATTACATCTTTGGCTAAACCGGCGTGTATCAATGACGTTCAACGTTTGGCCGGCCGGATTGCGGCTTTGAGCCGGTTTATCAGTCGTCTTGGGGAGAAGGCTATCCCTCTATATCAGATGCTAAAGAAAACGGATGATTTTGTCTGGAGTGAGGCGGCTGATAAAGCATTTGAGGATCTAAAGAGGCAGTTAGCTGAATCGCCTGTGCTTGCAGCCCCGATCGATAAAGAGCTGTTATTGATGTATGTGGCTGCTAATGCCCGAGCTGTTAGCGTTGCTATTGTGGTGGAGCGCAAGGAAGTTGGAAAGGAATATCTGGTTCAATGGCCGATTTATTATATCAGCGAGGTGCTCATTGAGTCAAAGCATAGGTATCCACATTGGCAGAAGCTGGTGTATGGAGTGTTTATGGCAAGCCGGAAGCTCAAACATTATTTTCAGGGTCATCCTATCACAGTGGTCAGTTCAGCCCCTCTGGGAGATATCATTCAAAACAGAGAAGCAACTGGTCGGATTGCTAAGTGGGCTATTGAGCTTGGGCCTCACGGGCTCAAATACACGCCTCGCACAACAATTAAATCCCAAGCGCTCGTGGATTTCATCAATGATTGGACAGAGTTGCAGGCACCAGAGGAAAAGCCAGATAACACGTATTGGACTATTCATTTTGATGGATCCAGACAGATGGAGGGCTCGGGGGCTGGAATCATACTAACTTCCCCACGAGGTGACAAGTTTTGTTATGTCCTCCATTTAATGTTCCCTTGTACTAACAATGCAACTGAGTATGAGGCCTTACTCCACGGTCTTCGGATGGCTAAGGAAATGAACTTAAGCCGGGTTAAGTGCTTTGGGGATTCAGATCTGGTGGCTCAACAGGTGTCTGGCACTTGGGATTCTAAAGACCCACTCATGGCTGCATATCGACGAGAGGTGGAAACAGTGGCTGGTCACTCCAAGGGTTATCAGGTGGACCATATAGACCAGCGAAAGAATGAAGCGGCGGATGCTTTAAGCCGCCTTGGTTCTCAGCGTAAACCGGTCTCACCAAATGTCTTTCTTGACGTGCTGCATAATCCGTCGGTCAAGGTACCAACAAAGGAGGAGTTGGCTATTCCTGATCCGGAGGCTCAATTGGTGGCAGCTTTGCATGTCATACCGGATTGGACAATCCCATACCTGGCTTACATGAACCAGGGCGAGTTACCAGAGGATGAAACCTTGGCTCGACAGGTAATCCAGCGTTCCAAGTCAATGACCATAATCAACGGGGAGTTACATCGTTACAGCATGACAGGGGGAATTCAGCGTTGTGTCTCTCCTCAGGAGGGTTGTGAGATTTTGCGAGAAATCCATGAAGGGGATTGTGGCCATCACACCGGTTCAAAGTCTTTGGTGGCTAAAGCTTTTCGCCACGGTTTCTATTGGTTAATAGCTCATGCTGATGCTGAGGATTTAGTTAAACGATGTGACGGTTGTCAAAAATTTGCATGCCGTGCTCATATTCCGGCTCAGGAGTTGAGGATGATTCCAATAATGTGGCCGTTTGCGACTTGGGGGCTTGATATGGTTGGACCCTTTAAGCGCTCCAAGGACAAAAAGACCCACTTGTTAGTGGCAGTTGACAAATTCACCAAATGGGTGGAAGCAGAGCCAGTCAGTAAGTGTGATGCGGCCACGGCGGTTCAGTTCATCAAATAGGTGATATTCCGGTTTGATTTTCCACACAGTATTATAACTGATAATGGTACTAATCTGTTAAAGGGAGAGATGGAGGAATTTTGCCAACGTGGGCACATCCGGCTTGATATAGCATCGGTGGCTCACCCCCAATCTAATGGTCAAGCGGAGAGGGCAAATCAAGAAATTTTGAGAGGTATTAAACCCTGGCTTATGGTTCCTTTGAAGCGGACACCGGGTTGTTGGGTTGAGGAGTTACCTTCTGTGTTATGGAGCATCAACACCACACCCAACAGATCTACGGGTTACACGTCTTTCTTCTGAAGGAAATATGCCCTAGAGGCAATAATAAAGTTATTATTTATTTCCTTATATCATGATAAATGTTTATTATTCATGCTAGAATTGTATTAACCGGAAACATAATACATGTGTGAATACATAGACAAACGGAGTGTCACTAGTATGCCTCTACTTGACTAGCTCGTTAATCAAAGATGGTTATGTTTCCTAACCATGAACAAAGAGTTGTTATTTGATTAACGGGATCACATCATTAGGTGAATGATCTGATTGACATGACCCATTCCATTAGCTTAGCACCCGATCGTTTAGTATGTTGCTATTGCTTTCTTCATGACTTATACATGTTCCTATGACTATGAGATTATGAAACTCCCGTTTGCCGGAGGAACACTTTGTGTGCTACCAAACGTCACAACGTAAATGGGTGATTATAAAGGTACTCCACAGGTGTCTCCAAAGGTACATGTTGGGTTGGCGTATTTCGAGATTAGGATTTGTCACTCCGATTGTTGGAGAGGTATCTCTGGGCCCTCTCGGTAATGCACATCACATAAGCCTTGCAAGCATTGCAACTAATGAGTTAGTTGTGAGATGATGTATTACAGAACGAGTAAAGAGACTTGCCGGTAACGAGATTGAACTAGGTATTGAGATATCGACGATCGAATCTCGGGCAAGTAACATACCGATGACAAAGGGAACAACGTATGTTGTTATGCGGTCTGACCGATAAAAGATCTTCGTAGAATATGTAGGAGCCAATATGAGCATCCAGGTTCCGCTATTGGTTATTGACCGGAGACGTGTCTCGGTCATGTCTACATTGTTCTCGAACCCGTAGGGTCCGCACGCTTAAGGTTTCGATGACAGTTATATTATGAGTTTGAGTTTTGATGTACCGAAGTTAGTTCGGAGTCCCGGATGTGATCACGGACATAACGAGGAGTCTCGAAATGGTCGAGACATAAAGATTGATATATTGGACGGTTGTATGCGGACACCGAAGTGTTCCGGGGAAGTTTCGGATAAAACCGGAGCACGGGGGGTTACCGGACCCCCCCCCCCCGGGGGGTTAATGGGCCTCATGGGCCTAAAGTGGAGAAGAGGAGGGGCTGCCAGGGCAGGCCGCGCGCCCCCTCTCCCGCTAGCCCGAATTGGACAAGGAGGGAGGGGCGGCGCCCCCCCTTTTTCTTCTCTCCTTCCCCCTCTCCTACTTGGACAAGGAAAGGGAGGGGAGTCCTACTCCCGGTAGGAGTAGGACTCCTCCTGCGCGCCTCCTACTAGGGCCGGCCGCACCCCCCCTTGGATCCTTTATATACGGAGGCAAGGGGCACCCCTAGACACACAAGTTGATCCACGTGATCATATTCTTAGCCGTGTGCGGTGCCCCCTTCCACCATAGTCCTCGATAATATTGTAGCGGTGCTTAGGCGAAGCCCTGCGACGGTAGTACATCAAGATCGTCACCACGCCGTCGTGCTGACGGAACTCTTCCCCGACACTTTGCTGGATCGGAGTCCGGGGATCGTCATCGAGCTGAACGTGTGCTAGAACTCGGAGGTGCCGTAGTTTCGGTGCTTGATCGGTCGGGCCGTGGAGACGTACGACTACATCAACCAAGTTAACGCTTCCGTTGTCGATCTACAAGGGTACGTAGATCACACTCTCCCCTCTCATTGCTATGCATCACCATGATCTTGCGTGTGCGTAGGAAATTTTTTGAAATTACTATGAAACCCCAACAGTGGCATCCGAGCCTAGGTTTTATATGTTGATGTTATATGCACGAGTAGAACACAAGTGAGTTGTGGGCGATATAAGTCATACTGCTTACCAGCATGTCATACTTTGGTTCGGCGGTATTGTTGGACGAAGCGGCCCGGACCGACATTACGCGTACGCTTACCCGAGACCGGTTCTCCCGACGTGCTTTGCACATAGGTGGCTTGCGGGTGACAGTTTCTCCAACTTTAGTTGAACCGAGTGTGGCTACGCCCGGTCCTTGCGAAGGTTAAAACAGCACCAACTTGACAAACTATCGTTGTGGTTTTGATGCGTAGGTAAGATTGGTTCTTGCTTAAGCCCATAGCAGCCACGTAAAACTTGCAACAACAAAGTAGAGGATGTCTAACTTGTTTTTGCAGGGCATGTTGTGATGTGATATGGTCAAGACATGATGCTAAATTTTATTGTATGAGATGATCATGTTTTGTAACCAAGTTATCGGCAACTGGCAGGAGCCATATGGTTGTCGCTTCATTGTATGCAATGCAATCGCGCTGTAATGCTTTACTTTATCACTAAGCGGTAGCGATAGTCGTGGAAGCATAAGATTGGCGAGATGACAGCGATGCTACGATGGAGATCAAGGTGTCGCGCCGGTGACGATGGTGATCACAACGGTGCTTCGAAGATGGAGATCACAAGCACAAGATGATGATGGCCATATCATATCACTTATATTGATTGCATGTGATGTTTATCTTTTATGCATCTTATCTTGCTTTGATTGATGGTAGCATTATAAGATGATCTCTCACTAATTATCAAGAAGTGTTCTCCCTGAGTATGCACCGTTGCGAAAGTTCTTCGTGCTGAGACACCACGTGATGATCGGGTGTGATAGGCTCTACGTTCAAATACAACGGGTGCAAAACAGTTGCACACGCGGAATACTCAGGTTATACTTGACGAGCCAAGCATATACAGATATGGCCTCGGAACACGGAGACGAAAGGTCGAGCGTGAATCGTATAGTAGATATGATCAACATAGTGATGTTCACCAATGAAACTACTCCATCTCACGTGATGATCGGACATGGTTTAGTTGATTTGGATCACGTAATCACTTACAGGATTAGAGGGATGTCTATCTAAGTGGGAGTTCTTTAAGTAAATTAATTGAACCTAAATTTATCACGAAACTTAGTACCTGATAGTATCTTGCTTGTTTATGCTTGATTGTAGATAGATGGCTCGTGCTATTGTTCCGTTGAATTTTAATGCGTTCCTTGAGAAAGCAAAGTTGAAAGATGATGGTAGCAATTACACGGACTGGGTCCGTAACTTGAGGGTTATCCTCATTGCTGCACAGAAGAATTACGTCCTGGAAGCACCGCTGGGTGCCAGGCCTGCTGCTGGAGCAACACCAGATGTTATGAACGTCTGGCAGAGCAAAGCTGATGACTACTCGATAGTTCAGTGTGCCATGCTTTACGGCTTAGAATCGGGACTTCAACGACGTTTTGAACGTCATGGAGCATATGAGATGTTCCAGGAGTTGAAGTTAATATTTCAAGCAAATGCCCGGATTGAGAGATATGAAGTCTCCAATAAGTTCTATAGCTGCAAGATGGAGGAGAACAGTTCTGTCAGTGAGCATATACTCAAAATGTCTGGGTATAATAATCACTTGATTCAATTGGAAGTTAATCTTCCAGATGATTGCGTCATCGACAGAATTCTCCAATCACTGCCACCAAGCTACAAGAGCTTCGTGATGAACTATAATATGCAAGGGATGAATAAGACTATTCCCAAGCTCTTCGCAATGCTGAAAGCTGCGGAGGTAGAAATCAAGAAGGAGCATCAAGTGTTGATGGTCAACAAGACCACTAGTTTCAAGAAAAAGGGTAAAGGGAAGAAGAAGGGGAACTTCAAAAAGAACAGCAAGCAAGTTGCTACTCAAGAGAAGAAACCCAAACCTGGACCTAAGCCTGAAACTGAGTGCTTCTACTGCAAGCAGACTGGTCACTGGAAGCGGAACTACCCCAAGTATTTGGCGGATAAGAAGGATGGCAAGGTGAACAAAGGTATATGTGATATACATGTTATTGATGTGTACCTTACTAATGCTCGCAGTAGCACCTGGGTATTTGATACTGGTTCTGTTGCTAATATTTGCAACTCGAAACAGGTACTACGGATTAAGCGAAGATTGGCTAAGGACGAGGTGACAATGCGCGTGGGAAACGGTTCCAAAGTCGATGTGATCGCAGTCGGCACGCTACCTCTACATCTACCTTCAGGATTAATATTAGACCTAAATAATTGTTATTTGGTGCCAGCGTTAAGCATGAACATTATATCTGGATCTTGTTTGATGCGAGACGGTTATTCATTTAAATATGAGAATAATGGTTGTTCTATTTATATGAGTAATATCTTTTATGGTCATGCACCCTTAAAGAGTGGTCTATTTTTATTGAATCTCGATAGTAGTGACACACATATTCATAGTGTTGAAGCTAAAAGATGCAGAGTTGATAATGATAGTGCAACTTATTTGTGGCACTGCCGTTTAGGTCATATCGGTGTAAAGCGCATGAAGAAACTCCATACTGATGGACTGTTGGAACCACTTGATTATGAATCACTTGGTACTTGTGAACCGTGCCTCATGGGCAAGATGACTAAAACACCGTTCTCCGGTACTATGGAGAGAGCAACAGATTTGTTGGAAATCATACATACAGATGTATGTGGTCCGATGAATATTGAGGCTCGTGGCGGATATCGTTATTTTTTCACCTTCACAGATGACTTAAGCACATATGGGTATATCTACTTAATGAAACATAAGTCTGAAACGTTTGAAAAGTTCAAAGAATTTCAGAGTGAAGTTGAAAATCATCGTAACAAGAAAATAAAGTTTCTATGATCTGATTGTGGAGGAGAATATTTGAGTTACGAGTTTGGTGTACATTTGAAACAATGCGGAATAGTTTCGCAACTCACGCCACCCAGAACACCACAGCGTAATGGTGTGTCCGAACGTCGTAATCGTACTTTACTAGATATGGTGCGATCTATGATGTCTCTTACTGATTTACCGCTATCGTTTTGGGGATACGCTCTAGAGACGGCCACATTCACGTTAAATAGGGCACCATCAAAATCCGTTGAGACGACGCCTTATGAACTGTGGTTTGGCAAGAAACCAAAGTTGTCGTTTCTGAAAGTTTGGGGCTGCGATGCTTATGTGAAAAAGCTTCAACCTGATAAGCTCGAACCCAAATCGGAGAAATGTGTCTTCATAGGATATCCAAAGGAGACTATTGGATACACCTTCTATCACAGATCCGAAGGCAAGACTTTTGTTGCTAAGTTCGGAAACTTTCTGGAGAAGGAGTTTCTCTCGAAAGAAGTGAGTGGGAGGAAAGTAGAACTTGACGAGGTAACTGTACCTGCTCCCTTATTGGAAAGTAGTGCATCACAAAAAACTGTTTCTGTGACACCTACACCAGTTAGTGAGGAAGCTAATGATGATGATCATGAAACTTCAGAACAAGATACTACTGAACCTCGTAGATCAACTAGAGTGAGATCCGCGCCAGAGTGGTACGGTAATCCTGTTCTAGAAGTCATGCTAGTAGATCATGATGAACCTACGAACTATGAAGAAGCGATGGTGAGCCCAGATTCCGCAAAATGGCTTGAAGCCATGAAATCTGAGATGGGATCCATGTATGAGAACAAAGTATGGACTTTGGTTGACTTGCCCGATGATCGGCAAGCAATTGAGAATAAATGGATCTTCAAGAAGAAGACTGACGCTGACGGTAATATTACTGTCTACAAAGCTCGACTTGTCGCAAAAGGTTTTTGGCAAGTTCAAGGGATTGACTACGATGAGACCTTCTCACCCGTAGCGATGCTTAAGTCTGTCCGAATCATGTTAGCAATTGCCGCATTTTATGATTATGAAATTTGGCAGATGGATGTCAAAACTGCATTCCTGAATGGATTTCTGGAAGAAGAGTTGTATATGATGCAACCAGAAGGTTTTGTCGATCTAAAGGGAGCTAACAAAGTGTGCAAGCTCCAGCGATCCATTTATGGACTGGTGCAAGCCTCTCGGAGTTGGAATAAACGCTTTGATAGTGTGATCAAAGCATTTGGTTTTATACAGACTTCTGGAGAAGCCTGTATTTACAAGAAAGTGAGTGGGAGCTCTGTAGCATTTCTGATATTATATGTGGATGACATATTACTAATTGGAAATGATATAGAATTTCTGGATAGCATAAAGGGATACTTGAATAAGAGTTTTTCAATGAAAGACCTCAGTGAAGCTGCTTACATATTAGGCATTAAGATCTATAGAGATAGATCAAAACGCTTAATTGGACTTTCACAAAGCACATACCTTGACAAAGTTTTGAAGAAGTTCAAAATGGATCAAGCAAAGAAAGGGTTCTTGCCTGTGTTGCAAGGTGTGAAGTTGAGTAAGACTCAATGCCCGACCACTGCAGAAGATAGAGAGAAAATGAAAGATGTTCCCTATGCTTCAGCCATAGGCTCTATCATGTATGCAATGCTGTGTACCAGACCTGATGTGTGCCTTGCTATCAGTCTAGCAGGGAGGTACCAAAGTGATCCAGGAGTGGATCACTGGACAGCGGTCAAGAACATCCTGAAATACCTGAAAAGGACTAAGGATATATTTCTCATATATGGAGGTGACAAAGAGCTCATCGTAAAAGGTTACGTTGATGCAAGCTTTGACACTGATCCGGACGATTCTAAATCGCAAACCGGATACGTTTTTACATTAAACGGTGGAGCTGTCAGTTGGTGCAGTTCTAAACAAAGCGTTGTAGCGGGATCTACATGTGAAGCGGAGTACATAGCTGCTTCGGAAGCAGCAAATGAAGGAGTCTGGATGAAGGAGTTCATATCCGATCTAGGTGTCATACCTAGTGCATCGGGTCCAATGAAAATCTTTTGTGACAATACTGGTGCAATTGCCTTGGCAAAGGAATCCATATTTCACAAGAGAACCAAGCACATCAAGAGACGCTTCAATTCCATCCGGGATCTAGTCCAGGTGGGAGACATAGAGATTTGCAAGATACATACGGATCTGAATGTTGCAGACCCGTTGACTAAGCCTCTTCCATGAGCAAAACATGATCAGCACCAAGGCTCCATGGGTGTTAGAATCATTACTGTGTAATCTAGATTATTGACTCTAGTGCAAGTGGGAGACTGAAGGAAATATGCCATAGAGGCAATAATAAAGTGATTATTTATTTCCTTATATCATGATAAATGTTTATTATTAATGCTAGAATTGTATTAACCGGAAACATAATACATGTGTGAATACATAGACAAACGGAGTGTCACTAGTATGCCTCTACTTGACTAGCTCGTTAATCAAAGATGGTTATGTTTCCTAACCATGAACAAAGAGTTGTTATTTGATTAACGGGATCACATCATTAGGTGAATGATCTGATTGACATGACCCATTCCATTAGCTTAGCACCCGATCGTTTAGTATGTTGCTATTGCTTTCTTCATGACTTATACATGTTCCTATGACTATGAGATTATGCAACCCCCGTTTGCCGAGGAACACTTTGTGTGCTACCAAACGTCACAACGTAAATGGGTGATTATAAAGGTACTCTACATGTGTCTCCAAAGGTACATGTTGGGTTGGCGTATTTTGAGATTAGGATTTGTCACTCCGATTGTCGGAGAGGTATCTCTGGGCCCTCTCGGTAATGCACATCACATAAGCCTTGCAAGCATTGCAACTAATGAGTTAGTTGCGAGATGATGTATTACGAAACGAGTAAAGAGACTTGCCGGTAACGAGATTGAACTAGGTATTGAGATACCGACGATCGAATCTCGGGCAAGTAACATACCGATGACAAAGGGAACAACATATGTTGTTATGCGGTCTGACTGATAAAAGATCTTCGTAGAATATGTAGGAGCCAATATGAGCATCCAGGTTCCGCTATTGGTTATTGACCGGAGACGTGTCTCGGTCATGTCTACATTGTTCTCGAACCCGTAGGGTCCGCGCGCTTAAGGTTTCGATGACAGTTATATTATGAGTTTATGAGTTTTGATGTACCGAAGTTAGTTCGGAGTCCCGGATGTGATCACGGACATAACGAGGAGTCTTGAAATGGTCGAGACATAAAGATTGATATATTGGACAGCTGTATTCGGACACCGAAAGTGTTCTGGGGAAGTTTCGGATAAAACCGGAGCACCGGGGGGTTACCGGAACCCCCCGGGGGGTTAATGGGCCTCATGGGCCTAAAGTGGAGAAGAGGAGGGGCTGCCAGGGCAGGCCGCGCGCCCCCTCTCCCCCTAGTCCGAATTGGACAAGGAGGGAGGGGCAGCGCCCCCCCTTTTTCTTCTCTCCTTCCCCCTCTCCTACTTGGACAAGGAAAGGGAGGGGAGTCCTACTCCCGGTAGGAGTAGGACTCCTCCTGCGCGCCTCCTACTAGGGCCAGCCGCACCCCCCCTTGGATCCTTTATATACGGAGGCAAGGGGCACCCCTAGACACACAAGTTGATCCACGTGATCATATTCTTAGCCGTGTGCGGTGCCCCCTTCCACCATAGTCCTCGATAATATTGTAGCGGTGCTTAGGCGAAGCCCTGCGACGGTAGTACATCAAGATCGTCACCACGCCGTCGTGCTGACAGAACTCTTCCCCGACACTTTGCTGGATCGGAGTCCGGGGATCGTCATCGAGCTGAACGTGTGCTAGAACTCGGAGGTGCCGTAGTTTCGGTGCTTGATCGGTCGGGTCGTGGAGACGTACGACTACATCAACCAAGTTAACGCTTTCATTGTCGATCTACAAGGGTACGTAGATCACACTCTCCCCCTCTTGTTGCTATGCATCACCATGATCTTGCGTGTGCGTAGGAATTTTTTTGAAATTACTACGAAACCCCAACATCTTCATGGTTTACGGAGCGGAGGTAGTTCTTCCTAGTGACATACATCACGACTCGCCCCGTGTGGCAGCTTATATTGAAGCTGATAATGAGACAGCACATCAGGATTCCCTGGACCTGTTAGATGAGGAGCGTGATCTTGCAGCAGCACGTTCGGTGATTTATCAACAAGATCTCCGACGTTATCATAGCCGCCGGGTTAAGACCAGAACTTTTCAAGAGGGCGATCTAGTGCTCCGGCTCATCCAGGATCAGACTGATATGCAAAAATTATCCCCACATTGGGAAGGACATTTTGTGGTCAGCAAGAATCTGCACAACAGGTCATACTAACTCATTGATGTTCGAGAGCACAAAGACTCACGTAAATCGGAGGAGGAGACCAAGCGGCCGTCGAATATAGCTCTTCTTCAGCCTTACTATACTTGAGCCACAGGCTCTTCATATGTACATATTTATGATAATGTATATATTATATAATAAACCGGAGCCTCGAATAAAGCGGGGTCTCTGTTCTTTTTACATCATGTGTGTGCTTACAAGAGTTTCTACTGACACAGCGGAGTTTTGTTAAACCGGTCTCTGCAGCCGCACGGATATAAAGACAATCACTAGGGGGCTTGGTCATATCTGAACCATAGCTACACCTCTTGATCGGTTTAAATACCACAAAGGGATATCACTAGGGGGCTTGGTTGATATCACACCATAGCTATACCTCTTGATAGGCGTTAAGCCAAAAGGAAATTATGTGGAGCCAAAGAGGGTCTGTTGCATTAAGCACAGCTCAAACATAGGTAACCACCGAGCACAGCTCACATGTTACCTGGGGGCTCTTTGCTTCTAAAAGAACAATGAGTTTTGAACCCTTGTAATAGGCTATCAAGCCAGGCTTGGAAGCCAGGTGTATTCACCTAAAACCCCGGATTATCCTGCCTCTTTAAGTAAGCCACTCCGTCTAGGTAAACCTGGTATGACCCATCGAACGTTTGACAAGTCAATCCCATGGACCCTAAACTTGTCAAAGTTAAAACGGTGATTGGTTAAAGATTGAGGTCCATCTTAAAAGGCTTTGCTAAATGGTTTAACTCAGCGGCCTGGCAGCCCATGAAAAGCCTCAATTTAGGGCCTGGGAGCCCATGAAAAGCCTGGCATATTTCTTTTGTGTTTGTTGTTTTAACATCTTTAGGTAAGGGATTTATGAATATTTTCTGATAAACCGGTGTTTATTACAAACCCGGCTTGACTTTCAATGCTTAGTTGTCAGTACATGATCAGATTCCAAACCGGTAGCAAACTGCTCCGGTCTGGTTTTGACTAGATGTCACCATTCTTATACAAACAACTCAACGGCTTTTTAGCCCAATATGATTTCTACATGAACCGGCAAGAGGGCCAGGAGTTATTAACACTCCGGATTAATGTTTTTACCTCTACCATACAAGCAGTTGGTCAGCCAACGAGGTATATCATAGTTTTCATGTGCAGGAACATAAAGGATTATGCATACATGAATTCCAAAAGTGGAGCAAGTTCTCATAATGTCAAAGCACCACAAAACATGCTCGATGGCATGACAGATAAAGGGTTTTTTTGCTATCCTATTAGAAGAAGCTTCAAAACGGCTCCAATTGAATAATTGTTTCTAAGCAGTTGCACACAATAGCTGGTAAACCGGCGGCCGGTTTAAGATGCTTCGTCTGGACGTTTTGATGGTTGAGGATCATTTGGTGCAATCACTTCTTCTTCATCCCTCCCCAGACGCTGGAAATAAACCGTTAACCAATCGATTCCGGTTAAAGCTTGAAACATGGCTTCTTCATGGATAAGGCTGGAGGGGTTAATGTCAGGAGCGTAAGTATGCTTACGGATTGGAGGCACAAGTTCTTCGACTTCATGGATTTCGGCAGGCTGTCTCTTCCCTTCAGCGTCATAAGCCGGCTGGAAATGAGATAAATCTGTGTCTTCTGCCAGTTTGCTGGCTATTGGCCGCATCTCCTTTGTCAGCCTTCGGAGATCATCATTGTCGAAGTTTGAACCGTCTTCCTTCACACCTGGATATCCTTTAATGATGTCATCCGCTTCGAGATCCGGAATCCATGCTTTGGCCCGGATTAGTGCGGTCAGCGCTCCTGCTCTTGCGGCTGCCTTCTTCAGTTCAGTAATCCGGGATGGTAGCATGGTCAGCTTCTCAAGGGTTTCCTTTATCAGTGTTGGTGCCGGTTTATTGTAGGCTGCAGTGCATATAGCACGCTGGGATCCAGAGTAAAGTTGTTCTATTAAGGTGTAAGCCGCTTTAAGCTTCATCCGCATATCAGCGCCCAGATGAGTAATGCGAGTGCCTGTCATGGTTTAATATCAGCCCAACTGGTAAACAATACGATCTCATGAATTGGACAAACAGCATAAGGAGATACTTACCAAATACAGTGGACGTCATGGCGTTGATTTGCCGCTTCAAACCAGTTAGTTCATCTACAACTGGCTTCAGGGCTGCTTCGGCATCCTCAGCTCTTTTGGTTAAACCGGCTTTTTTGGTTTCCCAGTCAGCACGTTCCTTGTTAAAAGACTCCTTTAGCTTTTCCATAGCTTTCAGGGCTTTGGTCAGCTCCTCCTTGGCTTTCATAGCCTCTGCTTGTTGGGACTTCACGTTCTCTTGCAAATCAGCAGTTCAGGCATCTCTATTGCTTAGCTCGGCCTATAACAGCGAAGATATGTCAACAACAGGATAAGTATTTTCTAAGTACTAAGCTTATAACAAATTATGCACTTCGTACTTGGGGGCTGATGCCTATTTTCTCTATCACCAATACATCTTTTATAAGTCTCCAGAACAATGCAAGCATTATCCTTGACACTTGGGGGCTAATGTACATCTGTTCAAAACGGACGCATGGATTCAAGACCCGGATTACCTCGCAAAGCTGAACCGGCCTTTGGGGGCTACACTGAGGAAAGCTAATTAATTACATTGGTAAAGTATCGGGTTTGTTTTCGCTAAGGACCTGACATTTTGAGGGTCAGCAGGAGAGGATTAAAAGTATTACAAAGTCCCGGTTTAAGATTAACATCATAAAACGGCCCTTGGGGGCTACTTGGGATAGTGTTTCAACTTTAGAATCAAGAAATAAAGGGATATGAAAATACCTCATAGCGTTCCTTCATCAAGTTTACCAAACCGGCCTCATAATCTCGGTTTGAGTGCAGACGGTTTAAAAAACCGGAATGGAGTTCTTCAGCGCTAAGATGAGCATAACTTGACAAATCAGTGCTCCATTTACCCTTCTCCATGGCAGCACGCTCTTCTTTGGCGCTATGTTTGGCCAAGATTACAAGATGGCCAGGAGAGCTGTGGCCCATGCCAGTAATGATAACATCATCTCCTTGGCCTTCAGTAGTTTTTGCAGGTGATGATGGAGTATCAGTATCTCTCACCGGACTAGCTCGGTTTGGAGCTGCCGATTCAGTGTCAGGCACAACAGGATCAACTTCTGGTTGTTCATCAATATTCTGGTCTTGAAGGGGCGGTTCATAAAAGGTAGCTTCAGGATGAGGACCCTCCGGTTCACGAGTTTGGTCCGGTTCATCTATTTGCTCTTCTTTAAAAACCGCCTGGTCTTCTGACGGATTATTGACCAGAGTTTTCTTGCTGGGTCTGGCTTTGGCTCTGCAAACAAAATTAAAAGAGGTTTAGCATCTTATTCAAGATTTGCAACGCGTTTGAAGAAAGGATTTAAAGGCTTACCCAGCTACAGTTTTAAGAGGAGGGAGTTGGGTTGCTGTTGACTTGCCAGAAGATGAGGGAGGTGTCACCTGATAATTTGAATCGGACGGATTAAGAGGTTGTCTGAAATAACCTGCCTTGGGATAAGAATTGTCAGAAGTGGGAGAGACCTCAGATCGGCGCTTCCAAACTGGGGTATCAGGTAAACCGGCCGAAGTGACCTGTTGGCCGCTATGCCGGGTTGTCCGGCAAGCTTCATGCTGCTGCGTCTTCAAAATAAATGTTGGATCCAAGTAAGCAAGAGGATGAGAAAAGCTTACTTTCCGGACCGCTTGACGAGTTTTTTGGGTTGGCATAGAGTCTGAACTGGAAGAAAGGGTAATTGCCTCTACATCATTAGCCTGGCTGCCTTCTACGTCCTCCTGATAAAGATCATTGTTAATGAGGTGCACGAAAAGGGAGCCAAGTGAGTCAAGTTCTACCTCAACTTTCGGATCATCTGCATCTTCATCAAGTTCCATGTTGATCCGGTCAGTTGTTTTCCGCTTTGAGGTACACTTGACGGCTTTGGTTTTGGGACGGGATGGCTTTGCCGCTTTATCTGCGGATTTCTGTTTCCAGAAGGGATCATCACCCTGTTTATACACAAACAAAAGGAAGTTTACAAGTTGAACAATTTAAAGATATCAAAGATAAAAAGGAAGCATAGTGCTTACAGCAGGCGGTTTATTTTGAGTGTAGAAGGGGTTCAAGCCGGTTTGGCGACAGACTGATTCCGGTTCATTCAAAATTTTCTTGACGCTTTCAGTGACCTCTTCATCGGTCACCTGAATGTTGATGTGGTTTTGGGGGTATTCTAATTCACCGGTGTACTCACACATTAAACCGGGGAGGTGGCTTAGTGGCAAGACGCTCCAAGATATCCAGCAACGCACAAAATCAACGCCTGTTAAACCGTTGGCCATAAAGGCCCGGAGCTTGGCAAGTTGAGGGGCATATTTGGCCTGTTCCACAGAACTTAAAAATTGCGGCATCGGATGAGTGTTGGAAAGCCGGTGATCACGGTAACCTGGAGGAGGGTTCTCATCTTCAGGAGAGGTATCTATGCAGTAGAACCAAGTCTGGTTCCATTCCTTAGGGTGACTGTGCAGTTTGGCATGAGGGAATTCAACTTCTTTCCGCTTTTGAACAGAAACACCACCAATTTCAGTGTTGGGACCGTTTACAAATTCTGTACGCCGGTTCAGATGAAAAAAGTCCCGGAACAGCTCAGCAGTTGGTTCTTCTTGTAAATACACTTCACAGAAGACTTGGAAATTGCATAGATTGGACACCGAGTTGGGTCCGATATCTTGAGGATGGAGTTGGAAACTGGCAAGCACATCTCGGAAAAATTTCGACCCGGGCGGTTTGAAACCACGACCTATGTGGTCGACAAAGACCACTACCTCACCCTGCCTCGGGGTAGGAGGATTCTCTGTTCCTGGAACTCACCATCGAATTTCAGTTTTCTTAGGCAAGGTGCCGACATTGACCATTCCGTTCAACTGTTCTTCAGTGACCCGGGAACGAGCCCAGTTACAAGCAAAAAATTGTTTGGCCATTATGAAATGAAAAGCTGGAAAAGAAATACCGGTTTACAGATCATTCATGGTGGTACGCAAGATGCAATGGATTAAAAATATACATATATGTTAAGTTGCGTAAACCAGAAACTGATACAATAATGAATGACAAGGTCATACCCAGGGTATACATGTGTTGTTAAACCGGACTGTTACAATGAATGTAAAGGAGGTTTGCCGGTTTACCAGGGGACTAATGGTATGAGATAGATTGTTTTTACAAGGGTAAACCGTCTATATGGTAAAGAGGATACAGATCTAAGGTGAAAAAGGGCTAGGTAAGGTAAAACAGATTTCATAGTTTGACATGGGAATTTCAGATCTACCGTGTGTTGGATAATCAAAATATATTCTGTTCTAGTCTCAAGCGCTCAAAAGGTTCAGTAAGTTCAGATGAGTTTGATATCAAGCAGATGCCTTTACAAGAAGAAAGGAGTTTAAGCTACAAAGGGAGCTGAAAACAATCAAATCTAACTAGCCATTGGTGTTACTAAAGGAGGAACAGCTTCAGGTTATGAAGAACACTGAACCCTAATGGCGGATCTGGGGTGAGGAGAAGAGGAACTTACTGGTGCAGGAAGAAGCAGCGGAGGATCACCGCGTATCTCTGGTAATGGTCAGGTTGATGCAGCGGCCTTTGTCGAAGCAGAGGTGAAGCTCGGTGATGGCGGCGGCGCTCAGGGGCAGAGATATCACGAGGAGGAAGAAGAAGTTAAGGATACAAAGGGAAAAAAGGAGAAGGACCTATGGTCCTATTTATAAGGCGAAGCGATAAAGCGACAAGTGCGGGAATCAAGGAGCTCAAAAATGGATAGTTAATAATGGTGTCGCCTCGATGACTGGATATGCATTAATGAAGGTAATCTTCAGCTTCAACGGATAGATGACGTCAGGGCGGTTTATCATGATCCTGGAGTATGACGTCACGCCAATTTACAAGATCAAGGTGAAGATGCAAAGGAGGAGTTTTTTCTAAGTATTGAAGATTGACATGAACAAGTTGGAAGAGTGCTATTTGAGATGATTGTCAGATCTGCTGCTTCAATTAGATATTTGTCATTTTTGCCATGATTATTGTGTGCATGATATGCCCCTGAGCTCTTCATGAGTTTTGTTATATGCTTTGCCATCTATCCAAAGGTGCTATCCATGTATTTTTGTGATGTGTGTGGTGACTAGCACAAGCTTGCAAAGTAGTGCATTCGTTAATGCTGATTTCAGGGACTTAGCAATTCCACTAAGTCCTTAAACTGTTTAAATCAATATGCCATATGTTCATGTTGTTTCCTAGTGATCTGTGCCTCTTTTGAGGATGATCAGTAAGGATGTTTTGTTAATCTTGTAGTGCTCTATCCATCCATGTCTTTGTTTGCAATTATGGAGCACCCTAGCTTGAGTCGATCGAGCTCTACTTTTGCTATTTCGTGAATCTGGGCAGATCGTCTACTTGTTAGCGATTTTGCCGAGGATGTTGTAGTTGATCCGTACATGCTATGTTATTGTTCTTGCCATGTCTAGCTTGTATAATGTGTATTATTGATGGGTGTATGCTTAGATTGTCTTTAAATGCTCTGTAGGGAGTGCATCGAGCTCGTAAACATGCCTTCTTGATATCTGATTTGCATGCTCCAGTTTTTCTCTAAGTCTGTGATCTGATTATGTTTTTGCCATGTTCGCATGCTTGCAATTGTAGTTTCTGATCCCTTTTGGCTCAAGGTCACTAAGGGACTTTTGTCAAGCTCTTTGAGTAGCTCCATGCCATGTCTTGCTTTGCCATGTTCAGGCCCTGTAGCATATAGTTTTCATGCTCCAAAGTGTGCTACCTGATCTGAAATTCCAGACAAGTGTTAATTTCACTAAGTCTGAAATCTGTTTGCCAAATGCATTTTTGCCATGCTTGTTTGAACCTGTTAATGGATGAATTGGTTGTAGCTCAGTGTTCCTGTTTTGTTAAGCATCATGTATGGATCCCTGCCATGTATTTTTTTTGCCATGTTTGAGTGCTGTAGCATGTTCATCTTGTTGCATTTATATGGCTACTTGCTGTACATCGCAGACCAGTGCCATATTTGAATTGCTTGCCATTTCCAAACCGTAACTCCGATTCCGGTGTTCTTTATATCGTTTTCAAGCGATTTCATCTCACCTTTCCAGTGGCACACTTGGATTCCCAAGTTGAGGCCAGGTTCATTCATTCCTTGTTAAATCATGCATATGCATCGCATACCGCATCCCGCATATCATACCATGTTCATGTGTTGGTTGTTTACTATGTTGTGTGCTTCTTTCCGGTGTTTGCTTCTTCGGGTTGGTTCCGGTAACGTCGCGTTTGTGAGGACCCGTTCGTCTACTCCGTTTGTCTTCTTCATGGACTCGTTCTTCTTCTTTGCGGGATTCCAGGCAAGATGATCATACCCTCGAAATCACTTCTATCTTTGCTTGCTAGTTGCTCACTCTTTTGCTATGCCTATGCTGCGATACCTACCACTTGCTTATCATGCCTCCCATATTGTTGAGCCAAGCATCTAACCACCTTGTCCTAGCAAACTGTTGTTTGGCTATGTTACCGCTTTGCTCAGCCCCTCTTATAGCGTTGTTAGTTGCAGGTGAAGATTGAAGTATGTTCCTTGTTGGAACATGGAGTTGTTGTTCCTTGTTGGAACATGTTTACTTGTTGGGATATCACTATATATCTTATTTAATTAATGCATCTATATACTTGGTAAAGGGTGGAAGGCTCGGCCTTATGCCTGGTGTTTTGTTCCACTCTTGCCGCCCTAGTTTCCGTCATATCGGTGTTATGTTCCCGGATTTTATGTTCCTTACGCGGTTGGGTAATAATGGGAACCCCTTGACAGTTCGCCTTGAGTAAAACTCTTCCAGCAATGCCTAACATTGGTTTTACCATTTGCCACCTAGCCTTTTCTTTTCCCTTGGGGGTCGCGCGCCCAAGGGTCATCTTTATTTTAACCCCCCCGGGCCAGTGCTTCTCTAAGTGTTGGTCCAACTGAGCGATGTCCGGAGCTACCAGGGGCAACTCTGGGCTGGCCCACCCGACGTCTGGCTCATCTGAGTGTGCCCTAAGAACGAGATATGTGCAGCTCCTATCGGGATTTGTCGGCACATTCGGGCGGTGTTGCTGGATTGGTTTTAACTTGTCGAGGATGTCTTGTAGAACCGGGATACCGAGTCTGATCAGAACATCTCGGGAGGAGGTCTATTCCTTCGTTGACCGTGAGAGCTTGTCATGGGCTAAGTTGGGACACCCCTACAGGGATTTGAACTTTCGAAAGCCGTGCCCGCAGTTATGGGAAGATGGGAATTTGTTAATGTCCAGTTGTAGATAACTTGAACCTTAACTTAATTAAAATGAGACAACTGCGTGTGTAACCATGATGGTCTCTGAAAGTGCGATATATCGACTAGAGGGGGGGGGTGAATAGGCGATTTTTATGAAAGTCTTCAAAAAGTGAGAGTTATGAAGACAAACAGCGAAGATTATGCCTATTACTATGCAGCGGAAGTTAGATTACACTGGGCCAGCCATGGTCATGTATTTAGTAGAGTGAAAGCACAATGACAAACTACTACAGTGTAATAAGGATCAGGTAGGAAGAAGTTATGAAGCCAAACAGTTCATACATTCACGTTGTGAAGACTAAAGATAAAGCAAGCATGCAATGGCTTCACAATGTGTAACAGTAAGAAGAGGAAGTGAAGATGAAACCAGTGACTCGTTGAAGACAATGATATGTTGGACCGGTTCCAGTTGCTGTGACAACTGTACGTCTGGTTGGAGCGGCTAGGTATTTAAACCTTAGGACACACAGTCCCGGACACCTAGTCCTGAACACACAGTTCAGGACACCAAGTCCTCACCGTATTCTCCTTGAGCTAAGGTCACTTAGTCCTCGCTCAATCACTCTGGTAAGTCTTCAAGGTAGACTCCCAAACCTTCACAGACTTCGTTCAATGGCAATCCACAATGTCTCTTGGATGCTCTGAACGCGACGCCTAACCGTCTGGAGGATTCACAGTCCCCAAGTGTAATAAGTCTTCAGATCACACAGACACGAAGACTTAAGTGATGCCCAATTTACTCTGGCTCTGGGTGGTTAGGGCTTTTCTCCTCACTGGAAATTTTCTATCAAAGGCTTGGAGGTGGGTTGCTCTCAAACGACAAAAGCCGTGCACTGAAATCTGAGCAGCCAACCGTTTATGGTTGTGGGGGTGGGCTATTTATAGCCACTTGGCAACCCGACCTGATTTGTCCGAAATGACCCTGGGTCACTAAGGAACTGACACATGTCTCAACGGTCAGATTTCGAACTCTCATGGCAACTTTACTTGGGCTACAAGCAAAGCTGACTTGTCCGGCTCTGGACAAGATTCGCTCTCATTGTCTTCACTCGAAGACATAGGTTTTTGATTTAGGCATCACTTCAGTCATTCTGACTGGTTCTCCTGGACCCCACTTAACAGTACGGTGGTTCCTATGACTCAACACAAAATAAAAGGAACTACGAAAGATCTAAGTCTTCGAGCTCCATAGGCTTCATAACGTGTCTTCTTTTGTCATAGTCTTCAATGTGAATATCTTCATATACCACCTTTGTCTTCAATGTCTTCATACATTTTTAGGGGTCATCTCTGGTAGTAAAACCGAATCAATGAGGGACTTCTACCTGTGTTTTCCTGCAATTCTCACAAACACATTAGTCCCTCAACTAGGTTTGCCGTCAATACTCCGAAACCAACTAGGGGTGGCACTAGATGCACTTACAGTCTCTTTCCGGCGGTGTCCGGGAAGTGAACACGGTGTTGGAGTTATGCTTGACGTAGGTTGTTCTAGGATCACTTCTTGATCATAGTTTCTCGATCGTGCTTTGCCTTCTCTTCTCGCTCTCATTTGCGTATGTTAGCCACCATATATGCTAGTCGCTTGCTACAGTTCCACCTCATACCTTTACCTTACCCATAAGCTTAAATAGTCTTGATCGCGAGGGTGCGAGATTGCTGAGTCCCCTTGGCTCACAGATACTTCCAAAACCAGCTTGCAGGTGCCGTTGAACCGTGCAGATGACGCAACCAAGCTCAAGGAGGGGCTCGATGAAGATCTTGTCCTTTGTGTTGTTTCGTTCTAGTTGTTCAGTAGTGGAGCCCAGTTGGGGTCGACCGGGGACCTTGTCGCATTTGGGGTTTCTTCTTTTATTTTGGGTTCCGTAGTCGGACCTTGATTGTATCTGGATGTTGTAATGCTTTATTCATGTATTTGTGTGAAGTGGCGATTGTAAGCCAACTATGTGGCACTAGATGCACTTACAATCTCCCCGTTTTTGGTGATTGATGACAAACTAGTTGAAGTTTTCAACGGGGAATATAAAGTGTGAAGTTTGTAAAGGAATTATCTTCATAAGTTGCAAGGGCTCCCCCTGAAGATGTGCATATAAGTTAATTTGCTTTTGGAATACAAATGCACATGGCAGGTTGAACTTGTGGAGATCCGCTTCAGCTTATGAGGACAATCCACTATGCATGTGAAAGTATATGAAGATAATGACATGCATAATGGAAAATGGACATCTGCAAAATGAGATAAGTGCGGAATTTATCGTCGCACATGCGGAATTTATCTTCGCAAACGGAGTGGTAAACAAGTAACAGACGACCATCGAGTTTTAGTGTTTACAACTCAAAGAACCAAATGAAGCAAAAACAAGAGTTGTAAACACGAAGCAAAGTATAACAAAACATAAGGCACCCGCCCATTTTGACCTGCTTGAAGACTATAAATATCGTATGCTTCTCCCCCTTTTGTCAGGAATGACCAAAAAGGTTTGAAGACATAGAGTTTACTACGCGTTCCCAGGCGCAGCAGGGTCGGTGGAGTTGTTTGGCGGTGCAGATCTTTGAGGTGCTGAAGCAGGTGGTGGTGAAGTAGCATCATCGTCTTCATCAATGATCCTTGCAGTGACTGTGGCAGCAGATGAAGAAAACTCAGAGTCTTCAAGGGACGGTGTGTTGCGCATCACAGCCCTTCTAGGAGGTGTGGTGTCAAATTTGAAGCGCTCTGTGAAGCCATCCTCTTCAAGTTCAGCTTCAGTGCAGATCATTGAGAGCCCTTTCCACGTACGACGGCAAGTCTCATGTGCAACGAAGGCATTCTTGGTGGCAAGGTTTCGAAGACGATTGACATCCACCAAGAGGCTCTTCATCTGACGTTTCAGCCAGTCGTGATGCCTATCTTGCTTTTGGTGAAGGGCCACGAGAAGCTCTCGGTCAGTGAGGACACGAGCACGCTTCTTGGGTCTTGGAGCATTTGTGCTATCTGTGGCTTCAGTAGATGCTGGTGCACGTGTAGTGCCAGCCATCGGATAGACCCTGGATATGGCTTCAATACCTTCAACATTCTGCGTGAAGCTCTGGTGTTCGGCATTCTGAAGACTTATTGATTGCTTGTCTGGTTCGGGATATATGGCTTCATCAGAGGCATCCACATCTGGCAGGAAGATCCGATGGTTTCGGGCTGAGGGCTGATATGAGATTGCAGAGTGTAGTTTGATTAGCCTCATCACCCAAGGAGCATAGAACTTCAAACCAAATAATTCCGAGCCTGACGCTGCTAGTTGGCGGATGAAGAGGTCCTGTGCGTTGAAGCATTTGCCATGCATGATATAGAATATGAGAGTCTTCATTGCACCCTCAATCTTGGCATGTGGTGAGTGTCCCTTGATGGGCCAGAGAGTCCGCCGGATAATGTGATATATGGTCCTGGGCAGGTACTCTAGGTCTTCAACGAAGAACTCAGTTGGATAGGGTGCATCCTGAGGCAATGGCTTCATCATTGAGAGCATCTGACTCATATTGGGTTCAGGTCTCTGAAATATACTCTCAACAGCTTCAGAATGAAGTTGATAACCTTCTTCGAAGAATTCGCCTGGAGTGGGCAGGCCGGTGAGCTCAATGATATCAAATGCATTGGCTTCATGATGGACATTTCCGGTCATCCACTCCAGGATCCAAGTCTTCGGATCTCTGTTGTATCCTTTGATATGGAGAGTGGCATAAAACTGAAGCAGAAGCTCTTCGTTCCAGTGCTCTTCATCAGTCACAAATGGCAGCAGACCCACTTGCCTGAAGCAATCCAGTGCTTCCTCAAGGCATGGCAGACCAGCAATGGCTTCAACCTCAAGGCGCTTGTGAGGGAAGATGCGACCTTGGTTGTATAAGATGCATGAATAATAACTGCACTGAGAATAGCTCCAGAACCTGTCTGATATAATCCTTTCCCTTGAATAGGGGTTCTTGGAGCTATTAAAAAATGTGTTGTCTGCCTTGAAGCTGTTTATATCAAAGGAGCCAGGTGCTGCTGCAGGACCTGGGAACCTTGGAAGCCTTGGAACTGGCTTCTGGACATGAGGCATGTGCTCTATGTGATAATCAAACTGTGGACCTGCAGCAGACTCAGGAACTGAAGTGTCTGGCTCAGTTGCTTCGCTGTCCGCTGAAGCATTTGGTGGGGCGGGCTCCACATTGGCTTCAGTGTTTGTAGTTGTATGGACAACCTCAGGCACTTTCTCCTGGAGAAATGCATCTTGATGGAGCGAGGAAGTGGGTTCTGGAGGTGCTTCTTCATTGTCTTCGGCTGATGCAGCCGGAATTTCTGCAGACTGGACTTGAGGCCATGGACCTTTGCGAAGCCTACGGAACGCAGACGACGCTTTTGGTGTCGGAGTGGGCTGGGCCTCAAGGTCTTCTTCCTCCTGAGGGCGATCCGCCCATGATTCATCTTGTGCCATTGGCGTCAGAGGACGACCAATACTGATGAGTTCGCTTGTTTCAAGCTGAGGAAGAGCTGCATCATCTTGCACATTGTCCTGATGACCAATGTCTTCAGCAGCTATTGGGTCGGCTGCTGGAATATCTTCAGCGTCAGGAGCCTCTGTGGGAGCAGGCTCATGAACTGTCAGTCTTCTTTCTGCATTGGGGTGAATGACAGAAAGGGGTTCAACCATCAAGGGCTCTGTGGGAGCAGCCCTAGATTTCTTGGTCTTGCGCTTCTTTTTGCTGGGGGCAGTAGGAGAGGCTTCAGAGCTCTTCCTTTTTCTGGCTTCAGCTTCTGCAGCTCTTGTCTTCTTTATCTCTGAAGCTGTTGACCGGCTCTTTGGCTTCGAGCCAGTCATGGCGGTTGGGAAGACAATCGGAGTTGCTGCATGTCCTGATGCCTCTGGTTCACTCACAGCAGACTGCTTCTTCTTCTTTGCGGCCATCCTTGGGTCGATGCCAGGATGCCCAAGTGCCTTACGCTTTTCAGCCTCGTTGTAGGCTTGAACGCATTTTTCTGCCAAAGACTTCATCCTTTCACGCGAGCCCTGAGCTTCAGCACGCTTCTTCAGAAAGTTTTCTTTGAGCTCATGCAGCATGATTTTAAAGCTCCTCACTTCCTGCACGCTGAGGCTGGCCATGTGCTGCTTGAACTTAGCCTTTTCGTGATCAATCTTCTGCTTCAGCTCAACAATGCGCTGAGCAATGGCCAGTTCTGAAGCAATTGCGCCTTGGAAGGCGACGCTGAGTCCAACAGGCAGCTGCAGATCATTGAAGCTTATGTCTGGTGAGTCAAACCATTCATCGATGAAGCTGTGGATGATGGCGACATCAAACAGAGGCAGATTGTTGAAGATTTCCGCTTCTTCCTTGCTTTTGATGAGCTGCTCTAGTGCGTCATCACCCAGATCCTCATCACTGGATAGATCAATGGCTTCACTGCGCAGAATGGCAGCAGCAGTGAGCTCTTTGCCTGTTTGTTGTTGGGGCTCCTTTTCCTTCAGGGGCTTGGAGACGCGGGATACGTCTTCAGACTGCACACTGACTTCAGGAGGTGCAGTTTTCAATGGCTTCGCCCTTGAGATTTTTGAGGCAAGGGCCGGCTTTGAAGCTTTTGGTTTCTTCATTTGCTTTGGCTTCGGCACATTAGGAGCTTCATCAGACTCATAATCAGCTAGAGGGTCATTCACAGCAGTCCCTTGGACTAAGATGTGGGTGATCAGGCCCTCAAGATTGGAAAACGGACCGATGATATTGGGTTCCGCGTCGCGTGTGCCATCTGCTCTTGGTGAGGAGGGACCAGGGTTGAAGTCAAGCCCAAATTTCTTCTTGTTTAGCTTCGCTGACTGTTGGGCAAACTGAAAGTTGCGCTTGAAGAGATTGTCGTCACGACACCAGAGAAGTGACGACGGATGAGCATCTTCAGGCTGTGGTCCCCGGACCATGCATGGGTAGAAGCCTTGAGCAATGGCTTCATCTCTGGTCCTGGGTACAAGGTTCTTGTATAAGATATCCCCCCATGGACTCTTGATAGCATTCTTTTCAGCATACTCCTGGGTGACGAAGCGGTATTTGAACCACTGTTCTGCCCAATAGCGTTGAATCCATTGGATTCGGGTCTTGCGCTGCCCATAGCTCTCTTCTGGATCTGTTTTGTACATTTCTGCCAAGTCTTCAGGCAGATCCTTAGAAGTTCCCTCGCGTCTCTGTCTGCCCCCCCTTTCTTGCCGCTGCTACTGAATCCATAAATTTTAGCTTGAAAGGCTTCAAAACTTTCAAAGGCTTCAAAGGCTTTCCTTTTCTGGACCAACAGGAACTGGCTTCAGGAGAGTTTATGTGATACTGTAGGAATTCTGCAAATGAATGCAGACTATGAGAACCGAAGGATTCCCCCACGGACATGTACCTGTGACAGCATTAAGGTGCGAGGGAAGGGGAAGAGGTCATATGCATTCTCAGAAGGTTTTGAAGATTAATCAGTTTAGAAGACATTGACCTCATTGTGCGAAGACATTCACTTATAGATAAGAAGTTGGTTCCAGATTTGTACGAACCCTTAGATCAGTACAAGTGAGGAATCTAACTACTTTTTGAAGCACAAGTGAATATACTAGGCATGTTATGAGATGCAGTGAGAGATCTAACTAGTGTGAAGAGAAACTTCTTATGGTAGAAAGTGACAGAACCGTGAGATCAAAAGAAGTTGTAAAAAGAAGTTTTATTTACCACACTGGAACTGCTAGACGGAAGGAAGTTGATGCCGAGCAGTTCAGTCCTCCGTGCCCTAACTTGGCGACGAAAAACACCTACGGCGACGGCGGAGAGGACGATGTCCGCGGTCGGCGTGAGGACGGCGTTGGAGAGGTTGCGGCAGCAAAGCGCTTCGTCTCCGGCGTCGTCGAGTGCTAGCGGTGGCGCTAGGGTTCGTGCGAGGGTGGAAGAAGGAGATAATGACCGCAGTAAGTGTGAATTTATAGACTCAGGGGCGGCACTGTGCTATTACGCAGGTGCCCCTGGCGGTTCGTATTTGAGGAACGCGTGGCCAGTTAGCGGAAGTTTGGGGTTTGTTCCACGTCCCACGCACGCCTAAATTGTCGGGCGGTCGTTCCTGCTTCTCCGAATTTTATGTGGAGGAATGAGCATTAAAAATGGATTTTATGGTTGTCTCTATATCTTCAGCTGACAAGGACGCAGTGAAGACATTCGACAGTTTCAATAGAATGCATATGACTTGGAGAGATAGAGTTAGAGATAGAAAGCATAGAGAGATTAGGGTCCGATCACATTCACTTAGTTCAGAAGATTCAACCAAGAAGACATAGCTATAAGTGAATGCTGTAGAGGACAGAACACTAGAGTATATATATCTATATAGTCAACGTAGTGAAGATAATCGTGAAGACATGTTGAGTTCGAAGCCAAACCAAATGTGAAGATATTACAAGGTAACGCCATGAGTGAAACACTTCAAAATGGAACGTTTGGTGGTGGCGTTACCCACCGTATAGGAAGTATTAGACCCAGACACGGCACACAATTATCGTGGCGCTCCGAAGTCAAATTCCATATTAATGTATTCACACTTAGGATGTATGTCTTCATTGATTGAAGATATACTTTACTTTGTGTGTTGCACATCTAAGTCATCAATATGCATAAGTGTTAGGATGTGTGCCTGATCACAGGACATTTGAGGATTCCAAGATATTTAGCTCACACCGTAACTTGCAAAACCTCTTCTCATCCAAGGGCTTGGTGAAGATATCTGCCAATTGCTCTTCAGTGTTGACGTGTATGATATCAATGTCTTCCTTTACAACATGATCTCTGAGAAAGTGATGACGAATTTCAATGTGCTTTGTCTTCGAGTGCTGAACTGGGTTGTTGGCGATCTTGATGGCGCTTTCGTTGTCGCAGTAAAGTGGCACTTGCTTCAGATGAATGCCATAGTCCTTGAGTGCTTGCTTCATCCACAGAAGCTGAGCGCAGCAAGATCCAGCAGCAATGTATTCAGATTCAGCAGTGGAGAGAGATACATAGTTCTGCTTCTTTGAAGACCAACATACAAGTGATCGTCCCAGAAAGTGACATGTGCCTGATGTAGACTTGCGATCAACCTTGTCACCAGCATAATCAGCATCCGAAAATCCAACCAAATCGAACTCTGAGCCCTTTGGATACCATAATCCTAGAGTTGGGGTGTGAGCCAAATATCGAAGAATTTGCTTCACAGCTAAGTGATGCGATTCCTTTGGTGCCGCTTGAAATCGAGCACACATGCAAACACTAAGCATAATATCTGGCCTAGATGCACATAAATAAAGCAAAGACCCAATCATGGAGCGGTATACCTTTTGATCAAACTCTTTACCATTGTCGTCAGGACCCAGATGATGTTTGGCTGGCATTGGTGTTGTGAAGCCTTTGCAGTCTTGCATACCGAACTTCTTCAGGCAATCTTTGAGATACTTCTCTTGAGATATGAAGATGCCATTGCGTTGTTGGCGTATTTGAAGACCAAGGAAGAACTTCAGCTCCCCCATCATGGACATCTGATATTGCTCTTGCATCATATATCCAAACTCTTCACTGTACTTCTGATTGGTGCAGCCGAAGATAATGTCATCCACATATATTTGGCACACAAACAGTTCACCATCATATGTCTTCGTGAAAAGAGTGGGATCCAGGGAACCAGGTATGAAGCCTTTGCTCTTCAGAAAGTACTTGAGTGTGTCATACCAGGCCCTAGGAGCTTGTTTGAGGCCATATAGTGCCTTGTTGAGCTTGTATACCATGTCAGGATGTTTTGGATTTTCAAAGCCAGGTGGCTGTGCAACATACACTTCTTCTTCAATCTTGCCATTGAGAAAGGCACTTTTCACATCCATTTGATATAGAAGTATGTTATGATGATTTGCATATGCCAGCAGTATGCGTATAGCTTCAAGCCTTGCCACAGGAGCAAATATTTCATCGAAGTCAATGCCCTCCACTTGAGTATATCCTTGAGCAACAAGACGAGCTTTGTTTCTGACAACTTGACCATGCTCATCTTGCTTGTTGCGGTATATCCATTTGGTGCCTATTATGTTGTGCTTCCGTGGATCAGGACGCTTAACCAGTTCCCATACATTATTCAGCTCAAATTGTTGAAGTTCTTCTTGCATAGCTTGAATCCATTCAGGTTCCATGAAGGCTTCTTCAACTTTCTTGGGTTCTGATATTGATACGAATGCGAAGTGCCCACAGAAATTTGCTAGCTGAGTTGCCCTTGAACGAGTGAGTGGACCAGGTGCATTGATGCTGTCGATTATTCTGTCAATCTGCACTTCATTTGCAACACGAGGATGTATAGGGCGAAGTCTTTGCTCTTGCTGATCTGTATTGTTGTTGGGAGGAATGTCTTCAGGTTGAGCAATGTCTTCATGTTGATCAGGTGCTGAGATGATAAGTTCTTCTTCAGGATGAGCTTCAGACGGTATAATCTCTCCAGTTCCCATAAGCTTGATTGACTCACTGGCTGGAACTTCATCTAGCACATTGGTAGTTGCTCTCTTTGTGAACCATTTGTCTCATCAAACCACACATCCACTGTTTCAACTACTTTGTAATGGAAGAGATTGAAGACTTTGTAGGAGTGTGAATCCTTTCCATATCCTAGCATAAAGCCCTCATGTGCTTTAGGTGCAAATTTTGAAGTGTGATGTGGGTCCTTGATCCCGCACCTTGAGCCAAATACTCTGAAGTAACTGACATTTGGCTTTTTGCCAGTTAGGAGTTCATAAGACGTCTTGTTTAGAAGCTTGTGAAGATAAACACGATTGATTGTATGGCATGCAGTATCAATGGCTTCAGTCCAGAATTTTCTTGGAGTCCTGTATTCATCTAGCATTGTTCTGGCCATCTCAATGAGTGTTCTGTTCTTGCGTTCAACGACGCCATTCTGCTGTGGCGTGTATGGAGCTGAGAATTCATGTGTGATACCCAAGGTATCCAGATATGTATCAAGGCCAGTGTTCTTGAATTCAGTGCCATTATCACTTCTGATGTGCTTTATCTTGGCGTCAAAATTGTTCATAGCTCGATTGGCGAAGCGTCTGAAGACATCCTGCACTTCAGTCTTGTACAGGATTATGTGCACCCAAGTGTATCTAGAGTAATCATCAACAATGACGAAGCCATAGAGGCAAGCAGAAGTAGTGAAAGTTGAGTAGTGAGTGGGACCGAACAGATCCATGTGGAGCAGTTCGAAGGGTTGTGTAGTAGTCATGATTGTCTTCGAAGGATGTTTTGCCCTTGTCATCTTTCCTGCTTCACAGGCACCGCATAAGTGATCTTTCTTGAACTTGACGCCTTCGATGCCTATGACATGCTTCTTCTTCACAAGGGTGTGGAGGTTCCTCATGCCAGCATGCCCAAGCCTGATGTTTGGCCCTCGTCATCTTCCCTGCTTCACAGGCACCGCATAAGTGGTCTTTCTTGAACTTGACGCCTTCGATGCCTATGACATGCTTCTTCTTCGCAAGGGTGTGGAGGTTCCTCATGCCAGCATGCCCAAGCCTCCGATGCCAAAGCCAGCATTCTGAAGCTTTTGCAAGAAGACATACTGCAAGTTGTGGTCCTGCTGAGAAATCTACCACGTACAAATCACCTTTCCGATACCCTTCAAACACTAGAGATTTGTCAGATTCCATTAGTACCAAGCAACGATATTTTCCAAACATTACGATCATATTCAAATCGCAAAGCATTGAGACAGACATTAAGTTGAAGCCAAGGGATTCAACAAGCATGACTTTATCCATGTGTTGATCCTTTGAGATTGCAACTCTACCTAGACCGAATACCTTACTTTTACCAGTGTCAGCAAATGTGATGTGGCTCTTGTCGGATGGACGTAATGTTGAGTCCATAAGAAGGCTTCTTTTGCCAGTCATGTGATTTGTACACCCACTGTCAATAATCCATTCTGAAGACTTTGAAGTCACTGGTGTCGTACCCTA
This sequence comes from Triticum urartu, assembly GCF_056163025.1. Classification (NCBI taxonomy): domain Eukaryota; kingdom Viridiplantae; phylum Streptophyta; class Magnoliopsida; order Poales; family Poaceae; genus Triticum; species Triticum urartu. The sequence goes on along the minus strand of NC_141875.1, from coordinate 608,829,009 downwards.
CAGTGTAGTTAGGGGTTAGGCTTCACGAAGGGTATTGTGAAGCATAAACATTTGACGAACCAGTGGGTTATGAAAACTTAGATCCAGATTAGGATTAATAGGGAGAGTAGCATGCGATTCAGGAACGAAGTACATAATGATGCCATTCAGGCATTTTATCTTGCGCCCTACAAGATTTTTAAGGTCCCCAGCAATAGCATCAGAAGATTTTGCTTTTCTACTGGAGACCTTCCCCTGCAAAAGAGAGTTAAGCTTTCTTAACCACCCACATCTTCAAGGGTGGCTTAGAAGCAATAATTCTAAGTGCAGCATTTGAGAATTTTGGCTTTGAAGCCTTAGCAAACAGTCTATCAGGTGGACAGCAATACTCATAGGAATAAGCATAATAATTTTTGGTCATATGGACATGACGGTTTGATGAACCGCTCTCATATTCATATGTCTGAGTATGGTTTCCCTGCAAAACATTTGCGTTAGTGTGACTCAGATGAGTCCTCTGTTTGTATGAAGCCTTTGGACCGTATGAAGCCTTTGGTCTGAGGTTTGTCTTCTTCAAGTGAGGTGTCATGAAGACATTCACAGGAAGATTCTCCAGACACCTTTTCGGAACCCAGATCTTCTTCATAGGCGGTCCATTCCTGCAGTTAGTACCAATGTACCTGGCAAACACTTCACCATTCTGATTCTTAAACAGTATATAGTTTGCATCGAAGGATTCATCAATGATAATGGGGTTAGCACAGGTGAAGCCAGATAGATTGGATGGGTCTGCTGAAGGTTCCTTTGCAGCAACCCACCTGGTTTTGGGGTACTGCTCAGGTTTCCAGTAAGAGCCATCAGCATTCATTTTCCTTACGAACCCAACACCCTCTTTCCTCGGGTTTCGGTTCAGAATCTGCTTTTTGAGGACATCACATAGTGTCTGATGCCCTTTAAGACTTTTGTACATCCCTGTTTCAAGCAATGTCTTCAACCTAGCATTCTCATCAGCAATAGCAGTGGTATCCTCAGCAGAGGGGTTAGTTACCACATCAACAATTGAGGATATTGCAATAGTAGTGGCAGTGGAACATTCAGCAACAGAAGTAGCATTATCACGCTCAATGCATTTAAGACATGGTGGTTCAAATCCTTCCTGAGCAGGACTGATCTGTTCGGCGCGAAGTGACTCGTTTTCCTTTTGAAGATCTTCATGAGCCGCTCTCAATTTCTCAAGTTCTTGCTTCCTTTGAAGATAATCATAGGAAAGCTTTTCATGAGTTGTTGAGAGAGTATCAGGACGATCTTCAAGTTCTTGATACTTAACGTGAAGGTTTTTTATGTCTTCAATTAAGGATTCAGATCGAGTCATTTCAGCACCCAACAGATCATCGCTTTTGTCTAACAGTTTTTGAATATGTTCCATAGCTTTCTGTTGTTCAGTTGCAATTTTAGCAAGTGTTTTGTAGCTGGGTTTTGAATCACAGTCAGAGTCATCGTCACTAGATGTTTGATAGCGAGTAGTGCGTGTGTTTACCTTGGCACCGCGTGCCATGAAGCAGTAGGTAGGAGTGGAGTCGTTCTTGTCATTTGCGTCGGTGTCGGTGATGCAGTCATTGTCTTCAGTGTTGAAGATGGACTTGGCGACGTATGCTGTAGCCAGACTCGCAATGCCAGAATTAGACTCCTCCTCAGACTCCACCTCTGCCTCCTCAGATGCGGACTCCTCCTCTGAATCCATCTCCTTTCCAACAAACGCACGTGCCTTGGCAGATGAGCTCGTCTTGTGTGATGAAGACTTTGATGAAGACTTGGAAGAAGACTTTGAGTATTTCTTCTTCTTCTTGTCGTCAGAATCATATTCCTTGCTCTTCTTCTTCCTTCTGTTCTCATTGTCCCACTGTGGACATTCAGAGATGAAGTGTCCAGTTTTCTTGCACTTGTGACATGTTTTCTTCTTGTAGTCATGAGCAGAAGCTTCATCATTCCTTGAGCTTGATCGTGAAGATTTTCTGAAGCCTTTCTTCTTGGTGAATTTTTGGAACTTCTTCACTAGCATTGCAAGTTCCCTTCCAATGTCTTCAGGATCATCAGAACTGCTGTCAGATTCTTCTTCAAATGAGGAAACAGCTTTTGCCTTCAAGGCACGAGTTCGCCCATAGTTTGGACCGTAGATATCTCTTTTCTCAGAAAGCTAAAACTCATGTGTGTTGAGCCTCTCAAGTATGTCAGATGGATCGAGTGTTTTGAAATCAGGACGTTCTTGAATCATTAGGGCCAGGATGTCAAACGAACTATCAAGTGATCTCAGCAGCGTCTTGAAAATTTCATGTTTGGTGATCTCAGTGGCGCCGAGGGCTTGAAGCTCATTTGTGATGTCAGTGAGCCGGTCAAATGTGTGCTGGACATTCTCATTGTCATTTCGCTTGAAGCGGTTGAAGAGATTGCGAAGGACACTGATTCTTTGATCTCTCTGAGTTGAGATGCCTTCATTGACCTTGGAGAGCCAGTCCCAAACCAGCTTGGATGTCTTCAAAGCACTCACACGGCCATACTGTCCTTTGGTCAGATGACCACAGATGATGTTCTTGGCAGTAGAGTCCAGTTGAACGAATTTCTTGACATCAGCAGCAGTGACACCTTCTCCAGCCTTGGGAACGCCGTTCTCGACGACATACCATAGGTCGACGTCAATGGCTTCAAGATGCATACGCATCTTATTCTTCCAGTAGGGATATTCAGTTCCATCGAAGACGGGGCACGCAGCGGAGACTTTGATTATCCCTGCAGTCGACATAGCTAAAAATCCAGGTGGTTAAACCGAATCACACAGAACAAGGGAGCACCTTTCTCTGATACCAATTGAAAGTGCGTTATATCGACTAGAGGGGGGGTGAATAGGCGATTTTTACGAAAGTCTTCAAAACGTGAGAGTTATGAAGACAAACAGCGAAGATTATGCCTATTACTATGCAGCGGAAGTTAGATTACACTGGGCCAGCCATGGTCATGTATTTAGTAGAGTGAAAGCACAATCACAAACTACTGCAGTGTAATAAGGATCAGGTTGGAAGAAGTTATGAAGCCAAACAGTTCATACATTCACGTTGTGAAGACTAAAGATAAAGCAAGCATGCAATGGCTTCACAATGTGTAACAGTAAGAAGAGGAAGTGAAGATGAAACCAGTGACTCGTTGAAGACAATGATATGTTGGACCAGTTCCAGTTGCTGTGACAACTGTACGTCTGGTTGGAGCGGCTAGGTATTTAAACCTTAGGACACACAGTTCCGGACACCCAGTCCTGAACACACAGTTCAGGACACCAAGTCCTCACCGTATTCTCCTTGAGCTAAGGTCACTTAGTCCTCGCTCAATCACTCTGGTAAGTCTTCAAGGTAGACTCCCAAACCTTCACAGACTTCGTTCAATGGCAATCCACAATGTCTCTTGGATGCTCTGAACGCGACGCCTAACCGTCTGGAGGATTCACAGTCCCCAAGTGTAATAAGTCTTCAGATCACACAGACACGAAGACTTAAGTGATGCCCAATTTACTCTGGCTCTGGGTGGTTAGGGCTTTTCTCCTCACTGGAAATTTTCTCTCAAAGGCTTCGAGGTGGGTTGCTCTCAACGACAAAAGCCGTGCACTGAAATCTGAGCAGCCAACCGTTTATGGTTGTGGGGGTGGGCTATTTATAGCCACTTGGCAACCCGACCTGATTTGTCCGAAATGACCCTGGGTCACTAAGGAACTGACACATGTCTCAACGGTCAGATTTCGAACTCTCATGGCAACTTTACTTGGGCTACAAGCAAAGCTGACTTGTCCGGCTCTGGACAAGATTCGCTCTCATTGTCTTCACTCGAAGACATAGGTTTTTGATTTAGGCATCACTTCAGTCATTCTGACTGGTTCTCCTGGACCCCACTTAACAGTACGGTGGTTCCTATGACTCAACACAAAATAAAAGGAACTACGAAAGATCTAAGTCTTCGAGCTCCATAGGCTTCATAACGTGTCTTCTTTTGTCATAGTCTTCAATGTGAATATCTTCATATACCACCTTTGTCTTCAATGTCTTCATACATTTTTAGGGGTCATCTCTGGTAGTAAAACCGAATCAATGAGGGACTTCTACCTGTGTTTTCCTGCAATTCTCACAAACACATTAGTCCCTCAACTAGGTTTGCCGTCAATACTCCGAAACCAACTAGGGGTGGCACTAGATGCACTTACAGTCTCTTTCCGGCGGTGTCCGGGAAGTGAACACGGTGTTGGAGTTATGCTTGACGTAGGTTGTTCTAGGATCACTTCTTGATCATAGTTTCTCGATCGTGCTTTGCCTTCTCTTCTCGCTCTCATTTGCGTATGTTAGCCACCATATATGCTAGTCGCTTGCTACAGTTCCACCTCATACCTTTACCTTACCCATAAGCTTAAATAGTCTTGATCGCGAGGGTGCGAGATTGCTGAGTCCCCTTGGCTCACAGATACTTCCAAAACCAGCTTGCAGGTGCCGTTGAACCGTGCAGATGACGCAACCAAGCTCAAGGAGGGGCTCGATGAAGATCTTGTCCTTTGTGTTGTTTCGTTCTAGTTGTTCAGTAGTGGAGCCCAGTTGGGGTCGACCGGGGACCTTGTCGCATTTGGGGTTTCTTCTTTTATTTTGGGTTCCGTAGTCGGACCTTGATTGTATCTGGATGTTGTAATGCTTTATTCATGTATTTGTGTGAAGTGGCGATTGTAAGCCAACTATGTATCTCTTTCCCTTATGTATTACATGGGTTGTGTGAAGATTACCTCACTTGCGACATTGCTTTCAATGCGGTTATGCCTCTAAGTCGTGCTTCGACACGTAGGAGATATAGCCGCATCGAGGGCGTTACACGATGGCTCCACGATTAAGTCCTTTCACAAGGACATCTGCCGTGACAAACCCACGACAGGTATCATGATGGATGGCCTTGCGCATGTGTTGGCTTGGCTGGAGCGCACCGACCCTTCCCGGCCACGGAGCCACCTGAACTTAATCTTCGATTTTTCTTGGTACATTTTTGTACCATTAGGTCCTGGAAAGCCCCTCCACTAACAAAGTGGTGGGGCGATATAGCTTACAACAGAACCCAAAGGAAACATGAAATTAAGACAACTCATTGATTCTTACACGGAGGGTCCCAAACAAAAAGATAGAAACACAATCGGGTCCTTGTCAGCGTCTACCTGGATTAAACCTCGTCATCACCCTGGAGGAACCACTTGGGGCAAAAAAGTCACCAGGGCTGTAGCACTTGCACGCCATGGCCTCCAAACAAACGCTCAATATTCCTCCATTTGGTGGGACATGACGGGAGGAATAGGGTTGGCCACCTTTTGATCAGCAGAAATAGAGGAAGGTTAGTGAAGACCCGCTGCCATCTACGGGCGCCCCCACTCCACCATGATCTCCTCTACTGATGAGTGTTACCTCTCGACTAGGAAGGTGTTGCACCCGCAAGTGCAAGGGTTTGCAACAAGCATCAATTTTCCTCTAGTGACCTCAAGATTGATCGAACCAATAGGAGTTTGAGTACACAACTAATGACCAGCATCTGCACACGCAGATAGAATACTACATTGGCCCCCAATGAAACTAGTGACGTTGTCAATCTCACTCTCTTTGCTAGTTATAAGGAATTAAAAGTACAAGTGTATGGAAGTTGATTGCAAAAAGAAAGTAAAGTAAAGAGTAAACTGCGATGGAAAAATTATAATAAGAAGATGGACCGCGATCCATAGGTTAACTAGTGATTTCTATCCAAAAGATAGCATGGTATGGCGAACAAAATACAGTTGAACTTCGATAAAATTGCAATATTATGAGTATGAATATACATGGCATAATAAACATATGAGAGTCACGTATCAATATATGTAAACCGTTATCCAACGACATCTATAGCTAATACTCCACCCCAAGACTGCCATCTAGTATGCATCTCATAGTATTAAGTAAAAAACAGAGTATTGCATTAAGTATGATGACATGAAGTGAATGCTATATTGTCTTCACCATGTGTTCAAAGGACAACTACACAACCATCATTTTATCCCTAGTGGCAACAACACAATGCAAGTCTTTTCCACTTTCTATCACTGCGGTAGATTACTTGCAAGATTGAACCCAATTATCATATACAACTCCCTCTTGAAGATCAAACCCGATACTTGTCCAGAGAAAGAAGAATAGATCGAAGAGCATATATACGAATAATAATTATGCTGCAAAGAAGCCAAGTAGATTTCACAAGAATAAATGGATAAATTCGATCATAAAGTGACAATTCATCATATCCCTACAAACACACCAACAAGTTGCATTAGATGGATCGCAATCATGTAGGGTAGCTCATGCGACCTTTGTATTGAGAAACATGGGAGAAAAACCAACAAGCTATTAGTCAAAAGGAAACTACTCATGAGTGAGCATGATGAGCTTCAAGTTGATGGAGATGGACACCGTGATGATTTCTCCCTCTGGCAGAGTACCGGAAAAGGCTCCAGATGGGATCATCATGGAACAGTGAGGTTTGGCAATGGAAATGGAAGAACTTCGATATAATTAGGGTTTTTAGGGACGCTTCTCCACCTCACCTCGGAATGGCTCACCGGAAATAGATGATTCCGTGTCGGTCGGCTATGTGGTTACTTGCATTGATCTCAATGCCACACCATTGGCCGGCCTGTCCATCGGGACGCAGAGGAAGCGCCCGTGCTTCCCGACCAACTTACCCAATGCCAGCAACTTGTTTGATGGAATGCCGACCCCAATGCCGAATGACCCGAACTACTTTGATGATCTCATGTAGGAGATGATCAATGAGAGTGACCAAGGGGATGGTGGCAAAGACACTCAAGGCCAAGAGACCGAAGGCCAAGAGAGTGTCGACTTCGAGGAAGAGCCATTATTTAAGGAGGAGCTATCTCATCAAGCCTGGTCACAAAAGAGGCGGCAAAACATGAGGACTGGAGCATACATGGAGGATGAGGACAAGTTGTTTTGCGAGGCTTGGATGGAAATTGGACAATATCCCAAAACCGGCGCCAAGCAAAATGGTTCAACATTTTGGAAGAGGGTCCATGATTTCTTTCATGAACATAGGAAGTTTGAGCCATGCAAATTTGAGAATGACCGGAGTGACGTGTCACTTAAAAAGAGGCGGGGCTTCATCCAGTTGGAGTGCAACAATTTTTGTGGCTCCGATGATCATGTCGTTGCGTGGTCCATGAGTGGCATTGGCATCAAGGACTTGGTATATTATTCGTTCCCCTCTTCATATGAGCACATACCGTCCTCCTATGCATAAAATATATCTTGTTGGTTTCATCTATATATGTAGGTGTTTCAAGCTTTGAAAACCTTAATGGGTGAACATGGGGTCAAACCATTTACCTTGACCCATTGTTGGATGAAAATCAACGAGTGCCCAAAGTGGAAGGACCAATATGTGGCCCAAAAAAGGTGGGGGGTCATTGGTCATCGACCCAAGTGAGAAGAGACGAGCGAGAAGACCAACTCCAAGGTGGATACAAAGTGTGATGCTTCGAGACCTTCCTTGCAAGAAACTTTGAAGTGGTTCATAGCCCAAAAGGAGGTGTCAAGTGAGAAGGGGGAAGAGAGGAAGTTCCAAGAGAAAGAGGAGGCCATGAAGAACTTATTTGACCTATAAAAGAAGAAGCTCGAGATCGATGACGCTAATGCTCGGCCAAGAGCCAAGGAAGTGAAGGTGAAGCAAAAGCAGGTGGAGCTCGCACTAATCTTCAAGGAAGTGGAGATCATGGTGGCCAACTTGAGCAACATGCCCCCCAAAAAGTGGGTTTGGTTTGAGAGGAAACAAAAGTTCATGATGGATTGAGATGCGTAATCATGGCAGAGATGCATGAACTATAGTCGTGGCACTTGCGGGGCTCGTGCGATTTTATTTTGGTGCAATGTTGTATGTCGACATGACATACGGTACAATGCAAAAAAATGCTAGATTTATTTTGCTAAATCTACTTGCTATGTTTGATGGGAAAAACAGACGGGGCATACCAAATGGGTCGCCCTGTTGGGCGCACTGCCCAGAAAAGCGCTAACAGGGGGCGGATGTCGCCCCTCCTAGTGACCCAAACAGACAAAAAATGGACAAATTCCGTGTCTGTTTGGGCCGGTCGGTTGGAGTTGCCCTAAACTGTTAGGGAACGTAGTAATTTCAAAAAAAATTCCTACGCACACGCAAGATCATGGTGATGCATAGCAACGATAGGGGAGAGTGTCATCCACGTACCCTCGTAGACCGTTAAGCGGAAGCGTTATGACAACGCGGTTGATGTAGTCGTACGTCTTCACGATCGACCGATCCTTAGTACCAAATGTACGGCACCTCCGCATTCAGCACACGTTCAGCTCGGTGACGTCGCGCGAACTCAAGATCCAGTAGAGCTCGGGGAAGAGTTTCGTCAGCACGACGGCGTGGTGACGATGTTGATGAAGCTACCATTGCAAGGCTTCGCCTAAGAACCGCTACAGTATGACCGAGGTGGATTATGGTGGAGGGGGGCACCGCACACGGCTGGGAGAGATCAATGATCAACTTGTGTGTCTAGAGGTGCCCCCCTGCCCCTGTATATAAAGGAGCAAGGGGGAGGCCGGCCGGACCTAGAGGGCGCGCCAGGAGGAGGAATCCTCCTCCTAGTAGGAGTAGGATTCCCCTCTTTCCTACTCCAGGAGGGGGAAAGGAAGGGGGAGAAGGAGAAGGAAAGGGGGGCGTCACCCCCCCTCTCCTAGTCCAATTCGGACGAGAGGGGGAGGGGCGCGCGGCCTGCCCTGGCCGGCCCCCCTCTCTCTCCACTAGGGCCCAACAAGGCCCATTAACCCCCGGGGGGTTCCGGTAACCCCTCTGGCACTCCGGTAAAATCCCGATTTTACCCGAAACTCTTTCGATGTCCAAATGTAGGCTTCCAATATATCAATCTTTATGTCTCAACCATTTCGAGACTCCTCGTCATGTCCGTGATCATATCCTGGACTCCTAACTACCTTCGGTACATCAAAACATATAAACTCATAATACCGATCATCACAGAACTTTAAGCGTGCGGACCCTACGGGTTCGAGAACTATGTAGACATGACCGAGACATGTCTTCGGTCAATAAACAATAGCGGAACCTGGATGCTCATATTGGTTCCTACATATTCTACGAAGATCTTTATCGGTCAAACTGCATAACAATATACGTTGTTCCCTTTGTCATCGGTATGTTACTTGCCCGAGATTCGATCGTCGGTATCCCAATACCTAGCTCAATATCGTTACCGGCAAGTCTCTTTACTCGTTCCGTAATGCAACAACCCGCAACTAACTCATTAGTCACATTTTCTTGCAAGGCTTATAGTGATGTGTATTACCGAGAGCGCCCAGAGATACCTCTCCGACAATCGGAGTGACAAATCCTATTCTTGATCTATGCCAACTCCACAAACACCATCAGAGACACCTGTAGAGCACCTTTATAATCACCCAGTTAAGTTGTGACGTTTGGCAGCACACAAAGTGTTCCTCCAGTATTCAGGAGTTGCATAATCTCATAGTCATAGGAACATATATAAGTCATGAAGAAAGCAATAGCAGTAAACTTAAACGATCAAGTACTAAGCTAACGAAATGGGTCAAGTCAATCACATCATTCTCCTAATGATATGATCCCTTTGATCAAATAAAAACTCATGTCTATGGTTAGGAAACTTAACCATCTTTGATCAATGAGCTAGTCAAGTAGAGGCATACTAGTGACACTATGTTTGTCTATGTATTCACACATGTATTATGTTTCCGGTTAATACAATTCTAGCATGAATAATAAAAATTTATCATGAAATAAGGAAATAAATAATAACTTTATTATTGCCTCTAGGGCATATTTCCTTCAGTCTCCCACTTGCACTAGACCCAATAATCTAGATTACAAAGTAATGATTCTAACACCCATGGAGTCTTGGTGATGATCATGTTTTGCTCGTGGAAGAGGCTTAGTCAGCGGGTCTGCAACATTCATATCCGTATGTATCTTGCATATCTCTATGTCTCCCACCTGGACTTGATCCCGGATGGAATTGAAGCGTCTCTTGATGTGCTTGGTTCTCTTGTGAAATCTGGATTCCTTTGCCAAGGCAATTGCACCAGTATTGTCACAAAAGATTTTCATTGGACCCGATGCACTAGGTATGACACCTAGATCGGATATGAACTCCTTCATTTGCTGCTTCCGAAGCAGCTATGTACTCCGCTTCATACATAGATCCCGCCACGACGCTTTGTTTAGAACTGCTCCAACTGACAGCTCCACCGTTCAATATAAACACGTATCCGATTTGCAATTTAGAATCATCCAGATCAGTGTCAAAGCTTGCATTGACGTAACCATTTACGACGTGCTCTTTGTCACCTCCATAAACGAGAAACATATCCTTAGTCCTTTTCAGGTATTTCAGGATGTTCTTGACCGCTGTCCAGTGATCCACTCCTGGATTACTTTGGCACCTCCCTACTAAACTAATAGCAAGGCACACATCAGGTCTGGTACACAGCATTGCATACATGATAGAGCCTATGGTTGAAGCATAGGGAACACTTTTCATTTTCTCTCTATCTTCTGCAGTGGTCGGACATTGAGTCATACTCAACTTCACACCTTGTAACACAGGCAAGAACCCTTTCTTAGCTTGATCCATTTTGAACTTCTTCAAAACTTTATCAAGGTATGTGCTTTGTGAAAGTCCAATTAAGCGTCTTGACCTATCTCTATAAATCTTGATGCCTAATATATAAGCAGCTTCACCGAGGTCTTTCATTGAAAAACCCTTATTCAAGTATCCTTTTATGCTATCCATAAATTCTATATCATTTCCAATCAATAATATGTCATCCACATATAATATTAGAAATGTTACAGAGCTCCCACTCACTTTCTTATAAATACAGGCTTATCCAAAAGTCTGTATAAAACCATATGCTTTGATCACACTATCAAAACGTTTATTCCAACTCCAAGAGGCTTGCACCAGTCCATAAATGGATCACTGGAGCTTGCACACTTTGTTAGTACCCTTTGGATCGATAAAACCTTCAGGTTGCATCATATAAAACTCTTCTTCCAGAAATCCATTCAGGAATGCTGTTTTTACATCCATTTGCCAAATTTCATAATCATAAAATGCGGCAGTTGCTAACATGATTCAGACGAACTTAAGCATTGCTATGGGTGAGAAGGTCTCATCGTAGTCAACTCCTTGAACTTGTTCAAAACCTTTTGCAACAAGTCGAGCTTTGTAGACAGTAACATTACCGTCAGCGTCAGTCTTCTTTTTGAAGATCCATTTATTCTCGATGGCTTGCCGATCATCGGGCAAGCCTACCAAAGTCCACACTTTGTTCTCATACATGGATCACATCTCAGATTTCATGGCTTCAAGCCATTTTGCGGAATCTGGGCTCATCATCGCTTCCTCATAGTTCGTAGGTTCGTCATGGTCGAGTAACATGATCTCCAGAACAGGATTACCGTACCACTCTGGTGTGGATCTTACTCTGGCTGACCTACGAGGCTCAGTAGTAACTTGATCTAAAGTTTCATGATCATCATCATTATCTTCCTCACTAATTGGTGTAGGTGTCACAGGAACTGGTTTTTGTGATGAACTACTCTCCAATAAGGGAGCAGGTACAGTTACCTCATCAAGTTCTACTTTCCTCCCACTCACTTCTTTCGAGAGAAACTCCTTCTCTATAAAGTATCCATTCTTAGCAACGAATGTCTTGCCTTCGGATCTATCATAGAAGGTGTACCCAACAGTTTCCTTTGGGTATCCTATTAAGACACATTTCTCCGATTTGGGTTTGAGTTTACCAGGTTGAAGCCTTTTCACATAAGCATCGCAGCCCCAACCTTTAAGAAACGACAACTTTAGTTTCTTGCCAAACCACGGTTCATAAGGCGTCGTCTCAACGGATTTCGATGGTGCCATATTTAACGTGAATGCAGCTGTCTCTAAAGCATAACCCCAAAACGATAGCGGTAAATCAGTAAGAGACATCATAGATTGCACCATATCTAGTAAAGTATGATTACGACGTTCGGACACACCATTACTCTGTGGTGTTCCGGGCGGCGTGAGTTGCGAAACTATTCCACATTGTTTCAAATGTAAACCAAACTCGTAAGTCAAATATTCTCCTCCACGATCAGATCGTAGAAACTTTATTTCTTGTTACAATGTTTTTCCACTTCACTCTGAAATTCTTTGAACTTTTCAAATGTTTCAGACTTATGTTTCATTAAGTAGATATACCCATATCTGCTCAAATCATCTGTGAAGGTGAGAAAATAACGATACCCGCCGCGAGCCTCAACATTCATCGGACCACATACATCAGTATGTATGATTTCCAACAAATCTTTTGCTCGCTCCATTGTTCCGGAGAATGACGTTTTAGTCATCTTGCCCATGAGGCATGGTTCGCAAGTACCAAGTGATTCATAATCAAGTGATTCTAGAAGTCCATCAGTATGGAGTTTCTTCATGCGCTTTACACCAATATGACCCAAACGGCAGTGCCACAAATAAGTTGCACTATCATTATCAACTCTGCATCTTTTGGCTTCAACATTATGAATATGCGTATCATTACTATCGAGATTCAACACAAATAGACCACTCTTCAAGGGTGCATGACCATAAAAGATATTACTCATATAAATAGAACAACCATTATTCTCAGATTTAAATGGATAACCGTCTCGCATCAAACAAGATCCAGATATAATGTTCATGCTTAACGTTGGTACCAAATAACAATTATTCAGGTCTAAAACTATTCCCAAAGGTAGATGTAGAGGTAGTGTGCTGACGGCGATCACATCGACTTTGGAACCATTTCCCACGCGCATCGTCACCTCGTCCTTAGCCAGTCTTCGCTTAATCCGTAGTTCCTGTTTCGAGTTGCAAATATTAGCAACAGAACTAGTATCAAATACCCCAGTGCTACTGCGAGCTCTAGTAAAGTACACATCAATAAAATGTATATCACATATACCTTTGTTCACCTTGTCATCCTTCTTATCCGCCAAATACTTGGGGCAGTTCCGCTTCCAGTGACCAATCCCTTTGCAGTAGAAGCACTCAGTCTCAGGTTTAGGTACAGACTTGGGTTTCTTCTCTTGAGCAGCAACTTGTTTGTCGTTCTTCTTGAAGTTCCCTTTCTTCTTCCCTTTACCCTTTTTCATGAAACTGGTGGTCTTGTTGACCATCAACACTTGATGCTCCTTCTTGATTTCTACCTCCGCATCCTTTAGCATTGCAAAGAGCTCGGGAATCGTCTTATCCATCCCTTGCATATTATGGTTCATCATGAAGCTCTTGTAGCTTGGTGGCAGTGATTGAAGAACTCTGTCAATGACACTATCAATCGGAAGATTAACTCCCAGCTGAGTCAAGTGATTATGGTACCCAGACATTCTGAGTATATGTTCACTGATATAACTATTCTCCTCCATCTTGCAGCTGTAGAACTTATTGGAGACTTTATATCTCTTAATCCGGGCATTTGCTTGAAATATTAACTTCAACTCCTGGAACATCTCATATGCTCCATGACGTTCAAAACGTCGTTGAAGTCCCGGTTCTAAGCCGTAAAGCATGACACACTGAACTATTGAGTAGTCATCAGCTTTGCTCTGCCAGATGTTCATAACATCTGGCGTTACTCCTGCACTGGGTTTGATACCCAGTGGTGCTTCCAGGACGTAATTCTTCTGTGCAGCAATGAGGATAATCCTCAAGTTACGGACCCAGTCCGTGTAATTGCTACCATCATCTTTCAACTTTGCTTTCTCAAGGAACACACTAAAATTCAACGGAACAACATCACACGCCATCTATCTACAATAACATAGACAAGCAAAATACTATTAGGTACTAAGTTAATGATAAATTTAAGTTCAGTTAATCATATTACTTAAGAACTCCCACTTAGATAGACATCCCTCTAATCATCTAAGTGATCACGTGATCCATATCAACTAAACCATAACCGATCATCACGTGAAATGGAGTAGTTTTCAATGGTGAACATCACTATGTTGATCATATCTACTATATGATTCACGCTCGACCTTTCGGTCTCAGTTTTCGGAGGCCATATCTGCATATGCTAGGCTCATCAAGTTTAACCCGAGTATTCTGCGTGTGTAAAACTGTCTTACACCCGTTGTAGATGAACGTTGAGCTTATCACACCCGATCATCACGTGGTGTCTCGGCACGACGAACTTTGGCAATGGTGCATACTCAGGGAGAACACTTTTACCTTGAAATTTAGTGAGAGATCATCTTATAATGCTACCGTCAAACAAAGTAGAATAAAAAGATGCATAAAGCATAAACATCACATGCAATCAATATAAGTGATATGATATGGCCATCATCATCTTGTGCCTTTGATCTCCATCTCCAAAGCATCGTCATGATCACCATCGTCACCGGCGCAACACCTTGATCTCCATCGTAGCATCGTAGCATCGTTGTCGTCTCGCCAACTATTGCTTCTACGACTATCGCTACCGCTTAGTGATAAAGTAAAGCAATTACAGGGTGATTGCATTGCATACATACAATAAAGCGACAACCATATGGCTCCCGCCAGTTGCTGATAACTCTGTTACAAAACATGATCATCTCATACAATAAATATAGCATCATGTCTTGACCATATCACATCACAACATGCCCTGCAAAAACAAGTTAGACGTCCTCTACTTTGTTGTTGCAAGTTTTACGTGGCTGCTACGGGCTGAGCAAGAACCATTCTTACCTACGCATCAAAACCATAATGATAGTTCGTCAAGTTAGTGATGTTTTAACCTTCTCAAGGACTGGGCGTAGCCACACTCGGTTCAACTAAAGTTGGAGAAACTGACACCTGCCAGCCACCTGTGTGCAAAGCATGTCGGTAGAACCAGTCTCACGTAAGCGTACGCGTCATGTCGGTCCGGGCCGCTTCATCCAACAATACCGCCGAACCAAAGTATGACATGCTGGTAAGCATTATGACTTGTATCGCCCACAACTCACCTGTGTTCTACTCGTGCATATAACATCTACGCAATAACCTGACTCGGATGCCACTGTTGGGGAACGTAGTAATTTCAAAAAGTTACCTACGCACACGCAAGATCATGGTGATGCATAGCAACGAGAGGGGAGAGTGTTGTCCACGTACCCTCGTAGACTGTTAAGCAGAAGCGTTATGACAACGCGGTTGATGTAGCCGTACGTCTTCACGATCGACCGATTCTCAGTACCGAACGTATGGCACCTCCGCGTTCAACACACGTTCAGCTCGATGACGTCCCGCGAACTAACGATCCAGTAGAGCTCAGGGAAGAGTTTCGTCAGCACGACGGCGTGGTGACGATGTTGATGAAGCTACCGTTGCAGGGCTTCGCCTGAGCACCGCTACAGTATGACCGAGGTGGGTTATTGATACGTCTCCAACGTATCTATAATTTTTGATTGTTCCATGCTATATTATATTATGTTTTGGACATTATTGGGATTTATTATACACTTTTATATTATTTTTTGGGACTAACCTATTAACCGGAGGCCCAGCCCAGAATTACTGTTTTTTTTTGCCTATTTTAGGGTTTCGCAGAAAAAGAATATCAAACGGAGTCCAAACGGAATGAAACCTTCGGGAACGTGATTTTAGGAACGAACATGATCCAGAGGACTTGGACCCTACGTTAAGACATCAACTAAGAGGCCACAAGGTAGGGGGCGTGCCTACCCCCCCTCGGCGCGCCCTCCACCCTCGTGGGCCTCCTGTTGCTCCACCGATGTACTCCTTCCTCCTATATATACCTACGTACCCTCAAACTACCAGATACGGAGCCAAAACCCTAATTCCACCACCGTAACTTTCTGTATCCACGAGATCCCATCTTGGGGCCTGTTCCGGAGCTCCGCCGGAGGAGGCATCGAACACGGAGGGCTTCTACATGAAAACCATAGCCCTTCCGATGAAGTGTGAGTAGTTTACCTCAGACCTACGGGTCCATAGTTATTAGCTAGATGTCTTATTCTCTATTTTTGGATCTCAATACAAAGTTCTCCCCCTCTCTTGTGGAGATCTATTCGATGTAATGTTCTTTTGCGGTGTGTTTGTTGAGACCGATGAATTGTGGGTTTATGATCAAGTTTATCTATAAACAATATTTGAATCTTCTCTGAATTCTTTCATGTATGATTGGTTATCTTTGCAAGTCTCTTTGAATTATCAGTTTGGTTTGGCCTACTAGATTGATCTTTCTTGCAATGGGAGAAGTGCTTAGCTTTGGGTTCAATCTTGCGGCGTCCTTTCCCAGTGACAGTAGGGGCAGCAAGGCACGTATTGTATTATTGCCATCGAGGATAACAAGATGGGGTTTATTTCATATTGCATGAGTTTATCCCTCTACATCATGTCATCTTGCTTAAAGTGTTACTCTGTTCTCTTGAACTTAATACTCTAGATGCATGCTGGATAGCGGTCGATGTGTGGAGTAATAGTAGTAGATGCAGGCAGGAGTCGGTCTACTTGTCTCGGACGTGATGCCTATATACATGATCATACCGAGATATTCTCATAACTATGCTCAATTCTGTCAATTTCTCAACAGTAATTTGTTTACCCGCCGTGAATACTTATGCTCTCGAGAGAAGCCACTAGTGAAACCTATGGCCCCCGGGTCTATCTTCCATCATATTAATCTTCCAATACTTAGTTATTTCCTTTGCCTTTTATTTTACTTTGCATCTTTATCATAAAAATACCAAAAATCTTATCTTATCATATCTATCAGATCTCACTCTTGTAAGTGACCGTGTAGGGATTGACAACCCCTTATCGCGTTGGTTGCGAGGATTTATTTGTTTGTGTAGGTACGAGGGACTCGTGTGTGGCCTCCTACTGGATTGATACCTTGGTTCTCAAAAACTGAGGGAAATACTTACGCTACTCTGCTGCATCACCCTTTCCTCTTTAAGGGAAAACCAATGCAAGTGCTCAAGAGGTAGCAGTTATGGTGGAGGGGGGCACCGCACACGACTGGGAGAGATCAATGATCAACTTGTCTGTCTAGAGGTGCCCCCTGACCCCGTATATAAAGGAGCAAGGGGGGAGGCCGGCCGGCCCTAGAGGGCGTGCCAGGAGGAGGAATCATCCTCCTAGTAGGAGTAGGATTCCCCTCTTTCCTACTCCTACTAGGAGGGGGAAAGGAAGGGGAGAAGGAGAAGGAAAGGGGGCGCCGCCCCCCCTCTCCTAGTCCAATTCGGACCAGAGGGGGAAGGGGCGCGCGGCCTGCCCTGGCCGGCCCCTCTCTCTCTCCACTAGGGCCCAACAAGGCCCATTAACCCCCGGGGGGTTCCGGTAACCCCTCCGGCACTCCGGTAAAATCCCGATTTCACTCGGAACTCTTCTGATGTCCAAATGTAGGCTTCCAATATATCAATCTTTATGTCTCGACCATTTTGAGACTTCTCGTCATGTCCTTGATCATATCCGGGACTCTGAACTACCTTCGGTACATCAAAACATATAAACTCATAATACCGATCGTCACAGAACTTTAAGAGTGCGGACCCTACGGGTTCGAGAACTATGTAGACATGACCGAGACATGTCTCCGGTCAATAACCAATAGCGGAATCTGGATGCTCATATTGGTTCCTACATATTCTATGAAGATCTTTATCGGTCAAACCGCATAACAATATACATTGTTCCCTTTGTCATCGGTATGTTACTTGCCCGAGATTCGGTCGTCGGTATCCCAATACCTAGCTCAATCTCGTTACCAGCAGGTCTCTTTACTCATTCTGCAATGCAACATCCCGTAACTAACTCATTAGTCACATTGCTTGCAAGGCTTATAGTGATGTGTATTACCGAGAGGGCCCATAGATACCTCTTCGACAATCGGAGTGACAAATCCTATTCTTGATCTATGCCAACTCCACGAACACCATCGGAGACACCTGTAGAGCACCTTTATAATCACTCAGTTACGTTGTGAAGTTTGGTAGCACACAAAGTGTTCCTCCAGTATTCGGGAGTTGCATAATCTCATAGTCATAGGAACATATATAAGTCATGAAGAAAGCAATAGCAGT
The DNA here is from genome assembly GCF_056163025.1 of Triticum urartu. Taxonomy (NCBI): domain Eukaryota; kingdom Viridiplantae; phylum Streptophyta; class Magnoliopsida; order Poales; family Poaceae; genus Triticum; species Triticum urartu. Next base: position 608,810,796 of record NC_141875.1, on the reverse strand, counting down.
AAACTTAAACGCTCAAGTGCTAAGCTAATGAAATGGGTGAAGTCAATCACATCATTCTCCTAATGATGTGATCCCGTTGATCAAATACAACTCATGTCTATGGTTAGAAAACTTAACCATCTTTGATCAATAAGCTAGTCAAGTAGAGGCATACTAGTGACACTATGTTTGTCTATGTATTCACACATGTATTATGTTTCCGGTTAATACAATTCTAGCATGAATAATAAACATTTATCATGAAATAAGGAAATAAATAATAACTTTATTATTGCCTCTAGGGCATATTTCCTTCATAAACAATTGTGTATCAGGTGGGGCAAATACAACTATGACAACTCCTGTAAAAATATGCCCTTCCAATAAGATCTGTACTGAACATCTGAATCGACAACGTGGCATTTGTTTCATCAATCCAGCATGCGTCATCAGAGCGGGACTACTGACCCTTGGAATTGTGCCACCGCAAATAAATAGGGGGCATAGATCTGATTTTAGAAGCTCAGCTGACAAATCCAGCGATAGAAAAAGCTTGGGCGCATCGAATTTGTTACCTGATCTTCTCACGAATGGATCCACAGTGAGGGGGGAGGGGGCAGGTGTGGCAGGACGGAGCGGCAAGATAGCAGCGAAGCATAGGAGGAGATGCTGAGGTCGCTAACTGCTACTCCTCGCGCAATAAGAAAATCGAGCGTCCACTGTTTGAAGTTTGACTACGGTACTCCTCACGCCGTCTACGCACCAATCGCAGCGCCATCGGGCGACCATGCAGTACCCGGTAGAAACCGGTTACGCTAGAAAATCTTTTCGCTAGGGTTGCCTCGAAATGCATGCCCTCATTTCAAGATTCATAGCCATCCTCCCAATGAGTCGATGAGCCCCAATGCTCTCTTGCCACTCTTCATTGGTGGTAGCTAGGGTTTCCGTTGGTGGAACCCCCAACACGGCCTCTGGCCTGAAGCGCAAGTATGAGTTCTTGTTCAATTGTGTGTCTACTTGTCTTGTCCCCAAGATCGTGGGGTGGTGAGAAACTTTGCTATTGACCTCATGTTGAGGATGCGCTCCTACCATGGAATTAGTATTGGATTTGCTATTTCACATCTAGATGTGAACTCACATCTAAATGCAGGGCCATTGGATCGTCTATCTTTAATATTCGTGCAAAAACTCGATGGTCTAGCTGCTGAGCTTGCTAGCTGCGCGTTGTCTCGCGTGCAGCCTATGTCCAGGTCATTGCTAGTACACGGTCGGCCCGTTGTTGGGTTTCACAAGTCTGTACTCCTTTTCTTTTTGACACAAGTCTGTTCTCCTGAAGGTTGTTCCTAGTGCGACGTCGTCTGCGTTTTTCCATTTCTTTTCACATGTATGTGCCATCACTCAGTTCTAGTTGTTGTTTTTTTCAAACTCCCATTTGACTTCTAGTATTCATTTTTTTGTTCATTTTTGTTTTATTTTTCCTGTTTCATTATTGTTTTAAATTATGTAGTATTTTAAATTCATCATTTTTGTTTTTATTTATATTTTCAGTTTTCACCTTTTTCATTTTTTTATTCTTCATTTATTCATTTAAAATTCATGAAATTGTTTTCACTTTGTCACATGTTCGCCTTAAATGTCGTGTAAATCTTGATTACAGTTTACTTTATCACGCGTGCTTTGTGTCGCGTAGTGTGTTTGGTGTCTACTTGTCGACTTGCTCGCATGTGCGTCTTTTGTTGGGTGTTTCCGCGGCGCGGTCTTTGATCCCATTTTGATCATGTTCGCACAAACTCGATCATGCATGTCCGTGTCAGCTTGTTCTTTTTTGTGGCGCGTCCTCTTGTCCTGTTTGTTTTGTGTTGTCGCATTTATTTTCACATGGCCCATATTATTTTGACCCCATATTCTCACTGACCGACCTTTGACCCCTATTATTTTGCCTGTATTTTATTTTTCATCCCAGTTATAGGTCCATCATTGACATGCAACTGGCCTGTAGTTTGTTTCATCCTAGTTACAAGTCAATTATTGACTCGCAACTGGGATCATAGTTTCGTAGTTGTCCCAGGTGCAAGTATGCCCTCAACTCGCAGCTGGAGTATGTATTTTTGTTTTTCATCCCAGTTTCAGGTCAATCATTGGCACACAACTCGACATGTAGTTTGTTTCATCCTAGTTGCAAGTCGACCCTTAACTTACAACTAGTCTCGTAGTTTTGTAGTTGTCTCGATTCCAAGTCCACCCTTGACTCGCAACTGGGCTCATAGGTGTCCGAATTGCAAGTGCACCCTCGACTCGCAACCAAAGCATGTGTTTTTATTTTTTATCCCAGTTGCAGGTCCATCATTGATGCGCACCTGGGCATGTATGTTGTCTCGTCCTAGTTGCAAGTTGATCCTTGACTTGCAACTAGGCTCGTAGTTTCGTAGTTGTCTCAGGTGCAAGTCCATCCTTGACTTGCAACTGGGCTCATTGTTGTCCGAGTTGCAAGCCCACCCTCGACTCCTATCCGGAGTATGTGTTTTTTGTTTTTCGTCCAAGTTGCAGGTCCATCGTTGATGTGCAACTTGGCGTGTAGTTTGTCTCATCCTCTTGCAACTGGGTTTGTAGTTTCATGGTTGTCCCAGGTGCAAGTCCATCCTTGACTCGTAACTAGGCTCATAGTTGTCCGAGTTGCAAACCCACCCTCGACTCGCAACCGGAGAATGTGTTTTTGTTTTTCATTCTAGTTGTAGGTCCATCATTGGCACGCAAGTGAGCATGTAGTTTATTTCATCCTAGTTGCAAGTCGACCCTTAACTCGCAACTGGACTCGTAGTTCCATAATTTTCCCGGTTGCAAGTCCACCCTTGACTCGCAACTGGACTCATAGTTGTCCGAGTTGCAAGCGCACCCTCGACTTACAACCGGAGCATGTGTTTTTATTTTTCATCCTAGTTGTAGGGTCCATCATTGACACGCAACTAGGCGTGTAAGTTGTCTCATCCTAGTTGCAAGTCGACACTTCACTTGCTACTGGGCTCGTAGTTTCGTAGTTGTCCCAGGTACAAGTCCACCTTTGACTCGCAACTGGACTCATAATTGTCCGAGTTGTAAGCCCACCCTCGACTCGCAACCGAAGAATGTGTTTTTTTCATCCCAGTTGCAGGTCCATCATTGACATGCAACTGGGCATGTAGTTTGTCTCATCCTAGTTGCAAGTCGATCAATGACTCGCAACTGGGCTCGTAGTTTCGTAGTTGTCCGAGTTGCAAGCCTACCCTCGACTCGCAAACGGAGAATGAATTTTTGTTTTTCATCCCAATTGCAGGTCCATCATTGACACGCAACTAGGCGTGTAGTTTGTCTCATCCTAGTTGCAAGTCGATCAATGACTCGCAACTGGGCTCGTAGTTGTCAGACTTGCAAGCCCACCCTCGACCTGCAACTGGAGCAGGTGCATTTGTTTTTCATCCCAATTGCATGTTCACCCTTGACTCGCAACTGGGCGCATAGCTTGTTTCGTCCCAGTTGCAAGTCGACCCTTGACTCGCAACTGGCTCGTAGTTTCATAGTTGTCCTAGGTGCAAGTCCCCCTCAACTCACAACTTGTCCAAGTTGCAAGACCATCCTCTACCCACAACTAAAGCATGTGTTTTGTTTTTAATCCTAGTTGCAAGTCTACCTTTTATCGCAACTAGCTCATAGCTTGAATACGTGAACATTTTTAAAACCACAAACATTTCTTGAATATGTGAACATTTTCCGGGTTTTCTAACGGGTTTGTTATTTTCCCCTTACATTTATTTATTTATTTCATAAATTTTCAATGTGCATTTTGAAATTTTTAGTGTGTGATGGTAAAAGGTTTACCCCAGATATATTAAACAAAGTTCACCGTACAAAGGAAAGAAAGTCAATGTATATTAAAAAAAGTTAAATCATATATTAAATTATTGTTCAGTGTGTATTCGAAGAAATAATGTTCACTGTATATGATAAAATGTTTAGTCTATATTTGAAAAAATATTCAACACATATTAGAAAAAATATAATACAAAAAATATAAAAAAGAAAAAAACTGGAAGGAAGCCAGAAGAAACACTAAACCTGAAAGAGAAAAAGAAAGAAATTATAAAAAAAATACAGAGTGCAGTACTGCCTTTTCTTTTGAGCAAAAAGTGTACTATTGCGTGAAATACAAAGAAAACAAAAGAAAAGGAGGTAGCGATCAAGGAGAAGCACTAGGCCTGGCCCATGCGAGCACGCTCTGGGTGGCCCTGGTTTACTCATGCTGGCTGATTCTCAAAAAAAAAAAATGACGCTGGGATTGACAGACAAAACAACAACAAACAAAGAAAAGGCAACAAACAAGTGCTAAAAAATCAACTTAGATGTGACATAGTTATCTTATATCTAAATGAGTCCTAGACACACCCAATTAGTATTAGTTGACTCCCGCTTGCCGGCCCCTAAACAAACTGGCCTCACCAGAAATTTCTCGCACTGCATGCATGTATATTTAATTTATTCGAGTTCTAGCTAGAAGCCTCAACAGATTTGAAGGAGACGAAGCACAAAAGAAACGTTCTTAATTAACCTCACCTCTCAACAACCGGAAAAACAAGCGTCCCCATCTGCCACTGGCGGATCATATCGTATGCAGAACCGGAAGGAAAGAGACACGGAGCTGGTCACACCAATCAGCTGCTCGATCTAGCTATTGCTCTCCAGCTTATGTTCATGACCGGTTCACATATCAGTCGAGTCAACTGTATGTAACCATCAGGCTAATGTTTGTTACCACTATTTCTGTATCATATCACTACCAACGCCCTTTGATTAATTTTCGGAGCCACTGGGAAGAAAAAGAGCACATTGGGCGAATTCAATGACGCTTAAGATTGGTGGCAACCACCGGTGTATAGTAACGTTCCAACGAAGCCAAAATACATTGTTAATTTTAAGCACGCGGCAACATATGCATTCTTGGCCAAGGCTAGGTCTTCGAATTTCGAATGCCTACCTATATAAGTAGCTTCATGCTGGAACTATGGCAACACGCATTCTCCACCGATTGACCACTTACACTTCTCTCTTCCCATCCAATCTTAGTCGAGCAAGCAAGCTAGCTTCGAAAATATGGCGGCTGTTGCTGCAAAGCTGCACGTTCTGATGGCTTGTGCATTGCTGCTCCTCGCTGTGGGGTGCCAGGCCAGCCCTTTCTGGCCACTGCAGATCGGGTTCTACCACGACAAGTGCCCCCAAGCGGAGGCCGTTGTCAAGGGCGTCATGGAGAAGGCCATCTCCCAGAACCCCGGCAATGGCGCCGCCATGATCCGCATGCTCTTCCACGACTGCTTCGTCGAGGTACTGCAAGAAACGAATTTGCAAACATATATATATCTGCAGCCGATTAGTCAGGCTTGGTTAATTTTGTTGAGTTGTTGATGAATAGGGATGTGATGCTTCCGTCCTACTCGACCCAACCCCGTTCAGCCCGACGCCGGAGAAGCTCAGCCCGCCGAACGACCCTTCCCTGCGGGGCTTCGAGCTGATTGACGCGATCAAGGACGCCGTCGAGGCGGCCTGTCCGGGCGTCGTCTCCTGCGCCGACATCGTCGCCTTCGCGGCCCGTGACGCCTCCTGCATCCTCAGCAGGGGCAAGGTGAACTTCGAAATGCCGTCCGGCCGCCGCGACGGCACCTTCTCCAACGCCTCCGAGCCGCTCAAGTTCCTGGTCCCACCGGCGTCCAACCTCGGCGAACTCATCGAGAGCTTCGTCGTCAAGGGCCTCAACGCGGAGGACCTGGTCATCCTCTCCGGTGCGCACACCATCGGCCGCTCCCACTGCTCCTCCTTCGTCCCCGACCGCCTCAACGCCCCCTCCGACATCAACGGCGGCCTCGCCGCGTTCCTGAGGAGGCAGTGCCCGGCCGACGCGACCTCGGGCGGCAACGACCCGACGGTGATGCAGGACGTGGTGACGCCCAACAAGCTGGACAGGCAGTACTACAAGAACGTGCTGTCGCACACCGTGCTCTTCACCTCCGACGCGGCGCTCATGACGTCGGCGGAGACGGCGAGAATGGTGGTGGACAACGCCAACATCCCCGGGTGGTGGGAGGACAGGTTCGAGAAGGCCATGGTGAAGATGGCCGGCATCGAGGTCAAGACCGGCTACCAGGGCCAGATCAGGAAGAACTGCCGCGCAATCAACTACTACTAAGTGGAGTGGTACAGCTGCGCACGTACGTACGTGTGCATGCATGGTGAAAGATCACTCAATCTCGATTCATTCTTTGCTCTAACCTGCAAGCGAGTTCATGTTATTGTAAAATTTGGCAATTCTTTCACTGCGCTCTTTTTCTTAATTGTCGTTTTTTCCTTTGGTTATTTCTTTGTCCAATTCTCTCCGAGCTACGTAATTCTTTGTGTATATGGGGTAGTACATGTGTGACTGCAAAGCAATGTTGTTATAATGTTCTGTATTTGGAATAATAAAGTGATGCATGCAACAAATTTTTTTTGAAGATGTACACTCATAGGCATGCATTACTTGTATTTTCATAATAACAACGATACAAAGATGAGACGCATACAAGCAATAGAAAAACAAGAAGAATACAAGCGGTTGTACTACTGCATACTACCCTCGCAGCAACTACCAAGCTTTCCAATTTTTCGATGAGCGGCACCCACACCTGCACCCAACAATGTCACAGCTCTTTCCCGCTTGCAGCCCCATCTCCGACGAGGTACTGGATCAGCCTCGTCGTGGCCGACACTCATTGTTGTCGTTCCTCATGTCGTCCCCGCCTTTAGATCAAACCCGCCTTTAGCTTTGATCTGAAATCGACCGACGCCAGAAAAGAAAATTACGGACCTGAGTTAGCAAAACCATAAATTACCTCAGTTGGTGCGTACGCACATAGTATTCTTTCCCCTCTCGCAAGGCGGCTAAGGAAAGCCTTCTTCTCTTCGATCTTCGCCGGCGAGCCCGTGGATTCGCGTCCCCTCCGCCTGCCGCTCTGACGGTCGGTGGCGGGGGAGGGTATTCCTGGTGCCTCGACTTATATAGGCCGGCTCCAGTATGGGAGCGGCGACAGCGGCGCGTCTGCGGTCGTTTTAGCGGCGGCAATGGTCGTTCGGTTGTTCATGGACGTCGATGTAATTTTTATTATGTTTGGAGTGTTTTGTACTACTGGTAAGTCTTCATAATAGATCTGATATTTTTGCAAAAAAAAAATCGAGAATGTTATTACCATCAACGACAACTGGAAAAGGAGCCGGTTCCGTTATGATTTTCCATGTAGGAGTACTAACAACACTAGTGCACTAGGAACGAACAAAGGGACTATGCATGTGTCCAATCTGAAATCTGAATTTATCAGTAGGCCCCATGCGTCGCTGTGAGCGAGTGCACTGTGCATGCGTCTGCTAATGATCAGTCGTGCTGTGTGCGCCAGCGAGTTGAGACAAAGTTAGCATGACAAAAAAAATTGACGATATCTTAACCCCTGCCATGAATCAATTCATGGTACTGCCTCCGTCAATATAAAATGTCATTATAACTAAGTACTCGTATAAGCGTAACGATCAAGCAATTTTTTAACGAACGAGTTCATTGCCAGAAGGCAGAGCAAGTGAAATGTCGCTGCTGTGTTGGATATGCCTAGAAGATTGCTTCCACACGCTGGCCTACATACGCCTACACACAGCTAGCAAGATCATTGAAAATTTAACAAATCCCGTCCCCCAGTTTTATATTTTCTCTACACGCTTTGCGTAGAAAAGCAACCTACCCGCATAGAAAAAGGCATCAAATTCTTCTCACGGTCTCTTTTTCTCCCCAAAGAGAATAAAAGAGGCTAAAAATAGCAAGCGGAATGCGTGTGACTTTGTGAAGATATTTTCTTTATACAAAAGTGCAAACTACCTCCAAATGGCAGAATGCCATGTATTTAAAAACAAAACTTAATGCTCGAATGACATGTTCTTGGGAACGAGTAAACCTTACATAGTCGCATTGTAACCTTGAACTGTTCACGGTTTATACATGGTCAAACTGGTTCTAACACTTGATCCTTTCACTGATATTAAGCATGGCAAAATTCAACAAAATTTCAAGAGGTTTCATGTAGTTTTAGATATTGTGATGGTACCCAGAATATTTGCATCGTCTTTGTTTAATTTACCACATCGGATCTTCCACACTCGGCAAACATGACTCGACTGACCACTAGTCGGCAAAGGCAAGTATGTCGAGTCGAATCTTTGCCGAGTGCAAAAAATGAAAACTCGGCAAACTAAGGGTCAGGCTGTATTCGGGATGAAGGAATTTCACAGAAAATGTGGAGGTTTTCTTTCTGTGGTTTTTTTTTTCCTTTAGAGGCGGTACAAAGGTTGCAACAAAACCATAGGAATTGAAGCTCTAACGTGCATATTCCAAAGGAATCTGAACATCCACTCCGTCCAGCAAGCCGGAGGCCGTCGCCATGGCCGGGTCCCACAAGCTCGCCATCGGCAGCTTCTCCGAGCTTAAGGCGGCACTCCGGAGCGTCGAGTGCGCCCACTCCACACACTTCTCCGTAGGAGAGAGCAGATGGTTCTTCAAGTTATGCCTTAATCCCCATGTGCGCCGTATGTTCACGTTCCTGTGCCTCGTCCACACTGGCGCCGATGAGGCGCTGACGACGGCGGAGTTCAGCTTTGAGGTTGAGGGGGTGGTGAACTTCGAGACGCAGAAGATGACGCGCACGTTTGACTGTGCCAACCCTCAACACCGCTTCCCGTACCAGCTTGAGCCGAGCACGCCGACCATGAACGACCGCCTCATTGTTCGGTGCCTCCTCGCTGTTATTGCGGAGAAGCCAAGATTGCTCCCTGCTGCTATTCCGACCGATATCCCGCACACCGGATCAGTACTAACTCCTCTACTGAGCACCATGCATGGTGAGATATGATACCTCTTTGGATGACGGCCTTGAGCTGTTTTGCAAACTACTCCCTCAAAAATATAGTTTTTGATCCCTGAAAACTTATCCCCTCCCAACTAAACTTGCTTTGAAAAGAGCAACTCTCAGCAAACTTCGCTCTTCCACGCCGTCTATCTCAGTCCCCTCCCCATCTCTGCCTCCCTCCCCATTGTCTCTATCCTCGCCGAAGTCGAAATCTGCCGAATACGTGATTTTCGTTGTCATTGCTGTCACGAAGCCCCAATTCGCTAGGAATGAAACTGTCAAAAGCATCATAATGTCGTAGGCTACCCCGAGCATAAACCCACGCGAGCCACCGGCGCCGGAAGCAGCCGAGTTCATCACCGCCATCATCGAGCTCGCCATCGCTTCCTCTGGCTCGTGTTCATCACCGGCGAGGGAATCGGTGTTGCAGGCTACTAGGAGACTCCCGTACCTCCATGTCGCACGGTCGCCATCCAAGCTCCATCATCGGCCGCCACTGCTAGGAACTGCTAGGAGCTCCTCCACACACAAGGTGTGTCACACGATCGCCACCTAAGCTCCATCATCGGCCGCCACTGCTAGGAGCTCCTCCACACAAGGTGTTCGGCCAATTAGACGAACGGTAAATCTTCTAGGGAAAGGGCTTGGTGCCCAAAAGTTCAGTGCCTTATATATTGGAGATTAAAGGATAGGAGAAGGGCTTGAGATTAGGTGGTTATCTGTGCTAAGCTAACAAACAAATCAAACCTCAAAGATAAGAAATTCTTAATGATTGATTGATTGCAACAAAAGTGGATTGCCAGGAATGAAGCAAATATAGCCATGCTTCCAAGGGAGGATGTATTTGTCAAAATAAGAGGAAACATATGCCCTTGCTATTATTAAGAGAGAAAAAAAAGGGGGGGGGTGTAAATAGAACAGGGTCGGAAAGTATAGGATCTTTACCTCCGACTTGCATTTTTTGGAGGTACCAATGTCAAAGATGTACTTGACTCCCCAAGATAAACAAAGGTGGGAAAGGTGAATGTGTACAACAATTCTTCGCGATCCGAAATTTCATGTACAAGAAAGCTGCTTATTTGCGATACACCAAAAAATTCGCCAAAGCTACAACACGCCCTTATTACCGATATTCACACTGGGAAAGGGAAATTGGACGATTGGCCTGGATGATGAACTACAGTTTGTTTCACTCCCTCAAATTTTACAAGACACCCATTTCTGTTTCCTAACCACATAAATAAATAAATAAATTGGACCCATATCTACGCTATGGACAACTAAGAATTGAACGGGAGACAACACTTCTCAAGATATCGAGAAAGCAATTGAAGCAGGTCTAGTCGCTCTTCTTCTACAGGGGTGGGTGGTGGAGTAAGTGGGAGTTCTGCAGGCAGGTGTCGGTGAAACGAGTCTACAGCAGCTGCGACGCCATCTTCGTTCCCTATTGCTATTGCCAGTTCCAATGATCGTGATTTTACCTTCAGCAAAGTAGCAGGATCAGTTAGCACAACATTGCATCTGCTCATTACCAAGGAATGTGTTTAACCATCATAAGATTAACAGCATACTTCCCTATGTAGTGAAGATGGCAATGAGCACATCATAAATGTCTAGAAACACAGATTATAAAATGAGCAAGAAAAGTAGTGCTACCTCAGGATCAAGCATGAATCTGATTGCATTTGAGAGTGCCTCAGTAGTAAGCTCTGTTACACGGATAGGTGCAGGACCCACACCACGCGCATGAACTATCTCACCCCAGAAGAACTGATCGCCAAAAAAAGGCACTACGGTGGTTGGACACTGTTAACAGCACAAAGAGCAGTCAAGTACATTCACAAAAGAATGGTGATAGTAAATGATAAACAAATGTAGGTTTCTCGAGACTAACTACAAGAGGTCTTATACATCGAGGATGTCATGCATAACAAGCATGAGATAATGAGTTTCTTTATTTTACAAACATTGCAGATAATATTGTCAGCTGAACCTTTCATATGGTTTTGTTCCAGTGGTGGCTGGTGAGTGCCATGTTTTGTGTAAAAAAGTTTGAAGGTATCATCATGTCCAAAGAGATCTTATGTTCATTCAGTTTGGGTGAAGTGAACTAGGTCCCTGAACTATTTCAGGGGCGTCATGTAGACCCTCGAACTATGAAAATCGTCATCTAGGTTCTCGAGGTGCAATAAGTGTGCCATCCAGGTCCAAACTAGTTCATCACTAGAATAGTCAGGACCTATATTTTGCCTAGCATGACACGCTTATTGCACTTTATGGACTTGGATGACAATTTTTCACAGTTCAAGGACTACATGACACCCCTAAAACAGTTCAGGAATCTACAGTGCACTTCACTCTTTCAGTTTCTATCAGTGGTGCAGACTAGTAGCTTACCCCAGCTATCAGGCCTGCAGCTGTGGTACCTGCTCCACCATGATGCACCTTATAGACAAGCAAACAACCTGATTAGTAACTGTATCCAGAAACGGAAGCACTACACTATTACTACTGGGTGTGTTACAAGATCAGTCCGAAGCAAGATTTTAACTGAAAGTACCTGTTCAACTAATATATTGCTGCTAATTGGAGGTTTGTATTAAATAATTTTAGTACGCTTTTTTATAGAAGTCGGTGCCATGAAAGTATAGCACATAATGGGAGCAGAACGGTAATTGTTATAGAGAAGAAGACAACTTCCCATTTTACTTCATGCTTTCATCTATTAGACACTCCCCAGCAGCCCAAAACTATTGTAATCAAGACAGAGCCATGAAGAAATTCATTTTTGACATGCTTAAATGAGTAAGCTGCTGACATGATATTAATGACCTCTGACAGTTAGAGAAAATTTCTTCCACAACTTTCTAATTTTTGTTTGACATTACAAAAGTGCACAAAATTCATTATCATCATGCTGAACCACTTTATGAAAATTACTGAAGTCAACAAATAGTGGTGTTGAAATAGTAAACTCACTACTGCCGTACAGCGAGGAAACAACCAGTCATGAGGACAATCCTCCAAAATGAAGACGTCAGCTGGAACTTCTGAAACTGCAGATGCATGTTGCATAGATAAATAACAAGGCAGAGGGGCAAACTATGTACTCCCTCCATTCCATAATTCTTGGAACGGGGGGAGTACTAATGATAAATCCTTTCTAACTACCTGTGTAAGTTTCTACAAGATGAACGAAACATCAGTCTGCGACAACAATGCTATAGAAGAGTGCCGACATGTTCGAGTACAATATAAAGATTCCTCAATACAGGACAAGCACTGGACAGAATATTTAAGAACAACCGGGCTATCGCCCTATCTAAGAGGGTTTCCCCTCTCCGCTGGTTGGCCCCATAATTTAAAAATGATGAATAGGTAACTTACAGCTTCCAAGATCTCCCCAACCACGGCTAATGATTCCTCTCTGTCCCGTTTCTCTTAGTGCATCCAAAATGATAGCAGTGACCTTTTTTTCATCATCAAGAGGCTTCAAACATAAAATACAGCACATGATAAGAATTAGATAGTTACTCTTGTATCAACAAAACAAAAGCAGAGGAAAATCATATGCTAATATTCTAACCCATTTTAGTTTTAGGTAAATTCTACTGCATAGTGTTGTTGCTTCTTCTTTTTATGCCTTGCAGAAACTTTTGGCGAACTCATCTCGTTTGACTCCAAACAAAACATTGATAGCTCAGTTTTTGGTACATTCTAGTTATTATAGCAGGTTTTTAGATGAAAACAAATTTAGATTGAAAGTAGATAAAAAAAGGTAGCCAGATGTTCCAACTCTTGAGAAAAAATCCAGCACTGGGGTGCTTAGACACATTTTTTAGTTGTAACTGGTTTCGACTTCTGATACCTTTCCTCGGATCCTGGCTCCTCCACTGAAGGGGGAGATGAAGATGGAGGCATGGCTCGACCAAGTGCGCACGGTGGACTTCCTACCCAGTATGGTGCGTAAGACCCTGAGTGGAACTCTGAGTTGGCAACTTTTATGGTCTATGACTTATGATTTCCTCGTGCAATCTATCTCCCTATATTTATCAGATAATCTTGGCTAACTTGCAAAGTAAAGAGAATCCTAATAATATATGGAACTAAAAGATACAGATCGAATTGCGCATGACGGGATGAATCAACAATTCCACTACTTCCGTATTAAATCTGAAGACATGTGATCTTACAATCTATGTAGGTTATACATTATTAAGTAGCAACAGAGACATTAACATCATAATAAGTTCATGACATGATTAGTATATCAAGTAATGACCACCGTTGGCATGATTCCCAGGTCTTACTTCCAAGATAAAAGAATCTAAGTAAAAGATTAGAAAAAAATTTCATAGCTAGTACATTCATCATGGGGGAAAAGATAAAATATATATGGATTGTGATCAAGAATGGTGAAATCATGCTCATGAAAGATAATTACAGTTCAAGGAACCAAAGAAACAGAGGTGTAACTACATGTAGCAAAAAAGAGATGCATTACAGTCAGAATTACTTTTTTTTACCCTGTTTCTACAGTGCATTTTTATAAATTTTCTCATAAATTATATGTACAGATAAAGCAAAGGAAGTCCTTTATAATCATCATAAGACCTTTTCACATAAAGTTCATACCATGCTACCAAAACCGATGTATATCGGTTTGGAACCTTCTTGAAGCCACTGTGAGAACTCTAGCGGCGGTTGATACTTTGTGCCAAGATTTAAGAAGCAATAACCCACGACATCCACAAGAGAACCCCAATCTGCAGACAAGAATATAGTTAGTGCGGGCAACATAAATCCAATTATTAAAGCATAAACTTTGCAACAACATGAGGTTTCTATCAGCTAAAACTTAACAAATGACTAATCTAAAAGAACTTTTATTTTCATGTAAATGGAAGGGTAGGGCCCTACAGAAATATATTACTAATAATGTACGACAGTAAGAGCCAAGGATCCAAAGAAAAAGCTACAAACACATGGCAAGTCAATCTGGCCTGGCTAAGAAACAGGATAAACTTTGTATGAAGTTTGTTCTTAAAACACAACCAACTAATCCTCCTCTTCCTACACAAAGTGCATACAAAATAAACCTTCATTTGATGCAATTAATCTATCCAATTAGACGGAGTTCAGTCATCTGCTTGGGCATTCTAGCGTTGAGCCATTGCAGTTCAGTTCGTAATAATCTTCCAAATGATGCTTATTCAGTGAAACCTTGGATAATTAACCTTTCCTAGACCCAACATAAAGTTTCAACTTGTGTCTCCTCGAAAAGTTCATTGATAAGATACAGCTAACCAAAGTTTATAAACCAGAAAGGAATCTATCGGAATAAAGATAGTATAGGCATGTGCTTACACTCAACATAAACCCAAAAAAAGTGAGGATCCATAGGAAAGAATAGATATTATGCCGTATGCATGTGGAAGCTTGTTTCATAATGGATACAGATGTGATAAACAATTTCAAATTTATTAACTGATAAATACTGAAGATCGCAAAATTAACTGAAGTAATATCAGGATACCCTTTGGCTTTGGCATAAGGTGAGGACTCCACATGTATCCTGTAGGTAAGTGTGATATGGATCCATGGTACGTGCTGAAGTAAGCAATAGGGGGCAAGTTTAACTTCTTTCTGAAATCATTTATGAATCCTCTTGTGCCCCACCAAATTATTAAATCCACAATAAGATAGGATAGCTGAAGCCAAGGGGTAAAGATGTCAGAATCGGAATGTCCACATTTTGGAGGAAAACTGAGACAGAACAATTTCGCAATATATACAGAAATGGACTAATTCACATGTTTAAAAGGCATGTGCACAATAGTGAAAATGTTAAGGATGTACCCTGTAGGTTGCACTCTGAGGCGTTCGAGCCAATGGATGAGGGAACTCATTAGTTGGCCTGCCTACAAACATTAACAATTAGGAAATATATATAGCAACCTCACTTAAATAGTAGTACATCACAAATATTTATTAGTAAGCAGAATGTTGTTCTATTTTTTACAGTATCATTGCGTCGCTACAATTTCAAAAGATTACATGTTTCATGACCCTGTTAGCACTGTAGCCAAAAGAGATAAGCTAGCATGCATGAGAAATGCCTAACATCCTATACAAAGCTAAAGGTTAGCACATTTGGGGCTTTTCACTACAAGTTAAGATATTTAGATTAAAAGGTGCAAATTTAAGGTATAACAACTCATTCAGGTTCTTGACTAGCGTTATACTTTACAAAGGATAGCTAGCATGCATGAGAAATGCCTAACATCCTATACAAAGCTAAAGGTTAGCACATTTGGGGCTTTTCACTACAAGTTAAGATATTTAGATTAAAAGGTGCAAATTTAAGGTATAACAACTCATTCAGGTTCTTGACTAGCGTTATACTTTACAAAGGATAGTCCTCACTACTCACTGGACCTTCCCTGGGAGTCAACTGTGAATCTGTCATAGGCTGATAGCTGTTGGAAGTACTCTTAAGGAATGGGCAAAATATTCTCTATTAGGTGAGTAAACAGTATGAAGAGTATAAGTTCCGTTGTTCTTTGTGCAGTATTATAGTGAGCAGTTCCAGAGGGATTCTATACAAGACATAATATTCTAATGCAATCAACAGTAACTAAGAGACACAGAAAAAAAAGTGATCTGTTGTCTTCACAGGATAAACATGACGACATATTTAAAATTGTGAAATGTTTTCAAGCTGGCAGTGAACAGTACAGACTTACGTCCATGGAAAAGTAAAGAAGATGTGCAGAGGTACCCCAAGTGCCTCGGCAATATGAAGATGTCCTGGAATTATACAATTTTTTGTTAGGAGGACACAACACTATAATACTATTAAGAGACACACTATGGAAATGTTGTATGAATGCACAAGACAACACATGGGAGAAAGGTAATCGGTTACACTATGATATTGGGTCAATGAACCACTTATATCTTCAAAGTTTGAGTTACTCTTCAGGTTGGTAGAACTTTGAAGCTAAAATTAGTTCAGTCTTCAGTGAAATGGAAAAGATAAAGTAGAGATTAAGATTCGATATGAGGCTTAGGCCACATATATAAAGGTAAACCTGAGAACGGTTTTTCTTTAACCGGGTGTTTTGGGTCAGCTTCCCCTGTTGTGCTTGTATAGTTTGGTTATTGACAGGTTGAGTCTGACTACAGGTTGATTTAGTTTGGTTTTGTGTAGAAAATAACTGGGTGTGGTTAGGTATGGGTTTTAACTGTTCCAGTTCCAAACAGTTTAGACCCATAGGTCACACCCGGTGGGTGAGATTGGTTGACTGCTGGCCTCTTCTTCCCGCTCGGCCGCAGCTGCTCATGGCTCGCTGGCCCCACCTCCGCGACAGCACCGATAGCGGCAAGCTGAGGTCCCACGGCTACCCATAGCGGTCATCCGCCGCCGTGGCTGGCGCACTCTGGCAACCTGGTCTGGCTTGCCACCAGGCAACTGGCGATAGAGGCCGCGGCGGTCAGTGCTCGTGCTGCCATGAAGATGTAGTAGAACAGCAACAACTTTGAGATAGCATGTACCTAATCCTACACGCAAGATAATATTGTGCTTAGCAAGTACCTAGTCCTACACGCATTTCAGCAGTGCACTAGCTTAGCTGTAGCTTCTAGTCAATATATGTATTTAACTAACTTGTTCTCTGAATTTCTGTGTCTATCCTCAGTTCGAAACCCGTGAGAGCTAGTGCAGCTGACAGAGCACAGCCCAGCAATGTATAGGCTTCAACCCATTTGAGCGAATGGTTCTCAACCAATGTCAGCAAACGGTTTCAATCCAGATTGGCCCTCGGTTCACTTCAGTTTGGGTGGAAATATCGAATTGGTTTGGTTTTGGTTGGACTGACGGAATTGTCAAATGGGTTTAGTTGAGGCTGGGTTCCCAAGTTTATTCGTGCGGTATGGTTGAGGTATGGTGCAGTTTTCAAACCATTCTCAGGTTAAAGGTATTTACTGTGGCAACTAGCCACACAATTACAGAGGATATACATGTGATTTGGTACAAGAAGTCAGAAACATGTTAATTAAATCAACAAAGGTTGCAAAAATCTTATAACATGAGGCTAAGGAGAAGTATAGTGATTGATAGACAAACCTAAAGCAGGAGGATTTGCTATTATTGCCTGAGCTCTGAAAGGTATTCCAGTATCCAAATCAGGTTCTGTGCATGCAGGTAGAAGAGAGAAAATGATTTCCTTCACCTGCTTTCTTTGAACAGAAATCTCTGTGGGCGCGGCCATTAAAAACCCTTTGTTTTTTGTCATGTCTGCAGTTGAAAGTGCATACCTTACTAATCGAGTGTGACTGTGCACATTTACACATTTAATTTGCTTAAGAATTACTCCCTCCGTGCCAACATGTAAGACGTTAAACGTCTTACATTCTGGGACAGAGGGAGTAGAAGTCATCTGCTTCTTAGAGAACAATGTAAAAGTTGTGATGTCTTATAATTATAAAAAAAAAGTTGACTATCACATGCAAAACATTCTCAAAAGTAGAACAATCTAGTCAACAAAAGATAGCCAAATGCATATATAAGGGCAATAGACGGCAAAACATACACTGGGCCATAATTCGTGGATCACCACCCAATGGGTAGAAGTCAACACCAGCTGACTTCACAAAAGTACGGAAGTTGACATGAGATGCCAATCTAACATGGTGACCAAATTCCTGCAGAAAATACCATTATTTCTGTTAAGAGGAAGAACATATATATGTACATATAAGGTAGGCTAAAATCAGTATGTTAGTTTCTGACAGTTACACGTGAAACTTGAACAACATTGTAAGATATATTTTTTCGTCTTTGCGAAGACCGAAGATGCTGTAGGACATCATGATTACTTGAAAACTTAAACAGCAATGCAGATGTCTTTCTTTTCTGTGAAAAGTTCGAGGGGGTTCAAGCACGGAAGCACCTCCAAGGTAGACACTTGCTGAGTTATTCTTCCTTTAATTAACGGTCGATGACGAAGCCACCTTATGCATGTAAAACTAGTGCTACTCAAATGTTGGATATATCAAATTTTGGGTAGTGCTGCAGATAAGTAAACAATCAACATAGTTGTGATTTCAAAGAATAGCGAAACAGGCATCAGCTCGCTGATAATGTCAACCGTGGGACAGGCAGTAACAATCCCATCATCCAGAAATTCCAGAGAAATTATGTGAAGTTAACTCCTATTTATTTGAGTGCATACCAATAAAGTACAGAAATATCATATATTTTTTCAAGAATGCCCGTTTGTTATTTGGGATATCTAATGGGCAGTTGCAGGTTCACTTGCCTGAAGTCTTTTAGCTAATGCTATAAACGGCTGAACATCCCCTCGTGTTCCAACGACAAGTATAGCAATCTTCAACTTCGGGACAGACTTGCTAAATCCAGATTTAACTTCTTCAACGTCACGTGGCACAGAACCAAAAGCATCAATCTCTGAGAGCTCTGATGCGACAAGGGCACTACGGGTCACATCTACCTCCAGTGTACCATCTTTCTGGATCTTTACCAATTTCTCAATTATCTTCATCTGAAATACCAAACAACAAAGAATAGTTATAACAAGTAGTATGACGAAACTGGATGTTCACAAATTCTTCTCAACTAAAACCAAGCTCTAGTCCGCCAAGATTGTGGTAAACAGCAGACCAAACATCAATCTATTTTCGGGACCAGCATAACCAAGCAGACAGAGTCATAACTGCGGCTATATATTGCTCCACTGGAGGAGACTAGTATGCACTAGCACCAACTCTTAATATTAGAAGGTCAACAAAACTACTACATCACTGGTATAAGTACAGACTGACTAACAATTTCACAGTGTGTTAACAGTTTTTGAGGAAAAATGACACATGTTATACTAAATGTGCAAAGGTATCAATCAAAGTAAGTGCTAGCAGGCTTACCTTCTCATTTTCTGATAGCATATCCAAAGTGAGGTCACACTTAAGCAACCTATCAGAGTATGACCTTACAAAATCGTGATCTTGCCCTCTAAAACGACTAGAAGTTGCAGTTGTGGATTTACTATGACCGAATCCTGTAGAAAACCAGAACAGCTGTGAACAATGATGTTTCAGAGCTAAAAATACACATGTACAGAATAAGCCAATTCTACTATGCACGATGACATTTCTGTTGTTCTATTAGGCGATTTTCCAGATATTGTTTAACAAGAGAAAATGACTTAATTCTGAATAGAGTGCAAAGTGGCGTCATCAGTCGGACTACCTGATACAATTGGGAACTAAATTTTGCAACACTAATATTGAGACTCTCAACACTAATGTAGGGAAAGGCTGCGTACAATAGACCCAAAGTGTATATATGTTGTGTTTGTCTTGTACAGGCCCAGGCCCATAGTCTAGAGTGAGGCCCAGGCCCATGTAACCTTGTATATATCTCTCTCCTCCTCAATACAGAAAACTGTTCGGTCATTCTCTCTTCCTCACGTTTTCTAACATGGTATCAGACCAGGACCAAACCCTAGTCCCTCTTCCAGCCGCCACCCATGAAATCGCCGCCGGTGAGGTGATTCAGGCGGATCTGTCTGGTGAGGAGACATCCACATCGCTGCCCCATCCCATCTTCGTCATCAACCTGTAGGAGCTGCTCCTCCTCTGTGTGTCCTCACAGCTACTCTGTGAGAATACTTCCCCTGCTCTCCAGCAGCCATCTCCAGCAAGCTCTTGGTGCCTTCCCTGCTCTACAGCAAGCTCCAGGCGTTCCCCTTCTATCCAGCAAGATCCAACAAGCTCCACCTTCTATCCAGTGAGATCCAGATCCAGCTTCTGTTTGTGGCTGTCTGCTGCTCTTCTCTTGTTGCTGCCTGCAGCTGCTATCAGATTGGGTGTTTCCAGCTGCTGACCGCTCACCACTATGGCAAGAAATGATTTCGGATTTGGTTCTTTGATCGTAGATATCAAGCTTGATGGTTCAAACTACAGGGAATGGGCATTTTCTGCCCGGACTGTCTTGAGGACGGCTGGTTTTGTTTCTCATCTGACAGATGATCCACCTAGTCCAAATGATGATGCAGCAAGGAAGTCTTGGCAAAGGATCGATGATCGTGTGATGGGAGTTTTAATTCTGGGTGTTGAACCCTCACTCCGAATGAGTCTTGAGCATCACACTTCAGCTAAAGAGATATGGAAGTACTTTGAGCAGCGCTACCTTCAGCCCAGCAGTGCACTTCATTTCTCCTTGTTGCAGAATTTACACAACACTCGGCAGCCAGAAGACATGTCCATAGAAGAGTACTATGGAGCTTTCACTCGCATCACTGGGCAGCTAGGTTCCATGGTTCCAAAGGGTAATTCTGGTTGTGAGTCATGTGCAGCAAAGGAAAAGTATGACCATCAGACTCTCATGTTTCAGTTTGTGATGGGTCTCAAGCCAGACTTTGAGAACATTCGCACTCAATTGCTTGGTCGTACGACTCCTCCCACCTTGACAGAGGCACTTGCTAGCTTGATCGCTGAGGAGACTCGTCTCCGTTCTCTTGGGGCTACTTCTGCGCAGACTCTACACACTAGTGTTCTGGCTTTTCCTCAGCGGCCAGGTGCCTCCAAGGCCACACCTTCAACTGTCGTCTGCTCGTTCTGCAAGAAGGCAGGACACCACAGAGATGGTTGTTTCAAGCTTCATCCAGAGCTGTTAGCTGAGTTTCAGGCTAGACGGGCCCTCAATCAGCAGCGTCGTGCACCCCAGGCTCCTTATCAGCAGCAAGCGAGGGGTGCTTCTACATTTGTTCTCTCTCAGCCCGCTGTTGCTGCAACCCAGCCTTGGGTTCTGGACTCTGGAGCTTCTTTCCGTGTGACCTCTGATCACTCTCAGCTTGTGTCTTGCCAGCCAGTGCGGGATGGTGCCTCTGTTCAGACTGCTGATGGTACACCTTGTTCTATTACTCATCAGGGTTCTCTTTGCACATCCAAGTTTTCTGTTCCTGCCATCTCCTTTGCTCCAGAGCTGTCCATGAATCTTATGTCTGTTGGCCAGCTTGCTGATATGAACTACTTTGTTGGTTTTGATGACTCATTTTGTTATGTGCAGGACCGTCAGAGCAAGAGGGTCATTGGAACTGGCCATCGCCGTAGAGGATCCACATCCCTCTACATCCTTGACACCTTACACCTTCCTTCAGCTTCCACCACATCCGCGTTCCAGATGGCTGCATCAACATCAAGATCCACTTCGTCGTTTTCTTTTGCCCAGTGGCACCATCGCTTAGGTCACTTGTGTGGTTCTCGTTTATCTACCCTTGTTCGACAAGGTGTTTTGGGTCATGTTTCCATAGATGCTGGTTTTCACTGTAAGGGTTGTAAGCTAGGGAAACAAATACAGCTTCCATACTCTTCCAGCACTACTCATTCTAGTCATCCTTTTGATTTAGTGCACTCTGATGCATGGGGTCCTTCCCCCTTTGTTTCAAAAGGTAGCCACAAACATTATGTCATATTTGTTGATGATCACTCTCGACATACTTGGGTCTATTTTATGAAGCATCGTTCTGAGTTGTTTTCTATATATAAGGCTTTTGTACATATGGTCCATACTCAGTTTTCCAGTGTTGTTCGTGTTTTTCGTTCTGACTCCGGGGGGAGTATCTATCTACTGCTTTTCGCGAGTTTCTCTCATCTGAGGGTACTCTCCCTCAGCTTTCATGCCCTGGTGCCCATGCTCAGAATGGCGTTGCTGAGCGTAAGCATCGCCATATTGTTGAGACAGCTCGTACCCTTCTGATTTCTTCCTTTGTCCCCACTCATTTTTGGGGTGAAGCTATCTCAACTGCTGTTTATCTTATCAATCTCCAACCTTCTACTCGCCTTGAAGGCAAGTGTCCTGGTGAGGTTTTGTTTGGTTCTCCTCCCACGTATGACCACCTCCGTGTCTTTGGTTGTACTTGTTATGTTCTTTTAGCACCTCGTGAGCGTACCAAGTTGACTGCTCAGTCTGCTCAGTGTGTCTTCCTTGGATATAGTCTTGAACATAAGGGCTACCGTTGCTATGATTCTTCTGCTCGCCACATTCGCTTTTCTCGTGATGTCACTTTTGTTGAGGATCAACCCTTCTTCTATTCCCCTTCCACTAAACCATCATCCTCAACTTCTTTAGAGTCTACCTCGTTTCTTTCACTTCCACCTATCTTTTTAGATGAGTCCATAGCTGAACAACCTTCCTCTGTCCTAACATCAGAACCATCTCCACCACATATTTCATCTCCTTCCTCACCAGCTCCTTTCTCTCTTCCACTAGCTCCACCTCTAGATAGTCTTCCTTTCCATTACACTCGTCGTTATTCTACTCCTCCAGTCAATACTTTCCATTACACTCGTCGTTCTAAAGTTCCATGTGACACGCAGTCATCTATGCCTTTGTCTTCTACTCCTCCAGCCAGTACTACTAATCCTTGCACTGACGGCTCTTCTCTAGCAACGCGATACAAAAAGGACTTATATGCAGGGGCTGTTTCTGAGCCTAGTACCTATCAGGAGGCAGTTGTGTCACCTGAGTGGCAACTGGCTATGTCTGAGGAGCTTGCAGCCTTAGAGCGTACTGGTACATGGGATTTGGTACCATTACCTCCTCGTTCAGTCCCTATCACTTGCAAATGGGTGTATAAGGTTAAAACCAAGTCAAATGGTTCTGTGGAACGCTACAAGGCTCGCCTTGTTGCAAGAGGTTTTCAGCAGTCTCATGGGAAAGATTATGATGAGACATTTGCTCCTGTTGCTCACATGACTTCAGTTCGAACTCAAATTGCTGTGGCTGGTACTCGGTCATGGAAAATTTCCCACATGGATGTGAAGAATGCCTTCCTTCATGGTGATTTACATGAGGAAGTATATATGCAGCCACCTCCAGGTATCAAGGTTCCATCAGGTCATGTTTGTCGTCTTCGAAAGGCTCTTTATGGGCTTAAGCAAGCCTAGCAAGCCTAAGCCCCTCGTGCCTGGTTTGAGCGGTTTAGTTCTGTGATTCAAGCTGCCGGTTTTTCTCCTTGTGAACATGACTCTGCACTCTTCATTCATACATCTGAGCATGGCCGTACATTGCTTCTACTTTATGTAGATGACATGTTGATCACTGGAGATGATGTTGGGTATATTGATTTTGTTAAGAAAAAATTGAGTGAACAATTCCAGATGTCAGATTTGGGGTCTCTCAGCTATTTTCTCGGGATTGAGGTCGAGCATACTGATGGTGGTTACTATATCTCCCAGCAAAAGTACACTCAGGATTTGATTCTTCGCTCAGGTCTCATTGAAATGCGCATTGCTGCTACACCTATGGAGCTTCATCTGCAGTTGCGTCCTACTGATGGCACTCCTCTTGAGGATCCCTCTCGCTATCGTCACATTGTCGGCAGTCTAGTGTACCTCATAGTGACCAGACCTGACATCGCACATGCAGTCCATATTCTCAGTCAATTTGTCTGTGCTCCCACCTCAGTTCATCATGGTCACCTATTCCGAGTCCTTAGGTATTTAAGGGGAACTACATCTCGCCGCTTGTTCTATGCTAATTCCAGTCAGCTCCAGCTTCATGCTTACTCTGATTCCACTTGGGCGAGTGATCCTATTGATCGTCGCTCGGTCACTGGCTATTGCATATTTCTTGGTACATCTCTCATTGCATGGAAATCAAAGAAGCAAACTGCTGTGTCTCGCTCCATCGCCGAGGCAGAGCTTAGGGCTCTCTCTACTACTACAGCAGAGATTGTATGGCTTCGCTGGCTATTGGATGATCTTGGTGTCTTATGTCATACACCAACACCTCTTCTTTGTGACAACACTGCTGCTATTCAGATTGCTAATGATCCAGTCAAGCATGAGTTGACCAAACACATTGGTGTGGATGCCTTTTTCACTCGATCTCATTGTCAACAATCCACTGTCAAGCTACAATATGTCCCATCAGAGCTTCAAGTCGCAGATTTCTTCACCAAGGCACAAACTAGAGATCAGCATAGGTTTCACACTCTCAAACTTGGTGTATCAGATGCTCCTGACCCACCTTAAGTTTGAAGGGGGGTGTTAAGTATATATGTTGTGTTTGTCTTGTACAGGCCCAGGCCCATAGTCTAGAGTGAGGCCCAGGCCCATGTAACCTTGTATATATCTCTCTCCTCCTCAATACAGAAAACTGTTCGGTCATTCTCTCTTCCTCACGTTTTCTAACAGTCGGACCCTTCCCCAGACCCTGCGCAAGCAGGAGCTACATGCACTGGGGCTGCCCTTTTTTAATATTGAGAGTCTGAGACAGATGATTTCTACATGGTGTTCCGCACAGTTCCATTGAAAACGTTGTTGTTCCTTAAGGGGAACTGAAAGTGCAATAGATTGATGCACATACTAATTATAAACAGTTTTGCTAAAGCACATCTAGATGTGCCATAAGTATTGCACATCTAGATGTGCCATAAGTATTGCACATCTAAGTCCTATGTCATTGATCTTACGTTGAGATTCATGTGGATATTTTTTTTTCTTTTTTCTTTTCCTCTCTATACTTGATTCACTCACTTAGATGTGCAATAACTAGAGCACATCTAGATGTGCCCTAGACACACCCAATTATAAACAGCTTGTCTAATTCACATCTAGATGTTTTCTAAGGATGTCACATCTAAGCTCCAACAAATAAGGCAGCAACAAGGAACAAAAAAAAAGCTGGGATAAAAGAAATAGACCACAAACATAGTGGACATCAGGTGTCACATCTAGATGTGTCCTAGACAAACCCAATTATAAATAGAGAACATGGCTAGTAAACCGCAGAAATCAAAATAAAAACAAATGATAACCAGTCCACTGGTTCTCTACAGTAGGAGCGAAATTGGAAAACCGAAAGCAGCAACCTGCTACACTGAACACTACAGTTTACACCTTGGCTCGAACTGCCCTTCAACATTTGGAGGTTACCTTGACTAAAGCATAAAGGCAGCCCCCTTTTTTCATCAAAACGTAAAGCACCCAATCCGCCAGACATTTACATTGTCAGTGATACTGAACTTGGAGACACAAGGCAAGGTTTGACTTTCTGACTGTAAACCCCTGATGTATGCTGAATCCTAACAAATCACACGCCCCACTGAGCATAGAACAGAAAACAAAATCTCGAAGCAGACCTTCCCGGCGCGAGGAGGGGAACCCATCGGCGTCGACCGATCCGGAGAACCGCTCGTCCATGGAGCTCAGCACGAACTCCCTCGTCCCCTCGGCGAAGGAGGAGGAGGACGACGAGGCGCCCGCCCCGTCCCGCCCCGCTCTCCTCCTCCGAAGGTCGCCGCTCCCGGTCCCCTCTCCGGCCACCGACGTTTCGCTGTTGCACCCCATGCCCCCCTCGTGGAAGGCGAGGACGGGGTTGACCGGGCCGGCCGGGGGAGATGCTGTGCTACTGCTACTGGCGCCCGCGACGCCGCGTTCGCATTGGCCGCGCCGCGTGGAGGCGGGAGCTTCGAGGCCCTTGGGGAGTATGGGCGCGGCGCGAGGTGGGGGAGCGGAGAGGGACGTGCAGCTACGAGGCTGCCGGCTCGCTGCCGAGAAGGGTGAGGTGGAGGTGGACTCGCTGGCGTTTGGTGCGGGAGCGACGACGGGCGGGTGGAGCCCGTCCAGATGCCGTTTCCGCTGGCGTGGGGGAGTCAATGGACTCCTGGCCGACTGGAAGCTGGCAACGTGCTCGCGGGACCAGGCAGACCGTGCCGGAAAAAAAAAACGTAGCAACTTGGGCTTCGTTTTGGACATAAAAATATCCAGTTTTTTACTGCGGTCCACAAACACATTGTGACAGTGCGCTGCTTTCTCTCGCACGCGTCCCCTCCTGTTAGGGTTTCTCTTCCCCTCGGCGGCGATTTGATCGCCACTGTAGGGTTCGTCTCCCCTCCCTCCGTTCTCGCCGGCCGGTAGCGTTCGGACTGATCAAGGGGGTGCTCTTTGGAGCGCTGCGCAGTCTTGGCGCTCGGGTTCTGGCGTTGGGGGTTGCTAGGGTTAGGTCACAAAGTACCCGATCGATTCTCTTTTCGGGTCAGGGAAAGAAGATGGCGTCTGAGGCGTCGAGCTCCAACGCTGCGACGGACCTGGAGGCGCTGATGAGTGAATTGGGATTCCAAGAGGAGGACATGGATGATGTGGTGGTGGAGAAGGAACATCCGATGCCGCCGACGGAAACTCGATGGATGGCCATAGCGCGAGTCCATACGGAAAAGAAATACAGTCAATATGGTTTCTTCAAGACAATAAGGGCAGCATGGGATCTCGCCAACCAGTGCAGTTTCGACCCCTCGAGGAGAACCTCTACACTCTGCAATTTGCATGCTTAGGCGAGAGCTATGGATGAGGGGCCCTGGAACTACAAAGGCAATGCGGTGATTCTTGCTGAATATGGTGGGTTCACAAAGCCGTCGCTGGTCAAGCTTGATTCCCTGGAGATATGGCTGCAGATACATGATCTACCTGATGGCTTCTACCCTCTCATCAAACCCCTTGCAAGGAAGGTGGGAGAATATATATATGCTGAACCTAAGTCACAAGATTTCGAGGGTAATTTCTACAGAGTGAGAATCCGCATTGATGTACACAAGCCTCTTAAGAATGCTGTCAGTCTGGTTCATGAGGGGAAGCGGCAGATCTTCAAGGTTAAATATGAGAGGTTACCGGACTGGTGCGCGGTATGCGGCCACTTGGGACATCGGTACAAAGAGCACGGCGACGGCATCCATGCCAAATCTGCTTTAGTGTTTAAAGAACTGCGCGCGGGGTGGTTCAGAGGTGCTGGACCGGGACCGGGGCAGAATCCCAATGGGGGAAGAGGTGTTCGTGGAGGTCGTGGAAGAGGTGCAGGAAGGACGGGACAAACTGCTGGGAGAGGAGCAACAACAGAGTTCTACTCCGAAGCAGAAGATGAGCATGACACGGCGATGAAAGAGGCCGATGAGAACCAGAAGCGTACCCAAGATGATATGAAGGCAAAGCTGTTGGTGGCAAACCCTCCAGCGCAGGTGGCACCTGCAGACGCCAATATTTTAGCAGGGAAGACCCCGCTGATGCTACCGGTGCCCCCCCTCCAGTCAGTCCAAGCTCCAAGCAAGAGCCGAAGCAGACCAAGATGTCAACAGAGAAGGTTACAAAAGATTGTTACAACCCTAGATCCCAAATCGGCGTCCTCCACCTCGGAGGAACGCCGGGGGCAATGAATACCTTATGCTGGAACTGTCGTGGCGCGGGCAACGCCGCGACAGTTAATGAGCTTCGCGATCTAGCGAAGAAGTTTGCCCCCCTATCCTCTGTATCGTAGAAACTCAAGTAGAGAGAGGTAGGGTAGAAGCTCTTGCTGGAACATTGGGTTATGATAATTGTTATACTATAGATAGTCAAGGGAGGAGTGGAGGAATTGGAGTTTTCTAGAACAATCCAATAAAATTTGATATTTTGGGTTACTCGTGTTATCATATTGATTGCTCGGTTGTTGATCCTGGCAAGGATCCATGGAGGCTTACTTGTGTATATGGAGAGGCACAAACGCATCTCTGACACCAAACTTGGACAATGTTAAAAAATATAAGTACTTTGAGTGCACTCCCTTGGCTCTGTATTGGTGATTTCAACGAGGTTCTACGTCCGGACGAACATGTGGGTATTGGACAGCACAGCAATGCCCAAATTCAGGCTTTTCGAGACATTGTTGATGTTTGCATGTTGATGGACCTGGGCTATAAGGAACGCTTTTGGACTTTTGAGAAGAAGGTT
Source organism: Triticum urartu (assembly GCF_056163025.1). Taxonomy (NCBI): domain Eukaryota; kingdom Viridiplantae; phylum Streptophyta; class Magnoliopsida; order Poales; family Poaceae; genus Triticum; species Triticum urartu. The sequence goes on along the minus strand of NC_141875.1, from coordinate 608,783,089 downwards.
GCTGGAGGAACTTTTACCCGTGTGAGGCTGGATAGGGCTCTTGGATCGGCTGAGTGGAGCGCTCAGTTCCCTCTTGCAAGCCTATCACACCTCACTGCTGCAACTTCGGACCATTGTCCTATTCTATTGGAGATTAATGAGCATCAGAGGCCTACATGTAAACGTTCTTTCAGGTACGAGACCATGTGGGAGACCCACGAGCAGTGGAGGGACACCATTCTGGAGAGGTGGAACTCAAAACACCCGAGCCATACAGTTGAGGAGATTAGGAGGAAGATGTCTGATCTTGCTACAGACCTATCTAGGTGGAACATTGACACTTTCGGCAACGTCCGAAAGGAGATAAAATCTCTTAAAGCTGAACTTGAGCGCTTGAGAGGGAATCCGGGGAGGACTGGACCGTCACATGCGGAGATCAAGATCAATGATAAGTTGGTGGAGCTCTACCATCGGGAGGAGTTGATGTGGCGTCAAAGATCCAGGATAGAGTGGCTGGCCGCAGGGGATAAAAACACAAAAATTTTCCATTTGAGAGCAAGCATCCGGAGAAAGAAGAATATGATTAAGGCGCTGGCTAACTCACTTGGCGTGCTTATTGATGATCCTGGAGACCTAAGGGAGATGGTCAATGAGTTTTACCAGAACCTGTACACATCGGAAGGAGTGACGGGCATGGACGAGGTGTTGATGCATGTACCGCAGAAGGTAACATCAAGGATGAATGATATTTTATGCGCACCATATACCAGCGACGAGGTGAAAACAACCCTGTTTCAGATGGCACCAACAAAGGCGCCGGGTCCTGATGGTTTCCCAGCACATTTCTACCAAAGACATTGGTCTTTATGTGGGGAGGAGGTCACTAGAGCCGTCCTCAGAATTGTAAGAGGGGAGGAGAGTGCTGAGAGCATAAATGATACTGTTTTGGTTCTAATACCAAAGGTAATGAATCCAACACTACTCCCTTAGTTTAGACCTATCAGTTTATGCAATGTGCTATACAAGATTGCTTCGAAGGTGGTTGCAAACAGGCTCAAGCAGATTCTTCCGGACATCATCTCTGAGGAGCAATCAGCCTTTGTCCCAAGGAGACTCATAATTGATAACATCATATGTGCCTATGAGTGCTTGCATTTCATGAAAAGGTCTAGAGCAAAATCGAATAGTTCCTGTGCTCTCAAACTTGACATGATGAAGGCCTATGATCGGGTGGAGTGGCAATATTTGAAGGCTATCATGACCAAGTTAGGATTTTCTCAGTCTTGGGTGAACATAGTAATGAACATGGTGACTTCGGTATCCTTCTCAGTTCTTTTTAATGGAGAGAAGCTAGATCAGTTTAAACCTTCGAGAGGTATTCGACAGGGAGATCCCATCTCCCCTTACTTGTTTTTGATTGCAGCAGAGGGCCTTTCGTTCCTTTTAAAATCCAGTTCTCAGTCATCAGTACTTGGCGGAATCAAGGCCGGCACCCACAGCTCCTTCTATTAACCACCTTTTGTTTGCAGATGATAGCCTGCTGTTTTTCAAGGCAAGTGCAGAGGGGGCACATGCGGTATCAAACCTGCTGAATGCTTACTGTGGAGCATCGGGTCAGAGGGTGAACAATGAGAAATCATCTATTTTCTTCAGTCGAGGTTGCCCGCAGGTGGTGCGTGATAATGTTAAACAAGCGGTGGGAGTCCATAAGGAATCATTGAGTGATAAATATTTGGGTATGCCAACGGATGTGGGACACTCAAAGAATGGTACCTTCAAATATTTGTGTGACCGTGTGTGGGAGAAGATTAAAGGGTGGATGGAGAAGCTTCTTTCAGCAGCGGGGAAGGAGATTCTTATTAAATCAGTTGCTCAAGCAATTCCTGTCTACTCAATGGCATGCTTCAGACTTCCCCGGGGCCTGTGTGAGAATGTCACTTCGATAATTAGGTAGTTCTGGTGGGGCAGTAAACAAGGTAAACGCAAGCCATCCTGGGTGGCATGGGATATTATGACAAGGCCTAAACACATGGGAGGATTGGGCTTCCGTGACTTCGAGCTTTTTAACCTCGCGTTGCTAGCGAGACAGGCATGGAGGCTTCTTCAAACTCCTAATACTCTCAGCTCGCTCATACTTAAGGCTGCATATTTTCCTCACTGTGATATTCTACATGCTGAGTTGGGCTCACATCCATCTCAAATATGGCGTGCGATACTGGACGGCAGAGATATAATGAAGCAAGGTGTCATACGTAGGATTGGGACTGGAGAAGATACTCTCATATGGGAACACAACTGGATCCCCAGAGGGGATATAATGCGGCCTATGACATCTCTGGTAGCCGATCCGCCAACGTATGTGCACGAGCTGATTGAGCACACTACCTCATCGTGGAAGGAGGAGCTGGTCCGGTCTGTTTTCATACCCATAGATGCAGAGGCAATACTTAAAATACCGCTGTGTACGAGACATGTTGATGATTTTTGGGCCTGGAGCAAGGAAATTCGGGGCAATTTCTCTGTGCGCTCTGCATACAGAATGATTCTGAAAACTAAGCTCACCAGAGAGGATTGGTTATATCAGACGGGAGGACCATCCAGCGTCGATGAGAGCAACGGATGGACCATGCTGTGGAGCACGCAAGTACCAAACAAGATCCGTGTCTTTCTCTGGCGCCTGGCCAGGGAATCAATCCCTACTAGTGATCTCCTTCACCACCGCAATATGGCCACTACGTCGACGTGCCGGTTGTGCGGCTCGGCGGACTCTTGGCGACACGGGCTGCTCGAGTGTTCCATGGCGCGGTCAGTATGGGCATTGGCGCCGGATTCCATAGTGGAGCAGATGAGCAGGGATGCAAACACAAGTGCTAGAAGCTGGTTGTTCAACATGTAAAATCTTCTATCTCATGAGGAATTTACAAGGATGGGCATTACACTTTGGGCAATTTGGTACGCTAGAAGGAAAGTGATTCACGAGGATATACATCAGACTCCTTTTGCCACAAATGCTTTTGTAAACTCTTTTATAAGCGATCTTCAGGTGCTACAGAAGCCAACAAGTGAACCATGAGAGGTGCAGACCCGACTGAATCACTGGATCCCCCCTCCAGAGAACATGGTTAAGATCAATGTAGATGCGGCGATTAACAGAAGACATGCTGCAGGAGCAGTTGCAGCAGTTTGCAGGGATCATCAGGGCTTGTTTTTGGGTGCATCCGTTTTTACTCTAACGGGAATTGAGGACCCTACAACTCTGGAGGCAATTGCAGTCCGGGAGTCGCTAGCATTGGCTGAAGATCTTTATGAGCGCAGGATTTTTGTATCTTCTGATTGCAAGGTGGTTATCGAGGATATCAACAAGGGCAGCGCAGCTACTTATGGTGTTGTTATTCGTGAGATTATAGACCACTCTAAAACTTTTACTTTGTGTTCTTTCAATCACGAATTTAGGAGTTCGAATTTCGAGGCTCACAACTTAGCGAAGCATGCTTTTTCACTTGGGATTGGCCACCGTGTGTGGTTAGGCAATCCGGGTGACCTTTCTTTCATCCCTGTAAACATTTTGATGGCATAATAAAAAGCTTCGCGAGGTTGTCTCAAAAAAAACACATTGTGACGTTTTGACTTTTTCAATAACACAGCACAGTCGGAGATGCTCGCAATACTCGTTCCTATAAACGCACACACGTATATCATACCTCTATAAGGACATTACTAATATATCCCAAAAAAGTGGAGTATCCGGTGAAGTAAACCCTTAGTGAAGTCATCGTCTTCTTCTTCCACTATGCGGATATTTCAATAAATTTTGGCCGGACCTAGCCGATTTCCTATATATAACAGAGTAAATTTTTGTATTTTCTAAACTTTGCAATTTACAATTCTAGTAGATATTGCAACTACATATTAACACATATATAGAAACTAAACATAAATTTGAATGTTCAAGAAAATCACGAATATAGTTTACAAACCGAGTTCAAAGCTTACAAACCGAATTATTCAAATCATGATACGCCATAGAACCTTGCATTTTCAGTACTCAGCAGGGTCACGAACAATTGCAAAATGCTTCTGAAGCACACCGAAGGCTCTCTCAACATCTTTCCTAGCAACTTCTTGACATTGGGCAAAGTGAATGTTTTTGTTACCTTTTGGACGCATAATTGTTTTGACCAAGGTGGCCCATGGTGGATAGATGCCATCCGTAAGGTAGTAACCCATCGAGTAGTTGTGCCCGTTGACCCAGTAGTTGCAAGCAGGAGCTTCACCTTTAATAAGCCTAAAAAACAACAGTGATCTCGACAGCACATTCAAGTCAACGTGAGAGCCAGGAAAACCAAAGAATGAATGTCATATCCAAAGATCCTTCGATGCAACTGCCTCAAGAAGGATCGTTGGATCGTTGCAGTGGCCTTTGTACTGACCCTATCCACCCTGCAGGGCAATTCTTCCATGTCCAATGCATACAGTCAAGTGATCCAAGCATCCCAGGCCATTCTCTTACTTCACCCTCAGTCATCAGCCTCTGGATGTCTTCCTCGGTTGGTTCTCTCAAGTACTCCAGGCGAAAGACAGTGATCACTACTTTAGTGAACCTTCGAATAGCCTCCAAGATTGTGTCTTCACCAATGCAGACATAGTCATTGATTGCATAGCCTCCGAAAGCGCCGGCAAAAATACTTCTCTGGATAGGTTGGCTTTGGGTCAAAGTAGTCTCTCATGATCTTCGCATGACCCTCCGCTCTATCATGGTTGATGTGTATGCGGCCAAACTGTGATCCTCTCCTCGGCCGCTGATACATTTCCAACGTATCTATAATTTTTGATTGTTCCATGCTATTATATTATCCATCTAGGATGTTTTATATGCATTCATATGTTATTTTATATGATTTTTGGGACTAACCTATTAACCTAGAGCCCAGTGCCAGTTTCTGTTTTTCCTTGTTTTTGAGTATCGCAGAAAAGGAAAACCAAACGGAGTCCAATTGACCTGAAATTTCACGGAGATTATTTTTGGACCAGAAGAAGCCCACGGAGTATCGAAGATGGGCCAGAAGAGTCCCGAGGCACCCACGAGGGTGGGGGGCACCCTACCCCTTGGGCGCGCCCCCTACCTCGTGGGCGCCTCGGTGACCACCCTGGCTTGTTCCCGACGCCAAAACCTCTTATATATACCCAAACTTCCAGAACATAACCTAGATCGGGAGTTTCGCTGCCGCAAGCCTCCATAGCCATCGAAAACCAATCTAGACCCGTTTCGGCACCCTGCTGGAGGGGGGAACCCCTCTTCGGTGGCCATCTTCATCATCCCGACGCTCTCCATGACGAGGAGGGAGTAGTTCACCCTCGGGGTTGAGGGTATGTACCAGTAGCTATGTGTTTGATCTCTCTCTCTCGAGTTCTTGATTCGGAACGATCTTGATGTATCGCGAGCTTTGCTATTATAGTTGGATCTTATGATGTTTCTCCCCCTCTATCTCCTTGTGATGAATTGAGTTTTCCCTTTGAAGTTATCTCATCGGATTGAGTCTTTAAGGATTTGAGAACACTTGATGTATGTCTTACATGTGTTTATCTGTGGTGACAATGGGATATTCACGTGATCTACTTGATGTATGTTTTGGTGATCAACTTGCGGGTTCCATGACCTGGTGAACTTATGCATAGGGGTTGGCACACGTTTTCGTCTTGACTCTCCAGTAGAAACTTTGGGGCACTCTTTGAAGTTCTTTGTGTTGGTTGAATAGATGAATCTGAGATTGTGTGATGCATATCGTATAATCATACCCACGGATACTTGAGGTGACATTGGAGTATCTAGGTGACATTGGAGTTTTGGTTGATTTGTGTCTTAAGGTGTTATTCTAGTACGAACTCTAGGATAGATTGAACAGAAAGAATAGCTTCGTGTTATTTTACTCCGAACTCTTGAATAGATCGATCGGAAAGGATAATTTTGAGGTGGTTTCGTATCCTACAATAATCCTTCGTTTGTTCTCCGCTATTAGTGACTTTGGAGTGACTCTTTGTTGCATGTTGAGGGATAGTTATATGATCCAATTATGTTATTATTGTTGAGAGAACTTGCACTAGTGAAAGTATGAACCCTAGGCCTTGTTTCCTAGCATTGCAATACTATTTGTGCTCATTTTTATCATTAGTTACCTTGCTGTTTTTATATTTTCAGATTACAAAAACCTTTATCTACCATCCATATTGCACTTGTATGGGTTGGAAAAAGCGGTAGGCGTAAGCGAGGCGGTTGGCCTTCGCCTAGTGCCTAGGCGGTGCTTAAGCGCCCTAGGCACAACCTAGGCGCTTATATATTTTTTACTATCAGGGTGTATATGTGGTTATTATATGTGTACTTTATTAATTTAGGGCATATAAGTATGTTAACTACCAGCTACTACGATTGGAATATGGCCCTTTTGGCATATCAGTGCAGTATGGCATGATTTCTCGCTTGGGTAGACAATTTCTTACTTGCTCTGCCTAGACTTCTGCTTATGCCCTAGGCGAGGCATTTGGCCATTGCCTAGTGCCTAGGCGTGCCTAAGCGCCTCCTAGGCACTGCCTTTTCCAATAGAACTTGTATCACCATCTCTTCGCCGAACTAGTGCACCTATACAATTTACCATTGTATTGGGTGTGTTGGGGACACAAGAGACTCTTTGCTATTTGGTTGCAGGGTTGTTTGAGAGAGACCATCTTCATCCTACGCCTCCCATGGATTGATAAACCTTAGGTCATCCACTTGAGGGAAATTTGCTACTGTCCTACAAACCTCTGCACTTGGAGGCCCTACAACGTCTACAAGAAGAAGGTTGTGTAGTAGACATCAGCCGCCGAACATCATCATTGAAAACCATGCCTAAAACGGTGTCAAAGTCATCGTCGTCTTCTTCCTCTTCGGATTATTGTAAGTGCATCTAGTGCCCCTTAGTGATTTTGGTGTATTGAAGACTTATAGGTTAAGGGACTAATGCGTTTGTGAGTGTACACAGGTCTATAAGTCTATGAGGAGCTTGATATTTACAAGAAAAGTCGACCCCTAAAAATGAATATCTTCAACTGAAGATTTTGGTATCTCTGAAGACTTTCATGAAGACTTTGAACGTGAAGAAATTGGTGTGTCCGTGAAGACTTGATATTCATGCGAGGAATATGAAGCTTGAAGACTTTCGTTTTCATAGTTTTGTTTCTCTCTTTCTTGAGTCATAGGAAACACCGTACTGTTAAAGGGGGTCGAGGAAATACTAAGGAAAAATTTCCATGTGATGCTCAACTCAAAATCCTACACCTACCAATCCCTTCGAGTGAAGCCATTGGAAATCTCATACAGTTCAGCCAATTTCTTCAGTGACAGAGACGAAGTTCTTCTGGTCTCTGAGGAATTTGTCCTGACTGAGGAGTTAGAAATTCGCCAGTGCGGATTGCCTACACAGTGAGGAACATGATAGCCCTGAGGATTTTACTACTCAAAATTCCGATCGTTGCTGTGCTATGCGCCAGCTGTCCCAAAATATCTATCCACCTAACGGTCATATCATTGAAGGGCATTTATGTCTTATCATGTCGGGCTGCTCCCTAGGCTATAAATAGCCGCCCCCTACAACCACTAGCTGGTTGGCTGCTCCGAGAGAAACTGACACTTGTCATTTGAGAGAAACCCATCCTCTGAGGACTTTGAGCGAAAATCATCAAGTGAGGAAAAACCAAAAACCAAAAACCCAAACACCTACAAACCCCAAGTGATTGAGCATCACTGAAGAGATTGATCCTGCGTGGATCCGACGCTTGTTACCTTTGAAGACTGTGCTTCTTCCAGATGGTTAGGCGTCATGGTCTAGAGCATCCAAGAGGAATTGTGGATCATCGAGTGACCAAGTTTGTGAAGGTTTGGAAGTCGCCTGAAGACTTACCACGAGTGATTGGACGAGGTTTGTGTGACCTTAGTTCAAGGAGAATACGGTGAGGACTGGGTGTCCTGAGCTGCGTGTTCAGGACTGGGTGTCCGGGACTGTGTGTCCTTGAGTTTAAATACTCAGCCGCTCCAACCAGACGTACAACTGAGACAGCAGTTGGAACTGGTCTACCAAATCATTGTCTTCACCAAGCTTACTGGTTCTATTTCCTCAACTCGTTCATTTCCTCATAAATGTGTTGTGTGTTTGTTCATATCTGTGTTTGAAGACTTTGACTGAAGACTTTCTCAATTTCCTCAGTTCAAATTCTTCAGTCTGTCTATCTTCATCCTGTGTTATCCTGTGATTACGCTTCCTGTACTCTGTGCCTGTCTTCATTTCATCATGATGACTATGCTTGTATTCTGTTATGTTTACTTTTGAGTACTTATTCCGCTGCTAGTAGTTCTTCGCTAAGGAATTTCCTCACCGGCAAATTCCTCAGTGAAGAATTTCATAAAAATCGCCTATTCACCCCCCTCTAGTCGATATAACGCACTTTCAATTGGTATCAGAGCAAGGTACTCCCTTGTTCTGTGTGATTTTGGTTTAACCGCCTGGAGTTTTAGTTATGTCGACCGCAGGTATGACGAAAGTGACATGCCCCATCTTTGACGGTCACGAGTATCCCAAGTGGAAGGCCATGATGAAGAAACGCCTCATGGCGATGAACAATGAGCTGTGGACCGTCACTGAGATTGGTCTGACCGATCTGTGCAAGATGGCGGAAGCTGATGACATTCGCAAGTACACTCTTCTAAACCTCACGGCGAAGGATGTCATCTGCTCTAGTCTGTCACAAAATCAGTTCAGGAATATCATGCATCTTGATCATGCGAAGCTCATCTGGGACCGTCTCTCTGAGGTCTATGAAGGTCATCAAACCTGTCATGATCCTTGGTTTGAGGACTTCAAGGAATCTCTCAATGCGATGACACTCGAACCAGAATCATCATCTTCTGCATCATGCCTTATGGTAAAAGATGCTGAGGTAACTGAATGCTACCTATCCGAGTCTAGTGATGATGAATCTGGTGATGAATTTGGACCCAGCTATGTCAAACTTGCTTCCCTTGCCACTAAACAACAAAGAGCTTTGGAAAAAGTTCACTATTTGCTAAACAAGAGCGATGATATGTTGGGTGAAGAAATGGATCAGTCAAAAGCTTTGGCCGAAAGTCTTCAGAGACCTCATACTAAGTATGACACCCTTCAAGATCAACATAACACTCTCTTATCTGACCAAGAGAAGCTTTCTTCTGAATTTCTTCAAAGAAAGCAAGACCTTGAGAAGCTAAGAGTGAGTTATGAAGATCTTCAGAAGGAGCGCGATTCATTACTTGCTCAACAAATCAGCGCATCTCAGGAAGAATTTGTTCCTTCATGCTTGAAGTGCATTGAACGTGAATCTGCTAATTCTTCACCTGAATGTTCAAATGCTGCTAATGTTTCAAATTCTTCACATGCCTCTGCTATCACTAATTCCTCATCTGAGGACATTGCTAGTATCACTGACGATGCAGGGCTGAAGGAATTGTACACAACAGGCATGTACAAAAGCCTCAAAGGGCATCAGGCTCTTTGTGATGTGCTTAAAAAGCAGATCCTCAACAGGAACCCTAGGAAAGAGGGTATCGCCTTTGAGAGGAAACTCAATGCTGATGGTACATATTGGAAGCCTGAGCAGTACCCCAAAACTACATGGGTTGCTGCAAAGGGACCTCCAGTTGATCCATCTAACTTATCTGGATTTGCATGTGAAACTCCTCATTCTGATGATGAGTCAATTGACTCCAACTATAAACTGTTCAAAAATCAGAATGGTGAAGTATTTGCTAGATATGTTGGCACTAACTGCAGGAACAGCTCCCCTATGAAGAAAATCTGGGTTCCCAAAAGATGCCTTGAAAATCTTCAGGTGAATGTCATCATGACGCCACCTGTGAAGAATAGGAACCCCAGATCAAATTCTTCATATGGACCAAATTCTTCATATGGATCCAAGTCCTCATACGGACCAAACTCCTCACATGGATCAAATTCCTCAAAAGGATCAAAGTCCTCATATGAACATCATCGTGCTAACCCGTCTGTTTCGCAGGGAAGATCTAAGGATTATGGATATGTGCATTATTCTTCAAATCATTATGTCCATAAGTCCTCGAAGAATTTCTCTGCTTACTCTTATGCTTATTCTAACCCCTCTTATGTGAAATGAAATGGACTGGCTTCTATGCCATCCTTTTCGTATGGAGCTCGCAGAATGATGAACTCTTTGCCACCCCTTCAGATGTGGGTGGTGAAGAAAAAAAACTAATCTCTTCTGCAGGGTCAGGTCTCCAGACACACGTAATCGTCTGAAGAATTTGCTGGAGACCTGAGCATGCCTGATAGGACACAGGCTAATCATGAAGAAATGAACTTTCATTTCTCACGTCCTCATACTGCTTTATCAATTCTTTTGCTTGATGAAATTGATCTGATGAATTGATGTCATATTCTTCACTGATGAAGTATATGAGTTTGTAAGCTGCACTAATTCGTCTGCAGGATGATCAACCTAAAGCCACTGAGTGGGTCCTCGATAGTGGATGTACAAACCACATGACTGGTGACAAGAATCTATTGATGGATGCTCCATTATCTCCATCGCATCTGAAGCATATCATCTTTGCTGACAAAGGCAGAAGTCAGGTATTGGGTCTAGGTAAGGTTGCGATTACAAAGGATCGACATATGGACAAAGTCATGCTTGTTGAGTCCTTAGGATACAACCTTATGTCTGTCTCAATGCTTTGTGATCTTGATATGGTTGTTGTCTCTGGCAAGTATCGTTGTGTTGTGGTTATGGAAGCTGACAATTCCAAAGTCTTCGAAGGCTTTAGGAGAGGAGACCTATATATTGTTGATTTCTCTACAGGACCACAACCAGCCGTGTGCTTACTTGCAAAAGCTTCAGAAGGCTAGCTCTGGCATCGACGACTTGGTCATGCAGGCATGAGGAATTTGCACACGCTTGCGAAGAAGAAGCATGTCATTGGCATCGAGAATGTCAAATTCCTCAAGGATCACCTATGCGGAGCCTGTGAAGCTGGGAAGATGACGAAGGCCAAGCATCCAGCAAAGACTATCATGACCACCACTCGCCCGTTTGAATTGCTTCACATGGATCTCTTTGGTCCTAATCATTATTCTGCTATTTCAAATGAAGCATCTCAATATGGCTTTGTTATTGTTGATGATTATTCTCGCTATACATGGGTACACCTTGTTACTTACAAACATGAAGTGCAGGAAGTCTTCAAACGATTTTCCTCGAGGGCTTCAACCAACTTTGGTGTGAAGATCAAGCACATCAGAAGTGACAATGGCACTGAGTTCAAGAATTCTGGTCTCGATGACTATCTTGATGAACTTGGTATTACTCATGAGTTATCTGCTCCCTACACTCCTCAGCAGAATGGCGTTGTGGAGCGCAAGAACAGGACTCTTGCTGAGATGGCTCGCACTATGCTTGATGAATACAAAACGCCTCGTCGTTTCTGGACTGAGGCAATTGATACTACGTGCCACATCATCAACAGCGTATATCTTCACAAATTCTTCAAAAAGACTGCCTATGAACTCCTCACTGATAAGAAACCCAATGTAAGTTATTTCAAAGTCTTCGGTGCTAAATGTTGGATTAGAGATCCTCATCACAACTCAAAATTTGCACCAAAAGCACATGAAGGTTTTATGCTTGGTTACAGAAAGGACTCGCACACCTACAGAGTCTTCAACAACGTTCTTCACAAAGTTGTTGAAACTATAGATGTGCGATTCGATGAAACTAATGGCTCGCAAAGAGAGCACCTACCTACTGTGATAGATGAACCAGCACCTGAGGAAACTATCAAGTTCAAGGCTACTGAGGATGTTATTCCTACTAAAGAATCTGCTGAAGAATTCATTCCGGAACATGAAGAACGTCGAGCTAATGCACCTAAAGAAAATGGTGCTAAAGAAAACGCTGATCAAATTCTTCAACGGCAACCAGCTCATCCTCGCATTGCAAAAGAAGTGCAAGTTGAAAAGATCATCAATGACATCAAAGCGCCAGGTCCTCTCACACGCTCAAAAGCTTCACATTTGTCTAACTTTTGTGGGCACTATGCTTTTGTCTCTATTACAGAGCCCACTAAGGTAGATGAAGCATTTCTGGAGCCTGAGTGGATTCAGGCCATGCAAGAAGAATTACATCAGTTCGAGCTCAACAATGTCTGGGAACTGGTCAAACGTCCAGATCCTCGCAAGCACAATATCATCAGCACAAAGTGGATCTACCGCAACAAGCAAGATGAAAATGGCCTTGTGGTGAGGAATAAGGCACGGCTTGTAGCTCAAGGCTACACACAGGTGGAAGGAATTGATTTCGATGAAACTTTTGCACCTGTTGCTAGACTTGAGGCTATTCGCATATTACTTGCTTATGCTAACCATCATGGTATCACTTTATATCAAATGGATGTGAAGAGTGCATTCCTCAATGGTAAGCTTGAGGAAGAAGTACATGTTGCTCAACCCCCAGGTTTTGAAGATCCAAAGAATCCTGACAAACTCTTCAGAATCAACAAGGCCCTCTATGGCCTCAAGCAGGCCCCACGGGCTTGGTATGATACCTTGAAGGAACTCCTCATGAAGAAAGGCTTCAAACCCGGTTCACTCGACCCTACTCTTTTCACTAAATCTTATGATGGTGAATTGTTTGTGTGCCAAATATATGTTGATGATATTATCTTTGGCTGTACTGACCAACGTTATAGTGATGAATTTGCCTATATGATGAGTGAAGAATATCAAATGTCTAGGATGGGAGAGTTGAAATTCTTCTTAGGTCTTCAAATTCGTCAACAATGCAATGGCATATTCATATCTCAGGAGAAATACCTCAAGGATGTACTGAGGAAATTCAGCATGCAAGATTCCAAAGGCGTCAAAATTCCTATGCCCACAAATGGCCATCTGTGCACTGATGAAAATGGTATTGACTTCGATCATAAGGTATACCGCTCCATGATAGGTTCCTTATTGTACTTATGTGCATCTAGGCCAGATATAATGCTTAGTGTTTGCATGTGTGCCCGATTTCAAGCTGCACCGAAGGAATCACACCATAAGGCTGTGAAGCATATTCTTTGATATCTAGCTCACACACCAACACTTGGATTATGGTACCCCAAGGGCTCGGCTTTTGATCTTGTTGGATATTCTGACTCTGACTATGCTGGTGATCGTGTGGATCGCAAGTCAACATCTGGTACATGTCATTTCCTCGGACGATCTTTGGTCTGTTGGTCCTTGAAGAAACAGAACTGTGTATCACTATCTACTGCTGAAGCTGAGTACATTGCCGCTGGTTCTTGCTGTGCCCAATTGCTATGGATGAAGCAAACTCTCAAGGTCTACGGCGTCAACATGAAGAATGTGCCTCTCTTCTGTGACAATGAGAGTGCCATCAAGATTGCTCACAACCCAGTTCAGCACTCAAAGACAAAAGCACATTCAGATTCGTCATCATTTTCTTCGTGATCATGTGTTGAAGGGCGACATTTCTATTGAGCATGTGAAGACTGAAGAATAGCTAGCCGATATCTTCACAAAGCCCTTGGATGAGAAGAGATTTAGCAAGTTGCGGTGTGAGCTAAATATCCTGGAATCTTCAAATGTTCTTTGAAAAGGACACTCATCCTAACACTTATGCAAAATTGATGACTTAGATGTGCAACACATGAAGAAACGTTTTTCTTCATTCAATGAAGAATAACACTCTTAGTGTGAAGAAATTAATGAAGAATTTGATTCTCAGAACCTACGATAATTGTACGCGGTGTCTGAAATCAGCATTCTTATACGGTGGGTCACGCCACCACCGAAAGTTGAAATTCCTCAAATTATTCATATTTTTCAACTTTGCATAGTCTTCACTGGTTCCGACGTTTTTCTTCATTGGCTATATATATATATATGAGTTTATGTCCTCTACAACATTCACTTATTGCTATTTCTTCAAGTTGGTTTTCTGCTAAGTGAATGTGATCGGACCCTTCCCCTCTATGCTATACTCAACCAATCTGTTCACAAATTCTTCATGTGCGTTCTATTTGAAACTCGTTCAAAATCTTCACTGTGTCCTAGTCAGCTGAAGAAATTGCGAACGGAACTTTAAAACCTATCTTTTCAAAATTTTCGGCTTTGCCGCTCAAACCGTTCCGCATCCCACGATACACTTATCCACTCACCCATGATCTAACACGATCTCCACCTCTCACTATGTGGGTGACACATGTCATGCGAATGAGAAGGGTCAGGGGCACGTTCGTCCAATTTCTTTAGGCGAGCAGTTTTTCACCGTGGCTATAAATACCCCTCCTTCCCTTCCTCACTTCTTTTACTCCGCTCGACCTCTCTCTCCAGCTCGAGCTTCTCAAACCCTAGCGCCGCCGCTACTTCATCGCCGCCGGTGAGGAAGAGTTTCACTGCCTCGACCTCGTCGCCGACGTACTCGCGCCGACCGCGGACATCTTCACTCCGCCGCCGCCGTAGCCGTCTTCCTCCGCCAAGTTAGGGCGTGGAAGATCTGCACAGACGAACTTCACATCTCCTCACTCCAGTTCGTCGTGTTCTTCATCCAGGGTAATTAAAAGTTACTTTTACTACCCTCGTTGATTCGAATGATTATCTACAAAATCTTCAAAAGTGTTTTTCTTCATATCTTCACACACTAAACACCTCACAAGTCATATGTTCTTGATTCGTTTCTCTAAGTATCATTTTTCTTTAAGATTCCTCAGTTGTGTGGATCTTTGATCTATACAACTCTGGAACCTAAGACAAAGAACGCTTAGTGAAAATCTTCAAGACTCATCTGGTCAAATTCCTCAAACTTGTTCTTTTTGAAAAACCTTCTGAGAACACATATGACCTCTCCAAATTCCTCGCAACTATACTCTGTTCATAGGTACACATGTCAGCTGCTGAATCACTAGGTTCTCATCAACTTAACTCATTTGCAGCGTTCCTCGAAGAAAAGTTGCATACTTCTTCAGAGAATTCGATTGTTCAAATTCCTCAACTGAAGAAAATGGCTGATGGTAAAAGGCCACAGAAGGGAGGAAAGAGGCCTGAGGTAAATACAGTGTTTGAAATCCCTGATGACATATATGCCGGGTACTGCACACCTACCGAGGAAACCAAGAATGAGCGCAAAGTGCGCAAACAGAGGATAGAGAGGAGATTGGAAAGAGAATGGAGGGAGTACAGATATGTCACTCCTAAGTACATGAAAAAATTCACACTCAATCCTCCATGCCCAAGAGCTCCATTGGCACCTGGCCAAATAGCAGATCCCACCAGCCTCAAGCGCGGTGAGGACTATCCTGATGAATGGGCCAAGCGCCAAGCCAAGCTGGCTAAACAAGCCAGAGAAGCAGCGAGGAAATTCAATGAAGACTCTGCTGCTGCTGCCTCTGCTGTCAAGCCAAAGAAGGCTATGTCTAAGAAGCCTGCGCGCAAGCCAAGTGCTTCACCAACAATGCCCTCAAGGCCAAGCTCCTCAGCAATGCCCTCACGGCCAGAATCATCAAAGCCCTCACGGAAAATTCCTCATGCTGCTCCTGTTCCTCCAAAGTCCTCAGCTCCTCCGCCAAAGCCTTCAGCTGTTCCGACCAAATCCTCAGCACCTGTGCATCTCGCCTCGTGCCAAAGGACTGCCGGAATCTCCATTGCCTCAGGTGTCTCAGCTAGTTCCTCAGCTGCACCAAGTTCCTCAGCTGGCCCCTCACTGCTGAAGACAAAGGCCACTGCTGGACGAGGTCCTCGCCCAAGTCCTCAAAAGAAGCAAGTCGCTTTCCAAGTGCCGTCTGATGAAGACGAAGCTGATGATGATGAACTTGCAGAAATCATCAGAGACAGGCAAGTCAGGGCCGCTAGAGCCAAGGGATCAGAGGTGCCACTGCTTTTGGATCCCAAGCCGATCCTCGACTACATTGATGATTGGCACAAGGACCCCAACACTCCCTTGCCTGACTTCAAGCTGACTCCTGGCCAGAGTCACATGCTGACCCACTTCATTCAAGAAGAAAAGTGGAAATTTGAGAAGGCCAGGCAGATCAAGAAAGCGCAGTACAAGAAAGAGCGCTATCTGAAGAAAAATGTTGTCTCTATGACAACTGAAGAACTTGTCACTATTCAGACTGAGATGAAGAAACTCAGTGATGACTTTGAAGCATATCATGCTGATTGGCTTGGAGCCAAGGTTCGTTTTGTGAAACTTGCAGATAACTTCACTTCCAATTTTGCAGCCCCAAAGCAACAGGAAATTCCTCAGGCTGAAGCATCTGCTCAGCCTACTAAAGAAAATGCCAGCACCGCTGATGACAATCAGGCTGCTGAAGATAATGTGAGTTCCAGGGCTGATGACTGCATTCCAGCCGCTGAAGAAATTGCCAGGGCACCCACTAGTGGTGTGCCTAAAGAAACTGAAGAACTCAGGGCAACTGCATCAGTTGTGCCTGAAGAAAATCAACCAGATTCCTCAGCTGCTCCTGCACCAACTTCAACTCTAATCCTTCCATCTGCATCAGATGTGAAGAAGACCAAGGCTGCAGAGCATGCTGTAGTAAAGAAAAGGAAAGCATCAGCTGCTTCAGATTCTTCAGCTCCGAAGAAAATGAAGCCTATGACAAGCTCATTTGCAAATCCAATTGATGTTGTTCCCATCTCAACCAGGCCATCAAAGGACCTTGTTCCTTTTGATGAAGAATATGTGATCCCCAGCGGATCTGATGAAGAAACTCCTTCTGCTTCTTCGTCTCAACCGTTGGATGAAGAAATTGAAGTGGATGTGATCCCTTCAACACCTATCATCTCCTCGCCTATGCCTCAGTTCACAGCTAAAGAGGCTGGCGTTGAAGAAATGGAAGATGAATATGTGGACATTGGCTGCTCCACACCCATAGTCAGTGATGAATTCTGGGAAAGTCAGCATCCAAACTCTCCAATGTTCCCCTCTACAGCAAATTCCTCAGTCCCCCACACAAACTATTCACACGGGCTCTGAAGAAACTCATCCCACTGCATCTGTCCATGAGGAAATTCCAGCCACTAGCGCTGAAGAAACTGCTGCTGCTGAACAACCAACGACGCAGACTGCCACTGAGGAGGAACCAGAAATTCCTCAGCCTGAAGAACCTGCGATTGAGATTCCTGAGGTCGTGATGCAACTCACTGACACTCCTCTGCCGAAGCCAAAGGATCCATTCTCACGCAAGCAAAAGTTCAAGGCTGATAATTTCTCCGGTGAGCACGTATTCTTCGAAGATTACAACCCATATGACTCTGCCCACATTAGGAAGAGGCGTTTCTGGACTGCTAGTCAAGCCAATTTCTATTCCTCAGTGCTGTTCAACAAGGAGAAGATCTTCTACCATGAGCATATTCCTCACGTGGATATGGAATCTCTGCCGTGCTTCGCACCAGTCCTCAGTGTTCTTCACGATGCTGGACTGCTCAACTTTTGCTCTGACATCTGCGATTGGAATGAAGAACTAATTCTTCAATTTTATGCAACGCTGCACATCACCGGAGATGCTGAAGATGTGAATTCATGGGTGCTGGACTGGATGTCTGAAAACACTCACTACACTGCACCAGCCTCTGAATTGCTTCGTGCTCTACCACTCAGTCCTCCCCTTGAAGAAGCTCGCTGCATCTACAGTGAACCTGAGCTCACACATCATTACATGCAGGTGCTGATGAAACCTTTGAAGGCAGGTCAAGCACCAAGAACCAAATTCCTCGTGAAGGAATTGCTGTACGTGCCCAGAACTGTCTATCGTATTCTTCCGAGGACAATCAGTCCCATCAAAGGCCACGACTCATCTGATGAGGAAATTGTTGGCATCATGAAGAATCTGGTATTCAACATCGTTCATGGCATTCCTGTCAATTATCACAATTTCTTCATGAGGACTACGGCAAATGTTGCACTGTCTCTGTTTGAGCTGAAGCCTTATGCACCTTGGATTATGAGATTCCTCAGGACAAGGTCTTCACTCAACTATAAAGATGATTTCTAGAATCACCTCAGCTACTTGCCCCCAATTGAAGTCCTCAAGCAGACATATTCCTCAGTTGATGGAAAGGGCAAAGCACCAGCTGTAATAGATGAAGGCATTCATCCATTGGATGGTCAGTTTCACAAAGCTGCATCTTATTCCACCAATGATGACTCTGCCACACATGACTCTAGCAATGCACCCAAGTCCACTCCTCAAGCCACTGCTCCACGCGTGATGACTGACCATGAACTTCTACTTAGTCTTCACCGGAAGGTGGATTGAAATCACAAATGGGTTAAGCGTCAGTTTGGTTCACTTCTTCACAACATGACTGCCACACACAATGAAGTGAAGAAAAACCACTACTACCTCCATCAAGTCTTCGGTCGCACCTGGGCAATCCTGTCACATCTGTATGGTGAAGAAGATCTGAAGAACATGGGTCTCAAAGAAAATTTTGACTGGTCTGCACCTCCACCGAAGAAATTCAAGAAGGTCCAGGTTCCTTCTCTGGTGGTGTCGGTGTCAAAACCGGTGAATCTCGGGTAGGGGGTCCCGAACTATGCGTCTAGGCCGGATGGTAACAGGAGGCAGGGGACACGATGTTTTACCCAGGTTCGGGCCCTCTTGATGGAGATAAAACCCTACGTCCTGCTTGATTAATATTGATGATATGGGTAGTACAAGAGTAGATCTACCACGAGATCAAAGAGGCTAAACCCTAGAAGCTAGCCTATGGTATGATTGTTGTTCGTCCTACGGACTAAAACTCTCCGGTTTATATAGACACCGGAGAGGGCTAGGGTTACACAGAGTCGGTTACAATGGTAGGAGATCTACATATCCGTATCGCCAAGCTTGCCTTCCACGCCAAGGAAAGTCCCTTCCGGACACGGGACAAAGTCTTCAATCTTGTATCTTCATAGTCCAGGAGTCCGACCGAAGGTATAGTCCGGCCATCCGGACACCCCCTAATCCAGGACTCCCTCAGTAGCCCCTGAACCAGGCTTCAATGACGACGGGTCCGACGCGTAGATTGTCTTCGGCATTGCAAGGCGGGTTCCTCCTCAAGTACTTCACAGAAGATTTTGAACACAAAGGTAGTGTCCGGCTCTGCAAAATAAGTTTCCACATATTGCCATAGAGAGAATAATATTTACACAAATCTAATCTGCTGGCGTATTCCGTAGCGTGACATCACACCACGACCAAGTCTTTATTCGAATCGTTTTATCGTCCCACCTCAGCGCGTTTAGCGAGGCGGTTTCCTTGGCACCTCTTGTTAAAGCAGAGATCGTGTCCCCTTATTCCGGGATTATCATCAATACGGGTGTGGGTAACCCAACCGCGCCATTGACTACGTCGCTTGGGAGATGAGCGAGTTTTACCAGGCTGGTGGGGGCGCATAGTCGCGCCCGCCCATATAAGGGGATAAGGATCCACCTTTTCATCCACGCCTTCTTCCTCCTTTGCCTATCCATTTCCGCGCACTCGAGCTCCAGCGCCCAAGTCCGCACACCCCACCTCAACCTTCTCCAGCCATGTCCGGAGCGGGAGGCAAGTGGATGGTCTCCTCCGTCACAGAGGGACACATCAAAAGACTGAGGAAGGCCGGACACTTGTCTAATGACATTGCGCACCGGCTTCCTGAAGAGGGGCAACTCATCCCCACCCCTAGGCCCCATGAGAGGGTGGTGTTCCTCCCCCATTTCCTCCGTGGACTGGGCTTCCCTCTCCACCCATTTGTCCGGGGGCTCATGTTCTACTATGGCCTGGATTTCCATGATCTGGCCCCAAATTTTGTCCTCAACATCTCGGCGTTTATCATCGTGTGCGAGGCTTTTTTCCGCATCCGCCCCCATTTCGGCCTATGGCTCAAGACTTTCAATGTCAAGCCGAAGGTGGTGCGCGACACCCAAGCGGAGTGCGGAGGCGCCATGGTGGGCAAGATGCCCAATGTCCTATGGTTCGAGGGCTCCTTCGTGGAGTCCCTAAAGGGGTGGCAGTCGGGGTGGTTTTACATCACCGAGCCGCGCGACCCTGAATGGGTCGCAGCCCCCGAGTTTCGATCCGAACCCCCTATGCGGCTCGCCTCCTGGAAAGAGATGGGCCTGACGTGGGGTAAAAAAGGAGAGCTGACCGGATTCAAACATGCGTCCAAACCCTGGTGGATAGGAATCTCAAACTTGTCAACATAGTCCAGGTTATGCTCATCCGTCGGATCCTCCCGTGTCAACAACGGGCTTTCAACCTGTGAGAGTTCGACCCAGCGCGGCACTAAACTCTAAGCAGGCTCTTCGACACGACGTACGAAGATGCCTGGAAGGTGCTTTTCAAGGGCGCCGAGGCCCCCGCATCCGCTACCGAGGATCGCAGATTCAGCACGCAGCGTCACGCTCATGCGGTAAGCTGTTTTCACCTTTTACAGGGTATTAGTTTTTCATAGTTTGACTCCATGCGGGATCTAAGTTCCCTTACCTTTGACATGATTGGCAGGAGACGTTCGGACAGATCAACTGTCCGGCTCCTTTGCCCGAAGGCCCAGCGGACGCTCGCTTGGCGAAGCTGCTGGTTCCGGCACCTTACGTGGTGCCGGAGAAGAAGGCCAAGAAGAAGGCCACGGGGACTCGAAAGAGTGCCCGGCGCCAGGAGGTGTCGGATTCACCATCTGACGACTCCAACGTGTGTTCCTCCCATGAAGACAAAGAGGAGGAAGAAGAGACCTCTCTCCCCCCAACGGGGGGGAGGGAAGAAAAGGAAGGCCGCCCCAACCGGGGAGGCCGAAGGGTCCAAGATGGGGAAGACCCCTCCTCCGGACTACTCCACCAACGCCGACGACGGCGAAGAGGAGTGGCCGCACAGGGCCAAGCCCCTGGCGAAATCGTAAGTATCCGGATACCAGAGTGATTCATAGTATTCCCCCATTGCACAGCTTTTCCTTACGTCGAACATGATTGTGCAGTCCACCCAAGGCCGGGCTCGACGAGTCGTCGAGCGGCTCCCTGGACTCGTCGGATGTGAATTCGCTTCCGACGGATTCCTCCCCCCACCCTACGGACGGCGCCGAGGTGGTGTCCCAATAGGTTCCAAGCCAGGAGGAGGTGGTCCTGGAGGCACCGCAAGGCAACCTCTCGGACTCCAGGCGTAAAGGGGATAGAACCCCCAAGGGCTCCAAGTCCGGCCTTGAGCCGGACACCGCGCCAGAACCTTCAACTGTTCTGGACTCCGGTAGGCAGCCTCCTTTCAAGAGGAGCAAGCCTACCGAGCCGGTGACCTCCATCCAACCGGAGGCACCGGACAATTTGCTGGAGATGCTTAACGGCGCCTCCATCGACGAGGAGCACCGTACTGTTATGAGTGTGGTGATCCAGAAGGTTCGGTCCGCCAAGAGCGGACTGACTGAAGCCTGTGCCAGCCTTCTAACAGGCTTTGAGGTAAGTAAAGAATATGTAAAAATATTACCGCATAGACAGTAGCCCCTGATGCTCTGTTCGGCGTTCGGAAAGAAAAGCCAAATAGAGGATCTAATAATCGTAGGAGTCTAACATAATCAAGTCAATATGCGTATGCAGGCTTCGCTGCTGGCCTCCGCCGCACTGATTGCGGAGGTGGATATGCTGAAGCAGAACCTCGAGCGGTCCGAGCAAGAGCTCGACCTAGCCAAGCAACAGCTCGAGGAGAAGGAAGGTAAGAAATACCTTATTGAAATATGTGAAAGGTGCAATTGCAAAAAGTGACACGATTAACGTGGCTATTATAGGGGCCACAACTGAGGTGGCGACCCTTAAGCAAGCGCTATCCGAGGCCGAAAAGAGGGCGGCCACGGAGCGCACCGAGCGGGAGAAGCATGAGACGCAGGTTGGCGAGGTGCGGCAAGAGCTCCAGGCTCTCATGAAAAAACATGAGAGTTTGGAGCTTGACTCGAAAACGCGAGAGTCTGAGCTCGCGACGGCCATTGAAGATGCCAAGTCTGCCAAGGCCGAAGCCCAGAAGGCCCTCCAGGAGGTTGAGGAAATAAAAAATATAGCAGCGGGTAAGGCATTCTTTATGCAAAGCAAGCACGTAAAAGTGAATTACTTGTCACTTACCTGAATCCGGAGCTCTCCAGGAGCATTCGCAGACTTGCCCCATAGCGTGTCGGATGCCGCCGCCTTCTACCGCGCCGAGGAGGGAAGCTCGACGGAGAAGGTGTTCTGGTCTCAGTATGCTGAGGCCGAACACCCGGTGCCCTTAAGCGACCAGCTGAAACAGCTGGTCGAGCTCCATAAGGTGGCCGAACAGGCCATGAAGGGCCTCATAGTCCGGCTGTGGCCTGGAGAGGCCATGCCTGGGAGCTACTTCAGGCTGGTGAGGCGGCTGGTGGAGGCCTATCCAAGGCTCGAAGTCATCAAGCGCTCCGTATGCATCGAGGGTGCCCGTACGGCGCTTGCCCGTGCGAAGGTGCACTGGGGCAAGCTGGATGCTGAGAAGCTTGTGAAGGACGGGCCACCACCGGGCAAGGAGCATCGCAAGCCCGAGATTTATTATGAGGGCGTTCTGAAGGGTGCCCGCCTTGTGGCGGATGAATGTTCCATGAATGTAATTTTTCAGTGAACTCGCTCGTTTTGTCCTGTGCGCTGAAAACCTGTTCATGTGCGCTAAGCAATGCTTTTTGAATTTAAAATATTACCTTCTGTGCAGCCGTTTATCAATTTTGAGAGATGGCGAGTCGTCGTCTTCTGCCCCCATGGCACGAGTGCTGGGGTGTTCGGGATAAACATGAGCGCTCTTTTTCCCATTCTTGGGTCCTTTGAGGGAGGAGCTCAACACAACGAACAAGGCAATCGGACTATAGTGCTTGAACACTCTCACTTAGCCATAGAATTCTTTAATTTTAAATTTCGGTGAAGCCCCTAGTGTTCGGAAGACCGAGTTCGGGGCGCTATCCACGCCTAGGCCGGACAAAGTCGACTCCTCGCTCTAAGTGGCATAAGTCTTTAGGGACTCGAAAATCTCTGGAACAGCGACCAGCTCTCGCCTCATCATGATGGTCAGTTTTAGCTTTCGCTACTGAGGTGCTTAGCCCAGCTCAACTGGGGCACAATCGCAGTAGTTCTCCTAGTGCTACCTTAGCCGATATGACGGAACGTAAGGTACCAAAACATAGGAGCCGGGCAAACCCAACTATTGACCCAAGACATGATTCGGAGCCGATGCATATAATGCTATAAGTTCGGGGTGCCGCACTTGTGAAAGTGTTCGGACTTCTCACACCATGTTGTGGGGTACTTAAGCCCCTGGCGTATTGGCCGTACCAAAGTGTACGGGTGCAACATGTCATTAATGAACATATATTCGTAAAAAAGAGGTAATGCAATAATAGACGGAAGCTATGCATTGTTTATTTAAAAAAGCTGCAATCAAAGCAGAACGATACAAATAGTGCGATAAGCAAAAGATGGGACTATCAAATATGTCCTTTCCAGGGGCGAGCTGCGGAATATTATGCGAAACAGGTATACTGCTCATTATAGAGACCACCTTAGAGTTCCGTAGTGCGGCGTAGCTTTCTGCTTCCCTGGTTGTATCGTTTGTGCGACAATTGTACTGCCGGACAAGCCTTCCGAAGAATGGAGTCCTAAAAATAAGAGAAAATTAAGAAACCGGCAGCCCCTAGTGCGGTTTAAGCCGCGTTTCAGGCATGCCGTGATGGTGCCCCTCCCCCTGTGCCCATGGTATTTCTAGAGCGTAGTTATGTACGCGCAACACTGGTTTCGCAAGTTTGCGAGGGCTGGGGTTGGGGCCGCATTGCTACGCTTGCTCGGAACGTGCCAGGCGGTCTTGTTGTAGGTTACTCCGAGCGCGCTTGACGGTGTCCGGACGTTTAATGGCCGGACTGGAGAATTGCCTTGAGAGGCTGCTTTGTACTTCCGCTGCGATAGCCGCCGTATGCTCCTCCATTCGGAGAGAGCGTTCGGTGTTTCCATTGACCGTGATGACGCCTCGAGGGCCTGGCATCTTGAGCTTGAGTTATGCGTAGTGCGGCACCGCATTGAACTTGGCAAATGCGGTTCGCCCGAGCAGTGCGTGATAGCCACTGCGGAACGGGACTATGTCGAAGATTAACTCCTCGCTTCAGAAATTATCCGGAGATTCAAAGAAAACTTCAAGTGTAACTGAGCCTGTACAATTGGCTTCTACACCTGGTATGACGCCTTTAAAGGTCGTTTTGGTGGGTTTAATCCTCGAGGGATCAATGCCCATTTTCCGCACTGTATCCTGATAAAGCAGGTTCAGGCTGCTGCCGCCATCCATAAGGACTCTAGTGAGGTGAAATCCGTCAATAATTGGGTCTAGAACCAATGCGGCGAATCCGCCCTGACGGATGCTAGTGGGATGGTCCCTTCAATCAAAAGTGATCGAGCAGGAAGACCATGGGTTGAACTTTGGGGCGACTGGCTCCATCGCGTATACGTCCCTTAGCACAC
The DNA here is from genome assembly GCF_056163025.1 of Triticum urartu. Lineage (NCBI taxonomy): Eukaryota > Viridiplantae > Streptophyta > Magnoliopsida > Poales > Poaceae > Triticum > Triticum urartu. Next base: position 608,758,567 of record NC_141875.1, on the reverse strand, counting down.
GCTTCCGCTCCCTCTTGGGGACGTGGGTTGCGTATATCATGTTCACCGTCCACTTGTGGGGGAAAACCTTTCTGTCCACTGTTGTTCGGCGGCCGGGGATCCTCCTCGTCATCGCTATGCAGCCCCTTGTCTCTGCTTTTGGCATTTAACTTGCCTGCCTGCTTGAACACCCAACAATCCCTGTTGGTGTGGTTGGCTGGTTTTTCGGGGGTGCCATGTATCTGGCATGAGCGGTTGAGTATTCGGTCCAAACTGGATGGGCCCAGAGTGTTTCTTTTGAATGGCTTTTTCCTCTGACCGGGTTTAGAGCCTTTGAATCCGCCATTAACTGCTGTATCCTCAGTATTGTCGCCGTTAATGCGGCGCTTTTGCTTGTTGCGACGCGACCTGCCACTGCTGTCCTTGGTATCCGAATTACCAGGGCTCTTGGTCATGTTATTGCTGTGAGCTAGCCATCTGTCTTCTCCCACGCAAAAGCGGGTCATAAGTGTCGTGAGGGTTGCCATAGATTTCGGCTTTTCCTATCCTAGGTGCCGTGCAAGCCACTCGTCGCGGATGTTATGCTTGAAGGCTGCTAGGGCCTCTGCGTCCGGACAATCAATGATTTGATTTTTCTTGGTTAGGAACCGTGTCCAGAATTGTCTAGCCGATTCCTCTGGCTGCTAAATTATGTGGCTTAGGTCATCGGTGTCTGGTGGTCGCACATAAGTGCCCTGGAAATTGTCGAGGAATGCGGCTTCCAAGTCCTCCCAACAACCAATTGATTCTGTTGGCAAGCTGTTGAGCCAATGCCGAGCTGGTCCTTTAAGCTTGAGTGGGAGGTATTTGATGGCGTGTAGGTCATCACCGCGGGCCATGTGGATATGAAGGAGATAGTCCTCGATCCATACCGCAGGATCTGTTGTGCCATCGTATGATTCGATGTTCACGGGTTTGAAACCCTCGGGGATTTGATGATCCATTACTTCATCTGTGAAGCATAGTGGGTGTGCGGCGCCTCTGTATTGGGCTACATCACGACGCAGCTCAAACGAGCTTTGTCTACTGTGTTCGGCCCGGCCGGATTTACTGTATCCAGCGTGACAAGTGCCGTCTCGTGCCGTGGGGTGCCCACGTGATCCGTTGATCGATCTTGTTTGCCTTGCCTTATCCTCCAATATATCTCGCAGGTCTGGCGCATTTTCCCATGCCTTGGTAGTTTTTGAGCGGTGCCGGGGTGCGGCTTGAGTGGAGGGCCGAGAGGCCTCTCTGTCGCGGCCACGGGGTGGCCGGTCGGCCGCATCATGCGCCGGTGATGTAGGTTTAGGTGCTTCCTCCTCTAATTGGGGTAGCAACCTGCGCTTTGGGTAGCTCTTGGAGGGGCGTTCGAGTTCATACGCTTCGGCCACAAGGACTTCAGTCCATCTGCCGGCTAGCAAATCTTGATCAGCTCTAAGATGTTGCTATTTTTTCTTGAGGCTGCTCGCCATGGCCATAAGCCTGCGTTTGAAACGCTCTTGTTCGACGGGATCCTCCGGCACGACAAATTCGTCATCGTCGAGGCTTGCCTCGTCTTCGGAGGGAGGCATATAATTATCGTCCTCGACCTCTCTGTCTGCCGCTCTCTCATGAGGGCTGGCTTCTCTATCCTCCCGTGCTGAATCTTGCTGGAGGTGGTGGTCTTCGGCACTGTTCGGGGTGTTATTATCCCCCGTGCCGGAATCACCATTTTTGTTTTGGCGGGATTTAGAGCGGCGCCGCTGATGCCTGCGGTTAGGTTGCTTCTTGGAGGGGTCATCCTCCACTGTTCCATCGCCATTGCCTTCTTTTGGGGTGTCCACCATGTAGATATCATACGACGAGGTGGCTTTCTAGTGCCCTATAGGCGTTGGTTCTTGATCGTCTCCTGCATCGGCGTCCATACCGTCGATGTCTTCGGAGTCGAAGTCGAGCATGTCGGTTAAATCAACGACAGTGGCTACGAAGTGGGTGGTGGGTGGGCTTTGATTTCTTCATCATCCGCATCCCAACCTTGCCGACCATAGTCCGGCCAGGGCTCTCCTGACAAAGAGAGAGACTTTAGTGAATTCAGAATATCGCCGAAGGGCGAGTGCCGAAAGATGTCCGCGGCGGTGAACTCCATGATCGGCGCCCAATCGGGTTCGATCAGTCGGGGCGCAGAGGGCTCGGAGTCCAGAGAGGAGTCCGTCTCCTTGGAGTCACGGGCTTCGCAGAGAATAGGGCTGGTGTTCAGCTCGATCGCCGTAGAGATTGCAGCCCCCGAGGCGGTGTCTAACCTCCCATCCTTGGTTGGTGTAATCGGCTCCGAGCTAGGGGTCGGAGCGGACACGGGTGCGGCCTCCAGGGCACTGTTCGGTGGCAGAGCTAAATCATGCCCATCGTGACAGTGCGGCGCGCTCGGCTGTGGCTCGAATCTGTCGAAGATCAAGTCTCCGTGGATGTCGGCCGTGTAGTTCAAACTTCCAAATCTGACCTGATGGCCAGGGGCGTAGCTTTCGGTTTGCTCCCGATGACCAAGCGAATTGGCCCGCAGTGCAAAGCTGCCGAATACGAAGATCTGCCCGGGGAGAAAAGTCTCACCCTGGATCGCATCGCTGTTGATGATCGGAGAAGCCATCGGGCCTAAAAGTGACGACACAGAGGAACTCTCAATGAAAGCACCAATGTCGATGTCAAAACCCGCGAATCTCGGGTAGGGGGTCCCGAACTGTGCGTCTAGGCCAGATGGTAACAGGAGGCAGGGGACACGATGTTTTACCCAGGTTCAGGCCCTCTTGATGGAGGTAAAACCCTATGTCCTGCTTGATTAATATTGATGATATGGGTAGTGCAAGAGTAGATCTACCACGAGATCAGAGAGGCTAAACCCTAGAAGCTAGCCTATGGTATGATTGTTGTTCGTCCTACGGACTAAAACTCTCCGGTTTATATAGACACTGGAGAGGGCTAGGGTTACACAGAGTCGGTTACAATGGTAGGAGATCTACATATCCGTATCGCCAAGCTTGCCTTCCACGCCAAGGAAAGTCCCTTCCGGACACGGGACAAAGTCTTCAATATTGTATCTTCATAGTCCAGTAGTTCGGCCGAAGGTATAGTCCGACCATCCGGACACCCCCTAATCCAGGACTCCCTCAGGTGGCCAGCTCATATTCTTCATCACGCAACACTGATGAACATGAAGATTTGGACGACACTGCGGCAGGCCCTACATCAACAAACGACCCCAACAACGTTGGCGCTCCTTCATCAACATGATTATCTTAAGGGGCGTTAGTCCTCATTTTCGATCCTTTTGGTCATTCGATGACAAAGGGGGAGAAATATGAGTTAGTCTTCAAGCGGGTCTACTATATGGGCGTTTTTTATTTGCTAAGTTACAACTCTCGTTCTTCTGAAACTTTATTGGATCGAGTTGTAATCTTAAACCCGATGGTGCTCTGATACTTTTGATGCACTGTGCTCTGATGCTTTTGATGCACTATTCTGCATGCTTATTCCTCACTAATATTATTGCATGCATGCTGAATTTCATCAGGCACCATATTTCATCATGCATTTCAAATTCTTCATATTATATGTTAAATGCGTGTATGAACTACAAGATATAGGGGGAGATCTCCATGATTCAACTCTTCAAGTGTGCATTGCTTCAAAGGCAAATTCCTCACTATGCACATCTTCAGGGGGAGTTCTTCTATATCTTGTAATAAAATTCCTCAATATGAGTAGTTACACTTCATATGTTTATCCCCGTTGAAAACTTAACCTATATTGTCATCAATCACCAAAAAGGGGGAGATTGTAAGTGCATCTAGTGCCCCTTAGTGATCTTGGTGTATTGAAGACTTATAGGTTAAGGGACTACTGCGTTTGTGAGTGTACACAGGTCTATAAGTCTATGAGGAGCTTGATATTTACAGGACAAGTCGACCCCTAAAAATGAATATCTTCAACTGAAGATTTTGGTATTTCTGAAGACTTTCATGAAGACTTTGAGTGAAGAAATTGGTGTGTCCGTGAAGACTTGATATTCATGCGAGGAATATGAAGCTTGAAGACTTTCGTTTTCATAGTTTTGTTTCTCTCTTTCTTGAGTCATACTGTTAAAGGGGGTCGAGGAAATACTAAGGAAAAATTTCCATGTGATGCTCAACTCAAAATCCTACACCTACCAATCCCTTCGAGTGAAGTCATTGGAAATCTCATATAGTTCTGCTAATTTCTTCAGTGACAGAGACGGAGTTCTTCTGGTCTCTGAGGAATTTGTCCTGATTGAGGAGTTAGAAATTCACCAGTGCGGATTGCCTACACAGTGAGGAACATGATAGCCTTGAGGATTTTACTACTCAAAATTCCGACCGTTGCTGTGCTATGCGCCAGCTGTCCCAAAATATCTATCCACCTAACGGCCATATCATTGAAGGGCATTTATGTCTTATCATGTCGGGCTACTCCCTAGGCTATAAATAGCTGCCCCCTACAACCACTAGCTGGTTGGCTGCTCCGAGAGAAACTGACACTTGTCATTTGAGAGCAACCCATCCTCTGAGGACTTTGAGCGAAAATCATCAAGTGAGGAAAAACCAAAAACCCAAAACCCAAACACCTACAAACCCCAAGTGATTGAGCATCACTGAAGAGATTGATCCTGCGTGGATCCGACGCTTGTTACCTTTGAAGACTGTGCTTCTTCCAGACGGTTAGGCATCATGGTCTAGAGCATCCAAGAGGAATTGTGGATTGCCGAGTGACCAAGTTTGTGAAGGTTTGGAAGTCACCTGAAGACTTACCACGAGTGATTGGGCGAGGTCTGTGTGACCTTAGTTCAAGGAGAATACGGTGAGGACTGGGTGTCCTGAGCTGTGTGTTCAGGACTGGGTGTCCGAGACTGTGTGTCCTCGAGTTTAAATACTCAGCCGCTCCAACCAGACGTACAACTGAGACAGCAGTTGGAACTGGTCTACCAAATCATTGTCTTCACCAAGCTTACTGGTTCTATTTCCTCAACTCTTTCATTTCCTCATAACTGTGTTGTGTGTTTGTTCATATCTGTGTTTGAAGACTTTGACTGAAGACTTTCTCAATTTCCTCAGTTCAAATTCTTCAGTCTGTCTATCTTCATCCTGTGTTATCCTGTGATTACGCTTCCTGTACTCTGTGCCTGTCTTCATTTCATCATGATGACTATGCTTGTATTCTATTATGTTTACTTTTGAGTACTTATTCCGCTGCTAGTAGTTCTTCGCCGGCAAATTCCTCAGTGAAGAATTTCATAAAAATCGCCTATTCACCCCCCCTCTAGTCGATATAACACACTTTCAATGATGATGAGTCCTCCAAGGCCATCTCCCTCAACCTCTTCATCTACAATACAAATGGCTAGGTTCAATCCAAATAGCTCGGTTCACAAAGAAATAATAAAAAATACTCACCTAGGAAATTCATCGAATGCTTGCGGTGCTGTGGTGGTGCATCGGTCGACCGGTGTCGTTCTGAACAAATAGACTGACATCGATGAGAGGGAATGACCTACAGTGGTGTGCAATCCAGGTGAGATGCGGCAGCCAACAAAAAAAGAAGAAGCAACAAAGCAATCCGACGAATCAACAATGGCGACGATGGCGTTTCACCCTGATTCTAGCGACGGTGACGGGGGCTGAACAGGCTCAACGTCGGGCAGAAGGATGGTGGGGGCAAGGGAGGCGATGAGGTAGCAGCGGGGCCGGTGGGCGGTCGCAGGGAATTGCGTCAGCGAAGTTGCAGGGGCGAGGGCGGCGCGATGGAGGGGCACGACTTTTACTCAGCCGTCGTGTGGTGCAGTAAACTTAGGGAGAAATTTGGGGCCGGAGTAAATATTTTACTCCCTTACGACGGATAAGGGATCGCCTAGGTACCGGTTAGAGGAGTAAAATCGAATTTTTACTCCTCTAACCGGTTATAAGGGATCGGTTAGAAATGCCCTGAGCACATTTGAAATAATGAGATGGTACTTTTGAATTTTGATTGATATAGCTTTGGTCAAAAATTTAAACTTTCACCATCAACATTTTTGGAATTATGTGGATTGGATGTGTGAAGCATTTGGATAATGGTTTGCACTACTAGGAAAAGGGCTATAGATGGAATTGACACTAATGGCGCACCAGACATGTGGTGCGCCAGTACCATATACTAATGGCGCACCATGTGTTGGTGCGCCATTAGTGTGGAAGACACTAATGGCGCACCAGGCACATGGTGCGCCACTAGTAACAAAATGTTTTTTTTCATTTTTTCAAACATACTAATGGCGCATTCGGGCAGAGTGCGCCATTAGTAGTTAGAACTACTAATGGCGCACCAGCCACAGAGTGCGCCACTACTGTATTTTTTTTTACTTTTTTGCAAAACTACTAATGGCGCACCGTTGCATAGTGTGCCATTACTAGTTTAAACTAGTAATGGCGCACTGTGCCACGGTGCGCCATTAGTATAAAAATTATTTTTTTACTTTTTTGCAAAACTACTAATGGCGCATGTCTGTGTGGTGCGCCATTAGTATGTTGGGTTACTAATGGCGCATGTCTGTGTGGTGCGCCATTAGTAACCTGAGACCAGCTAGATATTTTTGGACAGCCACACCTACACACTCACTTTCCCCACTTCATTCCCCCCACCTCCTTCTCTAAGCTTGTCGGCTGCCTCCTCCTCCTCACCTCATTTGCACCATAGATTCATCAAAATTAAGTGTTGAAATTACCTTTTTTTGATAGGTAAGTAAGGGGAAAGCTATCTTCATGTTGTAGATCTACTTTTTTTCTCCCTAGCTCGCTCCAACAACGTGCACATGCACTTTTTGTGGCCTAGCTAGATCTATGTATGTTTGTGGTGTTGCATATATGTTTGTGTTTGTAGGTACCGGTATTTGAAATGCGATAGTTGCCAATATTTTGCCGGAATGTTGATTCATTTCCGTTTCGGCGAGAATTTTGGCACTATGCATTCTTTTTGGTCCTATTTTTAGGGAAAGTCATGCCAAATTTTTTCTTGGTTCTAAAATATCGTTTTGCTCTACCCCGCAGGCGACCATGGTCCGCACGATGACCGAAGGCATCGTGAATAGGTTTTTGAGATCCGCGAAGGCTGAGATGCTTCAAAAGAACGAGACGGAGATAAGATGTCCGTGTCGAAGATGCAAGCTGAAGAGCCTTATTGCGGACCCGGATTCCGGGAAGGTGCGGGACCACCTGCTCTTGCGTGGTTTCATGGATGGCTATCGGTGGCAAGGTGATGAAGATGACTATGAAGTCGTCCATGGGGGCCGGGCAAGAAATGAGGAAGGGCAGCAAGACAACCACCGCGGCTCGGGTGGGCGAGAAGACGAAGAATCTCCAGGACATGATCACGACGGTGATGCTGTACACAGTCATCATGTAGAAGATGCCGGACATGATGATGAGGAAGATGCCGGAGCAGACGAAGGGCATGATCATGAAGATCTAGATGCCGGAGGAGCAAACGACGATGGACCATCGATGGGCTGGGTGCAGGACCCTCATATTCAAGAGCTGCTTCTCAAGCAGACGGATAACGCAAGAGCTGCCGCCCGAGAGAAAGCCAAGCTGGATCAACTGGAGATAGACGCAGTTACTCCATTGTATGAAGGATGCAGACCCGAGGATACCCGCCTGAAAGTAACGCTCATGGCTTTGGAGATGAAGGTAAAACACAAAATGACCGACGCATGCTTCGACGAGAACATGTCATTCTGGCACGAACGTCTTCCCAAGGGGAACAAGTGCCCGACCAGTTTCGAGGAGGCGAAGAAAGTCGTGTGTCCTCTGGATTTACCGCACATGAAATACCATGTGTGCATGAACAATTGCATCATTTATCGGGGCGAGCACGCGGAGTCTACCATATGTCCGGTGTGCGGCGTCACTCGATACAAGAAGAGGAAGAAAGCTCCTCGAAAAGTGGTGTGGTACTTTCCGATCACTCCTCGTCTGCGGCGGTATTTCGCGGACCCTAAGGTAGCAAAGCTCCTGCGTTGGCATGCGGATAGGGAGGAGAAGAAGCAAGAAGATGACGCAAATGATCCCGAGATAAATAAAAAAGACAAGATGGTGAGTCACCCTAAGGATGGGAGCCAGTGGCAAGCATTGAACTTTGAACACCCAGAATTTGGGAAGGATCCAAGGAACATCGTGCTGGGCGCGAGCACCGATGAAGTCAATCCGTTTGGCAGGTAGAGAAGCACACATAGCACCTGGCCTGTGTTTGTGTGGATGTACAACCTTCCCCCCTGGTTGTGCATGAAGAGGAAGTACATTCACATGAGTATGCTAATTGAAGGGCCGAAACAACCAGGGAACGACATCAATATGTATCTGGGGCTGCTGAAAGAGGAGCTAGACACGCTGTGGAAAATGCCAGCCAATACATGGGACGCCGCAGAGAAAGAATATTTCCCTATGAGAGCCGCACTGCTCACGACGGTGCACGACTATCTCGGTTACGGATATCTCGCGAGGCAGGTGGTCCATGGATTTTCTGGATGCGTCAGGTGCATGGATGACACAATGTATCGCCAGCTAGATAGAGATCCCGGGTCTTCGAAAACCGTGTTCATGGGACATCGAAGGTGGCTTCGCGACGATGACCCGTGGAGGAAACGCAAGGATCTGTTCAATGGTGAAACCGAACTCCGAAGACACCCGCGTACGAGGAGCGGCAAGGAAATAGACGGGCTGTTGAAAAATTGGAAAGATTGCCCACTGCCGGGAAAGAAGCAAAAGGCGCCAGAGCCGGGAAAGAAGCGAAAGGCGCCAGAGCCGCTGCTGAAGGTATGGAAAACGAGGTCTGTTTTCTGGGACTTGCCGTGCTGGAAGATCCACCATGTGCCTCACAGCCTTGATGCCATGCATATCACGAAGAACGTGTGCGAGAGTCTGCTTGGTACCCTGCTCAACATGCCAGAGAGGACCAAAGATGGGCCGAAAGCAAGGGCAGACTTGAAATCAATGGGCATCAGGCAGGAGCTTCACGCTAATGATGATGATGATGATGATGATGATGATGACACGAAGCAGGACACAGAAAGTCGTCGCAAAGGCAAAAAGGCCAAGAAGACCGGAAATGACTACCCTCCCGCGTGCTTCACTCTAAGTCAGGAGGAGATCGAGCAGTTTTTCACCTGCCTCGTAGGAGTAAAACTTCCTTATGGTTACGCGGGGAAGATAAGCAGATACCTAGACCCAGCGAAGCAGAAGTTCAGCAGGATGAAGTCTCACGACTGTCACGTGCTGATGACGCAGATACTTCCAGTTGCAATCCGTGGGATCGTGGATGCGCACGTCCGTGAAACACTATTTGGCCTATGCAACTTTTTCGACATAATCTCTCGGAAGTCGGTTGGCGTGAGGCAACTCAGAAGGCTATAGGAAGAGATCGTGGTGATACTATGCGAGCTTGAGATGTACTTCCCGCCCGCATTCTTCGACATTATGGTGCATCTGCTGGTCCATATCGTGGAGGATATCATCCAACTCGGGCCGACGTTCCTGCACAACATGATGCCATTCGAAAGGATGAATGGTGTCATCAAAGGATACGTTCGCAACATGTCACGTCTAGAGGGAAGTATAGCCAGGGGCTTTCTGACCGAAGAGTGCATCTCCTACTGCACGAATTATCTAGGCATCGAGAACCCCGTTGGTCTGCCTGTCAACAGGCACCTCGGCAGGCTCGCTGGATGGGGTCACCATGAGGGTCGCCGCGAAATGCATGTCAACTTCGAGGGTCGACTCGCCGACTTTGAAAGAGCAAACCTAGTCGCGCCACAGCACATAGACGTGGTCGATCCTTGGGTGGTAGAGCACAAAACCTTTATTGAGAAGACGTACAATGACCGAGGCCAATAGAGGACAGACGAAGATATAATCAAAGAGCACAACTCATGTTTCACACATTGGTTCAAGCAGAAGCTTTTGTCATACCCTTTACATGAGGATTCTTCCGCGGAAGAACAACTCATATTCGCCTTGTCACAGGGCGCCGAGCACAACCTGATGACCTATGAGGCGTACGATATCAACGGCTACACATTCTACACCGAGGACAAGGACATGAAGAGCGATGGTTATCAGAACTCCGGGGTAACGGTGGAATCCTACACCGGTAACGACAAGGACAGATACTACGGAAGGATCGAGGAGATCTGGGAGCTGAGCTACGCTGGAGAGAAGGTCCCGATGTTCCGTGTCAGATGGGCCAAGAGCGTCCTAAAAGAAGACCGGTATTTCACCACCATGGTTATACCCGAAGCCAAATCCAAGACCGCGGGCGCAAACGTCACCGCAAAAAATGAGCCATGGGTACTGGCTTCCCAAGTGGACCAATGCTTCTTCATTACCGACCCGTCAAAGCCCAGTCGTGTTGTTGTGAGGAGAGGCAAAAGGAAGATCATCGGAATGGATGGAGTAGCCAATGAGCAAGACTTCGACAAGTACGGCGACCCGAAGATCGAACATGACGACGACGATGAAGTAGTAGCAGCATACACCACAAGAAGAAGCAGGACCACCCTACCTAAAGGACGTCCGTTCCACAGAAGAACTCCATTTGCGAAAAAGAAGGGCAAGAAGATTATGAACAGATAGCTAGCTAAGATCGACTGTATTTAAATCGTAGTCTTCATTTCTCGGTTGTATTTCATGGGCACTTTTTGATATCATGAATATTTTTAAATTTCATGGGCACTTTTTGAATTCATGAATATTTTTTCAAATTTGATGATATTTTTTCATATTCAATATGATAAAATATTGAATATTCATGAGGACACTCGATCTCGATCCCCCTCCATCTCGATCGCTATCCCCCTCCATCTCGATCTCGATCCCACCCGCACCCTCCCCCGCTAGCTCCATCGCCGCCGATGACCCACCGCACCCTCCCCCGCTCCACCGCCACCGACGAGCACCCCCCGCACCCTCCCCCGCTCCACCATCGCCGACGAGCACCCCCCGCACCCTCCCCCGCTCCACCGCCGCCGACGAGCACCCCCCGTTTCATATTCATATTCATTTTTAAAAAATAATAATAATAAAGCGTAGACTACAATTGTTGTTAAACAACAATTATTACTGTTTTTATAAAAAATATTACTTTTTCATATTCATATTCATTTTCTAAAAATTATTACATGCAACAAAAAATAAAAATAAATTACTTATGGCGCACCTCTGGCTGGTGCGCCATTGCTATTTATATATAAAAAAGATTACTAATGGCGCACCTCTGCCTGGTGCGCCATTGCTATGTAAAAAAGATTACTAATGGCGCACCTCTGCCTGGTGCGCCATTGCTATGTAAAAAAGATTACTAATGGCGCACCGACCGCGGGTGCGCCATTAGTAAGATTCCCCCTAGCTAATTCCCTCCCTCTCGCCAGATCGCCTTCGTCCCTCTCCCTCGCCAGATCCACCCGCGCGCTGCCCCGACGCCGCCGCCCCGATCCCCGCCGGACTCCACCCCCACCGCCCCCGCGCCCCCACCACCGCAGCTTCCCCGCACCGCCACCCCCGCGCCCCCACCACTGCAGCTCCCCCGCGCCCCGAGCCGGAGGAGGAGGACCAGGAGGAGGACGAGGAGGAGGAGACGACTCCGGCAAGAGCACCCTCGCCCTCGTAAGCTACCCATGCGCGCCCCTCCCCCCGATTCCTCCACATCCGTGCGGATCAGATCTGGCTGACTGATTGACTGACCGACGATCGGCGTCCTCGCGATGGATGTTGCTTTGCAGGTGGCTAGGGTCTCCGCGGTCAGCGTCGACGTCGTCTACGGCTCCATCAAGCTCGGCATCCTCAAGGTATGGTAACACGCCCCCAATCCCCCAACCCCCTTCCTTCCTTGGTACCGCCGCGCGATCGATGCGATTTGGTAGCGTCAGATGTGGGTCGGTGCACCCCGTGGTTGCTAGGGTTAGGAGGGTTTGGTCCTAGGGCTGGACTGATAGGATTGGATTGGATTGGGCTGTGCTCTGTGTGCCGCCCGCGAATCGCGCTGTGTAGTTGATTTGCTGGTCGAGCGCCTTGATTATTCATTCTTCTGGTTTGGCCTGCGTCACGCTTAGCCTTGGCTGTGTTCTCTATTGAGCTAGAGATTTACCAAGGGCTTGGGTTCAGAGCCACGATTGAGAAATCATGACTTCCTAGCACTTGATTCTTATGCCGGTGGTTCGGTATCTAATGCCACTCCTTAGCTATCAATTAATGTTCCACTAGCTAGGCGTTTTTCTGGACCAACTGCTTATCTCTCCGTTGGCCTGTAACTACATTTGCATGCTGATTCGATGGTTTGTTTCTGGGTGATAGGGTTACGTAGCATCATGCGCTAGTTCTCAAGACTTGTTAGCATTTTCTGTTAGTTTCAATATTAATAATATGTAGCAGCATCATGGATTCATGGACTAGTTTTAGAGACTTGTCTCTTCATGCTCCTCTGCCTCTGGTTACACCTGCTTGCTGTCGTGTGAATTGTTCTCTTGTTATCTGACAGTTGGAGTCCGAGGCCTAGTTGAACACTGCACTGCTTAATTTGTAGTTCTCATAACTCATGGTTCTCGTTTTTAAATTTTTTACATGCTCTCATTTTTTTGTGTGGGTAATGTTTTATATGCTCTTTATCTCTTCCCTTGACAGACATTCGACGAGGCAGTGGGCGATATAGCTTTCTAGCTCCTTAGGGGGGTTGTTCCTCTTTACAGGTGTGTTAAACAGGGTTTTATGTGGTCATATGGAGTTTATTAGGTAGAGAAAGTACCTTGTGATTTTTCTAATTTTGGACATATATCAAGTCTCACCAAGACATCTTCATTACAACACACAAGAGTGAAAATATATCAAGTGTAATGTGATACAGATGCTATCAAAATGAGAAAATTGTTAAAAAACACTCAGCTTATCCAGGACATCGTCATTACATTCTAGACAGGATAGAAGCCTACTTTGTTTAGAAACAAAGTCAAAATTTGAAAAGGAAAACCCTTAAGCCAAACATACAACCTAGCTCTGCATTAGTTGTTTTGTGCTTCAAGTGTCCCAGTCAAGGACAAACTGAGTGGTTGTAAAATAATATTATGTGGTCAATGTGGATTTACTATTTTCTGGTGATAGTTCTGAACTGGTAAATAAGTTAACATGCGTAAGTGAGACTTGGCATTTTAAAGCTTAGGGTCTTCAACTTCAACCATGAATTGGGATGATAATGTTATTTTGCCTTCTTAACAGAATGGTGTCATAATCAGAACAAAGCTGCTGCAAATGCATACCTTTTTTTTACAAGTGCATCTGCACCTTCTGATCCATTTAGAGTTATCATAAATATATTTCCAAGGTTTTTTTCATTTCACTGTAGAGTCTTTGCTTCTGGACTCAATGCACATTCATCAGTCATAAGAGATAAATACTAGTAAGTCAAGGGCACCAGAATTTGATCATGCCTCTTTTGAGAAGTATGTCTATTGATTCAAAATTGATCATACTATTGATGATTTTTTGTTGGGTGACCTATTATATCTGGAATGGAAGCTCACATAAGTTGAGCTATTTTTTTCCATATGAAAGCAGAGGACCATATGGTCTGTGGCTGGGTTTTGTCTCCGACCGTTGTGTCGTGATGAATTTGCAGGTACCCCGAGAGGCCCTTGAGTTTGCCGGAGTGTCGATTAACTTCCGTTCCGGCAAATTCGGGTACTCCATATGTCCTATTTTTAGCAAAGGTCATGCTGAAATTTTCCGTGAATTTTAGCATGACTTTGCTAAAAATAGGACATATGGGGTACTTGCGACTAATGCATGGGCCAAGGTATCTTAGTACTTAGTTAAGTAGGATCAACTGCCCTGCCATTCTTGCTGCATTAAACCATAGGTGGCAATACAACCAAGTGATTAGGCCCAACTTAGAATTCTCCTTAGCATCGATAAACCTTAGATGATAAACCCAACATAGGTGGCAATAGAGCCAAGTGATTAGGCCCAACCTAGGGTGCCTCGGCATCGATAAACCCTAAATGATGAAAACTTAACTTGGCTTCTATAGGGTGCCTCGGTGTCGATGAGAACCTAAATGATGTACGCTTAGGCTTTTAGGATGCCTCGGTGTCGACAAACCCTAAATGATGAGACCATGATCTTGTTCCTTGACAATAACCAACTTTTTGACCAAACTTTTTTCCTATTTAGAGCGAAACATGGCCCACAACGATGAGGCCGGCGGTTCGGGCGGCAAGCAATTCTGGGAGCTATCCCAGGAGTTGGAGGAAGAACCTCACCGCTATGAGGATGCCGCGGAAGACACCGATCCTGACTACACAACCCCTAGTGGCGTCGGGGATGACACCACTGATGATGGCGCCGCGGATGCCACCACTGATGATGGCGGCGCACGCACAGATGGCAGCCAACCGAAGAGGCAACGGAAGGACCGGCGCCCGAACGTGCTCGACACTGTCAGGGAGGAATTTACTGAAGTGAACTCCGACAGGCATCCGACGGCGCCCAAACACGTAGTCAAGGGGTACTCAATTCAGCTCGGGTGCATTCTCCGGAGCACCGCCTTGATCAACACCGAGAACCTAAGGCATAAGGACCGAGGGAATTTGCGCAACCTCCTCTTCATGAAGCTGCACGAACGATACAAGTTCCCCGCTGAGTTCGCAAACACACGCCTCTCGGGTAATAAAGTGAACGGTGCTACCCTCACGAGGATGAGCACAACCCTGTCTACTTGGAAAAGCACGGTGAAGGCAATGATTGACAAAGGTGATAGTTATGAGAAGATCAAGGCGAAATATCCTTTGATTAGCGAAGATGACTACAAGGAGTTCAAGATCAAGTGCAAGAGCCCCGTAACCTCCGAATCAAGTCAGTGGGGGAAAGAAATGCGGCAGTTGAACATAGGGATCCACCAACTCGGTCCCGACGGTTACAGAGTGGCGGAGCCTGTATGGGACAAGGAGGACGCGGAGCGTGCCGAGCAAGGCCTACCGCCCCGCTTCGAGAAATACAGTGACAAGCAGACCAGGAACTTTCTCAGGGCCCGATACAAGGAGGACCCGGTAACAAAGGAGCTTACCACGGATCCGAAGACCAAGGAGCTTGAGCTTGTTCTGGTAAGGAATACACCCCCGCGTAATTAGCTCCATATGGTTGCATTCTAATTAATCCCCAATATTTCTAAATGGTTCACGTTCCTTCCGCAGGACAAAGAAAGCAGTAGCGCGGGGTCGTCTCAGAGCTCCCCTTTCAACACCCCTTTGAATAGGGCGTTGAATGTAATGAAAAACAGGGATAAGCTCAATAAGCCGACGTCAGCTGGTCGTGTGGCCGGCAAAGGCTTGTCCACAAAATGGTCGTCATACTATGCCGCTGGTGGGCGAAAGGAGAAAAAGACCAACTCGAAAAGCTAGTCGCGCGAGGTTGAAGCACTCGAGGTGCAAGTGGCGTGGATTCCGGAGATGGTCCAAGAGCAAGTGCAACAACAACTGGGATCGACGCTCACCGGCATTATGCCTACCTTGATTCATGGGATAACGACGTGGATTGCGGGTGGCCAACAGGGGCCGCCCTCCGATTCCCAGCTTCACGGCCAGCAACTCGCACAACACGCAGGCGGCGCCATTGGTGTCTCCGGCGGCGGCGGTATTGGTGTCTACGGCGGCGGCGCCATTGGTGTCTCCGGCGGCGGCGGTATTGGTGTCTCCGACACCGGCATTGGAGCTTAATGCACCCGGGTGTACGCCGGCCGGCACCTCGCCAGCAAGCGGCCCCTCCGTCAGTTGCACGCCCGCCGTTGGCGGTGCCTCGACATTAGCCGAGCTCGACGGCATCACGGTAACTAAGCCTCTCGGCCGAGGACTTCATCTCCTTGCCTTTGACTGGGCATCCCTGACGCCCTACATGTTTTCGCAGGGCGCCGCCGACGTTCCTTGCACTCTCCTGCACTTCGTGGGCGGTGAGTGGGTCGATGTCGCCAAGGGCAGAATCGTTCAACCGGGCAACCCCGTGTTCCACGGTAATCCGATGCCACCCACAATGTATAGGGTTGAAGTGGTTCGGGTGCTGCCAGGCTGCGACGAGATGTTACATCCGATTCGACCCACTGGGGCCGACGAAGAAGATGAGATGACCCTCAGCGCCTGCGTAAGCTGGTCCCTGCTTTGGCCGAAGAGCCAGATTCGTTTGGGGGCGGGGGACACCACCCCACCGACAAGACCGCCAGTCGTGCCGGCGCCAAGCCATGGCAAGAACGCCGCAGCGCTACCGGACATGCCGGACATCCCTATGGCACAGGATCCGGACATGCATATGGCACAGGATCCGGACGACGACGACAACGATGATGGTACATTTACCAACATCGATAAGTACTTTGCCGAACATGGGTACGGTGACGAGTTCTGCGGGCCTCCTTCTCAAGAACCAAACAAGACGACCGCGATCTAGCTGGTACGGCGGAGAAACCCAATTGCAACAGGCGTCGTCTGGCGTTCAGTTCTCAGGAGACGCCTCCAACTGCCGCCTTCACCGAGCCTTAGATAGCGGAGGTGCCAAACATTATCAGCCCCAACAAGCTCAAGAAGGCGGTCTGTGAGCAGAACTCGGTCCCATTACAGTAGATCAAGAAGAAGGGCCAGAAACGGCAGACTAAAAAGGGCGCCGGTGCGAGCCAGCCGGCACTGAGTACGATCCGTGCTCAGGACGGGCCACATTCACCTAAGGATATCTCGAGGAGGGTGCATGTGGTGGGTAGGGCGATGCTACCGAGAAATCTGCTCAATGCTGCAACCGGTGCTATGCGGAGTCTGCATGACAGTGTTCTTTCTTTGGAGAAGCGGCGTCTCAGAGAGAATGATCTGGCATACCCGGTTTTCGTGGCCAAGGTGCGAGAGGGCAAGGGCTTTGTGGATGGCGACATCGGGGGTACGATCGTCCTGCGGGTTGATGACATCTTTGCTATGTTTAACCTTCATCCGCTGCACTACACCTTCGTTCCGCTATTTTCGCTGAGTATGGAGATGTGGATCATTAGAGACAAGACCCCGGACATCGTGATCGTCGACCCCTTCTACATGCGTGCCAAGCTCTTGAGCAGCGTTGGGGACCGCCAAGTCCCGATTTCACACCTCGAAGACGTCATTCTGGCAAACCCATATAAGGATAACTTCCTTGTGGCTTACTTTCCCGAGTAAGTCATCCCTTAACCGCCACGTAACATATGATTTCTTAGACTTCAATCGTTCTTTTTTTCTAACATTCTGTGTTCTGTGCAGTGACACACATTGCACACTCATCCTCTTAAGACCGAAATATTCCATGGCCACGTATTTCGACCCGAACCATAACTCCAAGATAGACTACACAAATATCAAGAAAGTTCTTGATGATGTTCTCCCCGGGTACGCCAAATCTGGAGGCACCTTCACCAGGGCAGTTCGTAAGTACGGCAAGCACGTGTTCGCCCACAATATGACATTCTGCTGCGTCAAGCAGCCGCCTGGCGGTCAGAAGGATGCCTACTACGCCCTCCATCACATGCGGGCGATCGTAAGGGACCATCATCACCTTCTGCTACCAAATAATCTCAAAGATTGGGCCGCGAGCTTGTCGGCAATCCAGGAAGCGGACATCAGACAAGAATTCTTTCGCATCCAGTCGGAGTTTGCGGACATCATCCATCAAGATGTCCTTCATACCTCGGGGCAGTTCTTCCTTAGATATCAACCGTACAACATTGAGATAGACGGAATGCTACAAATGCAGGCTGATGATTTCATGACCATCACGACAGACGGCGGCTTTATCCACGCTCCTGTCCATGAGTCGAGTCGAAAGTAGTGATGTGTAGTTCTGAAACATTGATTGGCTCATGTTGTAATTGAACTTTAATGAATTGTATGTCTCTTTGGTTTGGACATTCGTTCAACTTAGATGTAATCGATGCTATTTATTAGTAGGACCATGAATCGTGCTATTAATGTCTTGCTTTTCTCTTCCGATCCTTTTGTTGCATACTTATATATTGCTTATGTATGTATTGTCTGTTGTTCGGCTTGTGCATAGAGATGTTGTCGTATGTCGTGTACAAGGGTAAGGTTCCCGGAGTCTATGACGATTGGGAGGAGTGTCGGAGACAGGTTCACCATTTCAGCGGTAACAGTTACAAAGGGTACACCACTAGGGCGGAGGCGGAATCTAGATACGCCCGCTATCTAGCGGTAGAGAGGAGGGAGCGTTGGAGGAACCGGATGAAGACTAGTTTCATCGCGATGATGCTCATCGTGATGACCGCAGCTCTCTTCTATGCGATGGTAGTTTAGATGATCGATATCGACTTGTAATGTGAAGACAAACTCGATACTCGCGGTCTCGAGACTTGTAATGTTTTATCTTTGTTCGGTCTTTTGAATTCGGAGACTAATATGATGAATTGTATTCGGAGACTAATCTTCTATTGTATTCGATGAATCTGCTGTTGCTATGTGCTACTGTCTATATTCTGTCAAATAATATATTTTGTAACCTGTGCAAAAATCAGAAAAGTAAAAAAAAATAAAACCTAATATTCATACTAATGGCGCATCACTACAGAGTGCGCCATTAGTATGCCAAAGTATACTAATGGCGCATCACCAAACAGTGCGCCATTAGTATGCCAAGTATACTAATGGCGCATCCATCCGCAGTGCACCATTAGTGTGCCAAAGCACATGGTTAAATATGGCCCCTGGGAGGCATACTAATGGCGCATGGTGTTATATACTAATGGCGCACTGGGTGGTGCGCCATTAGTATACCAGATACTAATGGCGCACCAGTGGTGCGCCATTAGTAATAAATACTAGTGGCGTGATACTAATGGCGCACTAGTGATGCGCCATTAGTAGGCAAAACTGGTGCGCCATTAGTAGGCCTTTTCCTAGTAGTGTTGGTCATATGATGATTTTATCATTTTTATAATTACATTATAGTAGTAAGTTGCAATTTATATATATCGTGTTATGTGTCAAGCATCACCCTTACCGAATCGAGGGGGTACTCTGCAAATTAAAACAACATATGTAAAAGCGAACCAATCTGTGGTTGGATAGTTAGGTGGATCCCCAACCCACCAAGGTTCATGTCCTAGTGCTCGCATTTATTCATGTATTTATTTTAGAATTTCCGGTGATGCGCGTTTAGTGGGAGGGGACGTTCTCGTCGACTACGAAGCGCCTTTGCTAATTTCGTCAATCTCAAAATGATTTGTCGGATCAGTCTCTCGAAAATCCTCATAGGGGTAGGATGTGTGTATTCATATAGATGAGTGTATGTGCGTGTATATGAGCGTCTGTGTTTGTACTGTGTTAAAGAAAACAAGATATTATGTAAATAAACATAACTACAAAGGACGAGAATTTGTAGCACTCATGTGTTGTCTTTTAA
Organism: Triticum urartu; assembly: GCF_056163025.1. Lineage (NCBI taxonomy): Eukaryota > Viridiplantae > Streptophyta > Magnoliopsida > Poales > Poaceae > Triticum > Triticum urartu. The sequence continues at coordinate 608,739,098 of NC_141875.1, read as the reverse complement.
TTAGAGCTTAATTACTCTATGCATGTAGCTTTTGATACAATTTTTGGCACAAGGTGCATGCTCCACCCATCCCCACCTCTCATGCCTTTTCTTTTGACTTATAAATTTAAATCTATTATATCTTTTGAACCAAAAGTCCACTTTATATTTTATTTGCATATCCGTGTTTCTTATGGTGAGTGCTCTGAAATAAGCCCACTTTTGAATATGTTTGACAAGTTTTAAAAACACCACCAAGTTTCAACTAATAAAATTTGAAGGAACAAAACATAAATTCAACAAATTTCAAAAACTAAAACTTAAACCCTAAGCCATAAAAGCAAATGAAACTTGATAGGCTTAGTGAATGTCTGTAAAAACTTAATATTACGACTATCAAGTTTTGATATTTGAAACTTGGTAAAAAAAATAAAGTTGTCAAATGATGACCCACAAGTATAGGGGATCAATTGTAGCTCTTTTTGATAAGTAAGAGTGTCGAACCCAACGAGGAGCAGAAGAAAATGACAAGTGGTTTTCAGCAAGGGAACATCTGCAAGTGCTGAAATTGTAAGTAACAGAGTAGTTTGATAGCAAGATATTTTGTAACGGGCAAGTAATGATAATAATAAGAAAAATGCAGCAAGGTAGCCTCCTTTTGAGGCAAAGGACATGTCAAAACGGTCTCTTATAATAAGCAAAGCGTTCTTTAGGGTACACAGGGTTTTCATCTAATCACTTTCATCATGTTGATTCAATTCGTGTTCGCTACTTTGATAATTTGATATGTGGGTGGACCGGTGCTTAGGTGTTGTTCTTACTTGAACAAACCTCCTACTTATGATTAACCCCCTACTTGAACAAACCTCCCACTTGAACAAACCTCCTACTTTGATAATTTGATATGTGGGTGGACCGGTGCTTTGATAATTCGTGTTCGCTACCTTGATAATTTGATATGTGGGTGGACCGCAAGCATTTGCAACTACGATAAAGTATTAAGGATAAATCCTAACCATAACATTAAACTTTTGGATCCAATCGGTCCCTTACGTAATAGCGCATAAACTAGGGTTTAAGCTTCTGTCACTCTCGCAATCCATCATCTAATAACTACTCCACAATGTATTCCCTTAGGCCCAAATGTGGTGAAGTGTCATGTAGTCGACATTCACATGACACTACTAAGGGAATCACAAAATACATACTATCAAAATATTAAACACATACCAATTTCACATGATTACTTGCAACATGATTTCTCTCGTGACCTCAAGAACAAAAGTAACTACTCACAAGTGATAAACATGCTCAAGATCAAAGGGGTATTAAATAGCATAATGGATCTGAACATATAATCTTCCACCAAATAAACCATATAGTAATCAACACTACTAGTCACCCACAAGCACCAATCTATAGTTCCGGTAACAAGATTGAACACAAGAGATGAACTAGGGTTTGAGATTAGATGGTGTTGTTGAATATGTTGATGGAGATTGCCCTCCCCAAGATGGGAGAGTTGTTGGTGATGATGATGACGATGATGATTTCCCCCTCCGGGAGGGAAGTTCCCCCCTGCGGAATCGCTCCGCTGGAGGGCAAAAGTGCTCCTGCCCAAGTTCTGCCTCAAGACGGTGGCGCTCCATCCTGAAAGTCCTCTCCCTATTTTTTCTAGGTCAAAATGACATATACCAGAAAATGGGCACCGGAGGTGGGCCTGGGTGAGCATAACCCACCAGGGCGCGCCTGGGCTCCCTGGTGCGCCAGGTGGGTTGTGCCCACCTGGTGGGCCCTCTTTGGTACTTATTTGCTCCAATATTCTTCATATATTCCATAAAATTCTCCGTGAAGTTTCAGCTTGTTTGGAGTTGTGTAGAATAGGTAGCGTGACGTAGCTTTTCCAGGTCCAGATTTCTAGCTGCCGGAATTCTCCCTCTTTGTGTGTACCTTTCAAATTATGAGATAAAAGGCATGAGAATTACTCCAAAAAGCATTATTATGCATAAAGATATCATAAATAACAGTAAGAAACATGATGCAAAATGGATGTATCATCAAAGTGTATTTATGATTAGTCTTGTTCAAAGGTTATTGTTGCAAGGAACATGAATATTCAAATGAAACTTAATTTGTACTTTCGATTCAAAAGCTACAACAGATTCAAATTTGGAGATAATACAAAAAAGTATGGGAGGTAGGGTGGATGACGCATGCAACTATGTCAAAAGTTG